>NC_084741.1:43621875-44231875 GCF_033978785.1 Entelurus aequoreus | reverse complement strand
ATGTATTGTACATGCAAATTCACATATACTCACACACATACATACAGACATACATAGGTACCTACGCTCCCACATACATATACAAATAAATACAGTACATATTTACACACTCAAAGTTCGTACATCCACACGCACATTCATTATACAAACATACTGTATACACATACTGTACATATACTTTCACTGTAAAAACATACATATACACATACTGTACATATACACTCACTGTACAAACACACACATACTACACATATACATTCACTGTACAAACACACACATACATATACTGTACATATACATTCACTGTACAAACACACATATACACATACTGTACATATACATTCACTGTTCAAACACACATACTGTATACACATACTGTACATATACATTCGCTGTACACACATATACACATCCTGTACATATACATTCACTGTACAAGCACACATATACACGTACTGTACATATACAAGTACATATGCACACATACACTCATGCACATAATCACGTTTCATCAAACATATATTAAAGTTGTTGCCCTAGGGTAAACTGGGTATAACACATGGCACACTGACAAAGCTTAACCTAAGGTTACTATAACAATCTACAAGGTTAATGTAGGTTGCTTCTCTTTCTTCCCCTCCATTTTTCTGCATTCTTTCGTATCTCAAGTTATCATTACGTATATGTATTGTTGCATTTGAACAATTGTATTGTTGATAATAAAGGTAAAGTATTGGTATTGTTTATTATCAATAGCACTATTTCTATTGGTATTCATATTGCTCCATTTTTAGTGTAATAATGCTCATTGTCATTTCTGTATTTTTATTTTCGCTGCTTATTTGCTATTACTTTTACCATCATATTTGTACATGTCGTATTTGCTGATATTGCTCTGTTGTTGTTGTTGTTGTGTTTGCTGTTGTTGTTTTTGTCTCTCTGTTTAATCCCCCTCTTGTCCCCACAATTTCCCCCTCTGTCTTCCTTTTTCTCTCTTTCTATCCCCTCCTGCTCCGGCCCGGCTGCACCAAATGATAATATAAATACATTTAATAAAGTCAAAATACAAGTAAGGCAACAAGAGAAGTATCCTACACTTCTCTTTTGTAAAGTAAATCTGAAGAGCCGATATGGGCATCTACATCTGCTATATGATTTGCCCGAGAAGCTGGGCAGGACATTATAAAAAAATTAAAAAAAATTAAAAATAAAAAAAATAAAAAAAATAAACAGAACTAGCTATTTATTGATTAGCAATTGCCGAATCATGTAACATTAGCTTAATGCTAAAAAGCCAGGTTACTATCACAGACAAATAATTTCATGTAGGCTAACGTTACCTACCTGCTACCTCTGTCTTTTTCTCGTTTCTCCCCTTCTTTTCTCTTTTTTCTTCCCTGGGCACCTGACAGTTTTGGCCGTTTTGACATCTTGTGTTGATTTTTTTGATGTGGTGACATCCAAAAAGAGTCATGATACGGGAAGGGAGGGGGCGCACCGTGCGGGGGGAGGGGGAGGGGGGGGCGCAATGCTGTGGCAAATAATATTTCTATTAAATAGGCTTTACTTTACATTTTAATTAACGTGGGATTATTTTTTGTATTTGGAAATAATAGTACCAACTTTTTTTCTTCTTCTCCAACATTTGTGGCACTGGCGTGGCGCCCCCTGATGGACGGCGCCCTTAGCATTTGCCTATACGGCCTATGCCACGGGCTGGCCCTGGATAGATAGATAGATAGATAGATAGATAGATAGATAGATAGATAGATAGATAGATAGATAGATAGATAGATAGATAGATAGATAGATAGATAGATAGATAGATAGATAGATAGATAGATAGATAGATAGATAGATAGATAGATAGATAGATAGATAGATAGATAGATAGATAGATAGATAGATAGATAGATATGGTAACTGTAACCTTAACTGAGTCAAAACAAGCTCTTACTAAATGAAAAGTCGTAAATCCAGAAACATTTGGACGGCGAGTCTTTAGGATTCCATTTGTATACACCAAAATGGGTCTTAACTTTTTCCACAGAGGGCTGCATACTAAAAAATGAAAGCATGCAGGGGGAGTCGAGTGCACTTTGATACATTTTGTATTTTGAATATGCTAAAACTAATTCAATTCATCAATCAGTATATGATTAACTATCCATTCATCCATCCATTTTCTACCGCTTGTCCCTCTCGGGGTCGCTGGAGCCTATCTCAGCTGCACTCGGGCAGAAGGCGGGGTACACCCTGGACAAGTCGCCACCTCATCACAGGGCCAACACAGATAGACAGACAACATTCACACACTAGGGCCCATTTAGTGTTGCCAATCAACCTATCCCCAGGTGCATGTCTTTGGAGGTGGGAGGAAGCCGGAGTACCGGAAGGGAACCCGCGCAGTCACAGGGAGAACATACAAACTCCACACAGAAAGACTCCTAGGATCGAACCAGGACCTTCGTATCGAACCCAGGACCTTCGTATTGCGAGGCACATGCACTAACTCCTGTGACATTGTGCTGCCGTATGATAAACTATTTATTTTATTAATAGGTGACAAAGCAAATTCAGTAGTCATCCATCCCACCCATTTTCTACCGCTTATTCCCTTCGAGGTCGCGGGGGGCGCTGGAGCCTATCTCAGCTACAATCGGGCGGAAGGCGTTCTACACCCTGGATAAGTCGCCACCTCATCACAGGGCCAACACAGATAGACGGACAACATTCACACTCACACACAATTTAGTGTTGCCAATCAACCTATCCCCAGGTGCATGTCTTTGGAGGTGGGAGGAAGCCGGACTACCGGAAGGGAACCTGCGCAGTCACAGGGAGAACATGCAAACTCCACACAGAAAGACTCCTAGGATCGAACCCAGGACCTTCGTATTGTGAGGCACATGCACTAACTCCTGTGACATTGTGCTGCCGTATGATAAACTATTTATTTTATTAATAGGTGACAAAGCAAATTCAGTAGTCATATTACATCTAATTAAAAATGAGTTCATTCAATCATCAAAACATATCGAGGGCCAATAAAAAAACTAGCTGTGGGCCGAAGTTGTCCCCCCGGTGGCACTTTAGACAACCCTGGATGAGAGGGACATATGAAGGCAAAAAAGAGGAAATGGGACAGCGACTGTTACGTTCTTGAAAATGTATTTGGCATTTTCCTAATTGAATTATAGCCATTTCATAGAGTACATAACTTCCATTTTTGAGGCCCAATAGTATTAAAAAGATGTATAACCCCAAATGTTACTACCTGAACGGAAATCCTTTAGTCAACGTTATTGCTTGTGCACAACTGTTATTTTATTCATGCAGCGGATTTCCTTAATATACTGTAGTCAACACTGTAATATGTCGTGAAATGCACATTGCACATGTATTTGTGTATGTTTAAAAATATTAGATTTTTTTTTTTTTAAATGCTTGCATTGACTTCAGTAAAAGTCGTTAACCAGTTAATATTATTTTCTGATCCATTGTGGCTGTGTATAAAGTTCAAAGTTAAAGTACCACTGATAGTCACACACACACACACTAGGTGTGGTGAAATTACTCTCTGCATTTGACTCATCCCCTTGTTCCACCCCCTGGGAGGTGAGGGAAGCAGTGAGCAGCAACAAAGGCCACGCTCAGGAATAATTTTGGTGATTTAAACCCCAATTCCAATCCTTGATGTTGAATGCCAAGCAGGGAGGTAACGGGTCCCATTTTTGTAGTCTTTTTGGTATGACTCGGCCGGGGTTTGAGCTCACACCCTACCAATCTCAGGACACTCTAACCACAAGGCCAAGTTATTAAAAATGATTGTCACTTTCCAAACTGTATCATGAATATTTTTAAATTGATACCACCACTGAAGTTTTGACTTATTTCTAGCTAAATGTGACATTATAAATAATTCCCATGTACACAAACCAAAATGTAACAATATTTGCTCACGTATAATTCCTTTATTCAAATGTTCAATTACAAAGTCTGACAGTACAAAACAAAAATCCCATTTCACCCTCCTCTCCCCACAAACATTCACAACCCTCAATTCCTCATTTAACAGAACTTATGAACACGGCAAACGCAAGATACTAAACAGACATCACACCAACAACCTTTCACCAAAATCTTAAAAGCAAAATGTCTATTAGATTTGTTTCCCCCCTTAATAATTAGTAGACAACTCTGATGGGAGAGTAAAGTTTACTGAATTGGTGACAGGTTTAGCGTAACCACAACATGTAAAGCAGTGCCGTTTAAATTTTAGGGATATTGTCAATAAAATCATTTAATTTGCAGGTGCTTCACATCCAACGGTTACCATGAGATGCACGCTTGCACTATGTGGAACAGTACAGATTTAACTGGGCACTACAAAAATATCTAATTTATTTTAGAAACTTTCATGGTAAGACAAAATCCTTCCAAAAAAAGGCAGTCTCAACAACACAAAAGCAGATTCACTTTTCTAGAGGAGACAAAGAATGGAGATATTCGTTCACTTATGATAGACACCAGATTTTCCTCATCTTGAAAAGTTGGAACAAAACAGGTAGTTGATATGCAAGACTATAAAAAAAAAAGAAAAGAAAGAAAAGTCCAAAAATGTAAAACGGACACACAGTGTCACGGAAGCAAGGCTAGACTACTTCAGCAGTGGACAGAAGTCACTGATTCCAGTCTTGTAATGGCCATTTAAAGGACACGTGGGCTCAACGGTGATAGAGAATTTTGGATCTGGGGCTCAAAATATTCTATGGGAAAAAAACAAAAAAACAAACCCACACGCAGACACACACATACAAGACAGAATAACCATCCATTTGCCTACTAATCAGTATTTCCATCGGAGATGTGACAACAGTGTATTAAAAAAGGTGTAGGAGTGGATGCTCACACACAAATAAAAGTTCTAAGTGCGATGATATCCACCTTCACTGCTAATAATACAAAAGGTAACCTCCAAGACAAAATCAGCTAAAGACATTTACGTCCATGCCTTACTGTTTACTATGGTATTGTCGAACACTAAGCAAGAGGTAGCCCGGGGTACCTTGTGCACAAAACACTTTTAGAAAAAAGAAAAGAAAAGAAAAAACATGGCAGGCTTTAATCTTGAGCAATCCATATCTTCTGACACACAATTACACAGGCACACGGCAATTGTGTGAGTGAAGAGCTCATTCTAACAGCAGCAATACTACCTGCATCCGCAGGTTTCCCGAGTTGAATAAAACTACAGACTCAAGACAAGACAACTGGGTTTTACCATCAGACTTGTCAACTAATCCAAGGAGCCAACCGGGAGCGAGAGAAAATCATTTTACGTGGTTTCAAGATTATGATTATGGCTGTGAAACATGGTTTAGTTGAAGGCGAGGTGAGCCTTTTTTTTTTAATGACCCTTACTAGTTCAGTCTGCGGTTTAAAAATCAATTAAAAAGTCATCACTTATTCAACTTAAAATGACTACTCACCAAAGCTGCCTTGCAGAAAGCAGACAGTAGAGGAAGTGATCAAGTCACTGCTACTAAATCCACAAGGTTATTTGTCAAGATTAATTTAAATTTGACCATAGGGACGGCGTGGCGAAGTTGGTAGAGTGGCTGTGCCAGCAATCGGAGTGTTGCTGGTTACTGGGGTTCAATTCCCACCTTCTACCTTCCTAGTCACGTCCGTTGTGTCCTTGAGCAAGACCCTTTGCCTCCGATGGCTGCTAGTTAGCGCCTTGCATGGCAGCTCCCGCCATCAGTGTGTGAATGGGTAAAATGTGGAAATACTGTCAAAGCGCTTTGAGTACCTTGAAGGTAGAAAAGCGCTATACAAGTACAACCCATTTATTTATCATTACCATCCACTGGTTATGAATGCCTTTGGTTAATTTGTTAACTTTTAAACATTTTCATATTACTGAAAATCAGCATAAACCTTTCATGTTTTGAAAAACACTACTTTTCCACCAATGCAATTGTACCCATAAGTGCAATGGCTCCAGATCTATACTGTATCACTCAGACTCAGGTGACTAATTTTGCCCAAATTGTTGGCCTGAAACATCACTTCATGTCATTTTCTTAACAACACAAAAAAACCTACCAAACAGTCAAACATGTGAAATTCTGTTACATAATAAGAACTTTTGATAGTTGTGTTGAAATGTGCGCATTAGTTTACAAACTTCTAGCCTGCCTTCAAACCAAGTGTTGTCTTCTGTTCCCTCTGCTCCGTCAATATGATGGCATCAATCGTTTGGAAAAAAAGGCAGCTATTCTTCTTAAATGCGTATTATGCCAAATGAGACATCTTAAGTACCGATCATGCTACCCCTTTAGCTTCACTGGAGTCCTCCCAGAGTCTGAGCCAAACATGCCTGTGTGTGACACCGTGAGTAAACATGCCCTTTTGTCAGCCTGGGACTGGAGGAAAAAAGCCCTTTTTGTCAAACTTTCTTGTATTTTGAATTGGCCTAAACAAACTACAGTCACAGACCTCCCAGCTCATTCCAATGCACTTAATGAGGACATGGATCAGCTGGCGCTAGCTGCACAGGAGGTCATCCAAGCCGAGTGAGGGCATCCTATCAAAGTCACAGGCGTCGAACAAGTCGCTGATTCCCTGATCGTCTCCCAAACCTAATAAGTAGTCATCTTGCTCCAGGAGAGGGGGACCCAGGTTCAAGAAGGGCCCCAGGGTGGAGGGGATCTGGTCCTCCGTTTGCTGGAGAAGGCTGGTGTATGGGGAAGAGATGGGCGAGAGAGCTGAGACGGTGACGGATGAGACTGGCGCCAGGGAGGTGCTGGGGGACTTAGTCGGGATACTTGGATCTGGAGCAGAGTAGAGGCTTTATTTACATCAACTTTTGGAAGCAGGTTATCAACTAACTTGAGCCAACACAGCATACCTTGAAGGACTTTGAGGAACGGTGAGTTCCCATTGATATCTGTGGTGCCATTTTTAACAGGACTACCGTGGTCATTCTCCTCATCTGGACATAGGAGAACTTCTATAGGACCTCTGGTGCTGGTCAAGTGGATGGATAAACTCTGCAGAAAGAAGAGGTCTCAATTAAAACTGCAATTTAGTCAAGTAGCTGACTGAAATAACAAACATTGTACACCAATGCAGTTGTTTTCCCAATAATATAGATTTGAAAATATTTCCACATGTTTAGGGGGGTGTATCCAAACTTTTGCCTGGAAGTGAATATCATAAAAGTGATATTCTGCACACTTTCAACTTCGGGTAAAATAGTATTTCCCAGTGCAGCTGCAGTATATCCACCATTTTGCTAAGTTTGTTGCAACAATAAGGCATTTTTACAGCACCACTGGGGGAGTTTAATTTGTCATGGCCTTACCTTAAGTGTAGTCACATGCTTTTTACAAGTTAAAAGCGCATTTTGAACATAACTACACTTGACTAGCCAACTACACTCTTACAAGAAAACAGCAAACAAAAAATTACATGGCCATTGTTTTGCTTCTATTTAGTCGGCATGCACAAAGATATGCCCCATTTGCATTCCAAAAGAGTGAAAACCTTCATGTTGAGGCAATGCTACTACTTAGAGGATAAATACATGGGTCCTACACCATCCTCTCAGACTAGAGCTTCCCGATCCAGTCTTTAAGCATGAACTGATGAAGCCTGCTCATGAGAGGTAAAACGTCTTCAAGGACAACCTCAACATCAACACTGTATGCTGTCAAATTTAAAGGGGAACTGCACTTCTTATTTAAATGTTGCTGAAAGTTCACAATCTTTATGAGAGACAAGAGCACATAATTATGTCTTTTTTAATGCATTCTAACTAGTAAATAAACGAAAATAAAAGTCTGCTTACATTGGAGCCAATAGGAGACATGACGTCATTGCTTCTATTCCGACCATCAAATCCGATAACCATCCAAAAAGGCCAAAAATGCACCATTTAAATTTTGTGACCTGAATATTAACGAAATGTTAAAGACCTAAATTTAGCGGCGCATTGAGGCAACGTCCTTTGCTGTTATTTGTCGCCTCTGACCTTGTGAAAGCCAATTCTAGATTATAAATCATGTCTCTCACCTTGATAGTAAAACGATGTGGACCAACTGAGAAGTTGGTACACTTGACAGCCAACATATACTCGGAGACGGCGAAAAGACACGTGAAAAAACATTTTTTAACTCTTTGCGACGATTATGAGTCATTCTTCATCTAAACAGGAATATATCAACAGCCTAAAAGTCGGCATCCCAGTGAGAGCAAACATTGCACAGCAAATTATGTTTTATTATGTTTGTTGGCTCTCATGAAGTCTGCATAGGTTGTAGTCAGTGTTGAAGTTGAAGGAAAAAGTGATCAACGCGAGGAGTCTGTGAAATTAATGCATTACAGTATGCTTAAAATGAGGAAAATATGTAAATATTACATATTATAAATGTACCTGCAACGACATTACATATATTCTTATAGTGTGTACCGTATATAAAATGTTGATGGAAGTGTTTGGCTGTTTTTTCAAGCTTTATAGGGCGAATAGAGCGACTTTCATTGTCTCCATTGTGCACAGACTTTTGGTAGCATGTATTTACTAGTTATAATGCATTAAAAAAAAAATACATATGTGTCATTGTCTTACATAAGATTTGTGAATGATAGGCACAAGTGAATGTAAAGAAATACCTCATCAGGATCTGGTACTTCTAGCTTGGTGTCTGTAGGCGCTTTGACAAGAATAACAGTCTGGTCTTGAAGGTTTCCCAGTTGTTTGATGTCCTCATATGTGACATAGGCATATGTGGAAAACAACAAGTCAAAGAAATAACTGCATTCAAAAGCACAAAGAAATTTCACATGATTACAAAACAGGCTGCATTGATATAAAAAAATAACCTTTACATGCTTGTTAACTTAACTAGTGAGATATGTTCCCAGGGCATAATTGGCATAAAAACTGCAGAAAAGATGCATGCCACTTAGATGTAATCTTTTAATATCTATGCTAAGCTAGAACTCATTACAAATAGCATGCACATGGCACAAAACTCTGTATATGTCAGTGCATACCTGTAGCCCCCACCCAAAAATCAATGTGGGAAATACGATAGAGTATAAATTACAAAGGTCTGCTGAAATTGCTGGTGTTCTTTAAGCACATATTTTAGTGTTTGTAACACTTGCTATGTGTTGTCTAATACTATAGTAGTTAGCATCATATTGAGCAAGTGTTTTGATGGAAGATAATGAAGACTGGTTTAAAGGATGTGGAAAGGAAAGACTGTGGTGAAGTGACTCAGGACAAAAAAAGGATATTTTTGATTGCTTGTTGACTCGCTTATGTGCCTTGTGTCCAGGCTGCATCTCTGGATGAGCTGCTCCAGCCTCTGCTCTTCTTCAGCCAGTGCAGAAACTTCTGCTGTCAGTCTTTGTCTTTGGTTTAGTGAGCCCTCAACCTCCAAAAGACTGCAGCCCCTTTAAGAAGAAAAATTATGAGGTTGCTGCAAAAATTGTACAAGTTTTAACAAATGGAAAAGCACAGACTGGGAGGAGCCAGGAGAGGACAGGTGAATTATGGCCTCTAGCTTGATTATGCTACAGAATCACAAACCCAGTGTAATCGCTGCCGGCTCACTCCTCCCCCTCCAAAGCGGCGGATTTTTCGTGCACTTTATTAAAAAAAATTTTTTTAAAACTCACTAACTGCAAGGTGGATCTAGGCCCGGGCAGATACATTTTGCTGGATGAAATTGACCTACAAATTATTGTAGGTTATTAAATTATTGTATTTCTTGTATATTTTAACATTGATATTTAAAAGTTTAAATTTCAAATACAAAGTTCAGTGAAACAAATAATAAAAGTAAAAAAATACTCAGTCATGGTTATCGCGGTATTGTTGATTGTGTTTGAAAAGTACTTTTACCTACACTACTCCTGTTGAACATATCTTAGTCTGTTTCAACTGGAGATTGTTGAGTTTATATCAATCATTTTGTGAAAAAACACCTGTCTTTATGCTCAGTGTGAGTAGGGTATCTTAGTTGTTGAGACAGTAATGTGTTTATACAAATTTAGATTGGGGTTTGATGTTTCTTAATGGGGAAAGATGTTAATGTCACTTTTCATGTTAGAATTTAAGCAAGCTAATGCTAGTTGGTCCGTAATTTCATTAGAGTGGTTATCAATCACGTTTTTTCAATAATTTTAATTTAATACCATAATACTGACCATCAGGAGTTTTACAGCGGTTATAATTATTACAGTTGATGTGCATTTAGTACAAACACACGGAGCTCCTGTAACCGATGCAAAGAGTGACCGCTCTTGCAGTCCGTAAATACGCATGCACATGACGATTTATCGAAGCTGGCAAAGTTACAGAGTTCAATTTCATTAATCGTTTGATTAATTGACTTATCGAATATCGACCCAGGTCTACATGGATCACAGAGCTGTCATTGATCGTCTTTTCTAATCCATAAATCTCTGTATTTAGCCTTTTTTCTCCAAAAGCACGACTGCTGTGCCTTCCTACATCATGCTTCAAATCTCGCAGATTTAAACTTTTTCCCCCCTTATAAGCATATTCTACATGTTTTTGTACTAAATTAAGTGTTAAATTAACGGCGTGGCGAAGTTGGTAGAGTGGCCGTGCCAGCAATCGGAGGGTTGCTGGTTACTGGGGTTCAATCCCCACCTTCTACCATCCTAGTCACGTCCGTTGTGTCCTTGGGCAAGACACTTCACCCTTGCTCCTGATGGTTAGCGCCTTGCATGGCAGCTCCCGCCATCAGTGTGTGAATGTGGAAATACTGTCAAAGCGCTTTGAGTACCTTGAAGGTAGAAAAGCGCTATACAAGTATAACCCATTTATCATTTATTTATCATTTATAAATTATGTTTTATTTGTGTATAATGTGTATCACAGTGCAGTATTTGTCTTATTTTGTGTTAATTATGTTGTGGCGTTTCCAAATTAAAGGTTACACTGCTTACAACAGTAGGCGGCTAAACTTGGCGCTACTCTATTATCATCATGACAATTTCAAGTTAGCTTTGGTAGAAAAACTTTTTAATGGACTTCATCTTCAACTCCTGCTTCATCAATAATTGGTATCACATTGGCAAGCCTTTAACCCGAGCGATGTAAGTAACATCAGACATCCAACGTAGCACTTGAGAGGGCCACCAAACTATCAGAAAGTGTTCAAAGTGGAGATTAAAGGCCTACTGAAACCCACTACTACCGACCACGCAGTCTGATAGTTTATAAATCAATGATGAAATCTTAACATTGCAACACATGCCAATACGGCCGGGTTAACTTATAAAGTGCAATTTTAAATTTCCCGCTAAACTTCCGGTTGAAAACGTCTATGTATGATGACGTGACGTCAATCGTTGAACCGGAAGTATTGGTACACCATTGAATCCAATACAAAAAAGCTCTGTTTTCATCTCAAAATTCCACAGTATTCTGGACATCTGTGTTGGTGAATCTTTTGCAATTTGTTTAATGAACAATGAAGACTGCAAAGAAGAAAGTTGTAGGTGGGATCGGTGTATTAGCGGCGGACTACAGCAACACAACCAGGAAGACTTTGACTCGGATAGCAGACGCGCTAGCCGACGCTAGCCACCGACCGCACGGATGATCGTGGTGAAGTCCTTCGTCCTTCCGTTGATCGCTGGAACGCAGGTGAGCATGGGTGTTGATGAGCAGATGAGGGCTGGCTGGCGTAGGGGGAGCGCTAATGTTTTTATCATAGCTCTGTAAGGTCCCGTTACTAAGTTAGCTTCAATGGCGTTGTTAGCAACAGCATTTTTAAGCTTCGCCAAGCTGGAAAGCATTAACCGTGTATTTACATGTTCATGGTTTAATAGTATTGTGAATTTTCTGTCTATCCTTCCAGTCAGGGGTTTATGTATTTTGTTTCTATCTGCATTTGAGCCCGATGCTATCACGTTAGCTCCCTAGCTAAGTTAGCTTCAATGGCGTCGTTAGCAACAGCATTGTTAACCTTCGCCAGGCTGGAAAGCATTAACCGTATATTTACATGTCCATGGTTTAATAGTATTGTTGATTTTCTGTCTATCCTTCCAGTCAGGGATTCATTTATTTTGTTTCTATATGCAGTTAATCACGATGCTATCACGTTAGCTCCGTAGCTAAAGTGTTTCGTCGATGTATTGTCGTGGAGATAAAAGTCACTGTGAATGTCCATTTCGCGTTCTCGACTCTCATTTTCAAGAGGATATAGTATCCGAGGTGGTTTAAAATACAAATCCGTGATCCACAATAGAAAAAGGAGAGAGTGTGGAATCCAATGAGCCAGCTTGTACCTAAGTTACGGTCAGAGCGAAAAAAGATATGTCTTGCACTGCAT
This sequence comes from Entelurus aequoreus, assembly GCF_033978785.1. NCBI lineage: Eukaryota > Metazoa > Chordata > Actinopteri > Syngnathiformes > Syngnathidae > Entelurus > Entelurus aequoreus. Next base: position 44,219,489 of record NC_084741.1, on the reverse strand, counting down.
TCTAGTCGGTCACTCTAACGTTCCTCATCCACAAATCTTTCATCCTCGCTCAAATTAATGGGGTAATCGTCGCTTTCTCGGTCCGAATCGCTCTAGCTGCATTGAAAACAATAGGAAAATATGAGGAGGCGATCAACTGACTACGTCACGCTACTTCCGGTAGGGGCAAGGCTTTTTTTTAAAATCAGAGACCAAAAGTTGCGAACTTTATCGTCGTCGATCTATACTAAATCCTTTCAGCAAAAATATGGCAATATTGCAAAATGATCAAGTATGACACAAAGAATGGATCTGCTATCCCCGTTTTAATAAAAAAAATTCATTTCAGTAGGCCTTTAAGGCTATGTCTACACTAAACTGGATAACCCCTTCAACGAATAATTATTTAGCCCAAGCCCCGTTTCAGCCACACTAAACCATTGTTTAAGCTCAATTCGAATACTCATCCTCCTACTTGTTTTTCCATGTTCACGTCAATCAACAGGCGTTCTAATTATTCATCAGGCAGAGGGGGAAGGGCAAAGTACAGTACAATACACTTGCAGACCTCCATACACTTTCGAGTGCGAGGATAAAGATGGCAGACCAGACACCCAGAGAAGCAGACAAATGTAAATAATAAGCGTAATTAATGACTTTCATAATAATGACACTGGTGGTTTTAATGACAGTCAGACCTTTGCTACTACACGTAAATATTGGCTTCAAACACAAATACACAATGAAACAGATTTTATATACTGCAAGTTGATGTGGCAGCACTTGCATATTTCAGCAAAAACGTTGTCTCCTAAACAGTATTCTTCTTAATGAAAACAGGCGAAAGAAACTAAGAAGAGCACAAGCAAAGCCGAACATCGCGCGCGACAGAATCTTGAAAGTAAACTTTTGTCGCATCTGCCTTACGTCACTGCTGGTAAACGGCGAGGGTTGATGAGACTTTGTGCAACGTTTGTATGCCTCAGGGCGTATTTGCAATACTTTGCCATGGCACTAGATGCTGGAGCCAAGGGGGAGGGTCAAGTAGAAGGGAGGGACAATTCGAAGTGAGCCTAACTCCTGAACACTTTATCTTCAACATCAATAACAGCGTTGACGTGATCGATGTGGAACAACAACACAGATATGTAACGCTAACACGGAACGCTAACATCAAAGCTAATGGTCGTAGTTACAACTGTCAAGTTGACCAATAATTTATGCTTGTGGTTTCAGCACTGAAAGTCAACTTAGAGGAATTCAGTATTTCCACGTTGTTGCTTTGCTGTAGTGGCCGACTGATGACCATAGCAATGGCACTTGGAGGATCTTCCGGGCTACACGTTAAGTGAGTATAGTACAAACTCAAAGTTAAAGTCAAGGCTACTATATTGGGAGAAACGAGTGTAAAGGTGTAAGTGGGTGTTACTTCATGTTTAGAAGGCTCTAATAATGTTAAAAAACAAATTTAGAAAGTGTAATGATTGTTTTTATGATGCTCTATTAAAATATTTTACTTAATAATAACCCTACGTTGCGGAAATAATATTGCGGTGATGTCAAGTCCCAATTATTGGTTGCTCTCTCAGGAAAACACTGCCTCTCTTATTTTGGCAGATAATCGAAAATCCGTCAACGTTCACCATTTGGCAACTCTATCCTGTAGCCACGCCCCCTTAGGTAATACAGGCCTCAAATTTTTACTTTTTGAGGTCAAGGCAAGTGTTGCCTTAAGAGAGCGCTCATATTTTAGGGCACCAACGCAAACATTATTTTCTTTCGAGGCAGGATATATATATATATATATAATCCCAGCCGAGTCATACCAAAGACTATAAAAAATGGGACCCATTACCTCCCTGCTTGGCACTCAGCATCAAGGGTTGGAATTGGGGGTTAAATCACCAAAATGATTCCCGGGCGCGGCGCCGCTGCTGCCCACTGCTCCCCAAGGGGATGGGTCAAATGCAGAGGACAAATTTCACCACACCTAGTGTGTGTGTGACAATCATTGGTACTTTAACTTTAACTTAATATACATATATATATAAAAAATACATAAAAATAGTGTTCATGTATAAGATCTGGGGCCAAAGTAATAATTAAGATTATTGTTATCAATATTGAAATCATGATTACTGATTGTTAGGTAAAGCTGTGATGGGGTGCGAACGTAATACCATCATGTCATTTGTAATGTCTAATAAAAAGGCTATAGATCAACGTTATCCATATAAAACACAAATATATATATTTTTTAAATTCTTTACTATCAACTTGTCAGCTTTTGTCATGACATGATGCCTTTATCTCTATTTTTACATTTTGATAGAGGGAGGTTTTTTTTAATAAAATGATGTACATTCATATGTACAGGTAGATGCTGGGACAGATCCATTAAGAGTTTGATCAGAAATATGTCAAATTTTTGGGGCATTACGGCGAAAGACGAGGGCCGTCACGGCCCTTGCCGTGGCTGCCGTGGTTAAATTCGAGCCCTGGTAATATACTTCCAGTGTTGTGACCTGTGTTTAGTGTTTACATCCGTCACGTCAAAAATATATCTTCTCACTGGCTACTAATAAATGCTCTAGAACTACAGCTGATTCACAACTAACAGTGTTCGGGTAATAATCATCCAAATAGGAGTAGCAGCAAAGTAGAAAGACTTCAACGTTGTGGCTCGAAAAGCGAACGCAGGAGACGACAAGTAAGCTAGCTAGATGATGCCAACTCTGCCAAGTTGCGAACTTGTTTCTGCACCATGCCTTATAATTCGGTGCAGCATTTAGGCAAGAGGAACAGCGAGAGCCTGCGACTGAGGCGAGCGTTCAACAAATGTTGTTTGGATCCTATTTTTTCGATATTGTAGTGAGTTTACATAATTAACTCACGGAACTTATTTTATTGTTAGAGTTCCGGTCGGACGGGTTTTCACGAGACACATTTCCGGTGCTGTGTGTTGCGCTGAGAAGTCACAGATGTACCGGTATATATACTGCTCGATTGCCGATAAAAAAAGTCGGAATGTCATTAAAAAAAATTTGCTTCATCTTTTGACATACCTTCTTTGACAACCATCCTTACACACTACAATATTTCGATGCGATAATGAATGTTTAACAATGCGTATTTCCGCGTTTTAGTGGACATTTTACATGCCTGCACTTACATCCACTGAATGTTGTTCTTTGACTTCTTCTTGATGAGATGAATGCCCTCAAGTACATTCGTGATGTCATACAGCCTTCTTTTCTGCACCTGTACACACAAAAGTACATCACTCCACTGTTCTTATGGGATTCTGAATGACTGACAGCAATGTGACAATATCATTAACGTTCAAGCCTTTACAAAGATAATATTTAGTTTGAAAGGTATTAAACTGTGGCTATAGTGTAAAACTGCTGTGTCGTCTTGGGTCCGTCATGTACAATACCAATGATAATATATACATGGCAAATAATTGCTGATGTTAGTGTACGCTGATAAAGTACTTGGACTAACAATAATAAATAAAGATACTATTGTGCAGGTATTAAATCACTTATGTTATGGCCACTAAGTGTATGTCATACACAGGGTATACGATTAATTAGGGAGCATATACATTACTTTAACAGTCAACAACCCTTCATACAAGCAAACAGTTCATCAATATGGGGGAGCAAATTACCTGCAAAGTTTCTGCTGCAAGATTTAGGTCCAGAACACCATCGGAAGACTGCGCTAGCAGATCCACAAACTTCTTGGTTAGGAGGCCCAGGGAAGTGTCGTACCGCGTCCTCTCTGGTGGAGACTTAGGCGCTACAGTGGAAGAGAACACGACAAAAATAAACACTAAAATAGATTGATGGTGTTTATAATGTATTATTTAAGTATAGCACTTACAAGCGATCACACTCATTTTTACATCTATGGACAATTTAGGCCCTGTTTACACTGCACACCAAATCGGATTTCTTTGCCCAAAAGCACGATGCAATGCCATGGGGGTGCGTGACCTCGGGTAATAAGCTTTTTTTCTTTTACCAGAATATGATGAAGCGTATGTAGCACTTGGCTCTACTATAACCACAGTGGGAGATGAGGAAAGACCCGTGTGTCGTTTCCTTTAATGTTAATAAGCTTACAATGTTATGCAGAGGTAGAGTTATAACAATTTTACGGACAAATTATACTATTTATAGTCACAGTGGAGAGTGGGGGGCGCGAACAGAAAACATTTGAGAAGCACTGCCCTAAAGTGACACAGATCAGATTTTTTTGGCTGTCTAAATGCTCCAAACTCTTTCAAATCTGATCTTTTCGCATCAGATTCAGGAGGTAGTCCAAATCCGTTTGGAATCTGATCTTTTCAAATGTGACTTTTTGACAGGGGGGGGGCCGCATTGGGCTTAAAAATTGGGCCGGGGGCCAGAAGTGGACTGCATGCAAAGTAACTCTCTCTCTCTTATATATATTATACATATTATCATAATATAATGTATAAATAATAATTATAATTAGTTAAGAGTATGTGAAAGTTCAACTCCTACCTTGTTTACTTCCATGACAAATTCCATAAGGTTTTTTTAATCACTCAAAAATATCAAGTAAAAAAAAGTGCCAAGCATGGATAAGTGTGGAGAGTGTTTTGCATGTTTCCCATCATCCCTTGTAATGGATGTCATTTGGATTTTTTTATGTTGGACGTTTATAAAATCCACAAATTCAATGAGCAGGTTGTGTTATGTGTGACCATGTTTGTATTGGTTGATTTTTTATTCTGCACCGTCACTAGGTGTTTGGATTGGGTCATATAAGTAAATTCTGTACTTTATTAACTTGAAAGTACATTTAATGACAGTTACTTACGTTTGCCACCAGATGGCAGCAACTAGACCACTGCCTAATTATATATGACAGGGATACACCACTCCTGGTCAAATTGTTCACTTAACTAGTGCCATCTCATGGGTCAAATTAAAACCGTCCGCTGCAGTTTGGACACCCCTCGTCTAAATGCAATGAGACCCGAGTGTGTTTTTTTCGTCAGCTTTGGGCGAGCTACAACATTCATGTGCGCGGGGAAAGACGCAGCCCCCCAGCAAAAGTGGATACTTCATGAAAACATCCGGTTTTGGCGAACAAAATCTTCTTTCGACAGCTGAATTTCCGGTGCATCACTAGTCAGCAGTGTGCAAATAATAGGCTATTTGTAATATATAAAAATATATTTTGAAAAAAATAGCGATTGTTGAAGGACGGGAATTAACACTCTGGCGTATTTGTTTACATGTTACATACATTGCGCAAGTTGAAGAAAAAAAAAAGCTAACATAGATCCACGCTGATGGCCTCTACTTAAAAGCCAAAAAGATTAGAACCATCCCAAATATATTACACTGTATATATACACATTCATCCATTATATTATTAAAATTTATTTTCATGTAAAAAAAAACAATTTTTTTTAAAGTGTAGCGACTTGTTTTATTTGGTAGTAGTAGTAAGGACTTCCTTGTTCATTTACGTAATTGTCAACTTCCTTTGTTTTCACTTTATCGTACTAAGTTAAGTTAAAGTACCAATGATTGTCACACACACACTAGGTGTGGTGAAATGTGTCCTCTGCATTTGACCCATCCCCTTGTTCACGCCCAGGGAGGTGAGGGCAGCAGACTGGCTACCCCAGGTGCCAACCCACTCAGAGGTGGAACAATTCGAAGCATACGAACGTAGTAGGACAACGGCCCGTGGGCACATGACCTGTGGGGGGTGGTGGTGTGCTTAATCTAGGGATGTGACGAAATGTGTCAAGGCTTTGAGGCGTGTGTCAAGTAACTGAGGGGGCGTTTCCGCCAAGCACCTAACGAGGCTTGCTTCTCTGTAGGGTACGAAATGACGTGAAAAGCCATACCATGTGACTGCTTCGGGAGGCGGCTCAGATTTTGCGAGGGGATTCGACAAAATGTAAACCACCAAAACTTTATGGAAAATGTGGGATTTTAAGAGTTGCGGTCTGTCTGGAATCTGGATAGAGGATATATATATATATATATTTTTTTTTAACGCCAATAGAATAAAAGAATAACAGCGCATGGTATTAAATTTGACAAGCCGTTTACCACTCCACGAGCAAAATTAATAACACAAAATTGAAACAAAACAGAATATATTTGCTAAATGTCATTTCTTTCATAGCAGTTATTTGGTCATGTAATGGTTTACACCCTTACCTTTTATGCCACATGACAAGAGTTCGATTCTCGACAGAGTCATTATTTAATTTCAGCAGTTGTCTTACAAGAAGATTTGCACCATAAGTGGTGGTTGTATGCTACTATAATAGTTACAGCTGCCCCTGGGGTAGACTGACGGTTATGTGGGTGCCCCCCCTGAAAAAAGTCTGGATACGCCACTGAAATATACACTAAAATATAACCCAAGTGCTTTGAGCGAGTCAGCTATTGTAGTCAGTAAGTTCCTTGTTTTTTTTCTGTGCTCTTGTTGTGAGACAGACTGGCTCGTATATGCCTCCTCCGCTGTTGCCATTTGTAATACAAAGTAGTGTATAGTTCTAACTCATATCCGTCACGAGACTATATATGGAAGCGCTAAAAACTACAACATGGCTGACAGGGAGAAGACGCAGTCGAAGTGGAAGCACGTAAATAATACCGCCCACAAAAACGGCGCATCCTGAAGAGATGGTCAGAGAGCAGCTTGTCTGTAAAACAATCTATGCAAAATGTTTACCAACCAACCACAATTACATGTTATATACATACATAGTGTTCTTAATGTAGATAAAAAAAATCATAATAGGCCCCTTTCAAGAGTTTAGGCACATACGAGGTGAGCAACTAAAAATCAAGTGGCTGAATTAAACTGCGTGCAAACTTGTCAATCTTCATCGCAAGTTGACCATACACACAAGTCTTACTTTTCGGCGTCTTTAAATGTGTCCCATTGGTTATTGTGGCGCCTCTTCCTCTGGACGTCCTGGAGGGCTCTGACTGGTAATGGTGGTCTGAATCGTCGAGGGCGAGCCTCCTCTTGGCCTGGTGTCATGGACGAGATGAAAACGTAAAAGGATGAGCATTTGAAAATGAGCCAAACAAAATACTAAAGACACCCATTCTGATTGGACGTAACTGTAGCACTACTTTATGAGTATCCATAATTTAAAATACTGTCGAACAGCATTACGCCTTAAAATGCGTAATGCCGGACGTCTGTAGCAATCTCACACTTGCACATTCTCGTTCTATCTGTCACAATCCCTTTATAGGAACATGCATAATATTGAAAGGTGGACATTGTGCAATGGCTCAGTCAGATGTTAAGGGTTTACCCTGCCCTTTTCAATCACTAGGAAATAATTTCAAAAATATATTTTTATAAATACACTCCACATTACATGGTCTTAGAGACTTTTCATGTAGCCTCCACACTGCCTCCAAAAAACAAAGTATTTCAGGAGTGCTGCAGTAAAACCAGTATTCTGATGCGACAACCCCAACTTGAATCACATCTGCACATCATGCAAAGGTTTATTTTATGTAGTCAGTGACTAGTCTTCTCTGTTGACAAGTCAGCCATTTTATATCAGCCAGCAGCTCCCCTCACCCCTTGCCTGCTCATGGCTCCAGCCTTAAACACACACGAGTTTAAACCTCAAAATCAAATCATATTTCAACTCAAATAAAAACACAAATAAAGCACATACTAATTGTGATGTGGTTTTGGGCAGGTTGTGCACACAGGAAATGTGCAAAGTAGCACCAACTGGAGTTTCACCATGAAATGTATGCACTTTATTCCAGAGAAGGAGATTACATTTACATTAGTGCAGACATGTAATAAGTCGGTAAACGAGTGATCCCACCTTGTTCATGAACATTGCTGCTAGCCATGACAGCTAACTCATTTTTCTTTTTTTTGCTTCATCCAAGTTGCATCCTCATGGACGATTTTGAAAGCATCTGAGCTCAAGTGAGGCAAAAAAAAGTGGCATTAAGAGCAAGGGCCTGAAGTGTAAAAGAGTGCAGGGCTGAAATGAGGCTAGCGTGGAGTCAAAATGCCCGAACACCCATTCCCAACCCCCCCAAATCGAAACGACTAAGAGCAGTCACTAGGCCACCGCTAACGTTGCTGGTCTTACCGATGTTGCCATCTGGCTTGCGAGGCTGAACTCAAAAAGCATCACTAAGTCGGCATAGCGAGCCGCTCACGTACACCTCCGCGTTTTTAAACGAGGGCCAAAAGACTTTAAGGGCCTCGTTGTGTGGTCGACAGCCACGCTGAGACACTTTCAGGGCTCCACTTGGGACAACTTAGCTCGGAGTTAGCCGCCTGGCTAAAGCGGCTAGCAGCAGCTAGCTGGCAGAACAACAAGCTCGGCTAACTAGCGAGCTAACATTAGTGAGGGGGGAAATGCATAGAAATGTTGCATGGAGGATTACCGGCGGTCTTCCTAGTGCGGGTCGATGTCCTGCTCCATTTGCAGCGGCTTGTTGTGGAGTTGTGTAAATGTTGTTTATCGAAGGCTCGGATAAACATACACTTGATGTCTGTGTAACGTTGCAAGGCGGCGGTGTGGTTATTATTTGGAAATAAGTGGCGTTGGCTTGAGTGGGGTTTAAACGATCCGAGAGAGCGGTCAAAATGATATTATTGTCCAAATGAGAGCTACCGACGCCCGCTAGAATCACTTTGTCCGGAGCCGAGGTGATCCCTCTTCTCATCTTGTTCTCGGGGTAGCCCCTTTTCTTGTCTCGACACTTACAAGCTAATCCGCGGCAATGGTTACAAAAATATTCAGTGCGAAGTAAAGGTTAAAGTCTGAAGCGTCGACTTTTGCAACGTATGGCTCCTCGTGATCGTGCATTTAGGCAGATGCGACGGATTAAAAAGTAAGCCAACTCTCGTTTCCCCCGTCGAGAAATGGCTTCAGGAAGCGGCCTGATGAATGAAGGGATACGGTTTACGCGCTCAAGAGCCCTCCCGCGAAACTCAGATTTCCCGGGAAGTTTTCAAAAGAAATTTACATACCAAACGTCAATGGTCGTTCGTGTCAGAGTCCCCGCCCCTTTTACTGCAATTCTGTCCAATGGGAGCGATGAGTCCTGTATGCCACGTGCTCATTGGCAGTTGTAAACAGGCGACGTCATCGGTCGCACGTCATGTAGTTTCCGACTGAGGCGCGAGATGGCAGAAGCAATCAAACTTTACTGAATGAGTTTGACTTGACGGTTCAGTTTTTTTTATTCAAAAGCCCTACATTTTACATACATACGTAATATACGTACAGAAAATATATCTATTTTTCGAACACATTATTTTTTTATGACATTAGATTAGAACATCAATCTGATAGAATAATTTTGGAATGTTGTGTCGTGAAACAAGTTTGGCAAAGAGCAAAGCAAGCAGAGAGTGAAGAGAGACATTTTCTCAACCAGATTTATATATATATATATATATATATATATATATATATATATATATATATATATATATATATATATTTATATATATATATATATATATATATATATATATATATATATATATATATATATATATATATATATATATATATATATAATGTATGTAAATATAAATTATGTATGTATATATATGTGCACATCTATGCGTGTAATGTATATATATTCATACATACATATATACGTGTATATGTATATATGCATATATATATACTAATGTATTTATATATTATGTATGTATGTATGTATATATATTATATATACATATATGTGTGTAATGTATATATATACATTAGTATAAATATACACATATATGCGTGTAGTGTATATATATACAGTATATACATACATACATATATATGTGTATATGTATATATATATATACATTAGTATAAATATACACGTATATATGCGTGTAGTGTATATATATACATACATATATACGTGCAGTGTTGGGTTAGTTACTGAAAACCAGTAACTAGTTAAGTTACTAGTTACTTTATCCCAAAAGTAACTCAGTTACTAACTCAGTTACTTACACCAAAAAGTAATGCGTTACTGTGAAAAGTAACTATTTAGTTACTTCTTTTTTTCTTCTTCTTTTTTTAAAGCTCCCATTAATGCCCTTTTAGCCTTCATTTCAGTACTGTTATTGCACTGGAGAATAATACAATGTGTTGATCAACTTGACATGCATTTGCATCACTGAACTCTGCTAAGCAATGTGGTCTACATACAACACACAAAGACAAAGATATGTTTCAAAGGGCCAACTTATTTCAGGCCAGAAAAAATTGACAAAACTATTTTAAATAGCTGCAACATAACATGCAAAAGTAACAAACAGCATAATAACAACATAGCTGTCAATCAAATAAGTACTTTAACTTTACTTTTACATACCAAAGCCTAACCAGGCGTTTTTTCTCTCAAGGAATTCTGAAATAAAATCATGTCTGAAGCCCAGAACACTCTACACATTTCCCCAGTTTTAGTTTAGAGATAAGGAAAGATTAGCTTGGCCCACTAGGATCCCTCTTTATGTTTGTGAACTTTATAGTCTATACATTTAGAGTGATGTGATGATCAAACACTCTAGAAGTCTAGAATGAAAGAGTATATAAGAGAATTGACAGAGTGTGTGATCTATAATTCATAATAACATTGATTTTGATTCAATATTATATTTGAGCAATGACAGTTTGAAAGAACAACATTGCAAAGTCAACATTGCAACTTTTTCTAAATTACATTTCACCTTTAAGCTTTTTTATTTCACTTTTGTTATGTTTTTGTTTATTTTCATTCACCGACATCCCACTGGGGTGAGTTTTTCCTTGCCCGTATGTGGGCTCTGTACCGAGGATGTCGTTGTGGCTTGTACAGCCCTTTGAGACACTTGTGATTTAGGGCTATATAAATAAACATTGATTGATTGATTGATTGATTTTAATACTAATTTTAGAATGGGCTGTGGGCCTTTAAAACATTAGCTGTGGGCCGCAAATGGCCTCCGGGGCACACTTTTGACACCCCTGCTATAGATAATAAAAAATTAAATCTGATAAATCTATCGATAAAAAGCTGAGCCTGGCGACGCATGCGCGTTAACAACTCTCTCGCTCTCTCTGTCTCCGCCCCTCCCTCACGAATGCTGCTGCGCGCACCCCTCCCTCCCTCCCTTCCCACACTCAAACACACACACAGCGCGGCTCCTCCGTGTGACACAAGAGATTAAGAAGAACGACACCGTAGCGCTGCCACAAAACACACTCAGATCTTCTGTTTCTAGCCGATACTACACAAAAAGTAACGTAAAATAACACAGTAAAGCATCATGTAGTAACGGTAACTGAGTTCCTGAATATAAAAAATAACGCGTTAGATTACTAGTTACTGCCGAAACTAGCGGCGTTACAGTAACGCGTTACGTTAGTCCCAACACTGTATACGTGTATATGTATATATATATATATATATATATATATATATATATATATATATATATATATATATATATATATATATATATATATATATATATATATATATATATATATATATATATATATACTACTGTATGTACATATATATATATATATATAAGCCAGTAAATTAGAATATTTTGAAAAACTTGATTTATTTCAGTAATTGCATTCAAAAGGTGTAACTTGTACATTATATTTATTCATTGCACACAGACTGATGTATTCAAATGTTTATTTCATTTAATTTTGATGATTTGAAGTGGCAACAAATGAAAATCCAAAATTCCGTGTGTCACAAAATTAGAATATTGTGTAAGGGTTAAATTTTGAAGACACCTGGTGCCACAAACTAATCAGCTGATTAACTCAAAACACCTGCAAAGGGCTTTAAATGGTCTCTCAGTCCAGTTCTGAAGCCTACACAAACATGGGGAAGACTTCAGATTTGACAGCTGTCCAAAAGGCAACCATCGACACATTGCACAAGGAGGGAAAGACACAAAAGGTTATTGCTGAAGAGGCTGGCTGTTCTCAGAGCTCTGTGTCCAAACACATTAATGGAGAGGCAAAGGGAAGGAAAAACTGTGGTCAGAAAAAGTGTACAAGCGATAGGGATCACCGCGCCCTGGTCAAGATTGTGAAAAAAAACCCATTCAAAAATGTGGGGGAGATTCAGAAGGAGTGGACAGCTGCTGGAGTCAGTGCTTCAAGATCCACCACCAAGAGACGCTTGAAAGACATGGGTTTCAACTGCCGCATACCTCGTGTCAAGCCACTGTTGACCAAGAAACAGCGCGAAAAGCGTCTCACCTGGGCTAAGGAAAAAAAGAGCTGGACTGCTGCTGAGTGGTCCAAAGTCATGTTTTCTGACGAAAGCAAATTTTGCATTTCCTTTGGAAATCGAGGTCCCAGAGTCTGGAGGAAGACAGGAGAGGCACAGGATCCACGTTGCCTGAAGTCTAGTGTAAAGTTTCCACCATCAGTGATGGTTTGGGGTGCCATGTCATCTGCTGGTGTCGGTCCACTCTGCTTCCTGAGATCCAGGGTCAACGCAGCCGTCTACCAGCAAGTTTTAGAGCACTTCATGCTTCCTGCTGCTGACCTGCTCTATGGAGATGGAGATTTCAAGTTCCAACAGGACTTGGCGCCTGCACACAGCGCAAAATCTACCCGTGCCTGGTTTACGGACCATGGTATTTCTGTTCTAAATTGGCCCGCCAACTCCCCTGACCTTAGACCCATAGAAAATCTGTGGGGTATTGTGAAAAGGAAGATGCAGAATGCCAGACCCAAAAACGCAGAAGAGTTGAAGGCCACTATCAGAGCAACCTGGGCTCTCATAACACCTGAGCAGTGCCAGAAACTCATCGACTCCATGCCACGCCGCATTAACGCAGTAATTGAGGCAAAAGGAGCTCCAACCAAGTATTGAGTATTGTACATGCTCATATTTTTCATTTTCATACTTTTCAGTTGGCCAACATTTCTAAAAATCCCTTTTTTGTATTAGCCTTAAGTAATATTCTAATTTTGTGACACACGGAATTTTGGATTTTCATTTGTTGCCACTTCAAATCATCAAAATTAAATGAAATAAACATTTGAATGCATCAGTCTGTGTGCAATGAATAAATATAATGTACAAGTTACACCTTTTGAATGCAATTACTGAAATAAATCAAGTTTTTCAAAATATTGTAATTTACTGGCTTTTACCTGTATGTATGTATATATATATATGTATGTATGTATATATATACACACATATATTCATGTAGTGTATATATATACATACATACATATATATGTGTATATGTATATATATATATATATATATATATATATATATATATATATATATATATATATATATATATATATATATATATATACACTAATGTATATATATATACATATGTATATATATACAAATGTGTATATATATATATATATATATATATATATATATATATATATATATATATATATATATATATATATATATATATATATATATATATATATATATATATATATATATATATATACACACGCATATATGTGTATATATGTATATGTATATTAGGGGTGTGGGAAAAAATCGATTCAAATTCGAATCGCGATTCTCAGGTTGTGCGATTCAGAATCGATTCTCATTTAAAAAAATAAATATTTTTTTATTTTTAAATGTAATTTATTTTTTTAATATATTTTTTTTATTAATCAATCCAACAAAACAATACAGAGCAATACCATAACAATGCAATCCAATTCCAAAACCAAACCCGACCCAGCAACACCCAGAACTGCAATAAACAGAGCAATTGAGAGGAGACACAAACACGACACAGAACAAACCGAAAGTAGTGAAACAAAAATGAATATTATCAACAACAACATCAATATTAGTTACAATTTCAACATAGCAGTGATTAAAAATCCCTCATTGACATTATCATTAGACATTTATAAAAAACAATAAAAATGAACAATAGTGTCACAGTGGCTTACACTTGCATCGCATCTCATAAGCAACACACACACACTGTGTCCAATATTTTCACAAAGATAAAATAAGTCATATTTTTGGTTCATTTAATAGTTAAAACAAATTTACATTATTGCAATCAGTTGATAAAACATTGTCCTTTACAATTATAAAAGCTTTTTACAAAAATCTACTACTCTGCTTGCATGTCAGCAGACTGGGGTAGATCCTGCTGAAATCCTATGTATTGAATGAATAGGGAATTGTTTTGAATCGGGAAAAAAATCGTTTTTGAGTCGAGAATCGTGTTGAATTGAAAAAAAATCGATTTTGATATTGAATCGAATCGTGGGACACCCAAAGATTCAGAGCCCTAATGTATATATATATATATATATATATATATATATATATATATATATATATATATATATATATATATATATATATATATATATATATATATATATATATATATATATATATATATATATATATATATATATATATGCGCTCAGTGGCCTTGTGGTTAGAGTGTCGGCCGACTCGGCCCTGAGATCGGTAGGTCGTGAGTTCAAACCAAAGACTATACCAAAGTCATACCAAAGACTATAAAAATGGGACCCTTTACCACCCTGCTTGGCACTCAGCATCAAGGGTTGGAATTGGGGGTTAAATCACCAAAATGGTTCCCGAGCGCGGGCACCGCTGCTGCTCACTTCTCCCCTCACCTCCCAGGGAGTGGAACAAGGGGATGGGTCAAATCAGCCCTTTGAGACACTTGTGATTTAGGGCTATATAAATAAACATTGATTGATTGATTGAAATGCAGAGGGTAATTTCACCACACCTAGTGTGTGTGTGACTATCAGTGGTACTTTAACTTTATATATATTTGGTAAATGGCAAAGCAAACAGATTGAAGAGATTTAAATTTTCTCTGCAAGATTTTATATACATACATTATATATACATTTGTATGTATGTGTATATACATGTATATGTATATATATATATATATATATATATATATATATATATATATATATATATATATATATATATATATACATATACATATATATACATATATAGATACATATACATATATATATACATATACATATATATATATATACATATATATGTATATATATATACATATATACACACATATATATATATATATATATATATATACTGTATATATACTGTATATATATATGTATATATATATATATATATATATATATATATATATATATATATATATATATATATATATATATATATATATATATATATATATATAGTACTATAATACACCTCATGGTGCAACCTGGACACATCATCAGTGATTCTCCCGGGGTCATAGGGTGTTTCGGGTCTTAATCAAACACCCTCACCCGGGCGACCCAGCCGAGGGTGATCAGTACCTCGACTTGTGTCCAGGTAGCGCTCTACGCCACGCGTCCCCCCTCCTCAACCAGAGCCAACGTGAAGCCTTTTCAGATGCTTCCAAGATGTTTTTTATGGCTCTTCTCCTGTGCAGTCCACAAATCCCAAGGAGCCCCAGGACCCGGTGTAAGGACTTGCCTGCAAAACCCCTGCAGCCCACCTCAATAGGCTCGCAGCGGGCCTTCCACCCGTTCCTCCGGCAGTCAGCCACAAGATCTGCGTACTTCGCCCTCTTCCTTTCCTGAGCTTCCTCCATTCTGTCCTCCCAGGGGACAGTTAGCTCAAGGAGTACCACCTGCTTGCTGGTTCCAGACATCAAGACCATGTCTGGCCGGAGTGTCGTAGTTGCGATGATGTCTGGGAATCGCAACTGCCTTCCCAGGTCAACCAAGAGCTGCCAGTCCCTTGCTGTTGTTAGCAGTCCCCCCTGGGTCTTCTTGGAGGGTTGATGTTTCTCTCCTGCTCGGACAAAGGCAATTGTGCTCTTGGTTGGATGTTGCCGCTTACTGGTGTTGATGCCTGTGCAGATGGTGTCTGCTATTGCCCGCAGGACCTGGTCGTGGCGCCACCGATACCTGCCATCTCCCAATCCCTTTGAGCAACAGCTGAGGATGTGTTCTAATGATCCTCTTTTCTGACAGAGCTGGCACACAGGTGCGTCTATCAGGCCCCAGGTGAACAGGTTAGCAGGGCTTGGGAGGACATCATAAACTGACTGGACCAAGAACTTAAACTGGTGTGGCTCCGCTTTCCAGAGTTCGGTCCAGGTGATTTTGCGACCAGCTATGTGCTCCCACTTGGTCCAGGCCCCCTGCTTGCTCATTCCCACCACTCTGCTGAAGCGAGCCTCCTCCACCTAGGCGCGAACCTCCTCTTGGACAAGCTTTCGTTTTTCCTTTCCTCTGGCTCTGCTGTAGTTTGGTTTGGTGTTGCTACCCAGCCCAGCCCGACCAGTAGCTACGGTTCCCACCAGGGTGCTGTGCCGCAGCCTTGCCTCTGCCCGCTCCACTGCATCCTGGGCACGCCACTTCCTTCCTGTTCTGACCTCCACACCTGCTGAAGATACTTTCCCATCAGCAGAATCTCTGTAGAGTAGGACTTCTCTGGCCCGGGAAACCTTGAACTCCTCTGCCAGACTACTGAAAGGAAGCTGCAGCTTGGTGTTGTGCCCAAACAAAGCAAAGCTGCTTAGGCTTCGTGGCAGACCCAGCCACCTGCGCAGGGACGAGCTGATCTTCCTCTCAAATCCCTCCACGATGGTCATTGGGAATTCGTACATCAGCAGCGGCCAGAGGAGACGAGGCAGGATGCCATGCTGATATATCCAGGCCTTGAACTTCCCAGGAAGTCCTTACTTGTCCACAGCTGAGAGCCACATGTTGAGGTTATCACTGGTAGCTTGACATGCAGCGGTATCCTTCAGATCACCAGTGAAGAGCTTGCCCATATATACATATATACACACACACATATATATATATATATATATATATATATATATATATATATATATATATATATATATATATATATATATATATATATATATATATATATATGTATATATATATATATATATATATATATATATATATATATATATATATATATACATATATATATATATATATATATATGTATATATATATATATATATATATATATATATATACATATATATATATATATATATATATATGTATATATATATATATATATATATATGTATATATATATATATACATATATATATATATATATATATATATATATATATATATATATATATATATATATATATATATATATATATATATATATATATATATATATATATATATATATATATATATGTGTGTGTGTATATATGTATATATGGGCAAGCTCTTCACTGGTGATCTGAAGGATACCGCTGCATGTCAAGCTACCAGTGATAACCTCAACATGTGGCTCTCAGCTGTGGACATATATATATATATATATATATATATATATATATATATATATATATATATATATATATATATATATATATATATATATATATATATATATATATATATATATATATATATATATATATATATGCTGAGATAGGCTCCAGCACCCCCCGCGATCCCAAAAGGGACAAGCGGTAGAAAATGGATGGATGGACATATACATATATATATGTATACACATATGTATATATATATATTGTATATATATATATATTAATATCAAAATTAAAAATTAAGAAATAAATTTAAAGGTTATATACACATACTTAGAATAGAATAGAATAGAATATATCTTTATTGTCATTGTACATTGTACAACGAAATTGTAAGCAAAACTAATTTAGTGCAAATTCATAACACATAAAACCATAAGAACATAGATAAATAGATAAAAATACATAAAATACATAAAAATAGCAAGCACACAGCTCACATGCACAGTCATTATTGTCGTCTTGTGTTCAGCGACACTATTACTCTCGGGTAAAAAGTGTTCTTAAGTCTGTTTGTCCAGCATTTTATTGTTCTGTATCTCCTGCCTGAGGGCAGCAGGTCAAAAAGTTTATGTCCAGGGTGGGATGGGTCCCTTATGATGTTTTGGGCCTTTTTGAGGCACCTGGCACTGTACAGTTCATCTAGGGAGGGGAGAGAGCAGCCAGTGACCTTCATGGCAGTTTTTATGACCCTCTGAAGTGCATTTCTCTCTGCTGCCGTGCAGCTCGCATACACACATGCAGTATGTCAGCACACTCTCTATTGAGCAGCGATAGAAGGACACAAGCAGTTTTTGTGACAGGTTGTTCCTTTTGAGGAGTCTCAGAAAGTAAAGTCTCTGCTGTGCCTTTTTGATGGTCAGTGATATACACATACTTATATTTGAGAGCACGGAGGTCTGACCTTTCTTGTTCGTCACTATGGTTCCGCAGGTATTGATGGGTACCTTTTACTTTTGAATCGATACTGTGTCAATATTCTTTACCTGGGAATTAGTACCGGTACTCAATGGTATCAAGTTTATGTACTTTTGTGTGTGTTCAGGTGTTGATGAATGTTAATTGTTTAATCATGAAATGTTTTGTATTTATTTAAGGATGAGCTGATTATGGTAACTGTGCTGACCAGTTGTTATATCTTGTTTTCTTACACTTCTGAGTCTCGATTGCAAGTATTGTATAGTAGGTTTTGCATGCAGTTGCAATTCCAAGACTTTAGATCGCAGTAGTGCATAGGCTATGGTGTGTTGCCTCATCAGGAAGTAGTCTTCGCCATGAAGCTGATCGAGCCAGTCTAGTCTTATGTTGTGCCCTACAATGTGTCTGTAATATAAGAATTGTACTTACTACCAGAGGTGTGGACTCGAGTCACATGACTTGGACTCGAGTCAGACTCGAGTCATGAATTTGATGACTTTAGACTCGACTTGACAAAATGTAAAGAGACTTGCAACTCGACTTAGACTTTAACATCAATGACTTGTGACTTCACTTGGACTTGAGGCTTTTGACTTGACATGACTTGCTACTTTCCCCAAAACCCAAACCTTAAAAAGTTATTTGGGAGCGCTCCGTATCTTTCATTTTATACGTCTGTGTCTATAAGCGTGTGTGCTGCTTGTCAGCGTGTGTGCTGTCAGTACAACAGCCAATCAAAATAAATCTACGTTGTTTTCATCACACAGCATTCATCCAATCCAATTGCAGGACAACCACCGAACATGAGTTGTCAAACAATGCGGCAGTGAGAAACAATTATGCCAAAGTTGGTTTCGTTCGGGTATAAAAACTACGACTTGGTCAACAAAAAACGAATTGCCGTATGCAAATTACGTAGTTCGAATATTACAGACGGAGACGCAACAACTTCCAACTTCGTTCGACATTTGAAGTTGCACAAAGAAGGGTAAGTTTTGAATGTAAGATAACGTTTATTGGCTAAGTAACATGACTTTTATTTGCTGTGTAGTTAAATCAGTGAGGCTGCAAACTCACTGCTAACGTTATAACCATAGACATCTTATAAGGGTACGCAGCATTGAGCGCTACTGCCTACTGGCGCAGACGAGACGCGGAGCCGCCATCTTGGAGTGGTGATCCGCTCCACTCAGTGCAATTCATTTGGCAGGAGCAATGAACTGTCAGCAAATTTAATTCATCTTACCTCACTGAATACCACTGATTTTCACGCGTTTTTTTGTCATACGTGTAGCTATGATAACGGACACATGTTTTGGCGTTTTTATTATTCATAGTTTGCTTAACAGTAGTATAATATTCTTATACGCTATAAGTGACCAGACGTCCGAGATCAAAACTGGGAATATAATCCCAGAGAAGGGGGAAAAAAACGGTCAGCTATTTTTAAATTGAAGGAACAATATGATTAGATTATATATACATGCGTATATCCTACATAAACAATGTATGAATACATTAGATATCTATATATTTTAGGGACCTATAGACTGTAACTCTGTTGCTGCAGCAGCAGAGAGTTTATTCTGTCTTGACACTTTGTATTGATATTTTGTATTACATTCTTCCCTTAAATGATAATGTTTACAGTGATTGTTTTATATCTATTTTTTATGTATGTCGCTTTGGATAAAAGCGTCTGCCAAATACTTAAACATATATAAACACCTGAAAGTCTTTATATCAGCTAAAACCACCAATCTGTTTCACTGGATTCAGAATAAAACCAAATGCTGTTTTACCCAACAATGTTAGTATTTGAATATTGTTACTTAAAGACTTATTCCTGGTTACAATTATACTGTTAAGAAAGTATTGTCTTATACTTTGCCTAAAATGAGAATGCATCATAATCAGTGGCGGCTGGTGAATTTTGTTTTAGGTGGGGCTGAAAGTTTGTAAACCAAACCCCTGTAGGGGGGTCATCCTCCCCTGGAAGATTTATTTGTGATTCTCACATACAAATATTGAAGATCTTTGCTCCTTCTCAACTTTGTGGTAATGTTATTTTCATAAAATACAACCAATAGTATGTTAATGTTTGTTTTTGCAAATGTGTTTATTCTGTAAAGGAATGAGTTAAATGTTTAAAATTGTTTAAACTATTAAAATGACTGGATAATAGTGCTATTATGAATTGCAATGTCAGCACTATTTTTTTCCCTGCAATTTCAAATGCACTTGTTTTAATAAATAAATACAGCGTTTTAAAAGCATACACAATCTGTGTAAAAATATTAGTCTGTGGTTAAAAGGACTTGAAAGGACTCGAAACTCAAAATGCAGGACTTGGGACTTGACTTGAGACTTTCTAGTCTTGACTTTGGACTTGACTCGGGACTTGCCTGTCTTGACTCGGGACTTGACTCGAGACTTGAGGGCAAAGACTTGAGACTTACTTGTGACTTGCAAAGCAATGACTTGGTCCCACCTCTGCTTACTACACACTTGCTTTTTGATTGTAATGTGCATCTCAGTTGTAGTTTTCATTACCAAATTTAGAAGTGCTGAAATTGCCATGTAAAATTGCTAATGCTAATCAGTAGCATGTATATGACAAAGCCAATGTTAATTAGCATCAAGCTAGCGTCCGGGCATCTTCTATCAGGCATAATTGCTTTATTGGAATTGAAAATTATGAGATTACTTTTAACAGTTTGAATGAGTCTGCGCTGAGTGCTGCTTGAGTAATTATTTCCTCGCTAAGTGTTTGATCCCGTTCATAGTCTGCAACTGGACATGAAGACATGGGCGACAAAGTTATCAAAATATGGCATAGCTTGATTTTACATTATAAGTACTGACGGAATTCGGTCATCCGTATCAAGGCTGTCGTTTGGCAACTCAAAGTTTAGTTCCCGCACTCTTTTACTATGAAGCCACGTTGATGTAACACGTGGCTTGGCATTGTCTTGCTGAAATAAGCAGGGGCGTCCATGGTAACGTTGCTTGGATGGCAACATACGTTGCTCCAAAACCTGTATGTACCTTTCAGCATTAATGGCGTCTTCACAGATGTGTAAGTTACCCATGTCTTGGGCACAAATACACCCCCATACCATCACAGATGCTGGCTTTTCAACTTTGCGCATAAAACAATCCGGATGGTTCTTTTCCTCTTTGGTCCGGAGGACACGACGTCCACAGTTTCCAAAAACAATTTGAAATGTGGACTCGTCAGACCACAGAACACTTTTCCACTTTGTATCAGTCCATCTTAGATGAGCTCAGGCCCAGCGAAGCCGGCAGCGTTTCTGGGTGTTGTTGATAAACGGTTTTCGCCAAGCATAGGAGAGTTTTAACTTGCACCTACAGATGTAGCGACCAACTGTAGTTACTGACAGTGGGTTTCTGAAGTGTTCCTGAGCCCATGTGATGATATCCTTTACACACTGATGTCGCTTGTTGATGCAGTACAGCCTGAGGGATCGAAGGTCACGGGCTTAGCTGTTTACGTGCAGTGATTTCTCCAGATTCTCTGAACCCTTTGATGATATTACGGACCGTAGATGGTGAAATCCCTAAATTCCTTGCAATAGCTGGTTGAGAAAGGGTTTTCTTAAACTGTTCAACAATTTGCTCACGCATTTGTTGACAAAGTGGTGACCCTCGCCCCATCCTTGTTTGTGAATGACTGAGCATTTCATGGAATCTACTTTTATACCCAATCATGGCACCCACCTGTTCCCAATTTGCCTGTTCACCTGTGGGATGTTCCAAATAAGTGTTTGATGAGCATTCCTCAACTTTATCAGTATTTATTGCCACCTTTCCCAACTTCTTTGTCACGTGTTGCTGGCATCAAATTCTAAAGTTAATGATTATTTGCACAAAAAAAATGTTTATCAGTTTGAACATAAAATATGTTGTCTTTGTAGCATATTCAATTGAATATGGGTTGAAAATGATTTGCAAATCATTGTATTCCGTTTATATTTACATTTAACACAATTTCCCAACTCATATGGAAACGGGGTTTGTAAGTCTAGCAACATTGTCGAACTCCCATCAAGATGACTTCATGAATGTAAATACAGTGGGTTTGCAACAAGGTACATTCACACAAATACTTTTTGGCTGATAGGAAAGCGCTACATAGCGCATATGACCCTACACCTACTATGAACAATGTGACACAATTAAAACAAGTGTGTGTGCCAAATAGAAATCTTTGGATGACACATGATGTAATATACTGTACAACAATTATTAGAGACAGAAATACTGCATTGTGGGAATTAAACACTTTAAAAAGGCCATACCTCTATCCCTCTATCCAAATCAATTTGCATACAGGCAGAATATTTCAACAACCAACAACACCCAAGGCTGCTCTTCATTGATTTTAGTTTGGCTTTAAACACATTCCAGCCCTACAGACTCTGTTACAAACTATAGAACCTTTGACTGAACATCACACTGTGCAATTGGATTGTGGACTTTGATCCACTAAAAGCCAAATAGCAAGTGCTAAATGGTAGGGATGCTAAAAAAAAAAAAAAGATTAACATCCAAACTGCGATTTTTATCTTTTTAGATTCTAAATTGATTCATAATTTTTGAGAAAAGATTATAAAAAGTATATATATTTTTTTAAATAATAAATTTTTGGATTTGAAAAATTAAACACCTATTATTTACATTATTATTAGCATCTGAGCAGCAAAGGCTGCGAGAGCCCATCATAATTGCTCCGTGAATTATTTTTCTACCACTTTGATTTTGTTTTAGAGGTCCGTGTCATGTACGGCAAGGGGGAAGGAGACGGCACAACACAGGAAGTATCGCTCAACAGGGTATATTGAGCTTTGATGAGTGAGTGGAGTGTGTATGCTACTATGTGTGTACATTCAATATTATGTGCAGGAATTAACAAGATAGTATTACCAGGAGTTTATTGTAAGTGTGTGTTGGTTGGAGAGGCAAACAAGTCCAAAGGGGCTGGGCAGAAAGAGGTCCATGATCCAAGCGGGAGGTCCGTGGGGGCTGGAGAGAGGCGTCCTGAGGTCCGGGTCCAAAGTGAGGGAAGTCAAGGATCGAGGGAGGCAGTCAGGGTCTAGAGGGAGAACCAGGAAAGTGAGGTGCACAGCTCACTTCCAAGGCGACGGAGGATACTGCGGGAACAGGGAAACGACAGGGACAAGTAAGCACAAGGAGCAAGAGAATATGGAGAGGAGACACAGGAGGGGAGCCAGAGACGCGATAGCTTACTGTAAACAGAGAACTACGTTCCGGTGCTGGATCGTCTGCTGCGTTGGTCCTTATACTGTCGAGACTCATCAGATCCAGGTGTGCTGATTGCAGATTGCCCGCAGCCGTGTAGGCATGTGGCCGCGCTCAGCGGAGCTTCTTGCTGCTACAGCAGCGGAGGGAATGAAAGTGTGAGCATGTGCCGTAACAATCCGAACAGGCACGAAAACGCAGCAATTTTTGAAAGTGCATCTGGTCTGGCCAAAAACTTGTTGGGGCTATCGAACAAGAAATTGCAAAATATACTCTCTAGCGCAGTGGTCCCCAACCTTTGTAACTGCGGACCGGTCAACGCTTTAAAATGTGTCCCACGGAGGGGAGGGGGGGGGGGGGGGGGGGTGTCATAAAAAAATACAGTCATGTGTGCTTACAGACTCTATCCCTGCAGACTGTATTGATCTATATTGATATATAATGTAGGAACCAGAAATATTAATAACAGAAATAAACAACCCTTTTGTGCGAATGAGTGTGAATGAGTGTGAATGAGGGGAGGGAGGTTTTTTGGGTTGGTGCACTAATTGTAAATGTATCTTGTGTTTTTTATGTTGATTTAATAAAAAAAAATTAAAAAAAATAATGTTTTTATTTATTTATTTATTTATTTTTCATTCTTGTGCGGCCCGGTACCAATCGATCCACGGACCGGTACCGGGCCGTGGCTCGGTGGTTGGGGACCACTGCTTTAGCGCTTTCTTACAAATTAGAAAAAAATTAGCTCCTGCCACCAGTCACCCATCGTTCCTCTCTGCTCAGCCACATATGTTTTAACATGACTTTTATTATGTGTGTATGTGTGTCGTGGAGGGGAAAAAAAGGTTTGGAGGTGAAGGACTGACTGTTTGAGCCTAAAATAATTTAATTTTAAAAAAATGTTTTTAAATGTAAAACACTTGGTGCTACACTTTATATGTATAAAATGTGCTATACAAATAATGTTGGATTGATGAAAATCGCTGAAGATGCCTATCATGACACACGCTGTAAAGTTCAAATTTGAATGACAATAAAAAGGAAGTCTAAGTCTAAGTCTAAGTCTAAAAGTCTCAAGAACTCATATTTTAAAACAAACAGGAAGTCAACCATCTTGGTTTAATTTTTAGGCCAAAACAGGGATCGTATTTTAACCAATTACACCTCGGGACTTTGACCAAATGAGCCACGTTTAAAATTACACAGACTAGAGAGATAGGAAATAAGTATTCCTTTTCATCAACCATCAAACTGTCATTACTTGACTTTAAAATGAACAGATCTCCTTCCAAACTGATGATGATGATGAGGCTTTAAGGTTGCGGTGTGATCATGACTACACGTTGATATCGACACCAATATCGCCCGCCTGTGGTGGGAAATTATAACGGTCATGTCTTCCACCCACAATTTCCGATCCTCCTGATATTTTTGATGCCGGGTCAGGGCATTGGGTGGGACGTGATTTCATGTCAAATCAAATCAAGCTTTATTTATAAAGCGCTTTTCATACATAAAAGAAATGCAACGCAAAGTGCTTTACAAAGTTAAAAACAATACCCCGGTGACCCATATCCCCCATTATCACATATGTACGCACGGACACAGATACCAAACACAAACACACACAACATACACACATATGCAACTATATGGACAAATGATTACATGGCTGAGTACAGAGGAGACATGTGAGTAAACACTATCACAGGAGCCATCTGCACCAGGAGGTCATCAGACCATGGCCACCAGGACACTGACACAAAAGCTTCCCCTCAAGCACGGCCGATAACCCCTGAGGCAGATGGCTCATCTGAGGATTGATTGATTGATTGAAACTTTTAGTAGTAGATTGCACAGTACAGTACATATTCCGTACAATTGACCACTAAATGGTAAAACCCGAATACGTTTTTTTAACTTGTTTAAGTCGGGGTCCACGTAAATCAATTCATGGTGGTAGGAACGTTGGAAAATAAAAATAATAAAACTTGTAAAATAGTAAGAACCATGTGTAGAGATAAAGAATAAAATACATGTAAGACATATGAAGATTAATAGAAAAAAATAAGAAAATAAAAAATTAAATATATATACAGTAAATAAATAAATATAACTAAATAAAATTGTGCATAACTAATAGGATCCATCCATCCATCCATTTTCTACCGCTTATTCCCTTCGGGGTCGTGGGGGGCGCTGGAGCCTATCTCAGCTACAATCGGGCGGAAGGCGGGGTACACCCTGGACAAGTCGCCACCTCATCGCAGGGCCTAACTAATAGGATAAAAAATAAAATACAAATGACTTCAATAAAATAATTAATATCAGGTAAAAGCAAAATCAAAAAGGTGGGTCTTAAGCCTGTTCTTAAAAACATGAACGTGGGAGGGAGGGAGGCGAGAGCCCTCTTAATGCTGCTCGCAGCTTTGAGTATCATTGATACTTTTGCTTTTATACATTTTTGGTTTTCCCTTTTTCCAGTATTTTATTTAATAAGTATTGTATATTTATGTATTCTCAATTTGCTTTGTACATTTATGTCTTAGTATTGTAAAGCTGATAATGGGTTGGAGTTTGGGTTGCTCTATTTTCTTTTATTCAATTTACAACATTCTGCGATTTTTTTCAATAACATTTTAAAAATAAATTTTTAAAAAGACATCACTAGGCCAACACTGTGTTTATGAGTCCTACGTCAGCAGCCAAGGAAAGCTTTTGTAACCTGTTTCCTGTTTTGAAAAGCTTTTATCATAATTGATATACCAAGTAATATAGTTAAAAGAATTGTGTTGAATAAAGAATGGGAATTGGACCAAATCGTGAGGTGCCTCTACTAAATAGTGTGCGCAAAGTCGAAAATTGCAAGTACTATTCGTAGGAGTGCTTCAGGTGATCTACTAAGACTGCATGCACAATTAACAAGTGGAAATGTGGTGAACACTGAAAAGGACGAATATTTTGCGTGTTCAACCGGCTGTGCACACGGAGACATTCCACATTCACATACTTTCCATATTTTTATTATTATTAATTATGTATTGTACACCCTGGTCAAGTCGCCACCTCATCACAAGGCCAACACAGATAGACAGACAACATTCACACTCACATTCACACACTACTGACAATTTAGTGTTGCCAATCAACCTATCCCCAGGTGCATGTCTTTGGAGGTGGGAGGAAGCCGGAGTACCCGGAGGGAACCCACGCAGTCACGGGGAGAACATGCAAACTCCACACAGAAAGACCCCGAGCCCGAGGATTGAACCTAGGACCTTTGTATTGTGAGGCACATGCACAAACCCCCGTTCCACCATTGTATATGAAAAAACACTATTAAAAAAACAAGCAAACACACATCAAAACGCATTAATTGGTTATAATCAGCCCCTTGAGTCATCCAGCAGCTATACAGTTATAATTAGGGATGATGTTCGTTAGGAAATTATCGAGTTCGAGCCCATTATCGAATCCACTTATCGAACCGATTCCTTATCGAATCTCTTATCGAATCCAGATAGGTTGTTGTGTGTGCAATGAGTTCCAAAAGCCATAGATGTTATATGACTGGGCCGGTACGCTGTTTATATGGAGGAAAAGCGGACGTGACTGAGGACAGCATGCGGCCGTTATAGGGTGAAGGTTTCGGTGAGAGAGGACGCTAAAGGCACGCCCCCAGTGAGCATATAGTGCTGCTTTGTGCGTTGTAAATAAAAAAAATGCTGACAAACACATCACAAACATGGACGCTCACTTTCGACATCCCGGTGAAGCACACTGGAGAAGAGGGGACCAGCACAGTAGCGAATCGATACGCACAACGAGGCAAGAGAAGTCGGCTTTTACTGTTGTGCTAGCTTGCTATGCTAATGGACAACGAGACTGACTTTGAAAATGAGGAGAGGGAATCTTGCGTGTTTGATGGAGAACTCGCCCAGCTGTTAATTTTGGACACAGAAAATGAGGACTTTGATGGATTTGTGGATGAGGATTGATCAAAAAATAATGTGAGTACATTGAAAAATCCTTAAATAAAGTACAACCGAACTCAGCTTTGCTCCTGCTGCATTTTTAAAACAGCGTCCATGCATGCTAGCGTATGTTTTAAGCTAGCGTATGTTTAACCATGCCTGCGCCCAAAAATACGCTGCGCCTTATTTATGCGTTAAATACAGAAATAGCACCTGTAACTGACACGGCGCATTTTAATATGGTGCGCCCTATGGTCGCGAAAATACGGTATAATGGCTTTGATAACGGGAACCGGTTCTCAAAAAGGGATTTGAATCCCTGGAATCGGTTCTTTTCTTATCGAACAATCGGGAGAACCGGTTTGAGGGGGTAGGGAGACGACACAGCGACAGATGTAAAGCTCAACAGAACCGTCCTTCTTCCCCACAAAGAAAAAGCCTGCTGCCATCGGGGACTTGGAGGGGGTGATGATACCTGAGGCGAGGGATTCTGTGATGTAGTCCTTCATGGCCTGTTTCTCCGGTAGGGACAGATTGTAAAGTCTGCTGGAGGGAAGGACATAGTTGGGAATGAGGTCGATGGTGCAGTCATAAGGTCTATGGGGGGGAAGAGAAAGCGCACGTTCCTTGTCAAACACTGCTGCAAGGTTGTGATAAGCAGCGGGAACACAGGAGAGATCAGTGGGAGGTGAGGTGGGTTTTGCCTTGTAGGCCGGGGGAACTGCCGACCTTAGGCAGTTAGCGTGGCAGGCGGTGTTCCAGGCAAGGACCTTGCCCGTGGACCAGGATATGTGTCGTAACCATGATCGCCCGAGAACAAGAGGAACGACGGGAGCGTCGAGCACCCAGAGGCTGATGGTCTCGATGTGGTTACCCGAGAGGGTCAGAGATAGGGGTTTGGTGCGGTGCTTGATGGGCCCAAGGGGATGTCCGTCCAGGGCTTGTGCAGGCAGGAAAGTCTCCAGTGGGATGAGGGTTATTCCTGCTTGGCGGGCAAACTCGTGGTCAATAAAGCTTTCGTCTGCTCCGGAATCCAGGTAGGCCCCAACGGTCAGAGTCTTAGAGCTCCAGGACAGGGATGCCGGAAAGAGAATGCCCGGGTCTCTCATGGTTTGGGGAACAGTACTGTGGGTCACCAGGATCCCCCTTGCTGGTGAGCCTGGTCTTTTGGCCTCGTCGGGCAGCTCCGGATTGGATGTCCAGCTATTCCGCAGTAGAGGCAGAGATGCTGCCAGAATCTGCCTGACTTGTCTGCTGCCGCCAGGCGTGACCTGCCCAGCTGCATGGGTTCCACCGTTACTGCCGGCACGGACGGAGGTGTAGGCCGAAACACAGCAGCGTGGTCGGCAGGCCGAAGCTTGGGTGTCGGAGGTGAGCTAGCTGGGAAGCTAGCCGAAGCCTCTGCTCTCTCTGCTGCTCGTTCAATGAGTCTTTGGTGAAACAAGAGAGCCAGGTCAATGAGGGCTCGACACGAGGTAGGTCGGTCCCTCAGCAAGCCGTCCTTAATTTCGTCGCTCAGTCCTCTCCTGCATGCACTCTGGAGCGCCTTGTCTCCCCACTCGCTGTCGGCCGTCAGAGTGCGGAACTCGAGGGTGTAGGCCAAAACCGAGCGGGAGCCAATGATGGATGGAGTGCAGTCGTGAAGCAGCGTCACCCCCGTCCACAGAGTGATTGAACACAGCTTGGAACTCCGCTCGAAAAGCAGCATAGTCGGTGCCCAGCCCCAAAGTTTTGTCTACTGCTGTGGTGGCCCACATGAGAGCCTGCCCAGAGAGCAGCGAAAGCACAAATGCTACCTTAGGTCTGTCAACAGCATAGCGAGATGGTTGGTGTTTAAAAATTAGTTCACATTGAACCAAAAAACCCAGACAAAGTTCAAAATCCCCCTCAAAGGGTCTGGGGCTGGCTATCCTGGGTTCCTGGGTGTAGGAGGGGCTCCAGGAGGTGGCGGATGACGGAGCACTGGAACTCGGCACAGGAGGAGGAGCAAGGCTTGGACTAAGGTTGTCCAGTCTAGTCAGCAGGCTAACGAAGGCAACCTCGAGCTTGTTCTCCAGGTTCGAAAAACGAGATTGGTGTTCCCGGAGAACAGCGTGCATGGTCGAGATGTCGGGAGCCGTGGGCGGTCGGGAAAAGGACGCGGACTTGGGTCTACTTGTGCCGTCTGCGTCCGACATGGCTGTTACGTTCTACAGGGGAAGGAGACGACACCGCGACAGAGGTAAAGCTCAACAGGTTTATTTTGAGCTTGATGATGGGATGGAGTGTGTATGCTACTATGTATGTTTGCAGGACTATGTGAATTATTACAATGAATATTACCAGGGGTTGTTGTAAGTGCACGTTGAGTGAGAAGGCGACAAGTCCAGTAGGGCGAGGCTGGTAGAAGAATCCGTAATTCAAGCAGGAGGTCCATGAGGCTGGAGAGAGGCGTCAAGAGGTCCGTGCCCAAAAGCAGAGGTCGTTGTCCAGGGAATCAGTAAAGATCCAGAGGCTAAGTCCAAGGAAATGAGGCGCACAGCTCGAGTCCAGGGAGACGAAATGAATACTGCGGGACAAGGAAGACGACAAGAGACAAATGAGCACAAGGGCGGAAGGACACTGAGAGCGAGCGAAACAAGGAGAGGAGCCAGAGACGTTAAGCTTACTGTAAACAGAGAACTACGTTCCAGCACTGGATCTCAAGACACGCTGGCTTTTATGGGGAGTGGTCTCATCAGCAGCAGGTGTGTTGATCGGTGATTGCGCACAGTCGTGCAGGCGCGTGGCAGCAGCAGAAGCTCAGCGGCAAGTGCTGTGGAATGAAAAGCTGACTGCGCACGCGCCGTAACGCTGTCAATTTTTTTATTTTCCTGAGGGAACTCTCCTGAAGGAATCAATAAAGTACTATCTATGTATCTATGTAATCCAAATATGTTAATATGGACACAGAAGGAGGATCGTCTATCCATCGTGTAGTGTGTAACTTTGCCAGTTTGCACGAACATTCAAGACGTGCTAGACATAGAAGCAAAACAGTGGCTGCAGAACAGTTTGAAGCTTGTTAAATCACAGTGCGAGCGCTAAATGATTATATTTGCTTCTCATCCTACCAGTATTGTGGGCATTCCTAATAATCAGTATACGGTATAATACACTAATGCAGTATATATTGCTCATACACGTTGCTCATTTGAGAGACGCAATCATTTAAGTATGATCTTATTAGATCAGCTTTGCGTGCGCTATCAAGTTTGCACGTATTTTGATACACGCAAACCTTTGGTAGCACTTACTCCACTCCAGGGGCCCCCAAGGGTGTGTACTCAGCCCACTGCTCTACATTCTTTTCACACATGACTGTTCTGCTATTTTTCATTGATCTTAATTGTCAAATTTGCTCAGATACCATTTATCAACAGCGATGATGAGACAGCCTACAAGGCTGAAGTATAACAGCAGACATCATGGTGCAATTCCAATAACTTAGTCCTAAACATCAAGAAGACCAAGGAAACTATTGTGAACCTTATTTGTTTTCGCACTTCATTACTTGAATGTCTTTAATGGGTTTTTGTGGCATGGGATTGCTTTAAAGAATTTGCTACTGTGCAATTGATGATGCTGTAACAACATTTTTGTGTCATTCTATGAAAATTATATGAATACAACTGTGGTAAACTTTTTGACGGCCCATAAGAGGAATATTAGGACGCCTGATCTCACGCCAACTGAAGACAAAAGTAGGGGCTGCAAGACCTACAGACAAGCAGTAGTTGAAGTTAACACAGTGAAAGCCTGGCAAAAGAGATTTGGGGAGTTCCATGGGTTACAAAGGATTGTCATCAAAGTGTTAAAATTATGTTTTTTGAATAAATATAATAATGTCACTTCATCAAATACCTTTGGAAACTGACAATTGAGGAGCGACAAAGCAGTAATTCTTAAAAGGCACTCTCTAAACATGCACTACAATATACTGAAAAATCTATCCATCCATCCATTTTCTACTGCTTATAGAAATGTATACTCCATAATATATTTTGTATGTATAAAAGAACACTTTTTACTCTTTTTTTAACCACTAAAATTCATCAACTTTTTGAATTTCTCGAAAAAAATCCCAGCAAGTTATTTGTATTTTCTTATCCATCTTGTGACAGTAAATGCTGTGAAATAGAAACAATAATAAACTTCCGGTTTGCGTTTTATTTTGGAAGATATTTCCGGAGGCTGTGCTCATCCTTCATTCATTCAACCGTCGAACTCGTAGTGGGAGGAGGTTACTAAGAGTGATTTTACTTGCGCTTTCCCAAAACCGTGGACTGGTTTGACTTGTCACAGGACCTTCTTTTTGGGAAGCAATGTGTTTTAGTCACAGAAAATAGTAAATGTCTCCTTAAAAAGGAAAGAAAAGACGAGGAGTCACAAGAGCATTTTAGGATGGGCCAGCGCGCGGACGTTGTGTTTAAAACCACAGGTTTTCAATGGCTGCTGCCTGTCAGTGAGTACTTGGGATTTCCTCTTGACCAGGTAAGACCATGATCAAAATAGTATGTCACCAACAAGGTTTAACACACGCCAGGTCGCTTATCATCAATGGGGGAGTACACCGCTTGACCTAGCGTTCCTGTTGATCGTCATTTCTAGAAAAGGCTCGTTTTGCACCTCAGTTTGGGGCAGGTGATCCCTGTCTAACTCTCACATAAATTATGGGATGATTAATCACTAACCCCCACCCAGTCGTACTACGCCTATGTTAAAAACAAACATACTGTCTAATAAGCTCCTTAAAGAGACACTCCAGGTTGAATAAGGTCGTATTACAGTTCCTAATTGATACATCTTGTTCTGATCGAAGGAACTTACAATTTGTATAATTATATGATGGATTAATGTGAATAAAACGGTTTTTATTAGCTGGGTTGATGGGTTTAAGTAGAGGATTATCCTCTACTTTTCCCAATAGATGTGAAACTACAATAAAAACATATTGTCACAATGCACCATTTGAGAATCAGTATGTTTTTTTAGCAATATTTTGACACTTAACTCCAATAACCCTCCATTAAAAATGTGCCTGTTTCTCACAGGTGAACTTTTTGGCATGTCAGCTGTTTGCTCTGTCTGCTGCCTTTTGGTTTCGTCTTTACCTCAGTCCTCATCATAGCAATCCCCTAGTGAGGCACACTGTGGCCACTCTACTTGGCATCATCTTCCTCATATTCTGCTTTGGATGGTACAGTATGACCTTTAAGTTCACAGAGTAAAGCAATAAATAAGTACAGTGGAACCCCAATTTATAAGCTTAATTGTTTTTTGAAATCATAATTGGTTCTTGAAAAGTTTATTGAAGCACATTTCTTCATAAGAAACAAACTAAATAAGAATAATAGGTTCAAGCTTTGACAAAAATCCATCTTTTAATAAAAGGTTGTTCACTTTGGACACAATATAAAGCGATATACAGTAATGTATAATGAATAAGGTTATGAATCTTTGGGTACCACACAATTCGATTCGATTCTTGGTGGTAACGATTCGATTCAATAGGATTGGGTGCCAGCTCTATGATTAACTATATTCCTCTATAAAATAGATTAACAGCTCTAGCACATTTATATATTACTTAAAAGAAAACTGTTTTTTTTTGTTTTTTTTAAATTATATACTCAAACATTTAATAAAGTCAGATACAAATAAGGCAAGACAAGTATTCCTATTTTTCTTAAGTAAATCTGTCCAGCAGATGTGGGCATCTCCATCAAAATATGATTTTCCTTAGTGGCTGGAAAGAACAGATAGAAAAAATAATAGAATTACAAAAAAATTTTTTTGAATCGATTATAGTTTTTTTAATCAATTAAAAATCGTCACAAATAAGAATTGCGATTAATTGTAAAATCGATATGTTTTATTTAATAAACAATTCAAAACAACAACAATTAGCTGAATTGTCTTAATTTGCAGCCGCCTGCCTATACACACACACACTGTCACTAGCCATGTGGTGCACTCACAATTTGAAATCACAAAACTCCGTAACTGTAAGAACCAGGTTGCGGTGATTATACAAAATAAAATCCACTTTACCTTGTTGATTGATCTTCTTGCTGTACAGCTGAAGAAAGGGGGAAGAGGAAGGCCGTGTCAACAACGCTGCAGATACTTTCTGAATGTTTCAAACCACACATCGCTTGTACATTGCTCTTGTTATTCTCAAATTGAGATAGCAAAACTTGAAAAATGCTGTAAAAAGGCTAAAACAACACCTTAAAGCACACAAAGTAGTGATTACCACAGTAGCTAACAACAGCACTAATGTACTGACTGAATAAGCGCAGAGCGCGATCAGCCCACCCACAATGGATGTGCTGCCAGGCACAAAATGCCTAACCTGACTCTCGCCAGATCCTTGTAGTTCGCTGAGCTCCACACAAGGATCTGGGACTTCTCAATAGGAGATGTATTTCAGAAGGCGGGCCTTGTAAAAAAATCACTGTATGTAATTGGATAAACCACTTGTCCGTTATCTTGAATGATGTGCTACTTCACATCGAAAACAACCGGTGACGCTGATGAGAGCAGCGCTGGGAAATCCAAAATAGAACAGCCGACATATTGGATAACGACAGAGCGAAAAGTTAGAGAACTTTTACTGAAACAAACTGTTGTTTTTATAAAGAAAATATGTCAGCACACGACTCCTCGCTGCATACCGCCATTGTTGTTTGAATCAAACAGTCGCTTCGGCGCTACGTCACATCTATGATATCCCGTCCGGCGATCCTGATTGGGTCATTATTTTTTGTTATCTTGAAGGAGTTTGTATTGCCTTCGAGCCCAGATCCTTGTGTGGAGCTCAGCGAACTACAAGGATCTGGCGAGAGTTAGGTTACAAAATGCCTGCGCTGCAGGCACACAATGGCATGTTCGCACACTGAGACAAATGTTTGTTCAATAAAACATATTTTTATTCGGTCTGTGGTAGGGCTGCATGAATAATTGACATCGAATCGACATCCAGGTTTTAATTAGTGCGATAAATAACCGACTGAAGCAGTTTTTTCTCTGGCGTCCCCGGCATATGAGTGACAGACATGTTTGCCATTCAGAATTGTTGAGCCTCATGTCATTTGCCTCCTGGCCAATCAAAAGTGTTAAAAGAAACAGCAAGTTTGTGTGTGCTACAGTGAAGGTATTTAGTTAACAACAAGCATTACTTGCACCTTGGAAAAAGGTTGGATGGTGACTAGGCCTGAGCCGATAGTCAATAAGTCAATCAATCGATCAATAATTGAAAATTAAGTTGAAATACTTGGCCGGCATAGGTAAACTGCTATGTCCGTGTGTGTTTGTTTCCTTAGTCTCCCGCTTCAAACAGGGAGTAAGAGGTCTACTTGCTGCATCACTTTCAGCACCTTAGTCTTGCTGGGCGGAGAACAGACCGCTCGCTTACACACCGGATTCACAGACATTGCCTCCCTACGGACAAACGAGCGAGGATGCTGTGATCATGTGATGGCAACAAAAAAAGGACAACCCGATATTGTTTTAGTTCAATATTTATTTAAGTTACATTTTTGCATACAGAGATGAGAGTACAATTTATTTATTTGTTTGTTTAGTAAGGATTAAAAAAAGGTATTTACCTTTCAATAACAGTACAATGGTGAACAATTCTACAGTAATGAGAAATACAAGTTTATATCCTTGTAAATTGTTACTCGCAATATTATTATACATTATGATTATATTACATTATAATCACTGTATAGTTTTTATCGGTTATTTCTTCAGTTTAAGAGCATGTAGTAGACAAAAGCTAAGAGTCTGTCTGCGTAAAGACAAATATGTTTTAATGAAAATGATTGCATACTGTTCTGTCTGGCACCTTGAAACAAGAATATGTTGATTGACAGTCTAAAAGTAACACGTCTTCCTTCACTCGTTATTTGCAGTTTTATGCATTTTTATGTATACAATGTAAAACTCGCAAATCGAATCATCGTCGCAATTTTGTCGAGAAAAAACACTATTAGTTTTTTCTCAAAATCATGCAGCCCTAGTCTGTGGTTTGTAAAACGAAAAGTTCTTATAATGAGGGGTTCATAAATCGAAGTTCCACTGTATGAGGTTTAAAAGGGTAGAGAGACGAGTAAGATGTGCGCTATTTCATATGATCTCACTTCCCTGTAATTAAGGAAGCAGCTTGACTCGCACTGTTGGTCCATTGTATCCTTCTTCCCTCTTCTATAGGTATTCCACTCACATCCTGGCAGTAGTGCTGGCAAACTACTTGATCGTTAGCCAGGCTGACCTCAGCAATGTACACAGGTAAACATTTTTGTTTGTGCATTCCATTTAAATTGCGTGTACTCATTGACCAGTTCATTCATTAGATGCATTGGTGAGCTTTTGGATAAAAAAAAGCTCAATCAAAAATGTCTGGCCTTACAAATATTATGTAATAAAGCTCAAGTGCTGCAAAAAAGACTCAACACATCAAAGTATGTTGCAGCTTGTTGCATTATAGCAAGCTAAATAAAGCTGACAAATATTAGAACGAACTGTCAGGACTGAGCAGTTTTAGATTGTTGTATCCAAAAATATACCCTATATGTTTTAAAGTGGAAGGTATCAAGAGTTACAGCAATGTGCAGCTGAAATTCTCAAGTCAGGCAATCATGCTTTTAGGTAGATAGAGTTCTTTTGTTTTAAACGAGCAAGGTCTCTCGACCAAACTGGCCTATCTGCCTAGCAACAAGCTGACATAGACTGATGATGCAAAAGCAGAAAACATGACAATGACGACATTCTTCTCAGGTATTCAAGTAAAACTTGTCTGTCAAGCTCACCCATTGGTCATCTTTCTGGGGTATTCGTTCATGAAATGTGCAGTTTGTTTTTTGTTACGCACATTCCAATGTGATGCATTGTTGCTCTTGTTTAAAAGCATACACACCAAGTAAAACATGTCAGGTCAAAGGGAGCTTGACAGACCAGTCTGAGGTACGTTTGTGTGTTGACATGAACCTGGGTCTACAAGTATTTAGGACGATAAAGGAATTTTTACAACTTTACCTTCATGTATCAATATACCTAATTTTTAGGTGTTCAAAGATAATAGGAGTAGTAGTGTACACACTTATTAACATTTACTGAATAAGACCAAACAAGCCAGCTCTAGTTTGTTATGACAATTTTCTGAAAGGAGGAGTGCGCATAGACGAGGAAGGTTACCTGCAGGCACAGATTGTTGAGATTGTTCTGTATTGTTCAGTAACACACGTAGAGGTGTGTAAACTGTTTCCCAGTTTAAACATGTCTTTGCCCAGGCCTAATGTGCACTGATAATCCAAGATTAATTCACTGTTTACTCTAAATGAGTACTTTTGTAGAATGTGACTTTTTTGTAGAAAGCCAACATTTGACATTTTGAATAAACTTGTCATATTGAGGTTTTATGAGTCACTGCATTAGTATTTGTTCATTTCACCTTGACCAGATTGTTTTTTGTGTAGCCCTTTCTTACATCATAGTTAGCTGCAACGAGATGCAGCATCAGTGTACAATGTTTAGAAAGAAAACACAACACAAACACAGCCATTACAGCCGCAGTTCGCTCAGTACATCATAGTCATTTTCAATTCTTCCATTTTGTCAAGGCTAATCTCATTTGTATGCACAAATGTACAATGTATCAACGTCTGTGTCACATTTCAGTGTGTAGAGAAAGCAGAACTAAGCAACATCATAAATTCTTCCACTTTAGATGTTATATTAGCTTGCAGAAAAGTAAACAGTTGGTGTTTAAACAGTGATCATGACAAGAAAGGACACAAGAGTGTATCATAGGGGGTTACTTACAAAGAGTAATTAAGATGGGAACCAGGTCTTACCGTTTACTGTATTCTCCTGTCCAAATTTTGAACCATCGATTCTTATTTTCGATGCTCAGTCCGTCGACAAGAAGATTTAGCTGCCACAGAAGCGGCGAAGGAGCTAACTGTGTATCTATATACACCGTGTGGCACCGCACCTCTAAGTCAGTAATCCTCTATTGCAGAAAAAAAAATTGGAGGATAAGGCTAAACATGTTACAAACAGAGGAAGAGCAAGCAGGAGTAAGCAAACTAATCACTAAGCCAGCCGCTGAACATGCTTGAAACAACACAAGGAAGAAGTGCTTATCAAACATTTAAAATAGTCTTTATGGAACTGTGTTACAGCAGAAAGTAAGCAGCTAATATTAACAAAATAAATAAGTAGCTTAAAAAGAGAGTAGATCAGTGCTTCTCAACTTTTTTCACCAAATACCACCTCAGAAAACACTTGGCTCTCCAAATACCATCATAATGACCAACATTGAAATACAGAGGCAGAGATTTTATTTAACAAGTATATTCACTATTTTTGGCCAGTGTAACATTACACACAGTTTGAACGGTAACTGAATATTGTGGAGGGTTTTACAATTTTAGATTTTTTTAAAATTAATTTTATCTTTTTATTTATTCTGCTGCTTATATTTCTTTTATTTGTACTTGTAAGAAACTTACTTTGTTTGTCGCCATGGAGGCGAGTATTAGTGATTTAGAAGTAGCTAAAACAATGTCAACTGCGGATGAACGTTAGCCGCTAGCTAGCTATTTATGTTTTGAAGAACGTCTTGTAGAGCGGCGCTTCAGTGTTTATAGCTTCAACTTTTTCATTAGTTTCAAGCTAAAATGCATCCATATTCTCCCTTTTCTGTCTCCATTCTGTTTCCGCTTGTAAGTGTGTGTTTCCTAACATGCTCCCATGCTTGTTTTACCAGCAATGTCGCGACATTACAGCAGCGCACCGTCATTTCTGGAAAAAAAAACTATCAGAATTTTTCAGAAGCAGTATAGTACCGTTTTTAATTCATTAGTACCCCTGTACTTTATTAGTACCGATATACCGTACAACCCTACTTTGGTGTACCACTAGATAAAGCCCGCATTCCACTAGTGGTACATGTACATGTACATGTTGGGACGGCGTGGCGTAGTGGGTAGAGCAACCGTGCCAGAAACCTGAGGGTTGTAGGTTCGCTCCCCGCCTCTTACCATCCAAAAAATCGCTGCCGTTGTGTCCTTGGGCAGGACACTTCACCCTTTGCCCCCGGTGCCGCTCACACCGGTGAAATGAATGATGAATGAATGGTAGGTGGTGGTCGGAGGGGCCGTAGGCGCAAACTGGCAGCCTCGCTTCCGTCAGTCTACCCCAGGGCAGCTGTGGCTACAAATGTAGCTTACCACCACCAGGTGTGAATGAATGATGGGTTCCCACTTCTCTGTGAGCGCTTTGAGTATCTAACAATAGAAAAAGCGCAATATAAATCTAATCCATTATTATTATTATGTACCACAATATACTCATATAACAACTGTTGGGCTCTTCTGTTGCTGTTTACCGATATATGGATCGATCCGTCTTCTGTCAGTGACTGCTAGTGCTGATACCAAGTATATTATCAGGATATGATGGATAACAAGAGTTATTAGATTTATATATTTTTTCCTCAAAACCTTTTTTTGTTGTTGTTTTTGCCAATGTTTTCAAACTCCGGGAATAAGGCCTTTTAGGGTAAAAAAAAGAAAGATTTCAATGAGCGATAGTACTTTTTGGTTTGATTTAGTTATTGTTGTTTAGTTATAAACAATTGTATAGTTAATACATGTGATCAGTATCGGCCGATGTCACTTATGGATGATCAGTATAAGAATGCATAAAACCCTGATCGGAACAAGCCTATCACTAACACATAAACAACAGGATACGTGTAAATGTTTAATTATGAGATTTTTTGAAATAAAGTAAAATTTCTGTGAAAGTGTACTTCTGTTGAAATAAACTCCATAACATATATTTTCAAGTTCAAAGGACTGAAAATACAAATACACTGGTAAAAATAGCCCAGTGAGAAATTCATAGTAAATTTTTTACACCGCCTTTTAAAAGAATCGGAATTGAGAATCATTGGAAACCGGAATCAAAATGAGTAACTGATATCGGAACTCGAATAGGAACTGGAATCGTCAAAATTTAAATGATGCACAACCCTAACATAACCGAGATTGTATACAAAAACAGAGGCAAAGATTTGATTTTTGTCTTTGTCTAAAACCGAATCTTACGAAAAGTGGTGAGTACGAAAACCGAGGTACTACTTTAAAATGTTTTGTATGATTAAGGACAATTAATGAAAAACAAAATCCACCAATAGAAAAATAAAAGCATGAATTGGTTCGAAATGATGGCGTAATACACTTGAAGTTAAAAGGTTGAACATAACCCACAAGATGCTTGTTGACCTCAAACATGTTTTTCCTTGCAGCATGATGGATGGCCGTGTTTGTACAGTGTTTGGTACTCATCTTTTCATCCCATTTTAAAGTCAATTCTTGTGAGAGTATGTTCTCGTTTGTCTTGCTCAGGTTGACCTCAATGTCACAGTAAATAGACAAATTATTCTCAGCTGATGTTACTCGAAACTTTTCTTCCCTTTCCTTCCAAGGTATTCCATGGTGACGGCATTGGGATACCTGACCGCGTGCCAAGTGGGAAGAGTCTTCATATTTAACTACGGAATACTGTCCACTGACTTCTCCGGGTGAGAAAACCACACCTTTACTCTGAGAGCCTGCTAGGCATTTCACTTTGAGAGCGGTTCACGTGTTATCCGTTAACTTTTCTGCAATGCGCTCTACCTGCGCAGTCACCCTTGCCGCGGCCTTTGGTAAATACAGGGCAGCTTAATAAAAGTGACGCGTTGTGTATGTGATACTGTCCATGCAGGTGGAGTTCGCTCTGCCTCCTGGCAACTGTTGTATTTGAAAACAAAGCTACTTATTCCTATTTTTTTCATTAAACTGATGTAATTAAACTAATCTCTTGAATGTGCGCATCGTAGAGAGAAAAACAAGTAATACAGTAGGGAGCTTCATCTCTCAGAGGATGGACAAATCACTCCTGTGTTGTTGCTCATCATTAAATAAATGAGACATTTTATAGTAGATACAATACAGCAGGGTTGTCCAAAGTGTGCCCCGGGGGCCTTATACGGCCTGCTGTATCATTCTAAAATGTAAAAAAACACAAAAGTGGGAGAAAAGAGGTGTAAAGTAACAAGAAAAAAATTGTTGAATATAAAATTTAGGGATGCACGATTAATTTTTTATAAGCCGATACCGATGCAAATAACTTTCTGCTGCTCAAGAACGGTACCGATAGTCAATTACCTCATTCATAACTAGTAATTTTGTGCACACCTTTCTTTGCGGCTGGTTTTGGGGCAGTTTCTTTAGCAGCAGGCGTCTTTGTAGGCTTTTAAAACATCGTTGTAGCGATGCTAGCATTGAAAGGGGACCAATTATGTAAAAGTAACTTTTCTTACCTATTGGTACCTGTTTTTGTGTATTTTAGATCTGCATAAGTCCCGAAAATT
Source organism: Entelurus aequoreus (assembly GCF_033978785.1). NCBI lineage: Eukaryota > Metazoa > Chordata > Actinopteri > Syngnathiformes > Syngnathidae > Entelurus > Entelurus aequoreus. Next base: position 44,178,461 of record NC_084741.1, on the reverse strand, counting down.
TGAAATCAAACCATGGAGGCATGGCGGAGATGTTTATAAAACAATCTTGCCTTCCTTCATACTTCCTCCAAATTAGCCATTTGGAATTTGTCCTATATTAGTGATTTTTTTCCAAATTGTGACATTAGCAGATATTTCCAATATGGTAGAAATTTACCTGAAGTGCTTTGCGCGATTGTAGTCTGACGCTGTAGTAGTCAATAAGTTCCTTCTTTTTCTCCATCCTCTTGTTGTGAGGCAGACTGGCTCGTACATGCAGATGCATCCTCCGCTGTTGCCATTTCTAATACAAAGTAGCGCATAGTTCGAATGCATATTCCTCAGTAGACTTGTTATGGAAGCGCTAAAAAGTACAACATGGATAATGGGGAGAAGACTCAGTCGAAGTGCAGCCACGTAAATAAGGCTGCCCACAAAATGGCTAATCCTCAAGAAATGGTCAGAATGCAGCTTCAAGATGGTCTACATAATCTATGCAAAATGTTGACCAAATAATCAAAATTACATGTTATGTAACCACAAGTAAGGGTTTTAAATGTAAAAAATATGACACCTTATAGATGGCCGATAAGGTTTGATGTGTTGATGTGCAATGTATTTTTCTCTCCTGCGAACTGTTTGAAAAATCTTTGGTGCAAAAACCAGGTGAAATGTCTTCCTCTTAAAGGCCTACTGAAATGCGATTTTCTTATTTAAACGGGGATAGCAGGTCCATTCTATGTGTCATACTTGATCATTTCGCGATATTGCCATATTTTTGCTGAAAGGATTTAGTAGAGAACATCGACGATAAAGTTTGCAACTTTTGGTCGCTGATAAAAAAGCCTTGCCTGTACCGGAAGTAGCAGACGATATGCACGTGACGTCACCGGCTGTGGAGCTCCTCACATCTGCACATTGTTTACAATCATGGCCACCAGCAGCGAGAGCGATTCGGGCAGAGAAAGCGACGATTTCCCCATTAATTTGAGCGAGGATGAAAGATTCGTGGATGAGGAAAGTGAGAGTGAAGGACTAAAGAGCAGTGGAAGCGATTCAGATAGGGAAGATGCTGTGAGAGGCTGGTGGGACCTGATATTCAGCTGGGAATGACTAAAACAGTAAATAAACACAAGACATATATATACTCTATTAGCCACAACACAACCAGGCTTATATTTAATATGCCACAAATTAATCCCGCATAACAAACACCTCCCCCCTCCCGTCCATATAACCCGCCAATACAAATCAAACACCCGCACAACACACTCAATACCACAGCCCAAAGTACCGTTCACCTCCCCAAAGTTCATACAGCACATATATTTCCCCAAAGTCCCCAAAGTTACGTACGTGACATGCACATAGTGGCACGTACGTACGGGCAAGCGATCAAATGTTTGGAAGCCGCAGCTCATGCGTACTCACGGTACCGCGTCTACGTATCCAACTCAAAGTCCTCCTGGTAAGAGTCTCTGTTGTCCCAGTTCTCCACAGGCCAATGGTAAAGCTTGACTGTCATCTTTTGGGAATGTAAACAATGAAACACCGGCTACGTGTTTGTGTTGCTGCAGCCGGCCGGCTTCCCACCTACAGCTTTCTTCTTTGCTGTCTCCATTGTTCTTTGAACAAACTGCAAAAGATTCACCAACACAGATGTCCAGAATACGGTGGAATTTTGCGATGAAAACAGACGACTTAATAGCTGGCCACAATGCTGTCCCAAAATGTCCTCTACAATCCGTGACGTCACGCGCAGGCGTCATTATACCGAGACGTCTTCAGCAGGATATTTCACGGGAAATTTAAAATTGTACTTTAGTAATCTAACCCGGCCGTATTGGCATGTGTTGCAATGTTAAGATTTCATCATTAATATATAAACTATCAGACTGCGTGGTCGGTAGTAGTGGGTTTCAGTAGGCCTTTAAGCGGTGAAGAAGTCCCACTCAATCGACGCCATGTTTGTTTACAATGAGCTCAGTGGAAGTTTTCGACAGGCGAGCATGAGTATAGGAGTGCTTGATTTTACTATGACACAATCTGGGTAATCTCACCTCTTTGGAGCCTTTATTTTATAAATCAGTTATCAGAGATATTTTTCATTGTCATCACGTTTATCGTTAAAATGTCATAATTCCTTATATTAATCCGATAATTATCTGTGCGATATTTATCATGCACTTTTACTAATAACACAAAGCTGACTTGCCAGCTGTTGTTTTAAAAAAAAAAAATCTATATATTGTTATAATCCTTTTGATTTTTTTTTTTAACGGGCATGACGGCACACGTCACGTCACAGGTACCTGTCAAACTATTTCACCAGAGTAAGTGATGCTCACAGGTACTACACGAGAGGGAGTTCCTCAGACCTCGTCCCCCCTAAATTCAAGACTCTCATGGGAAAAAATGCATTCTACTATTTTGCCACCACACAGAGGAATGCACTACCAACAGACCTTAAAATTCGATCTTCCCTACTAAACTTTAAAACTGCCATAAAATCCTGGCTTAGCTCAACTTCTACCTGATATTAACCTAATTTGATCCGCAGCAACTCTTCGAAGCATCAAGCAGGTTTATATGTGGTTATAGTGTATATATATTTTCTCATTCTGTTTTGCACACTCTTGGAGTCAACATGTGCATAGTCATGTACATAGTGTCATGTACATAGTGTACGGTATATACCCCCCCGCCCGCCCACAATTGAAACAAGCCTTTTGGCTTTTTGTGCCATCCATTTGTCTTTTTAAAGCATTACATGGATTCAATTCTTTAAGATGTCAATAAACTTCTCAATCAATCAATCAGTCAATGACATTGCTGGGTTTACGAGCAGAGGAGCGTGTTCGGCAGAACACAATTACGGAGTACATACAAGCAGACACGGTGTGTAGACAGAAAAGGGAGAACGGACGCATTTTGGCTTGAATACTGACGATAAATGTGAAGCTATAACACTGTAATGCCCACAGGAAGAGGTGCTTTAAGTCATGGCTAGCTAGCTAGCAGCGAACATCCATCTGCAGTCGGCAGTGTTTTAGCTACTTCTAAATCACTAATCCTTGCCTCCATGGCGACGAATGAAGTATGTTTTTGTACAAGTATCATCTCTGCAGGACAACGAATATCTAAACATTCTTCACTACACAAAATTGTTCTTCGATTGCAATAAGAAGCATATGTTTAATGTACTGTAAGATTTTTTGTTAAAAAAAGCCAATAATGCCATTTTTTTGTGGTCCATTTATATAGAAAAGTATTGAAATACATTTTGGTACCGGCACCAAAATATTGGTTTCGGGACAACTCTAGAATGCGGTACTCAGTGGAAGACCGTATGAATCCTATATTATGCAGCTGAAAGCATGGAAACTAACCCTAACCTATACTGTTAGTCAGAGGTTCTAGCATGAGTTTTACCCAACAAGAGTGGAGGAAAAGGCATTCAGTGAAAGCAGGTTGGAGGTTGACTTTGCTAGTCAGCATGTTCTTTGCAAAGTTTCAATTGGGTTGAATATGCTGGCAGCCTCCCATCACTCCACATGACTTTGGGGATGAGCTGCCAGACCTGTGGGTCAGCATTTGCAAGGAAAGAGTGACCGTTAACATGGTGATTCACATACAATAAATCATGTTAACGTGTGGAACTCGTTACTATACAGGGCACTAGTACAGGGGAAGTTAGTATCATTTATCATTTGATTACCGTAATTTCCGGACTATAAGCCGCTACTTTTTTCCCTCGTTCTGGTCCCTGCGGCTTATACAAGGGTGCGGCTTATTTACGGCCTGTTCTTCTCCGACACAGACGAAGAGGATTTCAGTGGTTTTAGTACGCAGGAGGAAGACGATGACACAATGATTAAAGACTGACTTTTCATATACCGGTAGGCTGGTTATTTTGATAACGTACAGGCGAGCACTTTGTATTATTTTGCACCGTTGTATTATTTGTACTCTGCACGAATGCTGTTCGCCATGTCAAAGATGTGAAAGTTTGATTGAATGATTGAAAGATTTATTGTTAATAAATGGGATGCTTTGCGTTCCCAAACAGTCATCTCTGTCCCGACAATCCCCTCCGTGGTAGAAGGAACCCCTATATACTACAGTAATTACACATCAAAACCCTGCGGCTTGTAGTCGGGTGCGGCTTATATATGGAGCAATCTGTATTTTCCCCTAAATTTAGCTGGTGCGGCTTATAGCCAGGTGCGGCTTATAGTCCGGAAATTACGGTATATGTTTTTTGTTTTTGCGTCCCTATGATGATTGGTATTATGGTGACAGTCAATGTCTAAGGCTGACTACTAACTCTGTTTGTGCTGGCACTGCCTGCCTCTTAGCTGGCCCGTCTGTGCACTAGGGGTGTAACGGTACGTGTATTTGTATTGAACCGTTTCGGTACGGGGGTTCCGGTTCGGGGGTTCCGGTTCGGGGGTTCCGGTTCGGTTCGGAGGTGTACCAAACAAGTTTCCACACGAACATATGAAATAGCCGCCTGAGCTAAAGTCTTAACAAGCTGCTCTGCTTTCTGCCTCTGTCTCCTACACAGCACCCATCATTGTCCCACCCACACAACCATCTGATTTGTTACAACCATAGCGGTAACAGCCAATCAGCAGTGCGTATTCAGAGCGGTAACAGCCAATCAGCAGTGCGCATTAAGAGCGCATGGAGTCAATGCTTCTGCGGTGGGGTTAGCAGATAGGTGTTTAGCAGGTGAGCATCAGGCAGCGGACTCTCCCCAAATTAAAATAAACACCTCCCAGTCAACTACTAGTAACATCACTATGAGCCCGTTGACGTTCTAGAAACAAACTACAGCTCAGCTCGTTCGCAGTCCTGGCTTGAGGTGAAGACTCAGTCCCTCTCCGGGCGCCGAGATGAGCAGTCGCATTTTCTTTCGCTCCCGCTCGGGAATCCAAACAACTGCTCGGATGATACCACACTTCCTCCTTTTTCTACTGTGGATCATGGATTTGTATTTTAAACCACCACGAATACAATATTCTTTAAAAAATGAGAGTCGTGAACGCGAAAAGGACGACCACTGTGATTTCTACCTCCTCTGTAATTCATCTGCTAAGCACTTGGGTTTTGGAGGTAATGTGATCCACTCGTGCCTTACAGCGGATCGGAACAGAAGAAATAAGCCCCTGACTGGAAGGATAGACCGACGATCAACAATTTTACTATTACTTCTACTCTCAGGAGACACTGAACTTAACCCCGGACCAGTAACCACCCGGTTAATGTTGTCTCGCCTGGCGAAGCCTAGCAATGTTGTTGCTAATGACGCCAATGTAGCTAGCTTAGCTGGGGCACCTCGTCAGAGCTATGCTAAAAACATTAGCTCTCCACCTACGCCAGCCCTCACCTGTTCATCACCACCCGAGCTCACCTGCGTGTCATCGGTCGGACGCACGACGGAGGACTTCACCCTGATCATCGGTACGGTCGGCGGCCCGGAAACGGAGGAAGTCAACCCAGACACCGGTGATGACAGCGGCGCGGCGGAGGAAGGGGAAATGGCTTTTGATGACACCCGGGTCGCCATTAAAGTCGGCAGTGCGGAGGTCCTTCCAACCTCTCCCCAAACCCTGAGGGTCTTTACCGCGTCACCTGGACCCCCCGCGGCCTACACAGGATTCAGGGGATTCTTTGTACATCCCTGGTCATTGTTTTCAACCTCATCGAAACCCGCGAAAACCAAGTCCACCCGCACCACCCCTACCTGGGCCCCCCATCGTCAACTCCGCCCCTCCCCCATCACCTGGCCGACGAACAATGGGCCTCTCTCCCCCTCCCCCAAGTTGCTCCACACAAACAGTGAATTGGACAGCAATACAACTTCAACAACAACCAACATCTCTCCATCTTCTGGACAATACCTCTCCCCAGCGAACTCTGTTGTTCTTTTTGGTTCCAGTGTGCTACACATCATCTACCTTAATGTGAACACCCTCTCTGGAACTAAACTCGACCAAATCTGAGAAATGTTCCACAACAATTAGGTAAAAATCTTGTGTTTCTCTGAAACTAAATTAGATCTAAGTGTTTCTAACTCAGCACGGTGGAAGAGGGGTTAGTGCGTCTGCCTTACAATACGAAGGTCCTGAATAGTCGTGAGTTCAATCCCGACCTCGGGATCTTTCTGTGTGGAGTTTGCATGTCCTCCCCGTGACTGCGTGGGTTCCCTCCGGGTACTCCGGCTTCCTCCCACCTCCAAAGACATGCACCTGGGGATAGGTTGATTGGCAACACTAAAAAAATTGGCCCTAGTGTGTGAATGTGAGTGTGAATGTTGTCTGTCTATCTGTGTTGGCCCTGCGATGAGGTGGCGACTTGTCCAGGGTGTACCCCGCCTTCCGCCCGATTGTAGCTGAGATAGGCTTCAGCACCCCCCGCGACCCCGAAGGGAATAAGCGGTAGAAAATGGATGGATGGATGGATGGATGGATGGATGTTTCTAACTCAGAGATAGAAAATTTCTCGGTTATCAGAAAGGACAGAAATAAACATGGTGGTGGTGTTTGTATGTATATTCACCAGGATATAAAATACATAACTCGCACCGATCTTAATCACAATGCCCTTGAATCTGTGTGGGCAGAAATCAAATTTAAAAACGCTAAGCCGGTACTGATAGGGACTGTATACAGACCCCCTAATCAGAGTGATTTCTATGGTGCTCTCGAGGAGTGCTTATAACTGGAGATCTGAACACAGATATTCAACGCAGAGATGCGCCTGTCTTCAAATCTTACAGCAAGCTTTGTAATCTGCACGGCCTCTCCCAGCTAATAACACTACCCACAAGGGTGTGTGATTCCACCCAATCAACCATAAATCTCATTCTCTCATCAGACCGGCATAATATAAAAAATAGTGTGGTCATGATTTGTGGTCTTAGCGACCACTATCTAACCTTCTGCACCCGCAAAATAACTAAACCCAAAGCCAATGGCCACATAACAGCTCAATCCAGATCCCTTAAAACATACTCCAGTGATAATTTCAACCTTAAATTAGGTGAGTCGGACTGGTCCCCTGTGCTCACGAGCAACCTGGTCGAAGATGCTTGGGATCGCTTCAAAACAGCGTTCCTAGCGATACTAAATGATATGGCTCCTGTGAGAACAGTCAGAATCAAAGCCCGCTCCGAACCATGGATGAATCCAGACCTATTAGCTGCCATAAAAGACTGAGACAGAAAATACTTCGAATACCAAAAGTGTAAAACCGAAGTAGATAAACAACCCAATAATAATAACCTCAAATCACTCCTTTCAACACTCAAAAAGCAATGCAATAAATTAAAAAAAGAAGGCAAACAATCTGACTAAATCCTTAAAAAAAAATTACATTAACGATAAAATAGAGGAAAACACAAATAAGCCACGTGAGCTCTGGAAAATTCTCAACAACCAGCTTCCTGGATGCAGCCAGAAACGTAAAACCAGACTCACCAACATCAACATCAAGGAGGGTGACTCCCTCATTACAGATAAAATGGAGGTAGCAAGCAGACTCAACACCTTTTTCACCAGCATAGCCACAACTCTAGTTAACAAGCTGTCCCACCACTCTGGTCGTTTTGGTGTAGAACACATTAAAGCCCTCTACAGAAAGCTAGGAGTAATCAACAACAATTTCAAATTAGAAATGGTCTCAGCTGACGAGGTGCTTAATAAATTGAGCGCGCCCCACCTAAACAAGGCCACTGTCCTTGACAATATTCCCTCCAGATTCCTCAGGGACTCTGCCACCACCATTGCTCCTATCATCACACACATATAACCTCTCAATTAAACAAGGCCAAGTACCCAAGGATTTCAAGATAACAAGAGTAACCCCCCTTTTTAAAAAAGGTAGCAAATTAGAACCTGGTAACTCCCGACCTGTTTCTATTCTCAGTTCCATTTCGAAAGTAATGGAAAATCTTGTTTATGAACAGGTCGATAGATACCTTGCTACTAATAAACTCATGTACAAATTCCAATCCGGCTTCAGAACTAACCACTCCACTGACACATCTGACCGACCACATCAAACATGAGGTGGACGCGGGCAAATACTGCAGTATGGTCATGCTGGACCTTCAGAAGGCCTTTGACACCGTAAACCACGCTATACTGTTGGATAAGCTCAGAGCAATCAGATTTGATAAAACCTCATCGAGCTGGATGCAATCTTACTTGGAGGGGAGGAAACAGGTGGTAGAGGTGAACGGCACTGTGCCCCCCCCCCCCCACAACCCCTCTCAGTAAGCTGTGGAGTCCCCCAAGGCAGTATATTAGGGCCTTTACTGTTCCTAATATACGTAAATGACATGTCATCAGCATGCGACTGTGAATTGTTCCTGTTTGCGGATGACTCGGCCCTGCTGGTATCCGGCAAGGACAAGTCACAGCTGGAAAAAATCCTCAGTGCTGAACTCCTTAGTATTTGCACCTGGCTCGCTGACAATAAACTATCCATACACTTAGGTAAAACGGAATCCATCCTATTTGGGTCCCAAATCAATCTCAAGAAAGTCAGTGACTTCACTATAAAAGTGGGTGACATTGTTATCACCAGGAAAGATGAGGTCACCTACCTAGGTTCCATTCTAGAGGCTAATCTTTCCTGTGATAAAATGGCAACCAAGGTAATCAGAAAGGTCAACCAACGAACAAGATTTCTCTACAGAATCTCCTCTCTGGTCAACAAAAGCACCTTGAAGATTCTAGCGGGAACTCTCGTTCAACCCTTTTTCGATTACGCTTGCACCTCCTGGTACCCTAGCACATCCAAAACCCTCAAATCTAGACTCCAAACATCCCAGAACAAGCTAGTCAGGTTACTTTTAGACCTCCACCCCAGATCACACCTCACTCCAACCCACTTCTCCAAAGTGGGCTGGCTAAGGGTGGAGGATAGAGTAAAACAACTTGCACTGAGCCTAGTCTATAAAATCCGCTACACCTCCCTGATACCGAAGTACATGTCAAACTACTTCCTTAACATAAATGACCTCCATAACCACAACACCAGGTGTATTTCCACAAACCACATTAAACCCAGATTCCGATCTAACAAAGGTCTAGACTCATTCTCCTTCTATGAAAGAAAGTGCATCTCTATCCTCCTTCAAAACCGCACTAAAACAACACCTCCAGGCAACTTCAACCCTTGACTAACACCCTCCCCCTTCCACATCCCACCTTCCTGGATTGTAAATAACCAAATGTAAATAATCAAATGTATTTCTAATGTATATACTTGTTCTTATGCTATCTGAACTCAATATGTTCTCTGCTCGCTGTACATATCCTACCAAGTCAGACCTACACTGTTTCAATGCCCATTTCTCTGATGATGCAATTGTTGATGACTGAAGTGCTGCTATCAACCAAACCCTCCTCATCCCACCCCCCGAATTGTAAATAATGTAAATAATTCAATGTATATACTCTGATGATTAACTTGTGTGATGACTGTATTATGATGATAGTATATATTTGTACCATGAATTGATTTGCGTGGACCCCGACTTAAACAAGTTGAAAAACTTATTCGGGTGTTGCCATTTAGTGGTCAGTTGTATGGAATATGTACTGTACTGTGCAATCTACTACTAAAAGTTTCAATCAATCAAAAGGCTAATTAGCTTTTAGCGTAACGTTAGCTCATTTTGCGGTGTGTGTGTGTGTGTGTTTTAGCTCATTGTGCGGTGTGCGTGTGTGTGTGTGTTACAGACAGCAAAGCCCTGTCTGCCTGTTATTTCACTTTACCTTTTTCTGTGTTGATTGAGCTGTGTTGAAGCAGCAAAAAAGGACATTATGTTAAATGAAGAGTTTCTGTCTGTGATAGTTGATATAATAATGTAACTGCATCATTAAGCCTACATGAACTCCATGGTGTTCAGGGATGAATAGTCTCTCCTATTGCTATTGTACTATTTTTTCAGCTATAGTTAGATTAATCATTAGTAATGTAGCAGCCTAGTTTTGAATGGCAGGGTCCCTGCTATCACATGTTGATAAAAATATAACATTTACATAATAAAAATCAACTACAGGCTTCACAAATGCTGTAATAAATTAAGCATGATGAGTTGACTTGAAACTGTTTAATGTTGCACTTTTTATATGTAGAAGAAAATTTTTGTCATTTTATTTAATCTGAGCAACAACATGAGGCAGTTTAATGTTGATTAACGTGGGCAGAATTATTATAGTGTTCCCAATGTTAAAAGGATAAAGCCATTGTTTACAAATTTGGTAAATAAATAACCAAAAAATTTATATTTTGTTGTTTTCTTACTGTACCGAAAATGAACCGAACCATGACCTCTAAACCGAGGTATGTACCGAACCGAAATTTTTGTGTACCGTTACACCCCTACTGTGCACACAATGTAACACACAAGTACACTCAGTAGTCTCTTTATATGACGACTTTTTATTGAAATGTAAACTGTGCGGCTTTCATGGCTTGATATTACTTAAAAAAGGCCACCCTGTTGTGGTGTCTTCTCTGTTGACATTAATGTTGTAAATTCCATGCTGTTTGACTGCTAAGATCCTCTTACTGTTAATATATGTAGACTTTTGTATTAGTCTTAATGACCCCGAAAGGGACAAGCAGTAGAAAATGGATGGACTTTTGATTCATAAAATGACTTTATTGTGAACTGTACACAGTCAGTGTAGTGGTAGGGCTCAAAGTGTCTAACATTAAATGGATACTGTATACTTAATTGTGAAGACATGCTATTGAATTGAACAAAACTGTCTTTTCTGCCTAGCCCACTGATGATAGTGACTCAGAAGATTACTACACTAGCCTTTCAGCTCCATGATGGTAAGAACACACACTGACTGTAGCTAAAAGTTCCTCTCAAAAGTGAATTGGAGTTTGTGGGATGTAAATAAAGAGTCTTCTTTCAGGTATGTGTAAGAAAGCAGAAGAACTCCCCTCAGAACATAAGCTACTGTCTATAAAGTAAGTCCAGATACGTTTAGCATTCTAATAATAGTCACATGATTGTGTTTAGAGGGCATTGAAGAACCATGCCTGTTTACTCACACTAGTTTAATTACCAGTCTAGTCAAAATGCAAACAAACACATTCCTACAAGTGTAATTATGGAATTAGAGAGAGGTTGTTCATAAAGTGCTCACCATTAAGTTGTTTGCCAGTGGAATGTTCGAAACAATCCTTCAGCATGAATGCCACATCGTTCTCAGGTTTTTGTCACTACTTTCTTATTGCAGGTATAAACATTACTTATTTAATACATATTACATTTTTACTAATTATTTAAGTTTTTCTAATTTTGCCCCATCACAATGAACATATGTAGAAACACATTTTCATGGACTCAAGAGTTTGTAAACACCATACATTGTATTACTTTTATGAAAGCCCTTTGATCAAATCAATGACGATAAGTCTGGAGACTAAGGCCATCAACAAGTTCTATTTTTACAGTAATCTCACTGAAAATGTTATTTGCATGAAAATGGTTTTATTTCTTAAATGGTAAATGGCATTTTTGTGAACCCCCATAAAATCCAACATAAGAGTTCAACATTTAGTTGCATCTTCTTTGATTTCAAATCCATTGCAGGGGTGTTTACAAACAAAATCAGAAAAATTACAGTAATCTAAATGTAAATGGTGAGTCACAAATGAAGTTTTTAGTTGATGTTTTTCACACTACTCAAGCTTTGTTTTAGAACCAGGGTATGTTGTCTGCAGATGGATGCTTCTGAGTGATTGAATATGTTCAAGAATGAATCATTCTCTTTTTCCCTTTAGTTTTGAAGCACAAGGACAAGGAGATACAGCCATGGTGAATAGCTTGTTCATGTACTGTAAAAAGCATCTTTTTGCATGGGAAAGATAGCATGAGAATAGATGGCAATATGTTCCGAAGTATATCACAGGAATCCTGCAGTCTTGACTTTATTCTTACTAAATAAAAATATAAAAAAACAGTTTGGGTACCTTAAAATCAAAGTTCATCAACATCAGTCATGTTTCAACATGTGTCTGTTTTATTGTCAAATGTGTACTTTTATGGAACATTAACACCTTTATTTGTTAAAAATTAAAATTGCTCACCCTTCTTGCATCTCTATCATTACATTACATACATTATATTGTACCCATGGCTCACATTGTTATATTTTGTATGTGTCTCTTTGCAGTGTTAGACCTTCTTTAATTGAATACCTGAGTTACAATCTGAACTTCCTAAGTGTGCTGGTGGGTCCGTGTAGTAATTACAAGGACTACATCGACTTCATCGAGGGCAAACACATCAGCAGCAGGCTCAGTCGACACTACGGCACTTGTAATGGCAAGAATGGCTACCATAAAGTTCCAGACCCGTCACCTTTGGTAAAGTTCTGTTTTCTGTAGTCATCACAAATCTGCAAACAAGAGTATATAGTAGAACACAATAAATGATAACAAAACATTTTGGCATAGTTTTTATGCAAGGCCAACAAATCTGGCATTTTTAGTACATCCCATTGATGTGAAAGGTTCCCACTGTACACAGAACACATGAAGGATATAAATATTACAGAATTAAAAAGATAAAATAGAATAATTTATTGAACGGTAATTAAAAAAAACAACCCAACACCTTTTTAATCCCTGTGGTTACAAGGGAGGCAGAGACGGGCTTATAGAAAGGAGGAAATCTCAATATTAAGGCCTTTAGGTTGCTTAGTTTTCACTGTCCATTTCAGAGTAGTAACATATTCTTTCATACACTCACAGATACCATATTTGTCCATCAAGACATTCAGTGTTTGGGATGCAATGTTGTTTTTATCCTCTTCCACTAAGAATAGAATATAGCTTTATTGTCTGTGTCTACAGTAACAACAGAAATGACTCATAAGTTAAAAACACATTCACACACAGCAACATGTATTAAAAAAAAAGAGCATTTTATGTTGTCTAATTTCACTTTACTTTTTGCTTTCACTTTCCTTTTCTTTGGCGTGCTGCCCCAGGAAGACGCTTGAGTGTTATAATGAAGCCCAAAAAGTTACCTAATAAGCAGCGTTAGACCCAAACTGCATTTTTGTGCCATGTGTGGTGCACACAGGCTACTGTATTCGTCCATTGCACTCCCTCTAACAGGGTGTCATGGGTAATCTAGTGTTTACAGACCCAAAATTAAATTTTTCATTAATTTATGGGGGAATGTTCATAACCACAAAACATAATTTGATGGAACCACCTGTGCCTCCATTGTTTTGGCCTATGTTTAAGAATTTTTTTCTGCCATCAGTGAAGCCATTTTAATGTCCGGAGTTTACCATTTCCTTTTTTCTATATAACCAGTTCATATGTTTTTGTTAAGTTACATTTTTTTAATTGTTTCTCGTATTGTTTAATTATTTCACAATACAGTAATTTGTCTTTGCTTTGTTCTGTTGTCAATCTTGTTTTTATTGAGGGCCACCTTGCAATTATGGCTGCACTCAGAGAGTCATTTGTAACAGCGAATATATACTGTATGAATATAAACGTATAACAACCTTGGTACACAAGTTTTATTTTTGTATTTTTTTCCCCAATATTGTTTTATTTAAATGATTTCATATTACAGTATTTTTGACATTGTCTTTGCTTTGTTCTAAAATAGTGCTGTCAAAAGTGTTTTTACTTAGGGCCACATTGCAATTATGGCTGTAACAGTGAATGTATAGAGATGTATACTTATAATAGCCTCGCTACACAATTTGCATAGACAGCTGTTTTTGGTTATTATATTTTTTACCAACAGATTAATGGATAACTTATTTTAAACTCATAAGTCAAGGTGGCGAGCAGATATTTATGTATTTATTTTTGATAACAAAAAATTAAGCTTTGAAAAGATTGTTACATGATCAAATAATATTTAAGTGTAGACACTATACCATTGAACGCAGTACATTTTTCTGTCAAAATTGAAATAACAAATACATTTAGCCAGAAAGTGCTTTATTATTTACAGCTTTTTGCAGGCTATATAAAAGATGTGACAGGCCCCTGGGCTTAAGTTGGACAACTGGGTTCGAAATAGTTGGGATCGTCCAGTGGTCAGTGACTATACTGTGTGTGTGTCAATCATCTCAACAGAATGCTGTCTGTCAAAAGCTGCTGGTGTGCTGCGGCTGCATGCTCTTCTTCCTCATCGTCACGCGGTCCTTGCCGATAATGCACAACGTTCACCCTGACTTTATCGACCACGCCCCCTTTGTCAGTCGGCTCACATACGCTTTCTTTTCCATTCAAGCTGCAAGGCCCAAATTCTACTTTGCCTGGACGCTAGGTAAGCAACCTGGTCCTCAGCATGATGTAACATGAGCTCAACATTTATCTTTCTTCTATCCCATCAGCTGATGCCATCCACAACGCTGCCGGTTATGGTTTCTTAGGGATGGATGAGAATGGAAAATATTCCTGGAACCTAATCAGTAACCTGAACATCATGGGGATTGAGGTAGCCAAAATGTATTTTAGTTACTTGGTGGCAATGAATATTTCATAACTTAATATCGTCATTCTACTATTTTAATGATCGTCTTCTTCAGACGGCAACCAGCTTCAAGACGTTCATTGACAACTGGAACATACAAACAGGGAATTGGCTTAAAACGTAAACCCCTTCATCTTACTTAATTTATTACATTATTGACAGCTTACTCACGTTCAACGCTCATCAGGGTGTGCTACGACCGAGCGCCGCACCATCGGTTAGCCTTGACCTTCATCTTATCTGCCCTGTGGCACGGCGTCTACCCAGGATACTATTTCACCTTCATCACTGCCATCCCTGTCACACTGACTGCACGAGCTGTGAGTTCAGGCAATTGACACAAATACACTAAATTAATATTTTTTAAATGACTTAAACAAACATGTTTTTTCTTTATCCACAAGGCACGCAGGTCCTTCCGTCACTTCTTCCTGGGCTCTCGAGGTTTAAAGTTGGGTTATGACATTTTGACATGGGCTGCTACCCAGCTGGCCATCTGCTACACTGTCATGCCTTTTCTACTGCTGGCTGTAGAACCCACCATGATGTATTACAGGTACTTTTCTTCCACTATAAACCATCTGGCCTCACACATGACAGGGGAGTGCATGATAGGTGTGAAAGCCACACCATCTTTTGGCACAGTGTGCACACATGTTTTCCGGTTCAGATTTATTTGGATTTTACATAATTAAAAAAGATATGTAAGTAAAACTTGCATCATGATAAATAGTAGTAAATAGTGTATGGTTTTAGTAGCATTTAATTATGATTAATACCCAAGATTAATGTCTTGGGTATGACGTTAAACTACATCCAGGCATGAGATGGGAGGTTGTGTGTGGGGTTAGTGAGTCCCAACTAACGTCTATAAAATGCACACAAAGAACCGTTTGCACCTTCTCTTGTGACTGGCGGGCGGTCAGCGCCATAAAGCTGAGCGGGTCCCTGGGTAATTGGGGCGTGGACAACCAACAGGACAGACTAAGTTCAACAGCCCAGTAAGGCAATTAGTCTAGGAGAAGGATCTCCGATATAAAATACCCCTTCCAACCCGCACCAAGCCAGCGTGGAAGGTGTAGGCTGATAACCAGCATGAAGAGTACGCCAAGAAGACGGCCCCCAGTCCCCAGCAGTTCCAGAGCTCCAGACCAAGATGGCGGTTCGTTAAGGCAAGGAACAGGGGGTGCTAAGAATCCCTGGGTTCATACAGGCCATCATTGGGATCTGCGAGTGGCAACGTATAATGTGAGATCCCTAATTGGAGACGACAGATTAACGGAACTTGAAGAAGAATTAGATGGTATAGAATGGGATATCATAGGTCTCAGTGAAGTGAAGCGACAAGGAGAACAATTAATTGAACTAAGCAGCGGGCATCAATTCTATCACATAGGAATGGGAAACAGAAGCCTAGCAGGGGTTGCTTTCATCATTAATAAGAAATGGACAAAGTATATAACAGAATTTAAAGGAATAAATGAAAGAATGGCCCAAATAACCATAAAACTGAACAGTAAATACAGCATTAAGGTCATTCAGGTGTATGCTCCAACATCAGCGCATGATGATGAAGAGGTTGACAAATTTTATGAGGAAGTGGAACAGGCTCTCAAATCATCAAAAACTCACTTTAACCTAGTAATAGGGGATTTCAATGCTAAAGTAGGAATCAAGCAAGATGGGGAGGAAGAAGTGATGGGAAACTTTGGATCAGGTCTCAGAAATGACAGAGGTGAAATGCTCATAGATTTTGCTTCCAGAAACAAACTCAAAATTATGAACACCTTCTTCAAGAAGAAAATATCCAGAAGATGGACTTGGAGAAGCCCGGACGGTAAAACCAAGAATGAAATTGACTTTATCTTGACTAACAAGCCAAAGATAATTCAAGATGTTACCATATTCAACAAAGTAAACACTGGCAGTGACCACCGTATGGTTATGTGCAAAGTGAAGGTAGATACGAGACTAGAAAGAATGAAATTAATAGCAAAATACAGAAAGCCCGATATGATCAATTTGGAAGCCAGAAAGCATGAATTTCAACTAGAACTACAAAACCGCTTTCAAGGACTGGAAGTAGAAGATACTTCCGACCTTGATGAATGGAATGACAAATTCATTGACATAGTACATGAGAGCTCTATAAAAACAGCAGGGAAAGAAAAGAAAAAGCAAGAGTCCAAACTCTCAGATAGCACAAAGTGGCTAATGGAGAAAAGGAGGAATATGAAGAGAGATGGAGTGGGATTCCAGAATGTTGAATATACAGAAACATGCAAGACAATACAAAAGAAACTCCGACAAGACATAAGAAAATACAACACCCTTAAAATTCAAGAGACAATAGAAAACAATAAAAGTTTGAAGAAAACAAGGCAGAAACTTGCAAGTGGAAAGCAGAAAATAACAACATTACTTGATAAAAAGGGGACAGAAATCACAGATCAAGACATGATTTTGATGAGTATTGAAGAATTTTATGAAGAGCTCTATCAAAGCAGTCAGTCAGTAGACCTTCAATTATCCACAGACTCAGAAGAAATTCCAGACATCACATATTGGGAGGTGCAGCATGCAGTCAAAAACATGAAACGAGGGAAAGCACCAGGACCAGATAATATTTTAATTGACACAATTAAAGAGGGGGAGGATGTCATTGCTAAGGAGCTGGCGAAGCTATACACAGCTTGCTTACATCAGGGGAAAGTGCCAGAGAAGTGGAAAGAAGCTAACATGATCATCATTTTCAAGAAAGGGGACAAGAGGGACCTCAAGAACTACAGACCTATTAGCCTTCTTTCAAACATATACAAGTTGTTTACAAGAATTCTGACAAATCGAATGGAAAATACACTTAATAGCAACCAACCCAGAGAACAAGCAGGGTTTAGGAGTGGTTTTTCTACCATGGACCATATTCATACATTGAATCAGATCAAAGAAAAATGCCAAGAATACAACAAACCACTTTGTATGGCCTTCATAGACTATGAAAAAGCATTTGATTCGGTGGAGACACAGTCGGTTCTAAAAGCTCTGCAAGATCAAGGAATTCATCATAAGTACATTAACTTACTCAAGGACATCTACACAAACTGCACTACCACAGTTACGCTGCACAAACCAAGCGAGAAAATCCACATAAAGAAGGGTGTCTGACAAGGCGATACAATTTCGCCTAAACTGTTTACAGCTTGTTTGGAAGGCATATTTCGCTCTCTGGAGTGGGAGGATAAAGGAGTTGATATCAACGGAGACAAATTTAATCATCTGAGATTTGCAGATGACATTGTTGTCTTGGGAGAGCAAATCAGTGAAGTGGAAGATATGCTTAAAGACCTTGCAAATGCCAGCAAATGTTGTGGATTGAAAATGAATATGAAAAAAACAAAAGTTATGGCAAATTCCATGGTACCTCATGGACCTGTGACTGTTAATGGAAATGAAATTGATGAAGTTAATGAATATATCTATCTGGGGCAGAGATTTAGCCTGAAAGAAAAGAGTCAAGAACAGGAGATAGGGAGGAGAATCAGATTGGGCTGGTGCCAATATGGAAAACTGAGCAACATCATGAGAGGAGAAATACCGTTAAGCCTAAAAAGAAAGGTCTTTAATCAATGCGTGTTACCAACCATGACATATGGAGCTGAAACCTGGGCATTGTCAAATAAAATGGAAAAGAAAATAGCAGCAGCACAACACAACATGGAAAGAAATATGCTCGGAATCACATATAAAGACAGAAAAACAAATGAATGGGTGAGAAAACAAACGCAAGTCCAAGACATTATGAGAACTATCAAATTCAGTAAGTGGAAGTGGGCTGGACATATCAGTAGAACAGATAATAGATGGACTTCCCTAATGACATCATGGAGACCCATGGATGGGAGCAGAAATAGAGGAAGACCAAGAGTGAGATGGCGAGATGAGATAGACAAATATTGGGGAACAGTGCAGGGGCAGGGAGCAGCTAGAGATCGTTCACTATGGCAGAAACATGCTGAGGCTTTCGTCCAGCAGTGGACTGACAATGGCTGATGATGATGAATTATGATTATTTGTGCTAAAAGTGCAAATCTTAATATTACAACTTCGAAACTATGTTGCAAACCTTACTTTTGGGTATTGCGGTTGGCTCTGAGCAGTGTTGGTAGTAACGCCGCTATTGTTTTGTTATCTCATTACTTTTCTGAATGTTACAATATTGTTACAGATGTAGTGCATTATCATTGTACTGTCCCCATAGATGCACATTTTTTTTACCTTTATTCTGACCTTAACAAGTCAACAGCAGTGTTGTCTAGTTAACAAATCTCTCTAACTTGTATGTTTATCAACACACTTCCTCATTTTTATAACCGTTTTTTGAGTGTCTGCAAGATGTTCGACTGTGTAGGCATTCCCAGATTGTAAATGACACCACACTCCACCCTCTCCAAAAGTATAACTTATCTTCTGAAAATGTAAACTGTTTAAATATGTATCTTGAAATTGTCGTCGCTGTGTTTTCTTTTATCAGACACAGTCGAAAATAAACTTCATAAACATATACTGCAGGTGCACCTGCACACTTTCCGATCAATACAGAGCTACATGAAAAATGTAATTTCATGTCGTACCTCGGGTATCAAAAAATATGCAGATGCCTGCAACGTACTGCAGCAGCTGACAAAACAACAGCTATACATAATGAAGTGAAAGTCCAACTATGTGAAATAATCTGGATGTGTCTTCAGTCCTTATGAACTCTCCCACATCAGCCTGGTGGAACACAACAATGAACATGGGGTCCACTCATCTGCACTCCTGCGTGGTCAACCTTGATGTTGTTATGTACATGCCACTATTAGATAAACACTTTATCCCACCTTTTCTTATGTTTCCTCAAACTCCTTCTCTGGATGATAGCGCTACTTAATGTCCAAATAAGTATGTTCACCTTGCTGTGCTTTCACAGCATAGCCAGACTGAACACAAAATCACGCCCAAAAGGCATGAACCCTATGATTTGACGCTTTAGTATGGTTTAACATGAGTATCCAACATTGTTACAACATTTATAAGTCCGAAATGACGAGTCTAGTTATTAAGGGCTGTCCAAACCTTTTCCACTGAAAAATCAGAAGATGTGGGGGCCATTTTGATATTTTTCAGAACGAGTACAATGTATACATTTTTTTAAGTAGTATTTTTACAATGTGCCGTGGGCAGCACTTTGGACACTCTTGAGTTATTATTACATGTTAAATCAGCAGTCATTATTGCCACACTGTACGCTGACACGTCCTGTTGTCTTGCAGGTCCATGTACTGTCATGTGCACATCATCAGCTTGGTGGCTGCTATTGCCCTACGCCCCAAACACAAAAGCAATGCTCCAAAAGCCAGCACAAAAAGCACAGACTCCCTGTCGGCCTCTTGCCTCCCCCACTGTCTTCATCTTCACTGTAACAACAATGACCAAACCAACTAAAGACTCACTCTTCTCTGAGAGAAATGAACAATTCTGTAAAAGGCTCCAAAGAAAAAGGGGCAGTGAGTTTATTTTTAAATTTTTTTAAAAGAACAATGCGGATCTTAGACTGTACGACATGATGACATACCTCGCCTTCATTGAGTGTGGACTAGACAGGAGGCTCTCTGTCTCTGGGAAGGATTCAGGCAAGCACAGTGGGAGTGTGAAGAATCACACACAAGACTCCAATACTACAACACACGACATTATAGACTAATTATGCCCATGCACACTTGCTCTTTGTGGCACTGATGGCACAAAAAGGTCCCCATTATGGCCGTGTTTGTGTGTGTGGCTGAGGGAGGGAGTCACTGTACCCACGGTTGCAAACTCCCCCTACGGACCGCATGGGTGTGTGCGCCTGAGATCTTGTCACTGTTCATACAGGCACATGTAAAGCAACAATTACACATTTGAAGACATCTTAATTTTGTCAAAGTAATTGACAACTTGTCATGTAAGTGGATCTGGACGTCCACACCTTATTTGTGCCACTGTACTGTAAATAGGAATATGTTTGATGGTTCACACAGTACTAACTGAATTTGTCACGTTGTTCTATTGCACACCAACAGGATCATTTATTTATCAGCTTTTCTTGGTTTAATTTGACACAAAGAGCACTTCACAAATTAATAGTTTTCAAACCTTTCACTCACTTTAGCAAGGTGCACGTGCTTTAGGTATTGCATGGTTTCATGGTGTTATATTTGTGTTTGTTAACAATACACATGGCCCAAAGAAAAAGTTTGTCTCCCAGAACTAGTGTTTAAATTTTGACTATCAATTCCAAAGTGTGAGAGAATGTATTGTTTGGACATTTTGAAGCTCCAATGTGTATTTTTGACAAGTTTGTTTTGTTTCAGTTTTGCACAGATGTCTTCGTGTAAGGAAATACCAACTCTTGTCCCAAGTTTTAAGGCCATTATACCCTCGTCTGTGGCCATCCTGGCATATGTTCAAGTGTTGCTGCTTTTTGTAAATAACCGAAATGAAGCGAAAAATGACAATGTTGGCAAGTCACACAATGTTTAATACTAATGTATGTTTTTAGACAGAATTCAATAAAGATTGTCTTCTTTTTACCTTGTGAAAGTTGTATTTCTGACTTGATGATGCTAATCATGCAGTCAAATGAATGTTCCTATGTTTCACAATGAACTATTTTCGGTAGCATTTGAGTTGCTGAAACACTTCCTGTATTTTCTTTTTTTAGAGACCACTCCACCATTATGTTTCTGGACTTAACAATATAAAAACTTTATATCACGGTTATTATTATCACTGTATTGTTGAATGTGCTCAATAAGTACTTACACACTGAAATATTTTTACCAAGTTTTATTTAAGTAAACAACAGACACATATTATATACCATATCTAAATATTTACATAGATTGGGGTAAAGTCTTAATAGCTTACCACCATCATATGGAATTAATGACTGATGGATTCTCAGTTCTCTGAAGTGTATTGGGTGTCTAGAAAAGTGTTATGAATATAATCCATTATTATTACTCATTCATGTGTATTGTATTGTATTTGGCAGCACGGTGACACAGTGGCTAGCGCACATACCTCATAGCGAGAAGGTCTTGGGTTAAATTCACGGGCTCAGGGTCCTACTGTGTGGTTTGCATGTTCTGCCTGGGTACTCTATGAGTACTCCGACTTCATCCCACCTCCAAAGACATGCAGCTGGGAATAGCTTGATTGGCAACATAAAATTGGCCTTAGTGTGTGAATGCGAGTGTGAATGTTTGTCTGCCTTCCTGCGATGAGGTGGCGACTTCTCCAGGGTGTACCCTGCCTTCCGCCCGAGTGCAGCTGGGATAGGCTCCATCCCCTGTGTCCCTGATAATCATTCTATTCTATTCATTTATGTTCTATTTATATTCTATTCATTTTACCATTTAAGCAGGTTAGCAAGTAGCAGTGCAATGAAAGTTTTACTTTTAATATCCATTTTTATTTTTATTTTTATTTTTTATTTATTAATTTTTTTCCATAAAGAAATACAATCAGGTGTGCTTACGGACTGTATCCCTGCATACTGTATTGATCTATATTGATATATAATGTATATATTGTGTTTTTTATGTTGATTTAAAAAAAAAAATATATATATATATATATTTTTTTTTTAAATTTCTTGTGCGATGGTTGGGGACCACTGATATAGACAATATGGCAGGTTTCAGACCATAGGACGAGGTCTGGACGCAGGGTGGTTGTTGCGATCGCCGGGGGGAAAATGAGCCTCTGATCTAAGTCGACTCGCATCTGCCAGTCCCCCAATGGGCTTGGATCAGGATTTGAAGGTCTCGTCTTCAGCTTTTCCCCCTCCTGAACAAACGCTGGTAGGTGTCTGCACACATCCTGGTTGTTGATGGGTTGGGCGTTGATGGATATCCTCCTGCACTCAAGTTTGTCAGCTAGACATCTGAGGACCTGGTTATGTCTCCATGTATATCTGCCTTGAGTGTGGCTGGTTCTACAGCCAACCATTATGCGCTTGAGTGTTGCTGTTGTACACAGGGGACAGGATGGGTCCTTTCCAAACCATTGTTGTAGGTTTATGGGAGATGGTAGCGTATCAAATGTTGCTCGAACGATGAAACTCAGCCTGTTGGATTCCATGCCCCAAAGTTTGTTCCACGTGTTTTTTCTTTTCAACACCCTCCCACCTTGTCCAGCGGCCCTGTTGGGCTTGTGTTGCGGCTTTGGAACGTCTGGCTGTTTCTTCCTGACGACGCACTTCCTCTACAACCATAGTTCGACGTTCGGTTGCAGATGCCTTTTGCCAGGGAGGGGTTACGGTTCCAAGGCCAAAGCCTCCTCTGCCTTGTTGGACGTGGCCCACTACGTCACGATGGAGCAAAGCTGATTTGGCCTGTAGCACAGCTGTGACTGGGGTCCACTTCCGCCCTGTAACGAGGTAAGGAGCAGCGGCTCTCACTACAGGCTCCCGGGAGTCGGTGAGGGACATCTCCAGCCTCACCTTGGCACATTTGAACTCTTCGACCAGGCTAGAAATTGGCAGCGTCAGGGCTCCGTCGCTGTAGAGTCCAACGCTGCTGAAGCACTTTGGAAGTCCGAGCCACTTCCTTACATGCGAGTTCACTAGCCTTTCCAAGCGAGTAGCATGGCATATTGAGACCTCATACATAGTTAACGGTCACCGGAGTCTGGGTAGCAACCCAAACTGGAGGCACCAGAGCTTCAGTTTCCCTGGTAGTGCAGTGCTATTAATCTGCCTTAGGCCGTTAGCCGTGTCCTGCCGCAGTTGTTCAAGTTGCTGGGTGTCTCTGAGATCTGCATTATACCATCTTCCGAGGCTCTTGATGGGCTTCTCTAGGAGTGTTGGAATTGGTTCCTCGCTGATGTGGAACCGCTCACCTGTTAGTTGGCCTTTTATGATGGAGATGCTGCGTGACTTGCTTGGCTTGAAGTCCATCCATGCCCATTGAATGTTTTCCTGGAGTTTCGGCAGCAAGCGTCTGGTGCATGGTTTTGTTGTTGTAATGACGGTCATGTCATTCATAAAGGCTCTAATTGGCGGAAGCGTAGGCCACTCTTGGTCCTCTCACCTCCCACTACCCACTGGGATGCTCGTATGACCAGCTCCATTGCCATGACGAATGCCAGAGGGGAAACTGTGCAGCCCGCCATGATGCCAATTTCCAGATGCTGCCAGGAGGTGGTGTTGCCCTAAACTGTTACGCAGAACTGGAGATCCTGAAAGTAACTCTTGACCAGTTCAGTGACTTGGTTAGGTACACCAAAGAAATTGAAGGCCGTCCACAAGATCTTATGAGGGACTGACTCAAAGGCGCTGGCAAGGTCTAAGAACACCACATGTAGGTCTCTCCGTTCTTTTTTTGCAGTTTGTATCTGGTGCCAGATCATATTGGCGTGTTCCAAGCATCCTGAGAAACCCTGGATCCCAGCTTTCTGCACCGATGTATCAATAAAGCTGTTTCTTTGCAGGAACGTAGGGAGCCCCTGGGCAAGGACACTGAAGAAAATCTTCCCCTCTACATTCAGCAAGCTGATCTGGCGAAACTGGCCTATGGATGACAAGTCCTTCTCTTTGGGGATCAGGATGCCTCCTGCTCTTCGCCAAGCTTTTGGTATCACTTCCTTCTGCCATGTTACCTTCATCAGCTTCCAAAGGTATCTTAAGACTCTGGGGGTGTTCTTATAAAGCCTATACGGGATACCATTGGGCCCGTATGATAATGCTGATCTTGCCTGCTTCACGGTCTTCTCCACCTCGCTCCATGTGGGAGATCTTATGTCCATTTGGTGTTCAGGTGCATGAATTGGTGGCATGTCGGGCGGTACAGTTACTGGCTCATGCCTCTGGCCGTCGGTGTAGGTCTTCCTCAGGTGCTCCTCCAGGTCTTTTATGGGCATTTTGAGGCTCCCACTCTTCTCTTGCTCAAAAAGACCTTTGACAAAACTGTAGGGATTGCTATAGAAGAGGGTTCTTGTCCGTTCTTTCCTCTTGCGTTGTCGTCTGAGGTGCTATGCTCTTGGCAGCTTTGTCAGCCGTTGCTTTATTTCAGCCTGCAGAACTTCAATTCCCCCTCTTTCTATTTCTGTTGCCTTTCTCCACTGCTTCCTCAATTGTCTACTTTCTTTCACCAAGCTGTCAATTTCACGCTGCCTTCTGGACTTTGGTTGGTTCGGTGAGGGAGGGTCTTTTTGCTGCCTTTGTGCCTTGCTCTTGACCCCAAATCTTTCGGCACCATAGCTGTAGATGGTGGCTCCAATGTTGTCTAGTTTTCTTTCAACAGGACCATTCTGTTGTTCTAGAAGGAGGACCAGGTCTGAGTCAATGGTCTCACACTCTCTCTTCTGGTTGGACTTGGGCCACAGGATCAGGGCTTTCCTTCCTTCCATCTTCCTCTCCGTTGCGGGCAGAGGCTGGCTGGGATCAATGTTGGAGACTGCAGCTGGCTGCTGCAGGACTGGTGCTGGCTGGCTGGGCTCCGGTCTGGAGGCTGCTGCTGGCTGTGGCTGGTTAGGCCCTAGGCTGGAAAATGCTAGAGGGTCTATGCGACGTTGAGCTTCTTTCGAGGTACTGATACCCTGAGGACTGTGGGGGTTCTCCTGCCTCCGGGCTTCACTCGACTGATTTGGCCTACTTCTTAAGAAGTACTGGTCAATGCAAGACACTTCGCTGAGCTCGCTGAGGCATTTCCTCTTGCCTTGATGGATTTTAAGGCCCTTCGCTGTTGTTATTTTTGACCAGCCACAAATGCAGTTCTGCAGTGTTTGTCCTGTTGGCGGACCATTAGTTGTAAATATAAATTTATAAAATTCGAAGTCAACAAGCTACTAATAACCACTGCTTTAGCAGCCGCAACATTAATGCTGTCACAACTATGACTCTTGCTGGCCTACTGCCTTCGGTAATGGCACCATTCCCAAATTATGTGGGCTCTATCGATAACCTCACTAACAACTTTAATTATGCTCTTCGTGAGACCATTGATAGTAAGTATAGCACCGCTAAAGCTAAAACAAGGCCCCTACAAGGCGTACCACATGGTTTACAGAAGAAACTAGAGCTCTTAAACTATCATGTAGAAAGCTGGAACGCAAATGGCGTGTGACTAAACTTGAGGTTTTCCATCAAGCACAAAGTGATAGTTTAATAACTTATACCATACCATACCATACCAACTTTATTTATAAACGCATGCTTACCTTAGCTAAAGATAATTACTACTCCAATCTCATCCGCCTCAATAAAAACGATCCTAAATATTTGTTCAGTACAGTAGCATCGCTAACCCAACAAGGGACACCTCCCAGTAGCTCCACCCACTCGGCAGATGACTTTATGAATTTCTTTAATAAGAAAATTGAACTCATTACAAAGAAGATTAAAGACAATGCATCCCAGCTACAACTGGGTTCTATTAACACAGATACAAATGTATATACGATGGACATTGCCCTCCAAAATAGTCTCTCTCTTTTTGATTAAATCACATTACAGGACCTCCTGCGGCGTGTAAATGGGACAAAACAAACACTTCTTGGGAAACTTATCAAGGAGCTGTTTGTAGTATTAGGACTATCAGTGCTAAATATTATAAACTTATCACTTTCCTCTGGCACTGTTCCCCTAGGGTTCAAAAAAGCGGTTACCTATTCATCCTCTGCTCAAAAGACCTAACCTCGATCCTGACCTCATGGTAAACTACCGGCCAGTGACCCACCTTCCCTTTATCTCGAAAATCATCTAAAAAATTGTTGCACAGCAGCTAAATTAACACATAGCTGTTTGAAAAGGGTTTTAGTTTGACGGGACGGCGTGACTCGGTTGGGAGAGCGGCGGTGCGAGCAACCAGAGGGTTCCTGGTTCGACCCCCACCCAAGTCACGTCTGTTGTCCTTGAGCAAGACACTTCACCCTTGCTCCTGATGGGTCGTGGTTAGTGCCTTCCATGGCAGCTCCTGCCATCAGTGTGTGATTGTGTTTTTGAATGGGTAATGTGGAAATAGTGTCAAAGCGCTTTGAGTACCTTGAAGGTAGAAAAGTGCTATACTTTCTCTCTGGCACTCATCGAGGGTGGACGCTCCCCTTTCCTCTCCCTTATCTCTCCTGCTTGCTTCTTTGTCTTGTCTTAACTTTCTTGTTGCCTCTTTTTGCACTGCTCTCCAAATCTAAACATTGGAACTATTTAACTGGCCTCAACGAAATTGACAAGATCTTGGGTTTGGGGGAAGCTGCTTGTCGTGACGGAGCAGTTGTTGCTGGAGACACGACGGACTCTTGGGAGAAGAAGGAGTGTCGCGTGCCTGGCGACCCTTTTCTGTCGAGGACGTGAAGATATCTACCTATTCGGAATTATGACAACAGGACATCTGCTGATTGGAGTAAGTGTTGCTCTGGTTTGTCGACAAATTGGAAGTTGCTGGCAGTCTTCAAAGTACCCCAAAGCTGCCACAAATGATTGGAGGATGCGGGAAGAACTGTGGACACTCTTGTGATTTGGATTACATCGGACTGTCTGCCCCCCAGGATTTTTGAGGACCAGTCATAGACAATTTAGAGTGAAAAGCAAATTTCATTTTCACTCGCATACAAAACATTCTAACTTGGATTGTTTCCCTGGCTTCGAGACTCTCCCGAAGGACAGTGCGGCGAAGACACAACAAACTCCCTTCTTGTCTCTCATGGACACACACCTGTTGTTGTTGACTTTGGACTAGCGACTGCACAAGATCAAGGCTGCGGAACAGAGACACACTGCAGGCTTACACACAAACATGCATCCAAAAAAATATACGTCACACATACACACCCCACCCCCCAAATACAAATATTTGAATTGTTTACATTTTGTGATTATTTTCGTGATTATTCCTTGTCATTTTTTCAGCTTCTCTATGAACACGACTGATCTGACTGATCAAGCCCTGAGACAAATATTTGTTTACAATAAAGTAAACTAAAAGTAATTTCCCTGGAACTCTTGCTACCTTCTCCAGTTGTGACAACATTTAAATGTCAAAACAAATATTTGAAGGATTCTGCGTTGAACAAAACATTAAAAATCTATTTGAATGGAAATGGATCCTGTATCAATATCCTCGTGTATTGTTGGCTGTGTTTTTGTAATGCCACACCTTTTTTTTTAATTTTTTATATTTAAAACCATTGTTAAAAACGAAGGGCTGTATATCAAAATAAATAAAATGCAGATTTGCATAATCAAAACTTTCAATACATAAAAACGATTAAAGACAATAGAACAGTGGTACTGTATGCGGGCTACAACTGGTGGTACGGCAGATATTTGATTCCATATTTAATTACAGTGCTTTATTGTCCTATAGCCAAAACAGTGTTACTGTTCAAACTGTGTGTAAAGTTATATGTGGCCAACATATGAAATACACTTGTCAAATAAAACCTCTGCCTTGTTTATAATGAATACTTGGGCCTACCACGCTACTGTATTTTAATGTTGGTCATTATGGTGGTACTTGGAGAGCCAGGTGTTTTCTGAGGTGGTACTTGGTGAAAGAAGTTTGAGAACCACTGCGATAGAAAATAAAAAAACATTTTCGGCAAGGGAATAGAGAGTATTTTGTTTGGATAACATTTTGCACACACATGGAATCAAATATACTGTGAGAGAATGTGTATATATGTACATACGTATGTATATACACTGTATGTATGTATGTGTGTATATATATATATATATATATATATATATATATATATATATATATATATATATATATATATATATATGTATATATATATGTATAATTGATTGATTATATTCTATTTTCAGCACACAGGCATGAGTGACTTGCGTGTGTCCCTGATGTCACATGACTCCCTGAATGTTTCCTCCCTGTGGACAGTCTCAAAGTGGACACCTGCTGTATTTCTTCCTTAATGTCACCACTCTCCCATCTCTCTGTTGGTGTGTGTGTGTGTGCGTGCGTGTGTGTGTGTGTGGCATGTTATGATGCAGCCAGAGCTCAGTACCATCTAATTACAAGCAATGATACAAAACAAAGTGACACACTAAGCTAAAACAAAACAAAACAAAACATATTTCTCCACTTAGGATGAAAGTTGAAGAACACTAAAATGAAGGCCATGTTGTGCCAACACATTCTAGTATTTATATTTATTCACATATTTGTAGCACATAAACACGAGTCTGCGTGGGTTCCCTCCGGGTATTCCGGCTTCCTCCCACCTCCAAAGACATGCACCTGGGGATAGGTTGATTGGCAACACTAAATGGTCCCTAGTGTGTGAATGTGATTGTGAATGTTGTCTGTCTATCTGTGTTGGCCCTGTGATGAGGTGGCGACTTGTCCAGGGTGTACCCCGCCTTCCGCCCATGTGCAGTTGAGATAGGCTCCAGCACCCCCCGGGACCCCAAAAGGGACAAGCGGTAGAAAATGGATGGATGGATGGATGGATAGACACGAGGGTTATAGTACAACCCAATGACCGGGTTCCTACAGTCTAGGCCAGGGGTGTCCAAAGTGCGGCCCGGGGGCCATTTGCGGCCCGCAACTAATTGTTTAGCGGCCCGCCACACATTCTGGAAATGCTATTGCAAAAATTTAAAATTAACATTAAAAAAAGTGGAATGAGGTGAAATCTAACGAGGAACAGTTGCAATGTTGACACAAAGCTGCCATGCAGGCTGTTTGTTTTTCTTTTGTCTTTCTTTATTTTGCTTTTTTTGCCATTGCTCAAAAAAAAAAAAAAAGTTTTTAAAAATTCAATGTTATAATCAATTGTTGATCTATTCAACGCTCCAATTACTTCAAATATTTCACTTTAAAATGTTTTATGTGGAAAATATTGCATATATTGTGTGGTTGCCATATAAAAACAATGTTTTCTTTGACAAAAGAGCATAAAACAAACAAAATAATAGTTCAAATGTAAAATGGACAGATATATCTGAAGTTGATCTCGTAATTTAAGTGTTGAAAGTAAAAAAATATATGATAAAAATGTATCACTTTATGAGTGGGGGACCTTTTGGATCCCAAATATATTTAATGGAATTTTATTGATCTTTTCACTGTGATTAATCAAAAATAATAATAAATTAAAATCAATGGTGTCCTGCATTATTGATCTTTTTAGGGCTCCAATTACTTCACATCAAACATTGCTTTCTGAATGTTTTGGGCGGTGGGGAAAATACTGCATATTTCAGTTTTACTATAAAAAACAAAGTTGTCTTTGACAGAAAAGGCATAAAACCTTTTTTTTTAACGTTATATCAACCTGAAGTTGATATAGAGATTTACTGTAAGCGTTAAATAAAAAATAATAATAACAATGTGACTTATTTTTTAACATTTTAATGACTGAGACCCTTTATATTTATATATTTTGTTATGATTTGAAAATGAAAAATACCAAAATGGTCCCCGCATGCTTTAATTTTTCCGTGTGCGGCCCTCAATGGAAAAAGTTTGGACACCCCTGGTCTAGGCACTTTGGAATCCTTGTGTTCTTTTCTAGTCAGCAAAAATTGCAATAAGATGAAAAGTACAATAACGTACAGTAGCACCTCAACTTGGGAGTTTAATTGGTTCTGTGACCGAGTTCTCAACTCAAAACACTGTCCATTCAGTGAGTCACTAAAATATTGGTCATGATACATGCAGCACTTCATGAAATGTGGGCTAATACTTAACAGATACTGTAATATGATTGTTCATGTTTTTCAGCCAGTAGAGAACAGATTATTGCACTGTTGTGCATTACATTACATTCATTACATACATTACATTACATTACATTATTGCACTGTGTTGTGCATTACATTACATTCATTACATACATTACATTACATTACATTACATTATTGCACTGTGTTGTGCAGTACATTACATTCATTACATACATTACATTACATTACATTACATTATTGCACTGTGTTGTGCATTACAAACTCAAAAGCCATTCAGCTCTTGCTGTGGCTAGCTTACGGCTAATGCCTTAGCATGCCGTCCCAGGACGATGTTTTACTGCGCTAGAAAAAGAGTTTCTCAGTGTTCGCTCTTACAATAACAATGTTGCTACAGCTTGGTTATACAGGTTACAGAATGTAAATGAAGTATTGTTGGCGGCAATGTTCCCTCTAATTGTTCATGTGTGTGAGCAAACGCAAAAACTCCCTGAGCATTGAGTGGAGTCCATGTGAGCAACATCAGACGTGCACACTGTGGCTACACCAGCAGCACACCTGTCCCAAACCTGACTAAATAACAACTTACATCTCCATCCATCCATCCATTTTCTACCGCTTGTCCCTTTCGGGGTCGCTGGAGCCTATCTCAGCTGCATTCGGGCGGAAGGCAGGGTACACCCTGGACAAGTCCCCACCTCATCGCAGGGCCAACACAGATAGACAGAAAACATTCTCTTATTATTATAATCAAATGACAGCAGTCATTTCTATTTCTAATATAAGTGTTTAGGCCCACCTACAATGACAATAACAAAAAATATTGTTTTTCATGACCTGTGTACTTGTATTGTTTGTCTGGGTGGAGGTCCTGCTTTGGAAATCATTTGTAGCCCTTTCAGACATTGCATTTAGTTCCCATTAAAACATTCACATGTTGCACAATGAGATGTAAGCAGTGGATCATGTGTACATTCCTGCAACTTCCTGTTTGTTTTATTAGTATTTATTTAATATACTAACAGCATTTCATGATTAATATTTATAAATTAAGATTCCTAATAAATGACACTAGAATAAGCACACATTTGATTGGTAAATCATAGTGTAACGACCCGGAATGACACTTTATGTGTGGTGTTGGAGTTGTCCGACTTTTTGTGTGGCTGTAAACGCATCACTGGCTAAGTGCCATATGTGCATGTGTTGGTGCAAGTGAGAAAGAGCGAGCGGCTGCTGTTGATATAACAAAGTTGCTTTTGGTCTGGTTTGTACTGCAGAAAATGACCACTTTTGCTAGATATAATTTTTTTTGGTGATGTGTTTATGGCCGACAATAAAGAGTTTTGCTCAGTAAAGTGATGGATGGAATGCATGTCCTCAAAGCGTCTCGACATACGTTACAATATTTGAACAATAATGAAGAAAACTGTTTTCTTTGTCGTGTCCGTGTCGAAAATTGTTATGCGCTTATTTTTTTATTTGATTTTGTGCGTGGCATAGATTTGCCGTGCGCAGAGGACGCTTGAGCAGTGCACAATTGCACATGCGCGCACCTTAGAGCAGGAGTCACCAACGCGGTGCCCGCGGGCACCAGGTCGCCCGTAAGGACCAGATGAGTCGCCCGCTGGCCTGTTCTAAAAATAGTAGCACTTATCAGTGAGCTGCCTCTATTTTTTAAATTTTATTTATTTACAAGTGTGACAGTCCTAACTGTCGTGCGGGTTCTCAGGACCATCCAGGGAAGACATTGTCGTGAGACGGTTTAGACTTCTTTATTATTTCAATCAGAGTCTCTTGCGTGCTTTTCAGCAGCTGCCTTTTTTCTCATGTGATCACATGAATGGTTTCCTCCCGTCCGCCGTCTTTCTCCGTCTCCTCCCTTGATGTTCACGTCTCTCGCCTCTCTCTCGCCCCCGGTCCGAGAGGGTGATTGCACTGTCCACAGCTGCGCGCTCCACGCACCTTATGCTGATTGCGGCGTCGCTCCCAGCGCGCCCCACCTTGCCGCTCGCTCGTCCACGCCTCCTCGCCGCCATCTTGGAGCGGGCGCCGTCAGTCCGCCGGCCTCGCCTCC
This sequence comes from Entelurus aequoreus, assembly GCF_033978785.1. Lineage (NCBI taxonomy): Eukaryota > Metazoa > Chordata > Actinopteri > Syngnathiformes > Syngnathidae > Entelurus > Entelurus aequoreus. The sequence continues at coordinate 44,146,121 of NC_084741.1, read as the reverse complement.
CCACAACTAGCAAGCTGGTCTCGCTTTGCTCGACATTTTTAAGAGAGACAAAACTCAAATAGAATTTGAAAATCCAAGAAAATATTTTAAAGACTTGGTCTTCACTTGTTTAAATAAATTCATTTATTTTTTTTACTTTGCTTCTTATAACTTTCAGAAAGACAATTTTAGAGAAAAAATACAACCTTAAAAATGATTTTAGGATTTTTAAACACATATACCTTCTTACCTTTTAAATTCCTTCCTCTTCTTTCCTGACAATTTAAATCAATGTTCAAGTTTTTTTTTTTTTAATTGTAAATAATAATAAATAAATTTTAATTGAATTCTTCATTTTAGCTTCTGTTTTTTCGACAAAGAATATTTGTGAAATATTTCTTCGAACTTATTGTGATTTAAATTTTAAAAAATTATTCTGGCAAATCTAGAAAATCTGTAGAATCTGAGCTGGCTTTTGACAAAGTCGCAGAAAAGTACTCTCAGGTCATAAACAGAGTTGGGCGAGAGTTTGAGAACAGGTTTTGTGACCTGGATCAGCTTGAGCCATGTATGTCGTTCATTTGTAATCCTTTCATGAACGTGGACATATCATGCGTTGCTGAGCAGTTAAGTGCAACATTCAGCCTGGATGCTGAACAGGTGGAGATCGAAGTTGAAAATGACCTCCACCTCAAAGCCCACCAGGCTGCACCAAACTTTTGGTGCCTTGTTGACACAGCAAAGTACAGTGGTGTATGCGCAGCAGCTATGAAGGTTGCAAGCCTGTTTGGTTCAACTTATCTTTGTGAATCAGCCTCTCCTGACATGAACTTCATCAAGAACAAACACAGAACACGCCTCACTGATGCACATCTGCAAGACTCACTCAGAGTTGCAGTGTCAAGTTACACACCAGAGTACAACACACTAGTTAACAGCATGCAATGCCAGGCTTCCCACTAACTGACAAAGAAACAGATAACAGATTTGGTGTCCAGTTCAAAGTGTGACATGATTCATTTAAAAATTTGAGAGTTGACTTTTGTATTTTACTTGAATTATTATTTGTACAAACATGGTGCAAAGTAATTCATGATTTGTTAAAAAATGTTAGTGGCTAGCTAGTTAAAATGGGATATTGTGATTTCACAAGACTGTCTTAGAAGTGATCATTTGAAAATGTTCAATTTGAAAAATGTGCACTTAGAGAAAATATAAAAATAAAATGTTGCATATTGATATTTATCTGTTTCTATATATATTTATTGTGAGAAATCATTAAGATGATCAGTGTTTCCACAAAGATAAATATCATTAATTATTAATAATAACATAGAGTTAAAGGTAAATTGAGCAAATTGGCTATTTCTGGCAATTTATTTAAGTGTGTATCAAAATGGTAGCCCTTCGCATTAATCAGTACCCAAGAAGTAGCTCTTGGTTTCAAAAAGGTTGGTGACCCCTGCCTTAGAGGGAACGTTGGTTGGCGGTGTTTGGTTTTTGGCATTTTTAAAGTGATTTAGAGGCAGAATAGATTGCTCCATTAACTGCATTGCCAGCCTCTTAGACCATGCCAATTCTTTCAAATTATAATGCAAAAAACATTTGTCTTCTTGTCTTTCATGATGATTATGAGCGATTGGAAAAATAAAAAAACATTTCCCCTTCAACATAATATTTCTGTATTAACTTGTCTATATTTAGTTCTTTTTATGCTTAAAAAAAGAAAAACGGACACAACAAAATAATACGAAAATATTTATTAAATGTTTTATGTCAAACTTCGTATTTTGTTATTTCATAAACATAAAGGTAATTTAAACCAACTTTTAAAAAAGCTATTTGTTTTACCTGAAAAGTCTGACATTTTATATAATAGTAAAGAAAATAATGTAAGTAAAAAAAATCCTACTCTTACAGTGCATCTGGAAAGTATTCACAGCGCATTACTTTTTCCCCATTTTGTTATGTTACAGCCTTGTTCCAAAATTGAATACATTCATTTTGTTCTATACACAATTGCTCATAATGACAATGTGTACAAGTTTTTTTTTAATCTTGCAAATGTATTTAAAATACAAAACTCAAAAAACACATGTACATAAATATTCCTTTGCTCAATACTTATTTGATGCACCTTTGGCAGAAATTGCACTCTCAAGTCTTTTTGACTACGATGCCACAAGCCTGACACACCTATCTTTGGGCAGTTCGGCCCATTTCTTTTTACCCTTTCCTCTTTGCAGCACATCTCAAGCTACATCAGGTTGGACTGGAAGTGTTGGTTTTCATACAGGATGTCTCAGATTTTTTTTTGTTTTAATACATTTGCAAAATGTAAAAAATAAAAATAAAATACATTGTCATTATGGGGTATTGTCTTTAGAAAAAAAGAGACATGTTCCATCTTAGAGTAAGGCTGTAACATAACTAAATGTGGAAAAACTGAGGCGATGTGAATACTTTCCAGATGCAATAAAAAAACATGCAATACATTTGAACACAAACTCACTTGTTTCCCTTGCAGAGCAAATCTGCACAGCACAAAAAGGCATCTAGGTGAATAACATTACTTGTACAAACAGTTGGCTCGGACAGGTAAAAAAATAAAAATAAAAAAATAAACTAAAAAATTTTTTTTTTAAATGCTTTATTTATGTACGATTTAACACTATTACATTTTTTTTTTTTATGTTTTGTGGTCACTAGGAAAAAATTAAGTAAGGTAATAATGGACAAACTACATACTCACATTTTTTTGTAGAAAAAAAAAAGTTGCTTTTTTTTGTTATTCTAAAAGTGTATATACATTTGTATTTTTAAAGCAATTTTATATTTGTTGAAATCTAAAATATTTACTTGCTACAAAGCATACTTTATTATGTATTTAATAGGGGTGTCAAAAAAATAAATTTTTGAATGATTCACGATTCTTATTTGTAACGAGTCTTAATCGATTAAAAATAATAAAAACCAATGAAAAAAACCACAAGATTTTTTATAAACTTTCCTGTCCAGCAGCTCCGGCAAATCCTATTGCTGATGTAGGTGCACATATTTGCTGTACAGATTTACTTTACAAAAGAGAAGTGTTGGATACTTCTATTGTTGCCTTATTTGTATTTGATTTTATTAAATGTTTTGGTAGAATTTTATTCAACAAAACCTGTTTTCTTTTAAGTAATATAGAAATGTATCACATCTGTTTTTCTATGTCATGAAGGGTTGTAGTTAATCATACAACTGACACCCAATGTTACTATAAAGTATTAAGTTTGAATCAAGAATCGAGAATTAATTCTGAATCGAATCATTACCCCCCAAGAACCGAATTGAATCGAATCATGTGGTACCCAAAGATTCACAGCCTTAGTATTTAATCTATATTATTAATCCTAAAAGAATCACCAACTATTGCATGTACAGTTTTTGAGGTTCCATTCCAAAAAGAACAGAAGATGCATGATTAAAATAATAAGTAGAAAACAGGCCCAGTGACAAAGGATTGCGCTGACCTTTGACCTTAAGTAGTTGAGTGTTTAATAAAAGTAGATAATATGCAACAACAAAAACAATATTTCCTGTACAAGTCAATATGAGTTCTTTCATACAGAACACATGCTTCTTTTAGCATGCGGTTTATTGCAACCACTTGGCAAAACTAAACAAAATCAGTCGTGTTCATGCATTTCCAAGTCTCCTTCAAAGTAACAGTCGTCATGACAACAAGACACATACTACAGTTGTCATCATACTTCAAGTCAACTAAAACTTTTCTAAAATAACATGACAGCAAGTCAACATTGGAATAATTGTGCAACATAGATAAAGTTAAATAGAAATCAAGAAAAAAAAAGATTCAAGCTCATTTGACTTTAAGGGATTTTGACAGTAAAACAGTTTTGTTAAATTGACAATTTATCATTCATAATTTGTTGTGCTTTGTTAAATCCATTCCATCACATTAAGGTGTAATATTTAGCCAAGTAATAATGTTGCATAATCAATTTGATTATTCCAGTTATATCAATAAATAAACACAACAATAGTAACACATGCACTGTGGGGGGCCAACACACAACATCCAATAAGTCAGACTTCATTTCTTTAAGGGTAATCAAAAATAACATTGAACATAATCAGAACCATAAAGTTATGCAAGTTGTAGTTCTTATTAATGAAATAAACACATCACAAGCAAAACTTTAAGGAAACATATTTTCTAAAAAGCTAAATACCATTAAACAAGATAAAAAGTTTAGATCTGTTTGGCTGCAGTTAGCATGATATATATATATATATATATATATATATATAGGCACACACATACATATATATATACGCATATGTATATATGTACAGTATACTGTATATACATATATATGCATATGTATATATATGCATATGTATGTATTTATATATATAAATAAGAGAACATAAATATTGAACACTTACACAATGCGATCTTAACATCAAACTCAGATTTGATTGACAGTCAAAGATATTGTAATATTTTGTTTACCACTGAAAACTACATCATATTATTATGGTGTATAACTCACCTAAAGTCAGCATGAATATTTAGTCAAGGCAGACATTTATTGGATCTTGTTCGTTTGCACTTGCGGTATCAGAGATGTGGGTGCAGTGTGACTGTCAACCAGTAGAGGGCAGTTGAGCTCCAATGTGTTTTGTGCTGACTGATTCAAAGCTGCTACATCATGAAGATTTATGTCAAATATCAATATAATATTTATGTGAGTACTAAGCCTGAGACAAAAAATAGTAATTCAGAGAGCTGATTATGTGTTGTAGTGATTCTACTGCAGTTTAACACAAAACAATAAAAAAGTGTTGACTTAAATGTGCTTAATGCAAACCTCAGCCCGTTAGTGAGTCAGCATGCAGAGCGACTACACACACATGAACACAATCCAGCTTCATTTCAGTCTAAAAGAAAAGAGCCTGCAGGTCTTAACTCTACTTAGTGCTCCTGTGGTGAGATCAGATCCTGTCAGTCCCAGGAACTGAAGACCAAGGTCACAGTTTAGTGTTTGGAGCTAAAGGGATAGCAGCAGGCTGATGAGGATGATGATGAGGATGATGATGATGATGAGTCTTCAGGAGACGTCCATGTGCTGCACTAATATTGAAGTCTTCTTAACAATCAGACTATGTTGGGGGTTGAAGGACATGTTGGTCCAAGGAGTGTCCTGCCAGAAAGAAAGAGTTTGACATGTTGTCACTTCTTGCTGTCCTCCATTGTTGCAGCTTTTTCTTGAGCCTTGGCCTTTTTGCTGGCTTTTTTCTCCTCATCGTCCTTGAAAAAGAGAAGCGGGAACATGCCCAGGATGCAGCCGATGCCCACGCCGATAGCTTTGCCCTGCACGCAAAATACTAATTATTAGGAATAATCAATCAGTGAAGGAGCAGCTCACAACAGCACAAAGGTGCTTTAAGCTCCAAACAAGTACACATAGATCAATGATGGATATTTAAACTGTTGAAAAACTCACATGTGTGCATCAAAGCACACTCTAGACCAGGTCTGGGCAATTATTTTGACTCGGGGGCCAAATTTAGAGAAAAATAAAGTGTCTGGGGGCCAGTCTATCTGACTTTTAAGAACACTAATACAAAACCTCACAATAATGTCTGATTGAAAGCTAAAAACGTTATGACAGATCGCCTTAAAAAACGGAATGGAATTGTAATTTTTTTTTACTAAATGAGACACCCAGAATGTACATGAAAATAACAAATTTGGGATTCACAATATTAACTATGAACGATAAAACACTGAATATTGACAACGTATGAACGCCACCCCCCCTCTTGATCGACATATTTTACAATCAAGCAAAACACAAAAAAAAAATGCAACAAACACAGCGAAATATGAACGCAAAGGGTAAAAAAACAAAAAACACCTACTGATATTTCGGATACATCACTAAGCTTTAAAACTTTCTTGTAAAAATCTCCTTCTGCGTCTGTCCCCGACACCCGCATTCCAGGCTGGCCGCGCAAGAAACACTCTGTGGAAACACTTCCCACCCACACTGCTTGGTGCCTGGTCTGAGCTGCTGTGACTTAGATTACCATAGTAACTAATTAGATTACCATAGTAACTAGTATATCATGCAAAAGCGCAGATTCCAACCATTTAAATACTCTGTATAGTTCAAGACTTACGGTCATTAGAAAACATCACTGCACATCATAATGGCAGCTACACTTTCCATCTTAAAGATCTAAAAAAATTATTTGAGAATGTCCGGCCAGGCAGATTGAAAAGCTTAACGGGCCGCATGTGGCCCCCGGGCCTTAAGTTGCCCAGGCCTGCTCTAGACACACACAAGATGGTAACACAACATGACACACGTGTGTGATAGCAACCAGACTATCACATATCTCACACCAGGGCTGCAAGCATTATTCCATTAGAAAACAGCTTTGATTTATATTCTCTTGCTTTAATTAATTATTTAATGAGTGTAAATAACTAATTGAACACAAACCGCATGGAATTCAAATATGCGGACACTAAATATGCCTGAGCTGTGTGGCGGCAAACAGCTGCAGTTCTTTTTTTGTAATAATGCAGACATGTTGAAAGTGCAATGTCAATAACGATGATGTATATTTATGAAAAAGATAATGAAGGTTATGGCAAGCAGAGAAATTGTTGTTTGTATCAACTATCTCCCCTAAAATAGGCATTGAGGCTATAAAGTGTTTTATCGAATTACTCTATTAGTCGAACCAATCGACAGAGGACTTGATGGCTAAAATAACCGACAGCTGCAGCACTCGCTCACATACTTTGTCCCAATATCATACTTTATAATAACATATCATCTTGTTCCTTACTATACAGTTATCATACATGTACCTTACATGACACATGTCAAAAGTTAAAGTTAAAGTACCACTGATATCACACCCACATTAGGTGTGGTGAAATTACTCTCTGCAATTGACCCATCCCCTTGGGAGCCGTGAGCAACAGCGGCGGTTGCGCTCGGGAATCATTTTGGTGACTTAACCCCCAATTCCAACCCTTGATGCTGAGTGCCAAGCAGGGAGCTAATGGGTCCCATTTTTATAGCCGGGGATTGAACTCACAACCAATCTCAGGGCGGACACTCTAACCACAAGACCACTGAGCAGCTGGCCCTTACATCACTACATCTCACACACACCACTACATCCCTCTTGGTTTGTACTATGAAGCAGGAGGTTCCCTTTCTCCCACTCCCACACATCTAAGAAAAATATATATTGTGTTTTGGATGGACTAAATCAGGGGTGCTCACACTTTTTCTGCAGGCGAGCTACTTTTCAATTGATCAAGTCGCGGGGATCTACCTCATTCATATATATAATTTATATCTACTTATTTATGAAATATATGTTTTTGTTAACAAGTTAAAGGTGTTTAATGATAATGCAAGCATGTTTAACACATATAGTTAATATTGTTAATAAACTAAAGGTGTTTAATGATAATACAAGAATGTTTAATACATATAGTTAATACATACTTGCCAACCTTGAGACCTCCAATATCGGGAGGTGGGGTGGGGGGATTGGTCGGGGGAGGGGGGGGGGGCGTGGTTGGGGGCGTGATTGGGGCGGGGGGCGTGGTTAGGGACGTGGTTAAGAGGAGAGTATATTTACAGCTAGAATTCACCAACTCAAGTATTTCATATATATCATTTATCATATACAGTATATATATATATATATATATATATATATATATATATATATATATATATATATATATATATATATATATATATATATATACTTGACTTTCAGTGAATTCTAGCTATATATATATATATATATATATATATATATATATATATATATATATATATATATATATATATATATATATATATATATATATATATATATATATATATATATATATTTATATATATATAAATAAAAGAAATACTTGAATTTTAGTGTTCATTTATTTACACATATACACACACACACACAACACTCATCTACTCATTGTTGTACTTGAAAGTACAATGCTTTGTTAAGGGTTGAATTGTCCATCCTCTTTCTATTCTCTGTCACTATTTTTCTAACCATGCTGAACACCCTCTCTGATGATGCATTGCTGTGTGGCACGCACAAAAGTGCTTTCATCAAATGCACGAGAGTGTGGAATCTTCCATCTCTCCCTAGCATGGCCCAAAACCGGTCAATCCTTGCTTCCTGGGGAAGATCTTCCCTGGCAAGCAATTGGTACTCCAGTATTTGTACCCGGAGGCTGGTCACGTCCTATCGCAGCTGCGGCAGACTTTTTTTTTTTTGGGCGTGGCCTCCAGCTCCGGCTGAACACCGGGAGTTTGTCGGGAGAAAATCTCTGTCAGGAGGTTGTCGGGAGAGGCGCTGAACATCGGGATTCTCCCGCTAAAAACGGGAGGGTTGGCAAGTATGCAATTTTTCATGCAAAGAAAAAACTGCATTTAGTTGATTAATGAGTTTAAAGTTTTGTTTAAACTTTTGAATTAACCTAAATATTACTTATTTTATCCTTGTGGTAAATATTGGATGCAATGCATACTTTGTTAACAAGTTAAATGTGTTTAAAGATAATGCAAGCATGTTTAACACATAGAACACATAGTTAATATTGTTAACAAGTTAAAGGTGTTTGATGATAATACAAGCATGTTTAACACATATAGTTAATATCGTTAACAAGTTAAATGTGTTTAAAGATAATACAAGCATGTTTAACACATATAGTTAATATTGTTAACAAGTTAAAGATGTTTAAAGATAATACAAGCATGTTTAACACATATAGTTAATATTGTTAACAAGTTAAATGTGTTTAAAGATAATGCAAGCATGTTTAACACATAGAGTTAATATTGTTAACAAGTTAAAGGTGTTTAAAGATAATACAAGCATGTTTAACACATATAGTTAATATTGTTAACAAGTTAAAGGTGTTTAATGATAATACAAGCATGTTTAACACATATAGATTCCTTTCTTTCATGAAGACAAGAATATAAGTTGGTGTATTACCTGATTCTGATGAATTGCATTGATAGGAATCAGACAGTGGTGCTGATTACGTCCGCATTTTCAAATGGAGGAGAAAAAAAGTCCTCCTTTCTGTCCTATACCACATGAAAGTGGTTGGTTTTTGGCATCTTATTTGTCCAGCTTCCGTACTCCTTTGTATACACTTTACAAGAAATACCTTGGCGGCAAACTCCTGTTATGAGAGTAGCGTATGTGTGTGTGTGGCCCTTTAATAGGTGACAGCTTGTGAGGTGAGTGACGTCAGTGAGTGGGTGGGCGAGAGAAGAGAGGGAGCGGTAGCTTGAGTGAGGGCGGAGACTAGTTTGTTTTGTGTTGGATTGACTGTGTGCAAACAATCAATAAAGCAAGATTTGCAACTAATAGCCGGACTCATCATTCACCCTAAAGTCGTCCGCTGTGGAGACCCACTACCGGGTAAAGTGAAGGGTGTTGCCCCGAGCATACATCGGCCCTGGAGAAGTGTCTCCCCTGCGCTCTTCGACTACGGTCTGGGAGCAGGAAGCAGGAAAGGTGCAACACTCCGTAGCTTGCTAGCTTGTGCACGCCAGCTTTCTGAGACTCTTATTTTGATAGCGCAGGCAGGATGAAGCAGCGCTTTTATTGTGCAACTGTGCAGTCGGTCTCTGGAGTTTTGACGACAGGTACGGCGCCAGAGTCTGTTGAAATAAAAAGTGTTTCTCGCCTTCCTGTCGGTAAATGGTTAGAAAGTAGGTCGCGGGGGTGCTGGAGCCAATCTCAGCTGGATTCGGGCGGAAGGCGGAGTGCACCGTGGACAAGTCGCCACCTCATCACAGGGCCAACACAGATAGACAGACAACATTCACACACTAGGGCCCATTTAGTGTTGCCAATCAACCTATCCCCAGGTGCATGTCTTTGGAGGTGGGAGGAAGCCGAAGTACCCGGACGGAACCCACGCAGTCACGGGGAGAACGTGGCACTAACAAAATGTTTGTTTTCATTTAATTGTAGACCATTGGGGTACGTATTTACATGCTCTGCACATTACTTTACCACAGATGGACCAGGCAGGTCCAGCAAATATTTTAGACCACCAAACTAGAGACACAAATATCTAGTTACAGTTTACCATCTCACTGATTTTCAAGTTGCTATCAAAATGGTGCCATTTGTACATACTGGTCCTTTAATTGTAGATTTACAGTTTACCATATAAATGATTTCCAAGTTGCCAATTTTACATATTGTTCCTTTAATGTTTGTATAACCAACCGAGTGAGAGCTGACTCTGGTCTGCCACATGTCCGCCTGCTTCGGATTCAGGTCAGGAATCTGCATGCCCATACGAGATGCTAAAGCCTCAACATAACCTGCCAGCCTGAAGACACACACAAAAAAAAGAATTAAACACAATTCACATTTTGTAAAAATGTTATTTTTTTTATTGTGTCAAGTTTTGCAGTTTCATAATTTTATTGAAGAGTGAATAATCCATCACATGGATTAGATTAAAAACACTTTACACAGATGACAAATGTATTGAATGAAGAACATTTAGATTGCACCAAGCCCTCAAATATGACGTCAGTTTATGTATTTTAACATTTTTTTTTTTTTTTTTTTAAATTCACACACAATATCAATCAGTCCAACAAAATAATACGTAATACAATTCCAATTCCAAACCAATCCCAGGCCAACACCATTCCGAATAGCAATCAACAGTTGACAAGACACACAAACACAAAAGTGTTGAACAAAAATTAACATCTACAACAGTATAAACATACCATTGATTAGAAAACAAGCAAACAAAATACATTGTTATTATCACTTGTTTCTATTGTCATCACAGCCATTAATAACAATAAAAAACTAAACAATGGTGTCACAGTGGCTTACACCTGCATTGCTCCAATATTTACCACAAGGATAAAATAAGTAATATTTAGGTTAATTCAAAAGTTTAAACAAAACTTTAAACTCATTAATCAACTAAATGCAGTTTTTTCTCCTGATATATCTAAAGGTTGTGTATACCAATCAATATTGTGGTATTGCTCAAAAAGTACTTATACACACACTGAAATCTTTTGACCAAGGTATAATTTTTTAAACATAACTGGAATAAATAAACACACTGTTAGTGAAGCATAATAAACAGAAGACATGCAGTGTCGTGGCTTTTCTGATAGTCTTTTAGTGTTAGCATTGTATCTGTATTGAAGGCTAAGCTTTTATTGTTTGAATATTGGTTTGTAGATTGATTTAATTGAAAAGTGCGTAACAAAAAAAAAAAAAAATTAATTATTTCTGACAGGGGCATTGTGTCTGTCCTACTCTGTTCAGCTGTCCTTGAACGCACCGTAAAACACCTTGTTTCTTTTCCTCTAAAGCAGGGGTGTCCAAACTTTTTCCACTGAGGGCCGCACACGGAAAAATTAAAGCATGCGGGGGCCATTTTGATATTTTTCATTTTCAAACCATAACAAAATATATAGATTTCCCCCACCGCCCAAAACATTCAGAAAGCAATGTTTGATGTGAAGTAATTGGAGCCCTGAAAAGATCAATAATGCAGGTCACCATTGATTTTATTTTCATTATTATTTTTGATTAATCACAGTGAAAAGATAAATAAAATCCCACTAAATATCTTTGGGATCCAAAAGGTACCCCACTCATAAAGTGATACATTTTTATTATTATTTGTTTTACTTTCAACACTTAAGTTACGAGATCAACTTCAGATATATCTGTCGATTTTACGTTTGAACTATTATTTTGTTTGTTTTATGCTCTTTTGTAAAAGAAAACTTGGATGTTTTTATATGGCAACCACACAATATATGCAATATTTTTCCACATAAAACATTTTAACGTGAAATATTTGAAGTAATTGGAGCCTTGAAGATGTCAATAAATTGTTATTGACTTTTTTTTTTTTTGAGCAATGGCAAAAGAAGGAGAATAAAGATAGACAAAATAAAAAAAACAGCCTGCAAGGCAGCTTTGTATCAACATTGCAACGTTTTCTAGTAAGATTTCACCTCATTCCACTTTTTTATAGTTTTTTTGATTTTTGCAATGGCATTTCCAGAATGTGTGGCGGGCCGCTAAACAATTAGCTGCGGGCCGCAAATGGCCCCCGGGCCGCACTTTGGACACCCCTGCTCTAAAGGAAAGATCAATCATCATAATTCCGTTGTAAGCGAGCACAGCTTGTATGTTCAATTTGCACAATTGAATATTTTACTTGCTCACACAGTAATGTGTTTATATAAGTTTAGATTGGGGTATGTTGTTTCTTAGTGGGGATGCAGAATGCAGGTAAAACTTTATTTAATGAAAATCTAGTGCAGCTAGGGGGTGCACAGGATGCTAATAACTGTCTTGCTAGCAACAAACACTGAACAGAGAAAATATGAGCGTTTGCGCAGCAATGAAGTGCACAATCCAAGAATCCCGGGCTGGCATATGAAGCATCCTGATGAACAACCAGGAAGTGAAGTGAATTTTATTGATATAGCGCTTTTCTCTAGAGACTCAAAGCACTTAACATAGTGAAACCCATTATCAACATATTTAAGCTGCATTTAAACCAGTGCTGGTGGCACTGGGAGCAGATGGTTAAAGTGTCTTGCCCAAGGACACAACGGCAGTGACTGGGATGGCGGAAGCGGGGATTGAACCTCAGGTTGCTGGCACAGCCGCTCTACCAACCAAGCCACACCGCCTCTGATTTTGCTCAACAAAACAGCAACGCTAAAAAACATTATTGTGAAAAAAAAATACAGTGTTCATGAATACATCTCCTTTGCGACGGGCCCATACACGTCTGTGCGAGTGTAAAAGAAGCCAGTCAACTTTAAGTGAGACTACCTGTAATTTTAGCTCAGTAGTAGTAAGCTGATGTCTCACCCAGGCGACGTGGGTTTGAGCCCCGCTCGGAGCAGTAGGAAAACACAAAGCAGCTGAGAGTGAGAGAGAACACAATCGCTAAAAAATACTGAGCGGTGTGTGATTGGCATCTACGAACACCTATCATTGAATTCCGCCGTCAAAATCGGGGGCCCCTGATTGTGTGGGGCCCCTGGGCTTCAGCTCAAGTAAGCTCGTGCATTAAGGCAGCCTTGATCATAATGTGATTTCTTGTGTGTGTGACCATGAAAATATATATCCACTATTATCCCCATGAGATACAAACGGTGTCTGTTTGCCCCATTTTCTCCAGAAGTTGGCTGTCCTATTATTTTTACGTAGTGTCCAGGCTGTGCTGGGAAGCAGCAGATGAATTGGATCATTAAAAAAGCCAGCAGCAGCTGAGACTGAGAAGAGGAGACTGGCTGTCAGTAGTAGCACACACACACACACACACACACACACACACACACACACACACACACACACACACACACACATGCAAAATGCGGATGCTATTGCAACAGAAACTAGCGTCTTAATGATGCACAAGGATTCCTTGAGTATAAGGCACGGGACATCAATTCAGCTGCTACTATTAGTATGGATGGGTTTTTATTCTGGGCATTTGTGTTGTTTTTTTCATTATAAAAAGGAACAAAGCTTCTAATTTAGTAAACTGATTGTTACATGAAGTAAGCAACCTTGCATTCAAAGTAGAGATGTCCGATAATGGCTTTTTTACCGATATCCGATATTGTCCAACTCTTAATTACCGATACCGATATCAACCGATACCGATATATACAGTCGTGGAATTAACACATTATTATGCCTAATTTTGTTGTGATGCATGAAACAATGTAACAAGGTTCTCCAAAATAAATCAACTCAAGTTATGGAAAAAAATGCCAACTTGGCACTGCCATATTTATTATTGAAGTCACAAAGTGCATTATTTTTTTTAACATGCCTCAAAACAGCAACTTGGAATTTGGGATGTGCTCTCCCTGAGAGAGCATGAGGAGGTTGAGTTGGGCGGGGTTGAGGTGGGGGGGTGTAGGGGGTAGCGGGGGTGTATATTGTAGCGACCCGGAAGAGTTAGTGCTGCAAGGGGTTCTGGGTATTTGTTCTGTTGTGTCACGGTGCGGATGTTCTCCCGAAATGTGTTTGTCATTCTTGTTTGGTGTGGGTTCACAGTGTGGCGCATATTTAGACTTAGACTTACTTTTTATTGTCATTCAAATTTGAACTTTACAGTACAGATAAAAATGAAATTTTGTTACATAAGCTCATAGTAGTGCAGGATAAAAAAGCAATAAGGTGCATATATAAATAAATAAATATATATATAAGATAAATAAATATGTATAAATATATATAAATAAATAAATAGATTACTGCACAGATAAATATATTGCACTTTTTCACATGCTTCTACTTTTATGGGTGTATGTTATATTGTCTTTATTATTCCAGCGAGTTTATATATACATATATATATATATATATATATATATATATATATATATATATATATATATATATATATATATATATATATATATATATATATATATATATATATATATATATATATATATATATATATATATATAAGTAAAATAAATAAATAAAAAAAAATAAATAAATAAAAAAATAAATATATATATTTGTAACAGTGTTAAAGTTGTTTATACGTCCACCCTCAGTGTGACATGTATGGCTGTTGAACAAGTATGCCTTGCATTAACATGTGTGTGTGTGAAAAGCCGTAGATATTATGTGACTGGGCCAGCACGCAAAGGAAATGCCTTTAAGGTTTATTGGCGCTCTGTACTTCTCCCTACGTCCATGTACACAGCGGCGTTTTAAAAAGTCATATATTTTACTTTTTGAAATCGATACCGATAATCATGAAACAGAGTTAGGTTTAATGTTTTAACTTATTTCTACAGTTAAGGCTAGCACCGTGCATCAGCTTGTGAGTTAATGAATTTGCTATCAATGTTAGTATCAACACTATGTTTGCGTGGTATAGACGATACACAATATAAATTGGCTGGCAATAGAGCTATCAGTATATCGTGATAATGCATGTTGATGACACCTTCAAACCGTGTCCCACTAATTTGACAGCAACAAGCGAACGAACACTTCCTCAACGCAATGTAACATTCCAATGTCTCAAAAGCCACTTCTAAGTCAGCAGTCATTGCCTGCATGGCGGCAAATAAATTAAGTTTCTTACATGTATCGTTATCACTGGAGGACGAGGAATAGCTAAACATGTGACACTACACATGTGCTAACCGCTAAAGTAGAGCTCTTGAACGTAAACAAAAGGTGTGCGGATTAGTACAAATAGTGACAGTAATGAGAAGTGTATTTTCAGTGTATGGTTGATACTGCTGTGGTTAGATTGATATTAAAAAAAAAAAAATCTTGTCTTTTTTGTTATTGTTTACAAACTCAGGAAATAAGTCCTGGATACAGAAGGACTTCAAAGGCAAGAACCAACATATGTTGAAGAGGTTCATTTAGCCTACTGATGTGTATTTATAAATGGTTGATTTATATAGGCTAGTAAGGTAAAGTTTTGTACCTGACAAGTTTCGGCTACCTTGTTAGGTACAAAACTTTACCTTACTAGCCTATATAAATCAACCATTTATAAATAAAAACAACCAAAATATTGAAATCAGAGGCAATTTCACGCAATGGTATGGCCAATACTGTCCCTGTAACCATTGTCGTAACTTCCATAGAAGACACCGAGATTATGTCCTCTGTATTTTTTTTAAGTGTCAAAAAGAAGATGATATGACTGACTGCTAATATACTTAGGTGTAGCACATCGTGTGCGCTGTACAGCATCATGCGGTAGATCATCATCTCTCAATATACAATCTTTGGTCTTGAACAATCCGCTACAACTCCGACAACGTAATGCAACGAAGTCCACTTTTACTTTAGATATCATCCGATCCAAAATGTGCTGTCAACATAATGTTAACATTAAATCATACTGACGTAACTAATGTTGGTTTCACATGAATGAAATTGAAGTGAAATGATGTCGGTATAATAACGTTGTCATGTGAGTCATGTGCCGCCCTGCCCTAAATGCAGAACACGCGCTCTGTGTGGGGGTTTGCGATCAAGGGGGGCTAAATACACACACACATACATACATATGTATTAGGGGTGTAACGGTACACAAAAATTTCGGTTCGGTACGTACCTCGGTTTAGAGGTCAAGGTTCGGTTCATTTTCGGTACAGTAAGAAAACAACAAAATATAAATTTTGGGGTTATTTATTTACCAAATTTGCAAAATCTTCCACCAAAAATATTTTTCTTAGTGGAATATTTGATGTGAAGTAATCAGAACCTTGGATAGGTCAATAATTCATAATAACATTGATGTTGATTCAATATTATGTTTTGAGCAATGACAGTTTGAAAGAAAAAAAAACAGCTTTGTTTTATTAGTCAACTTTGCAACTTTGTCTAAATTACATTTAAACTTTAAGCTTTTTTATTTCACTTTTGTTATGTTTTTGTTTATTTTAATAGTATTTTTAGAATGTGCCATGGGCCTTTAAAACATTAGCTGTGGGCCGCAAATGGCCTCCTGGGCACACTTTTGACACCCCTGCTATAGATAATAAAAAAAAAATCTGATAAATCTATTAATAAAAAGCAGAGCCTGGCGACGCATGCACGTTTATCCTAACTCTCTCGCTCTCTCTGTCTCTGCCCCTCCCTCACCAATGCTGCTGCGTGCACAATTTGTTTTGTTTTAACCCCTTCTTAACCCTGAACGTACATTCAAAATACACGCAACCCTAACTCAAAATGCCGGACATTACACCCCTAATATATATATATATATATATATATATATATATATATATATATATATATATATATATATATATATATATATATATATATATATATATATATATATATATACACACATTTACATACACTTGTGAAGGATGTAATGTCATGGCTGTCTTGAGTTTCCAATCATTTCTACAACTCTTATTTTTTTGTGATAGAATGATTGGAGCACATACTTGCTTGTCACAAAAAACATTCATGAAGTTTGGTTCTTTTATGAATTTATTATGGGTCTACTGAAATTGTGACAAACTCTGCTGGGTCAAAAGTATACATACGGCAAAAACATACATTATCAATTTTGGTGATGTAGAAAAGTTACAATCAAATCAAGTTAGCTTCATGGCATGGCCTCTTAACTTCATGTGAGTGATTATGATTGACGACACCTGTTGACTTCTCTGAGCCCATTTAAATGTGATGCAGTCATTAGACTTGGTTACAAACGCGACAATGGGAAAGTCAAAGGAACTCAGCACAGATCTGAAAAAACAAATCATTGACGTGAACAAGTCAGGAAAGTCATTTGGAGCCATTTCAAAGCAGCTTAAGGTCCCAGGAGCAACTGTGCAGACAATTGTTCTTAAGTATAAAGTGCATGGCACAGTTTTGTCACTGCCACGATCAGGAAGAAAACGCAAGCTATGACCTGCTGCTGAGAGAAAATTTGTCAGGATGATCAAGAGTCAACCGAGAACCACCAAAAAGCAGGTCTGCAATGAATTGGAAGCTGCTGGAACTAGGGATGATGTTTGATAAGGAATTATCAAGTTCGAGCCTATTATCAAATCCTCTTATCGAACCGATTCCTTATCGATTATCTT
Source organism: Entelurus aequoreus (assembly GCF_033978785.1). Classification (NCBI taxonomy): domain Eukaryota; kingdom Metazoa; phylum Chordata; class Actinopteri; order Syngnathiformes; family Syngnathidae; genus Entelurus; species Entelurus aequoreus. The sequence continues at coordinate 44,128,434 of NC_084741.1, read as the reverse complement.
ATCGAGTCCAGATAGGTTGTTGTATATGGAAAAAAACACACAATATTTGGTTTAACAAAAGCTCACTTTTATTATATAATAAATAAATAAATATTGACTGTTACCCACCTAAAAAAATAAAATAAAATAAATAAATATTGACTGTTGTTACCCAAAGTATATTAAGTGGGATTTTTCAGAGAAACAAATATATACAGTAACACAAAAACAACCTGTCTCTGTGATCACTATAGGTGTATAAATAATAATATAGTGTTAAATAAAATCAGTCCCTTGGGCACAAAACTGAAAATAATACAGCTCTCCAAAAAGTGCACTTCTGCTGCTATTTGACATAACTGTTTGTTATGATGCTTTGACATTTTTGCACTTTATTTCTTTATTGAAAGAAAATTCTATGAAGAGAAAAGTTCTTTGCAAATGTGGTTACAATGCTAAAAAATGAAAAGTTAAAGCTAAAAAAAGAAATACACTTTATTGAGTTAACATTATTTCTTTATGGGGGGGAAATGTTATGAGCTAGAGAATATAACAACTACACTACCCAGCATGCAACGGGAGTTACGAGCATGCGCGGTAGCCCCGAAAAGTGTTGCATGTTGCCACGCTGTGAAAGTAAACGTCAAGAACTCAGCCAACACGCCTCGTCTGCATTATTTATAATTAGACAAACAACACATCTACAGTTTTTTTGTTTACAAGGAAAGAAAAACAAAAGTTAAAAAAGGGAGATGTGTTGTATATATATGTATGTGCTGCGGTTGTTTTAAGAACGTTGCGACAGCTGCCGTAAAGGAGGTGCGTTGCTAGCCTGGTTGCTATGTTTCCGGTTGGTCGTAAAAGTGTTCGTCATGTGTTTTACCCTGCTAAAATCTCTCAGTAAAGTTATTTGATGGATTATAGCTTTTGTTTTGAACTTTATTACACCTTGGAGCGCTTTTTCCCGTCCATTGTTTTCCTGCTTTCTCTATCTGCGCCTAATGACTGAGCTACATGACGTCATTTATTGTGATGTCCCACAGAGCATTTCTGGTCGGGACGGTATTCGAATAAAGAATCAACTCTTTTCCTTTACTATAGTGGTCTCGATAACGGGTAACGGTTCTCACAAAGGGATTCGAGTCCGAGGACTCGGTTCTTTTCTTATCAAACAACCGGGAAAACCGGTTTCGAGTATCATCCCTAGCTGGAACACAGGTGTCAGTGTCAACAGTCAAGCGTGTTTTGCATCGCCATGGACTGAGAGGCTGCCATGGAAGAAGGAAGCCCTTGCTCCAGAAGCGACACCTTAAGGCTTGTTTAAAGTTTGCTGCTGATCACATGGACAAAGATAAGACCTTCTGGAGGAAAGTTCTGTGGTCCGATCAAACAAAAATTGATCTGTTTGGCCACAATACTCAGCAATATGTTTGGAGGAGAAAAGGTGAGGCCTTTAATCCCAGGAACACCACACCTACCGTCATGCATGGTGGTGGTAGTATTATGCTCTTGGCCTGCCAATGGAACTGGTACTTTACAGGGAGTAAATGGGACAATGAAAAAGGAGGATTACCTCCAAATTCTTCAGGACAACCTAAAATCATCAGCCCGGAGGTCGGGTCCTGGGCGCAGTTGGGTGTTCCAACAGGACAATGACCCCAAACACAGGCTAAATCAGGCTAGAATTAAGGTTTTAGAATGGCCTTCCCAAAGTCCTGACTTAAACCCAGGGCCGGCCCGTGGCATAGGCCGTATAGGCAAATGCTAAGGGCGCCGTCCATCAGGGGGCGCCACGCCAGTGCCACAAATGTTGGAGGGGAAAAAAAAAAAAAAAAAGTTCTATTATTTCTAAATACAAAAAATAATCCCACGTTAATTAAAATGCAAAGTAAAGCCTATTTAATAGAAATATTATTTGTTACAACATTAGGGCCCCCCCATCCCCCCGCACGGTGCGTCCCCTCCCTTCCCGTATCATGACTCTTACCACATCAAAAAATCAACACAAGATGTCGTAACGGCCAAAACTGTCAGGTGCCCAGGGAAGACAAAAGAGAAAAGAAGAGGAGGAGAAACGAGAAAAAGACAGAGGTAGCAGGTAGGTAACGTTAGCCTACATGAAATTATTTGTCTGTTACAGAATGTGATAGTAACCTGGCTTTTTAGCATTAAGCTAATGTTACATGATTCGGCAATTGCTAATCAATAAGTAGCTAGTTCTGTTTTAACGTCGGGTTAATATTGTGGAGGGGGCTAAATTGTTATGGAAAATAATAATGTAACGTTAGGTAATTACAGTACTCCCACCTTACATTCCTCAGGGACATTTGTATTAGATCTTTTAAGCAGCTGTTTTTTGTTTACATTGTTATTGCCTTCTGGTTAGCTAATGTTTGCCCTGCAGGTAATAGTCACTTTTCCACCCCTTTATATATTAGGTATAGCTGTAAGCCTAGTTGTTAAAGTGCACATCAATAATGTTAATTAAGCAATATCACATGAGAGGGAATGCTGTTTTTTAATTTGAGCACTGCTGTGATTCGGTTAAAGATAATCATAACATTCTCATAATAAGTTAATTTGCTTTCTTTAAGTAAAAAAAAAGTCAAAGACAAAGCTATTCGGTTTCTTGTGAGTATATACACTAAAATCTTGCCTAGGGCGCCAGATTGGTTAGGGCCAGGCCTGCTTAAACCCTATTGAGAACATGTGGACAATGCTGAAGCCATGTGAGAAAACCAACAATTTTAGCTGAACTGCAACAATTTTGTCAAGAGGAGTGGTCAAAAATTCAACCAGAAAAAGCTTGCTAGAAGCTTGTGGATGGCTACCAAAAGAGCCTTATTGCAGTGAAACTTGCCAAGGGACATGCAACCAAATATTAACATTGCTGTATGTATACTTTTTACCCAGCAGAATTGGTCACGTTTTCAGTGGACCCACAATAAATTCATAAAAGAACCAAACTTCATGAATGTTTTTTGTGACAAACAAGTATGTGCTCCAATCACTATATCACAAAAAAATAAGAATTGTAGAAATGATTGGAAACTCAAGACAGCCATGACATTATGTTCTTTACAAGTGTATGTAAACTATATACTTGCATACATAATAATGGAATCTCCTGCAACAGATTAGTATTCCATTATTATTATAACGGGGACACACACACACACACACACACACACACACACACACACACACACACACACACACACACACACACACACACACACACACACACACACACACACACACACACACACACACACACACACACACACACACACAGTTGACACAGAAGTAGATCTTGCTTTGGTTTTTTGGCTGAGACCAGGGATCTTGGGTTTGAAAGGTTGTTGTCAGCTGGCTTTGAAAGGTTGGTGACCACTGCACTAGCACAAATGCACCACCAAAATCAATGAATTGCGCTTTTCATTAGGTTGGAAACGGTTTTGAAATAATTCCAGCGATTTGGGGTATAGAGAATGTGCCAAGTGCAACACAGCAAAGTCGGCCACATTGGAATGAAAGGCTGGATGCTAATAAATGCAAATGTTTGACTCCAAGGAAAGGTTTGGCTATTTGTCAGTTGATCTTCATTTGAAGAGGGTTCCCAACAGGCCTGCATAATTAATCAGTGTGCACAATATTCATGTATGTTTTGAAATATGTGCAGGAGGTGCAATTAAAGATTGGCCCTCTTTTGCTCCTCCTCACTTAAAATGCACCTTTTTGTCCTGGGTTATGAACCATGGAGTGTGACACCGCTGATTCACTGCAGACGCTCAGTCACCTTGAAAAACACCTCTCTCATGTCTGACCTGATCTCGCCTCACCTTGATAAATCACTCCTAAAGGTTTCGAAAGTGGGAAAGACACAAGCGGACACAAACACACAAGAAGGTGTGTGTGTGTGTGTGTGTGTGTGCCACAACAATGTGAGTCATGCATCATAACACATCCTCATTGACTAGTGTTCTGCATGCTGCTAGGTACAATACATGATACACAACAACACAGTGTGATTATACTGATGACTCCATTACAACAGGCTATCATTATCATCATCATAGTCTGTTTGATAGGCAGTTAGAACTCTTGCAGTCATTTTAATGTGCTCCAACACTTAATTACGCTCAACAATCAACACATAATGATGAATTATTTCAAATGCCGACTAACTTTCTTTACGTGTTGAAAAATTACAAAACAATTATGCACTCCCACACATTATGCAAAGAAAGAAGAGAATGCGCATCACTTTTTTGTTGATGTTCTGCTTCTATAAAGGACTTTTTTTCAAAGCGGTAATATTGTTATTTCATGCAAAACCACTTCCTACTTCAGCTTACACTGCAAAAACTGGAACCCAAGCATTACAGAGCATTCCACGGAAACTGGGCAATTTGTTTTACTCCCTCAGTATAAAATCACATTTCTGCTTTTTTTAAACTTTAAATCTGGTAATTCACATTTTGAGTTAAAAATGGTTTATTTATGTTACTACTTGCTCAACGTTATCACATACCTTTTATTGTAAATCATCTAAATTTATGTTGTATTTGTCACATTCTTATGTTGCCGTTGTTGGTTTGGATCCCAGGATGCAGAGCAAGGAAGGCAAAGTAAAGGCAAAACGGCTATATAATTTAATTCAAAACACATGTAGTGTAGCATGGAAGTGCGCAAAAGACAAACACTTTGGAGGTACAAAGCAAAATGATCCAGCAACAAGTGAAACTACTGTATGTAGGCTAGATTAACTGATGGAAAACAGGTGTGCTAGCCTGAAACATCTTTGGGAAACTCGATCCGATTCTAGAGGTGGCAATTCGATTCAGAATTGATTCTCAATTCAACATGATTTTCGATTCAAACCTGTATATCTCGCAATGCATTATTTGGTTTAATAATTACAACATATTTTCAAAACAGGTTACAAAACCTCCTTTTAGTTGCTAAGTTATGATGTATACGCACAGCAAGTAAGCATGAAGATGGCCTTTTTTTTTTTTTTTTTAAGACAAGAGTGAATTTTTTTAAATTTTTTTTTATTATGACTCAATTTAGAAATGGAACAAAGAATTGTGATTTGGATGGGAACTTTTTTGGAGCACCTATATTGTCTACCCATTCTATTGTTTTCTTATTATATTCTATCGCCTTTTTATAGTTGGTATTGTTTATCGTGTTTCATTTTTTTTTTTTTTTTATTGTGTTTTGAGGGTGCTCTTTTTATCTTTTTTTCTCGTAACTGAGCTATTGTGATTAAACATTTTCCCTTGCGGGTCCATAAATCTAGTCTCAGCTTAAGTCTAAGTATTGACCAATCTCGAACAACTTCATTTCTAAACAAAGTTCCAAGAGGAAAATTACTCACAAGAGTAACTAACATGGCATTTATGCTCATAGCATGTTGACTGGAGGTGTAACAATTAACCGATTGGTTGTCTTTTAAAAAGATGTGAGTTCATTGTTACACAGGTCCTTAGATCTATCCGAATATGAAACAAACCCAGGGGATTGTCCGATTACAAAGTTATGAATCAATAAAAAAAGAATGATAGAGTCAACTTGTGCTAATAGTGAACATTGTATATCAAGTCTGTTTTCATTTTAAGGGGCTTACAAAGTGCTTCAAGCACGATGTGTTACAGTAATGCCACATCAATGTGGAATGCGCTCCCAACAGGTATAAAAGAAAGGGCATCTCTATCCTCCTTCAAAACTGCACTAAAAGTTCACCTCCAGGCAGCTACAACCCTAAACTAACACTCTCCCCGGATTGCTAATAATCAAATGTAAACAATCAAATGCAGATACTTTTTCTTATGCCTTCTGATCTCTCTCTCTCTCTCTCTCTCTCTCTCTCTCTCTCTCTGTCCACTACTTACTGTCCATATCCTACCCCCCACCCCCTCCACACCCCTGATTGTAAATAATGTAAATAATTCAATGTGATTATCTTGTGTGATGACTGTATTATGATGATAGTATATATGATAGTATATATCTGTATCATGAATCAATTTAAGTGGACCCCGACTTAAACAAGTTGAAAAACGTATTCGGGTGTTACCATTTAGTGGTCAATTGTACAGAATATGTACTTCACTGTGCAACCTACTAATAAAAGTCTCAATCAATCAATCAATAATACACACAATAGCTTAGTAATATTTGTCAGCTGGTCATTTGTAAAGTATATTTATTGTAATATAAAGAGTGCCACAATTATAAAACTGACCTAAGATAATTTATAATTAGGAATGTCAGAATTACAGAGTTAACTCGTGTGATTAATCACAAAAAATATTGCATTCACCATAAACACAATTAGATTAATCATGCAATTTATCATGTCCGTTAAAGCTCTTTGACCGTAATCGCCATACGGTCAGTGATCAGATCAATGCATACTTCTGTATAAACATGTGTGAGGACTGGTGTGCTCACTGGCAAATTTCACTAAAAAATACATCCTGAAAGAACTTGAGATAGAAATGTTACCAAGTTTTGTGCAAAATGAATGACATGCTTTTAAGTAAAACTTTAGAAAATGTTCCTGGAGGACATTCTGACAATAACATTGCATTTGTGTACAAATATTGGAGTCTTTTCTTAAGCAATTGTTTTATTCATGCAAGAGAGTAATCACCTGTAATTAATCATGATTACCAAACCCAAATTCCAAAAAATGTAATTAATCTGATTTAAAACATGTCGTGGTTGAAGTGTCCGCCAAAGATCGGTAGGTTGTGAGTTCAAACCCCGGCCGAGTCATACCAAAGACTATAAAAATGGGACCCATTACCTCCCTGCTTGGCACTCAGCATAAAGGGTTGTATTTGGGGGTTAAATCACCAAAAATGATTCCCGGGCGCGGCCACCGCTGCTGCCCACTACTCCCCTCACCTCCCAGGGGTTGATCAAGGGTGATGGGTCAAATGCAGAGAATAATTTCGCCACACCTAGTGTGTGTGTGACAATCATTTGTACTTTAACTTCATTTGACAGCCCTGTTTATAATGTAACAGGAGGGATTTCTTTAAACAAGAAACTGTACCAGATGACACAATATTGCATCAAAGGAAATTTATTGTTTCTAAATGGTATTGTTCTTCATGTATTCAGACACATATCGGTCGTCTCATCTTGGAGAGATGCACACCTCTAATTTTGGCACAAAACACATTAAGTTCTGACGATCTTGAACCACAAGATGCAGAGACAGGAGATGGCGTGCACGTAGGAGTATATTTAATATTTAAAACAGGGTAGGAACAGTGCAGCTGGGAATTGCACAAGAAACATTCAGTAAATACAATTACAAGCGAAACAACAAGCACTAAGCTACTGCAAGCAAAACAACAGAATGCATGGAAGCAAGACTGTGTGGTCACTGGTCACAAACAATGATCCGACAGCATGTGCAGGGCAGGCTGGTATATAAAGAAGCCTGATTGGCAGCCAGGCACAGGTGTGCCCGGATTGCAAATTAGGGACAGGTGAGGGAGACAGTGCTCAGGCCAGAGAAGTGGCGCAGCCAAGTGCAACTACAATAGAAGTACTAGAAAGGAAATAAACACAGAAATAAGGAACTATAAAAAATAAAGTCGGGCTTGACGTGACACATTATAATGATCCAACCAAAATTGTATATACATTTTTTATTTATTTAGGTAACAGGACTGCTGAAATTTTATTCCGCAGTCACAGTTAAAATTCCATTGAGTATGCAGAAAATAAATAAGTGAACATACTTTCTGCTTTCCAATGGCCTCCTGCAGCGAATTTGAATGATGCATCTTGCTGGGGACCATGTGACTTATGGATTATTCCACATTATTCAGAGGGGGTTATGTGTGTTAACGTAACAGGACTGAATAAAAACCCAGGTGCACGACTAAAGTTTGAATTATTTTTTTAGCTCAGTGGTTTTTTTCCCAGATTTTTTTAAAGAAAATAAACTTGGAGTAAAGTTGGGATAAGGAGTGCTACGCATGTAAAAAATAAACATTTCTGAAGGATTTTGGTTATTTTGAGTTCATATGGAGTCTACTGACAAACTTAAGTTAGAACTATACACTACTTTGTATTAAAAATGGCAACAGCGGAGGATGCATGTGCATGTGCGAGCCAGTCTGCAGACTACAATGGCGGACTCGCACAAAGCTGTTTGGGTAAACCTCTACCATATATGGAGATATCCGCTGACGTCACACACACTGGGAAAAATATTACAAATTTGGAAAATTCCAAATAAATATGTCGGCCATGCCTCCATGTTTTGATTTCACATTTTTGGGACTTGCAGATCCCAAATACACAAAAACAGGTACCAATAGGTAAAATAAAAGTTGGTTTTGCATTGTACGTCCCATCCATCCATTTTCTACCGCTTATTCCCTTCGGGGTCGCGGGGGGCGCTGGACCCTATCTCAGCTACAATCGGGCAGAAGGCGGGGTACACCCTGGACAAGTCACCACCTCATCGCAGGGCCAACACAGATAGACAGACAACATTCACACTCACATTCACACACTAGGGCCAATTTAGTGTTGCCAATCAACCTATCCCCAGGTGCATGTCTTTGGTGGTGGGAGGAAGCCGGAGTACCCACAGGGAACCCACGCAGTCACGGGGAGAACATGCAAACTCCACACAGAAAGATCCCGAGGCCGGGATTGAACTCACGCCTACTCAGGACCTTCGTATTGTGAGGCAGACGCACTAACCCCTCTGCCACCGTGCTGCCCTCATTGTACGTCCCATTTAACTCATATTAATCACATTTTTACATTTTGATTAATCATGAATAAAAAAAACCCTCAATATCCATACACTCAATATTACTCACTTTCATGATTTGAAATAACAAAAAAAGAGCTCAACATTTAGACACAAAAGCAATTTTATTGTCAGACTGTCATACAGGAAATTTTTGTTCTACTTGGATGCATGTCATTTATTTGCTCAAAGCTTGCTAACAGTTTTGTCAGGGCCTGCCAGGTCAGGTAAAACTTGGTTTGGTGTTGTTTCTGTGTTGGGTGTTTTGTTCCTTATTTCAGTTCTACTTCCTGTTTTGTCCTGCAGTAACTTTCCTGCCCTGTCTCTGAGTGTACACACCTGCCTCTGATTAGTGATCAAGATCTGATCATGTGGAATTCAATGGGACCATGCTCGTGTCTGCAACGATCACTTTATAAAAATGTATGTTTGAACATTTGATTTGTTTGAGAAACTTTCTGCGATGCAATCAAGTTTATTCTCTACTATATTAGTAGTGTTTGAGAGCAAAACTAGACATAAAGAAAAGACCAGAGATCAGTTTGTGTTCTTGTGTGGTTGCTATGCTTATATATAACTATGAAGACCTGCTTGTGCAAAAAAATATTAAGTCCTAGTAATAAATATTGTGATATATGGTCCAATCCACTGTATTTTTTTGTTGTCGATTTTCATAACAGAAACATAGTTGTTGTTGTGCAGGAAAGCCAAGTGCTTTATTCGACACAGATGACCACATTATAGCGTCTTTGGTGATATTTTTTTGAATCAAGAAAATATCCTTAATAACTAGATGAATAAATCTATCGTAGGTTCAAAAGCATATACTGCATCTTAATATTGTTTGCAAACATTGCTGAACAACAGACATATATAGCTAAATAATGAGACAAAATATGAACTTCATACGGTAAAAGCAACTGCAGACATGAATTGTAAATGAGACTAATATTTGTAGCAGGAAATCAACTGCAAACAAACTTATAATTTTTCATGAGCGTCATGATCACAGCAGCATGGCACTTGTTATGTCAATCAAATATGTTACATAGCGATGCACGAATAACTCAAACATTGTCTTTCACCAATTAATGCTGAATTTGTGGACCCCTCCATATGTGGGCTCTGTACCGAGGATGTCGTTGTGGCTTGTACAGCCCTTTGAGACACTTGTGATTTAGGGCTATATAAATAAACATTGATTGATTGATTGATTGATATGTAAAGACATGATGTGCCTCCAATATTTTCTCTAAATCCATGTTAGTGTCAAGTGAAGTGAGGTGGTAGCAAGCAGTAATGTCTTGGTGATGATGAATGGTTGAAATCTTTCAAAAATATTTTTTCTTAAGAGTGTATAAATCCACGGCATCCCATTTTATATATTTGTTTCATGTTGCTTATATATTTGCCTTTAAAGCTTTCAAAATAGGGCCAAATCTGCACTGATGCAGGTAAATAAACAGTAGCCTAAAGGGGCTCTAAACCATTGCCTGAAATCCGGAAGTGCATTAAGGTCACGTGATTGCAAGCCAGCAGTGTTGGCCTAAAAAAATCTGTCTTTTTTAAAAAACATTTATTTTTAAAAGTGTATTTAAAAAAAAAAATCACAGAATGTGATCATTTTAATAAAAGAAAGTAGAGCAACCCCAACTCCAACCCAATCCCAGCTTTATAATACTTTAGATAGAAAACTTACAAAGCAATTGAGAAGACATACAAATATAATTTTTATTACAATCAAATACAAAATAGTCTCTCTCTTTTTAATGAAATAACATTAGAGGAATTATTAAGGTGTGTAGGTGGGATAAAACAAACAAATGTTTAGTTGACCCACTTCCTGTGAAACTTATCAAGGAGCTTTTTGTAGTATTAGGTCCATCAGTGCTAAATATTATAAACTTATCACTTTCCTCTGGCACTGTTCCCCTAACATTCAAAAAAGGGGTTATTCATCCTTTGCTCAAAAGACCTAACCTCGATCCTGACCTCATGGTAAACTACCGGCCGGTGTCCCACCTTCCGTTTATTTCGAAAATCCTCGAAAAAATTGTTGCACAGCAGCTAAATGAACACATAGTGTCTAACAATCTCTGTGAACCTTTTCAATTCGGTTTCAGGGCAAATCACTCTATGGAGACAGCCCTCGCAAAAATGACTTAATGATCTATTGCTAACGATGGATTCTGATGCATCATCTATGTTGTTGCTTCTTGATCGTAGCGCTGCTTTCGATACGTCGATCATAATATTTTATTGGAGCGTATAAAAACACGTATTGGTATGTCAGACTTAGCCTTGTCTTGGTTTAACTCTTATCTTACTGACAGGATGCAGTGTGTCTCCCATAACAATGTGACCTCGGACTATGTTAAGGTAACGTGTGGAGTTCCCCAGGGTTCGGTTCTTGGCCCTGCACTCTTTAGTATGTACATGCTGCCGCTAGGCAACATCATACGCAAATACGGTGTTAGCTTTCACTGTTATGCTGATGACACTCAACTCTACATGCCCCTAAAGCTGACCAACACGCCGGATTGTAGTCAGCTGGAGGCGTGTCTTAATGAAATTAAACAATGGATGTCCGCTAACTTTTTGCAACTCAACGCCAAGAAAACGGAACTGCTGATTATCGGTCCTGCTAGACACCGACATCTATTTAATAATACCACCTTTCATCTTTCATATCTGCAATCTTTCATCTCCGTAATATCGCTAAAATTCGTTCCATTTTGTCCACTAGCGACGCTGAGATCATTATTCATGTGTTCGTTACGTCTCGTCTCGATTACTGTAATGTATTATTTTCGGGTCTCCCTATGTCTAGCATTAAAAGATTACGGTTGGTACAAAATGCGGCTGCTAGACTTTTGACAAGAACAAGAAAGTTTGATCATATTACGCCTATACTGGCTCACCTGCACTGGCTTCCTGTGCACCTAAGATGTGACTTTAAGGTTTTACTACTTACGTATAAAATACTACACGGTCTAGCTCCAGCCTATCTTGCCAATTTTATTGTACCATATGTCCCGGCAAGAAATCTGCGTTCAAAGAACTCCGGCTTCTTAGTGATTCCCAGAGCCCAAAAAAAATCTGCGGGCTATAGAGCGTTTTCTATTCGGGCTCCAGTACCCTGGAATGCCCTCCGGGTAACAGTTAGAGATGCTACCTCAGTAGAAGCATTTAAGTCCCATCTTAAAACTCATTTGTATACTCTAGTCTGCCATTTATTTTATTTTCTCCTCTGCCCCACACTCTCTTGTAGAGAGGGGGGGGGGGGGGGGGGGCACAGGTCCGGTGGCCATGGATGAAGTGCTGGCTGTCCAGAGTTGGGACCCGGGGTGGACCGCTCGCCTGTGCATCGGTTGGGGACATCTCTGCGCTGCTGACTCGTCTCCGCTCGGGATGGTTTCCTGCTGGCCCCACTATGGACTGGACTCTCACTATTATGTTAGATCCACTATGGACTGGACTCTCACTAATATGTTGGATCCACTACGGACTGGACTTTCACAATATTATGTCAGACCCACTCGACATCCATTGCTTTCGGTCTCCCCTAGAGGGGGGGGGGGGGGGGTTTACCCACATATGCGATCCTCTCCAAGGTTTCTCATAGTCATTCACATCGACGTCCCACTGGGGTGAGTTTTCCTTGCCCTTATGTGGGCTCTGTACCGCGGATGTCGTTGTGGCTTGTGCAGCCCTTTGAGACACTTGTGATTTAGGGCTATATAAATAAACATTGATTGATTGACTGATTAAATATAATACAAAAAAATAAAAATAAAAATGTATAAAAGCAACAGTGTCAATAATAATAATGTCAATAAAGTTGTTTAAATGTATTTTTAATAAAAAAAACTGATTTTTATAATCAAAAAAATAAACATTTGATTTTTGAAGATTATGAATTGATTTAGAATCAGAATAAATAAAAATCGAGATTTGGATGTGAATCGACCCCTACTAATTTATATATATTTTATTTTCGGCACCCATTTGGTTGAATGGCCATTAAATATTTCTTGACTAACTATACAAGTATATTGTTTCCTACAATGATGTGAATTTGATTTGCAAATGGGGTGCAATGTATGGAAAACCATGTTCACGGAAATAATTATATTAATGTCAATATACACCATGTCATAACTAAATCTAAACTAAAGGCTGTTTGATTTTCTTGTACAGTGAAACATTGAGAAGTTGGGGGTTTCACAATGATACAATATATTATCCTTAATATTTCAGGTGTATTTGCCAAATAAAACAAAAAACTAATTATCACGTTGTTCTCTACTGTTAGTAATAAAAATGCATTTACCCTGCATACGCAAGAATGAGCCACAAATTTCAAGTCAGGTCACAGTGTGTGCAGCAGAAGTGTGTCTGCATGGGGGCGTGTGTGTATGTGTGCTGGTGTGAAACTCTTACCCGAGTCCTGCCAGATCAGACACCAAGTTGCCGAGAGCAGCAGCTGAGGGAGGAAGAGACCAGAGTGACATTTGAGTTTGAAGTTATTAGACTCAGATTTGCATGGATCACTGACTGGGAGGTACAATGATAACACACACGCACACTGGGTTTGTAAGAAGACCCAATCATCAGCATATTATAATGGTGGTAGTGCACCTACTTGATTTGAACTAATTCTCTCACTTACGTAACGCACATACCAATAATGAACATTTGAAATGACTAGTCCGACAATAGTTTTATAAGTCTAACAACACTTCAACATGGCAGTTTGTTGTTGTAGATTTTTGGATTGTACACCAGCACATGTTGCCAAACGAGCCACAGAGGATCCCAGCTAAGTGAAGTCAGTATGTGCTGAGATGAAATGTGACTGTGCTACCAGCTGGAAGGAAGCGTCACTATGCTATAAACTCCATGTTGGCTCCAAACATACACGTGAGCTTCTGCTAATCTCACAGGAGACCATGTAATGTTTCCACAAAATGACGATGAATTGACTGAAATGGATCCCAAGCTTTTCCTTCCATGCAGCCCACAACCACATCATGGAAACATTTACTTTTCAGTCCGCCTCCACATGTTGCTGGAAGTGCAGTCGCACTCTTGACAAAAATAGTCATCTTCTAGTGGAGGTGCACAAACTCATGAAAGGAGTGACGGATTCAAGAAAGGCTGAAGACATGCTTCAAATCATTTTACTTCCTCTTTTCATACACACAAATGTTACAGAATCATAAGAACACATGACACAATGACTAAGTGTCCATGTATTAAACTAGTCTGAGTTCTCAAATAATTTGGCTCTAAAAAAACATCCAACAACTAGAGGTGGGAATATTTGGGCACCTCACGATTCTATTACGATTCAGGAGCTACAATTCGATTAAAAATCAATTATTGATGCATCTTTTATGTATGTATTTTGATGCAGTTTTACATTTATGTTCGCTTTACTAAATACGCGTTTATATCTTGCAACTTAAAAAAACAGTGCATTTGTAATAACAAACAGTTTAATCAAATCCCACAATTATCAAATCAATGGAAATGTGTGCAAATCTGCATCATAAGAGCCCTATAATAAAAGAGCTGGTCGGATCGCTCGGCGAGGTGGTTTACTGCAGTCAGCCAAATTTTAGAACTGTCATTACTTTATTTACAATAAATAAATCGATTATTGACGTTTACTAATCGATTTTATAATCGTCCATGTCCAAATTACGATGCATTTAAAAATCGATTATTTCCCACACCTCTACCTACAACCCGTAGAAATACATTAATCTGATCATGTTTGTGCTTTTGAGAAACCAGACTAACGCACCGAGATTGTGCGATTGGAAACCAGATCTCTCGAGTGGGTGCATGCTGCCGGAGGGGACCCGTCGTATCTCAAAGCACAGGATATAACCCGGAAGCAGATACCATTCAATAAAAACATGAGCAACAATTGGCATGCGGAAGAGACTGTTTACTTAAAAGAAACTTAGATTTATTTAGGAAGATAGCTAAGGAAATGGAGAATGCAATCTTAATTTAGACACCGCAGCAGAATATGAGTGAGATGAAAGAGAATGAAGAATGTACTGTACATTAAAAGGCAAAGAATAGAGTGTACACAAACCTCTTCACTCTGCAATTATGCACTTCAAACTGATTAGAAATAATTTTGTATGCGACACAACTGGCAAGCTTGTCCAGAACAATAGCAACCTTGATCTGGACCAGTCTTTTGCTTTGGATTTAAAACTCCTATCAATCCACAGAGCCTTTTGAATGAACTCAGACATTAGAGAGGTAATATGTGTAATATGTGCCAATATTACAGTGGACATCAGGTGCAACGAGAGTTGCGCTGTTGACTTATAAGAAGCCTAAAATGCCTTGTTTAAGTGTGATATCATGGGTAACTGGGAAAACAATACGTTAATCTGCACTAAAAGTAAATAAGCGCCTCCATCATTGCGTATGACCAATAGTCATATTAGAGAGAGTGCATGGACACTTGGACTTCACATGTACAGTAGGTGTGGAAAAACAAAAAAAATAACAATTTGAGAAATCAGACTATTTTAGTGCATGGAAACGTAGTCAATGGGAGTGTTACTCAAGACTTAATATCAGTGTGTGTGCCATTGCAGTAGCAAGTTTGAGGTGGGCTTCCTCTGCAGCTTGTCAATAAAGAAAACCATTTTTTTCAAGCCTGCTATACACTTAGCAGTGCTGTCAAACTGAAAGTTGCCTG
Source organism: Entelurus aequoreus (assembly GCF_033978785.1). NCBI lineage: Eukaryota > Metazoa > Chordata > Actinopteri > Syngnathiformes > Syngnathidae > Entelurus > Entelurus aequoreus. Next base: position 44,112,925 of record NC_084741.1, on the reverse strand, counting down.
ATTTTTCGGACTATTAGCCGCACCGGTATATAAGCCCATCCATCCATTTGCTACAGTTTGTCCCTTTCTGGTTAGCGGGGGTGCTGGAGCCTATCGCAGCTGCATTCGGGCTGTAGGCGGGGTACACCCTGGACAAGTCGCCACCTCATCGCAGGGCCAACACAGATAGACTGACAACATTTACACACTAGGACCAATTTAGTGTTGCCAATCAACCTATCCCCAGGTGCATGTCTTTGGAGGTGAGAGGAAGTCAGAGTACCTGGAGGGAACCAACGTAGTCACGGGGAGAACATGCAAACTCCACACAGAAAGACCCAAGCCCGGGCTCAAACCCAGGACCTTCTTATTGTGAGGCACACGCACTAACCCCTAATCCACTGTGTTGCCTTGGTATATAAGCCGCACCCAGTAAATTTTAGGAAAAAAAAAATACATATACAAAACCCAAAACCAGTGAAGTTGTGTGAATCGTAAATAAAAACAGAATACAATGATTTGCAAATCCTTTTCAACCTATATTCAATTGACTAGACTGCAAAGACAAGATACCTAACGTTCGAACTGGAAAACTTTGTTTTTTTGGCAAATATTAGCTCATTTGGAATTTGATGCCTACAACATGTTTTAAAAAAAACTTGCACAAGTGGTAAAAAGACTGAGAAAGTTAAAGAATGCTCATCAAACATCCCACAGGTGAACAGGCTAATTGGGAACAGGTAGGTGCCATGATTGGGTATAAAAGCAGCTTCCGTGAAATGCTCAGTCATTTACAAACAAGGATGGGGCGAGGGTCACCACTTTGTGAACAAAAGATGGGTTTTTAACATGTAAAGCGACTTTGGGTACTTATAAAAGCGCTATATAAATCCCAGGTATTATTATTATTATTATCATAAAAGCGTGAGCAAATTGTCGAACAGTTTAAGAACAACATTTTTTAACGAGCTATTGCAAGGAATTTAAGGATTTCACCATCTACGGTCCGTAATATCATCAAAAGGTTCAGAGAATCAACCTTCGATCCCTCAGGCGGTACTGCATCAAAAAGCGACATCAGTGTGTAAAGAATATCACCACATGGGCTCAGGAACACTTCAGAAAACCACTGCCAGTAACTACAGTTCGTCGCCACATCTGTAAGTGCAAGTTCAAAAACTGTAGTATGCAATTCAAAAGCCATTTATCAACAACACCCAGAAACGCTGCCGGCTTCGCTGGGCCCGAGCTCATCTAAGATGGACTGATGCAAAGTGGAAAAGTGTTCTTTGGTCTGACGAGTCCACATTTAAAATTGTTTTTGGAAACTGTTGACGTTGTGTCCTCCGGAACAAAGAGGAAAAGAACCATCCAGATTTTTATAGGCGCAAAGTTCAAAAGCCAGCATCTGTGATGGTATGGGAGTGTATTAGTGCCCAAGGCATGGGTAACTTGCAAAATAAAATTAAGTTTCCCAGTTCAAACATTAAATATCTTGTCTTTGCAGTATATTCAATTGAATATAAGTTGAAAAGGATTTGCAAATCATTGTATTCTGTTTTTATTTACGAAGTACACAACGTGCAAACTTAACTGGTTTTGGGTTTTGTATATTAGCTGCAGCAGACTATAAGCCACAGATATATACACGTTGGGAAATTAGATATTTACATAGAAATATTTTGTAAATGTTTATTTACATACCTAATTATTTACTAACAATGCCTGTAACACGGCAGTAAACGGCTGTTGAAACAAAACAGAAATAATTGATGTCTTTATTCATTCTTTATGAGCTGAGGTTTAAGATGTTTATCAGGATTCTTCTTCCTTGTACTTTGTAAACAATTTGAGTTTGGACAGTTTCTTAAAGGGGAACAGCACTTTTTTGATATCCATCCATCTATCTATCTATCTATCTATCTATCTATCTATCTATCTATCTATCTATCTATCTATCTATCTATCTATCTATCTATCTATCTATCTATCTACCTATCTATCTATCTATCACAGTCATTATAAGAGACAAGAACACACACGTCTTGTTTATATTAGGATTTTGAAGATAAAAAACGCTTGCGAGATGTGGCTAATGGGAGTCACCGTTGTAGCCTTCAAAATCCTCGAAATCAACTTCAAAACCCTCCATCAACGTTTTATATACACAATGCAAGTCTGTATATAACGTAGTAACAGACGTGTTCATCACAATATTTAATATGTACAATATTTACATTATTTTGGTCATCTTATGCATTACCGGAACCTTTTTCCTCAGCGCATTTATTTCCATTTTCAAAGCACCGCACTTCTGACTTCTGGCAACAAATGTGTGATCCTACTTCCGGGAAACAAACGTGAGTGTGTTTTCTAATCATGGCAAACTGGGTAACAGACAACGAAGACGACTCATTTTGGACAAATGAGGATTCACAACCTTATCTTTTTAGAGCTGAATATACGGAGGATGAACTGTTGCTTATAGAAGCAAACACAAGCAGAGGGTGAAACGTTGGAGCAGATACGTAAGCCGAGAGGGTGAGGTCAGCATGACAAAGATGTGGAACAAGCAGCCGACAGAAATGGATTGCTTACCCAAAGTCAACTTGAAAAAACTTCCCCTGCCAGGTGGACCAAATAGACAACTGTCCATCGAGTGAGTCACTAAAATATTGATCATGAAACATGCAGCACTTCCTCCCTGTTATTACAACTACATATAGTGTCAAGCTAGCTGTGTACAAACAAAACATGAAATGTGGGCTAATTATTTACAGATACTGTAATATGATTGTTCATGTTTTTCAGACAGTAGAGAACAGATTATTGCACTGTGTTGTGCATTACAAACTCAAAAGCCATTCAGCTCTTGCCGTGGCTAGCTTACGATGTTTTACTGCGCTAGAAAAAGAGTTTCTCAGTGTTCGCTCTTTCAATAACAATGTTGCTACAGCTTGGTTATTATACAGGTTACAGAACGTAAATGAAGTATTGTTGGCGATTTTTGGCATTTTTAAAGTGATTTAGAGGTAGAATAGATTGCTCCATTAACTGCATTGCCAGCCACCAAAAACAAACTTTTGCCTTCTTGTCTCTCATTAGGATTGTTAACGGTAGGCAAATTTCCACAAAAAGTGTAGTTCCTTTTTAGAGTGGATTATTTTAGTACATTGTTTAATTTCTTTGCTTAATCCATTCCATAGTTTAGCCGGATCATACCAACAATTATTTTGCTGTGACTTGAATGTAATGTACATTAATTATTTGCTCAAAACTTGGTAACAATTTTATCTAAAGTCATGTCAGTTTGTAGGTTCAATGCCCACAATTGAATAGCTTAATAGCTCAGACATTAATGTGTTTATATAACTTTGGATTGGGGAATGTTGATTAATTAATGGCGAAAGACGCTCTTGACTCTTGTTTTAATGTTAGCATTTTAAGCCAGTAAGCTGGCACTAGTCAGTCTGTGAGTTTATCAAAGTGCAGTTCAATCACGGATTTTCGATCATTTTAAATTAAAACATTAGGACTAACCGTCGAGAGTTTTACACAGTTATCATTAATGCCGTTTATTGTTACAAAACACAGGAAAACAACAAAAACAAGTCCAACCTGTCATGAGTGATCATGACACTTAAATAGGCAGAGACATCTTTACAAACATGGCTGATACGCTGCACTAGGGTTGTCCCGATACCAAAATGTATATCAATACTTGTCGATACTTTTCCAAATGAATGGAACTACGAACAAGTGACAATTTTGGCTTTATATTAACATAAAATCTCACAATACAATAAATATATGTTTCCTATTGCACTCAAAGAACAATTTTAGAAGGTTAAAATATAAACACATTGTTTTTCTTGTTGCATTCAAAGAACAATTTACAATTTCCATATTACATATTGCATATAATCTGCCATAATCAAGAATTAGATAAGAATATAATAAAAAAGGTTTATTAACATTATATTAAATGCTTCATGATTTATGGTTGCCAATCCAGGTCTGTGCTTTAAGACAAATACAGTTATTAGTAAGTACTAAAAACAAAACTATGGATAAATGGACCCAGATAAGCCATGTAGCAAGTAAAACACACATCTGTTAAAGATAAAACACAAATTGTAGCAATTTGTTACCAAATTCAGTCATTTTACTTGCACTAGTTGATGTTAGATGGGCGGTCCTAACTCCGCTAATATTTGGCATCAATCCAAGCAGCTGTCTACATATCTACATGTGCATCTAGTGTCAAAGCGCTTTGAGTACCTTGAAGGTAGAAAAGCGCTATACAAGTATAACCCATTTACCATTTACATGTTATGTATCTACATGTGCACAACAGGGGAGCTGGTTTACTTATGAGTGTACACTATGTGTTTGCGAGAACATGTTGGGCTGAGTGACGTCAGTGAGTAAGTGGGCGAGTAAAGAGAGAGAGAGAGGAGCGTGCGAACTGCGCAGTAAAGTGGTGAATGGGTCCGGTTGTGTCCTGCAAAACTAATAATAAAGCAACCAGATTGTCATAAATCTGCGGCATCGAATTCTGACCGGAAAGTAGAGCTTAGCAGACCCATTGCGGGGTAAAGTGAACTGAAGGGAACGTCTCCCCTGTGCTCCTCTACTACGGTCTGCACCGGAGCCGAACAGCAGGACATGTGTAACAACTACATTATTACCTGTCACTCTTTATAACTCCTTGGGCAAATCTGAATGCTTATTATTTAAATGTTTACCTAAGTTTGAAACAAAGGTGGTAATACTGTTAGTCACATTTGGCGAGGAGTGTTTTAAAGCAACACTTGAAGCGCGGCGCTTCTTAGTTTAAAGCGTGAGCGTTATCGTTAGTTTTAAAGCCCAAATACCTCCATATTGCGCTTCACGCACCCTCTTCATTAACCAGTAGAATTGTGTTTTTTTTGCCATTCTTCCTCTCCAAGATGTTTTTGCTTATATGCACTTTGTGTGTGCGTTTTGACACACTTAACATCATGCGCCTCCGCTCTGTAGTCACCGCCGCACAGCGGCACTCAGATGAAAGAACGGTACCGGTACTTTTCAAAGGCAGTATAGTACCAATTTCAATCAATTAGTACCACGGTACAACCCTACGCTGCATGTAAGAAAAGTCATGAAACTTCTATAATTTTGAAGCAGATAAAAACTTGGAACAGCTCTTTTCTTAAAATAAATCAACAAAACATGCAAAATCCTTCTCGTTATTCACTAATTATTGTATTGGTGTGTGTGGAAAATCCTATCGAATTGCCTTGAAAACCAAAAAGATAAATACAAATCCTTTATTTTACATAGTGAATTAAAGTAATGTTAGTTGCATTTTTGAAATAACATAAATTGACAACCTGCTAACTCTCTCTGTCTGTACCTGCAGTTGATCTTGATATTCTGTCTGCAAGAATATTGTCCAGCACAAATAAACCTGGTGAATAAATGGTCATAATGTTCTCTGACCCAGTACAGTCAGAATATATCACAAATTACGTTTTTTTACCTCTCAAAAGCCATAAAACAGACATATATCGCAGCATAGAGTGTTTTGCAGCGGTTGTAGCCCCCATCTGTGACAGTGAACTCATCCATAAACATTTGCATCCAAGAAATGGTGTGATTGGTGGACTTGATTGCAGTCTTGACACTGGCACTATATCACGCTGGTGTGGGCGCTACAAGGGCAGATGCTTGGAACTCGAATGTCACCAAAGCTGCAGTAATGGCGTCTCGATGGTAGAAGAAGTAAGGATGATGAAGGAAGAGAAGCTGCTCTTTCCTTTCATCTATCTGTTGCCGTTTGGGCTCAAAGCATCGGATAAACTGCAGTGGAACTTTCAGTACACTCCAGCTTAACAGGCAGTAAGTGTTAAAGTGCCTGGAGCTTGTCTAAAATCAGCATCTAAAGCATCTCTGAGCTTGTAACTGTGACCACAAACCTTCCTTGCCCGATAGCGCTTATGTGCCTTACATCCTGGTGACAGCTTCCACATGGTAATGTATTAGGATCGGCCTTTTAGGGACATTCAGTACAGAAGCGGTAAACACAAAATACTAGCCTGTATAAAAACTTTAGGAGTAGGAGAATCTCTCTCTGAATGTTCTGAATTCCTGTTTCCATGTCAGTGTTGCTTCCTAAAGGAATTGTGCCACAGTGGACTAAGTGAATGATGGCCCGAGTGATAACATTGTGTTGTTCTTTAGACAAGTTGTTTCCAACTACAATCATCCCTTAATGACAAGTGGCGACCCAATTTGGTCACCACTACTCACAGAATCAAGGACATTTAAAGAAAATGTTTTTTTAAATTTTGATGATTATAGTTTACAGCGGATAAAAAAAAACATGTTAAGTATCTAATTAGGACCTGGACAATTTTTAAAGTTTACACAGCTTCCACAACAACGATGATAATGGACAGAAAACAAGCACCTAAATTCAGCATTGACACTACTATGTTCCAAGGGACGACTAAACAAGAGGACCTATATTCAGGATTGCATCCACCTACACTTATAGAGATTATTGAAACAACATCAAAGATTGTTGAACAAGAAAATATGGAACAAAAACATTTCTGCAACAAAGATCACAAAAACCAGGATTTGGAAAATAATATAGATCCAGATACAAATTTTTTCTCCCACATCAGTAATAATTATTTTTGTTATACAGATGATCAATATAATAGCAACATTACATGTGATAACAAATTGTCAATTATTCATTTTAATAGCAGAAGCTTGTATGCAAACTACAACAACATTAACAACTTTTTGGAACACATCACTGAACCCTTCAAAGTGATTGCTGTCACAGAAACATGGATTGATGATAAAAAAGGAATAGATTTTGATCTGGAAGGATATGAACTAAACAACATCAACAGAACAAACAAAAATGGAGGAGGAGTAGCTGTGTACGTGATGAAGAACCTGAACTACAAAGTGGTAAAAAAAACATGTAATTTGCTATAGATAATATCTTAGAATGTATAACCATTGAAATATGTCAGGAAAAAAGCAAAAACATATTCATCAGTTGTATATATAGATCACCTAAGTCAGGTATAGAAACATTTGAAGAATGGATCAAGGCTACTTACATGGACAATGGTCAAAGAATAATTTTCTTATGTGGTGACTTTAATATTGACTTATTGAACCCTAACAAGCAAAAGTCTATTGATGACTTCATTGATACAATGTACAGCATCAGTTTATATCCTAAAATCACAAAGCCAAGCAGAATCACAGGACAATGTGCCACACTTATTGATAATATTTATACCAATGATTTTGATAATAATACTACAAGTGGTCTACTTATAAGCGACGTTAGTGATCATCTGCCAGTTTTTACAATATATGATGGAAACTACAAGAAGAACATGGAAGACAAAAGGACATTTCGAAGACTGTGCACAGAGAAGAGGATGATTGCTTTCAAAATTGAGCTACAAAAGCAAGATTGGGACAATGTGTATAATGAAAAAGAGGTTGATGAAGCATATGAACATTTCTTAAACAAGTTCATAATATTTTATGACAAACATTGTCCATGGATACAACTCAGTAATAAGCAGAGAAAGAATAATCAACCATGGATGACAAAAGGATTAAAAAATGCTTGTAAGAAGAATAATACACTATATAGACTATATAGCACAAAGAACTACAGAGGCAGAAATTAAGTACAAAAAGTATAAAAACAAGTTAAAATACATACTACGATCATGTAGAAAAGAATATTACAGTGAATTATTGGACAAGAACAAAAATAATATGAGAGCAACATGGGGCATCCTCAATAGCATTATTAAAAATGGCACTAAGAGGTACTACCCTCAATACTTCTTAGACGGAAATTAAAAAAAATACAACATAAAGGAAGTAGTTGAAAGCTTCAATAATTATTTTGTAAATATTGGACCAAAATTGAAAGAAAGGATTCCAGACCCAGTTTCAATTGAGGACTATAATGATACCATAAAGCAAAATCCCAACTCCATGTTCCTCAGTAATGTGACACAGGAGGAAATAGTTACAATCGTGAAAAAATTTAAATCTAAGACTTCAACTGATTGTAACGGAATTGATATGGAAACGATAAAAAAGGTTATTGAAGAGATCTCAGGACCATTAATGTATATTAGTAACCTATCATTTCAAACAGGTACATTTCCAAACAAAATGAAAATAGCTAAAGTTGCACCAATTTATAAGACTGGAGACAAACATCACTTTACAAATTATAGACCTGTTTCTTTACTTCCACAATTTTCTAAAATCATTGAAAAACTGTTCAATAACAGATTAGAGAGTTTCATAAATAAAAATAGAATACTCGAAGAGAACCAATATGGATACAGAGATAATGCTTCAACTTCAATGGCTTTAATTGAAATTACAGAAGAAATTACCAATGCAATAGATAGTAAAAAAATGTGCGGCAGCAGTGTTTATGGATCTAACTAAAGCATTTGACACAATTAATCACAATATTTTAATCAAAAAACTAGAACGATATGGCATCAGAGGGTTAGTCTTAAACTGGATAAGAAGTTATCTAACGAACAGGAAACAATACGTGAAGCTAGGCGAACACACGTCTACAACGTTAAATATATCCTGCGGTGTACCTCAGGGATCAATACTACGACCTAAATTATTCAATCTTTATATAAATGACATTTGTAAAGTTACAAAAGATTTAAAGTGGGTATTATTTGCGGATGATACAACAGCGTTTTGTTCAGGAGAGAACACACAGGAGATAATACAAATAATAACAGAAGAAATTAACAAATTAAAAAGATGGTTTGACAAAAACAGACTATCGTTGAATCTCAGTAAAACTAAAATAATGCTATTTGGTAACAGTAGAAGAGAAAGTCAAACACAAATACAAATAGACGGAATAGAAATTGAAAGAGTAAATGAAACCAAATTTCTAGGTATAATGATTGATGATAAATTGAACTGGAAATCTCACGTAAAAAATATACAACATAAAGTAGCAAGAAACACGTCAATAATGAAAAAAGCAAAACATGTTTTAGACAAAAAATCACTTCATATTCTCTACTGCTCACTAGTGTTACCATATCTGAGTTATTGTGCAGGAATATTGGGAAATAATTACAAAAGTACACTTCATTCATTAACGGTGTTACAAAAAAGATCAGTTACAATAATACATAATGTTGGATATAGAGAACATACAAATCCTTTATTTATTGAATCAAAGATACTGAAATTCCACGACATAGTGAATTTGCAAACAGCTAAAATTATACACAAAGCAAACTATAACCTGCTACCCAAGAATATACAACAATTCTTCTCAAAAAAAGAGGAGAAATATAATCTTAGAGAGAAATGTAATTTAAAACATTTGTACGCCCGTACAACACTTAAGACCTTCAGTATATCAGTATGTGGAATTAAATTATGGAATGGATTAAGCAAAGCAATCAAACAATGTACTAATATGATCCACTTCAAGAAACTCTTCAAACTTAAAGTGTTTACAAAGTACAAAGAAGAAGAACCAAGATAAACATTCTGAATTTATTGAATTCATCCATTCTTTCACTCTCAAAATAATCTTACTTATCTCATCATATGAAACGTAACTTACTTCACCAATTATTATTTATTTATTTATTTTTATTGTGATTACTTATGGAGTATATTGTGGATAAATTGAGAACAGGAAGTGAACAAAAGTTTTAGCAACGGTTATGTAAAAGAAAAGGGGTAGGATTAAATAAACTCTACTTCTTCTTACTCCTTTTCAAACATGTTGAAAAGAGAAACTGGAAATTGTGATGTATCATGTTGTATGCTTGCATGTTCGAAATAAACTCAAACTGAACTCAACTCAATTTTTTTTTTCTTTTGAAAAAGCTGAAAATTGTCAACTACTAGTACACGCTCTGATGAAAAAATGCACAGCAAAAACTTCCTGAGTCTTACACAGTGGAACTTCGATTTACAATTTACAGGGTTCGTGAATAGAAAAATTCATGAATTGAAGAAAATTTCTTCATAAGACGGTGCGGTTAATTTATAGATTTTTTCTTCGCTGACGGCCATAATGCAAATCGTTTTCAAAAAATCCAAGCAAATTCACTGAAAAGATGTGTTATTGTTTGTGCTATGACACCATCTTTTGGACAAGTTCTGTCACTGCAGGTGCTGCAGTGCACTTAATTTTAGAGCTTTCAACCGGAAGTAGAAGTGCTCTTCCATCTTCTAGCAGTCTATAGCGTTACTACTCGATTTAATTCTTCATTCATCACTCCAACAGTCAAGTAATGCACTGGATTTCGTAGAGCTCTGTTTTTTCTCCAGGGCTGGAATTGCTAATGTTTGTACTTACTGTCTTCGTAGCATTGTTCAACTTAAAATTTTTGTCTCCTCGCTTTGTTCTTCAGACAGTCGTTAGAACAAAAGAACCTGGGAGGACTTTGCCCCTTAAAAAGGAAGGCTCAAACTAAGCCAAATGGTGCGCTCCACTTTGCTTTAATTGCTTAAAGACACAATCAATTAACCAACGATCACAATTCCATACAATGAATTAATTGACTTAATTGGTAATTATGCCTATCCTTAAAATAAAAACTAACCAATCCATCATTTAAATGGTTTAAAAGGAATCAATTAACTTCTCAAATTTGGAGAAAAAATTGTAATAATTATGTTTTTCTTTGTAATTTTAAACATCATTTTTGGAAATCTTCATCCTAAAAAAAAAAGAAATCACTGGATGTTTGAGGAGGGGGGGCGTGTCTGTGTTTACTAACAAGACATCATGGCGGAGCCGAAGCCGAGTTTCTTAACATGGAGATATTCTCACTACTTTTCTTTTGTCGAGCTCAAAGAAAAGAGCATTTTAGTTAAATGTAAGTTGTGTCTTGGATCAAAGATCCTATCTACTGCCCAAAACAGCAATTCAGATCTGCTGAGACAGCTACAAAAGCAACATGCTACAACAAAGCTAGTAAAGAGAGACACACTTCACCTAAGGATTTTAACAGAGGGACTGCTAGCCAGGACAACATTGATAGAGCCATTGCAGCGTATGTGCTAGAAGACATGCAGGCTATTTCTACAGTGGAGTCACCCGCTTTCAGGCAGCTGGACACAGTGGACAATGAGTACATAAAAATGGAAAGCAAGCTAAAGAAGACACTCCAAACTCTTCCTCTGCTCATCATTCAGCACTGAAGGTACACACACTCGGCCAATTCTCTTATATACTCTTTCATTCTAGACTTCTAGAGTGTTTGATTGATGAAGTATGTTACTGTGGCAACACAAGTCATATACTATTATAATGAAAATTGCAATGTGTTAGAGTACCATTGATAGTTAAAAAATCTCAATATGATGATTTGAAGATGAGATGTTTTACGTACAAAATGTGGCGTCTCATTCAGAATTCGTTTTTTAAAATATTCTTATTTAAAGGCTGTCAAAATGATTATTGTGACCTTGCGGTAAATACATTTATATTGTTTACCACAATTAACCAATCTGCAACGCAGAATAATTCAAAATCTCTGACACGTCTACCGCAGTTATCTTCGTATGGCATCGCGTTAGCAGTTCCAAGTAATGTTACTGTCACACATGTGCAAATGGACAGTTTATCTGGTAGTGTCAGGTTGCAGGAGTAAAAAAGTCAATATGGAAGAGGCTTAACAGCAAGTTGGTCCTTTCGAAACGGTTGACCGGTATAGAGTAAAATGCACACTCTGCAGGAAGGATTTTAATTTTCACCAAAGCACTTCCATCATAAAATGCCACATCAATGCGGTGTATATGTTAGTCAGGGATTCTGCAAGCCCTTTGGCTAACTCATCGCCCAGCTTACGACAAACCACCCTCACCGAATTTTGGTGCCTCAGTAAGTCGACCTCAGACAAATTGACAAACACAATTGGAAATTATTGCAACATACTGCAGACCCATTAATATTGTCGAGGACACGGGCTTTGGTTCTGCAACTTGCTCCTCAAGCTGCATTGTACAAGCACAATAATGTCAAAAATTATGCGCTCTATAAAATGTCGCCCCGCTGAACTTCTGTTAGTCACAATAATTATTTTGGTGTTACACACGTACTTTACATGTTTATTATTCCCTTCTTTCTTGAGTGTCTTTGCTTACGCAAAATTTAATGCGATGAATGAAAATAAATGATATTTGATTGCGATTAATCAAAATGAATACACAGCAAAGCCCCCTTTTTGTCCGATTAAAAGTTGTAATAATTTGATAGAATTCATTTATGTATACATTTTTTAATAAAGATCTCTTACCTGCCATAGTAGAAATGCCAAGGATAACGCCAATGGACAACTCAATCTGTGTGCCCTGCAGGGTAAAAAAAGAACAATTTAACACAATTACCTTTTTTTGTCAACTTTATAAACAAGTGTTTAAAATATTCAGAGAGACCAGTTTAATAAATAACACAATTTCAATATTTTATTGTGTATTTACTTGTTGTGCAATAACATTTCCTGATGGATTGATGCTTTGGGACAAGTTATGCTGTTTTGTTATTTATTGTCAGTGTTTCATATTTAAGCTATTCTTTTAGATCAGGGGTCGGCAACCCGCGGCTCCGGAGCCGCATGCGGCTCCTTGACCACTCTGATGCGGCTCAGCTACATACATGCCGACCCCCCCGATTTTCCCAGGAGACTTATGGATCTCAGTGTCTCTCATAGATTACTCCCAGGGAAAAAATAATACTATTTACACTCTAATGACTAAATAAAGGGCGTGCCCTAATTGCACTGCAGTAATTGTCCTCTATAGCATTTACATACAGCGTGCCAGTCCAGCCACATGTTGCATGTTGTTATTACTTGCACACACAGGAGACAGCAAAGCATACTTACTCATCAGCCACACAGCTTACACTGACGGTAGCCGTATCAAACAACTTTAACATTGTTACGTTACAAATATGCGCCACACTGTGAACCCACACCAAAAAAGAATGAAAAACACATTTCTGGAGAACATCCCACCGTAACACAACATAAACACAACACAACCATTACCCAGAATCCCATGCAGCCCTAACTCTTCCGGTCTACATTATACACCCCCGCTACCACCAAATCCCCCCACACATCAACACCCCCCCCCCCCTCTCCGTGCGTTGGTTGAGCGGAAGAGTTAGGGCTGCATGGGATTCTGGGTATTGGTACCGTCAGTGTAAGATGTGTGGCTGCTGAGGTAGTACGCCTTGCTGTCACTTATGTGAGCAAGCTGAAATTGCATTCTACGTGTGGTCGAGCAGGTACATTGTTAGGGCAGACTGTAGAGGGCGCCAAAAGAAGTGTCATCACGCTCTGATATTCGGGAGTCTCCCGGGAAAAATGAGAGGGTTGGCAAGTATGACGCTATCAAGCGCCATTCATTCAAAACTCGCGGGCTACACTAACATCAAATTTCCACATTAAAGTGCGTGCCGGTGCGTGTGTCGGAGACCCCTGGTTAACATAGCACAAAGCATTTAAGCTTTGTATGCGGTGTTTTTCATTTTAAATTTTTAAAATTTTTTTGTGGCTCCCATTACTTTATTTAATTTGTGAAACTTGCCAAAATGGCTCTTTGAGTGGTAAAGGTTGCCGACCCCTGTTTTAGATAAACACTACTGTAGGGCTGTACCAAACAATTATTTCTTGAATCAGTTAATCTTTAGATTAAATTTATTTTTGTATCTAACTGTTTTTAGTGTAGTGGTACAAACACATTTTCCAAACGAGTTCCGCCAAAATACACCAACAACGTTCTTGCATCTAGAATCTTTAAATGCATGTTGGTGGGTCGGGAAAACAAAAGTAAATTACTTACAAGGAGAATGGCCCTTGGTGCCGCATTCTTTAGTGCACGTGCATTGCAGAAGTGCTGCTGTAGTGAGTCATGTTTAATTTGTTTACTGAGCCCCGTTTTGTTTGGAACTTTTCTATGACAATGACAATGGACCTTCCCCTCAAAAGACATGTTTTCTATGGTGGCATCTAGGGGTGTTCTGATCAAGGTTTTTTGCTGCCAATTCCAATCGTCAATCATGGATGCTATTTACTATCTGATCTGCAAAATGAATCATAAAATCACTTTCGGTTATGGGAAGTGAACTAGTAGTCAGTCATACTACAAATTTGTGTATCAATCCAACATAGCTGCTTACTTTACGCCCTAACGTGGTTCCATCTATATGGCTGTAAAAGGGAACTAAGCACCTATGCTGTGGTTGTTTTTGCTTTTCTTGTCGTCTGCTGCTTTCTTGCTCCATGGAGATTGTTGTCCTCAAAGAAATGTCAATTTGGGCCCTCTTTTTCCAGTTCTACAGTGATTATAATACTTGTAAGAATGATTTGCCGCAATGGAGGGGATATTAACTGAGTGAGGCTGCACTGCACTGCGTATGGACGTATACCAACACAGTTACCTGCTAGCCAGTAGCCATGTCTGTTGGCAAAATGACCAGGCTGCAAGGGATAAGCTACAAGTGATCGTTTTTTGTGACCAGCATTGAAAAGCAGTGATTGATTGGCATCTGGCGATCATGTAATTTCAATAGAAATTGGGCAATCAATTGGAGCAAAACTACTGGCATCTTTTTCTCTGTGTGCGGCCATCTTTTCTCGAGGCCTCGTAACGTCGATATATTTACGTCATTGATGACCTTGACTAAATAGACAAATCACTCCAGCGCTACACACACGTGTATAGATTGTCTATCCTCCTGCACGTTAGGGCTAGACAATTAATCACATTTTGACTTCGATTTTTTTTATGGATTCTCACGATCATGAAAATATAATAATGGAAAAAAAATATTAACAAGCCATGCAACGTGCATGCAAATTTTGGAATTTGTGACAGTGAAATGGATAAGGAGTGAATGAGTGGAAAAAAAGACCATGTCCACGAGAAGTTTGGGATCTCACTACGGTTGCTACTTTTTATGTGACGCAGCACTAGTATGCCTAATTAATAATCACTAAACTCAACAGAAACAGTAAGACATATGATTTCCGCATTCACGTAACCGCGGATGGAGTCACTTAATTAGCCAACAAAACTGTTAACCGCAGAATATCAGGGAAGTTGGCATAAATGTGAGTTAAATGTTGTCATTACCAGGCATGTGGGCTTGTATTAAGCCTCAGGGAGTTGAACGCCCCTGCCTTACATAGTTCCGGGTCACCCTTGGGCAAGGTGTAGCACCCGAATGCCCCCCCCCATCAGGGTTACGATACCCCCCATGAACTACACTAAAAGAGGATGCGTTACCCGGCCCGGAGGAAGCCCGGGGCCCTCCTCCGGAGCTAGGCCCGGAGGTAGGGCTCGTCAGCGAGCGCCTGGTGGCCGGGCTTGCCACGGAGCCCGGCCGGGCACAGCCCGAAGAAGCTACGTGGACACGCCATCTTCTCTGCCACGTGGGCCCACCACCCGCGGTCGGAACCAGTGGGGTCGGGTGCGCTGCCAAGTGGATGGCGGTGAAAGTGGAGGCTCCGGACGGACCAATTCGGGGCAGCAGAGGCTGACTTTCGGGACGTGGAACGTCTCTACGCTGGTGGGGAAGGAGCCTGAGCTGGTGCGAGAGGTGGAGCGCTACCGGTTGGATCTGGTGGGGCTTACCTCTACGCATAGCAAGGGCTCTGAAACCACACTCCTGGACAAGGGATGGACCTTGTTCACTTCTGGAGTTGCTCAGGGTGTGAGGGCACAGGCGGGTGTGGGGATACTCACGAGTCCCCGGCTGAGTGCCTGTACGTTGGAGTTCACCCCAGTGGACAAGAGGGTCGCCTCCCTTCGCCTTAGGGTTGGAGGGGGGAAAACTCTGACTGTTGTTTGTGCATACGCACCAAACAGGAGTTCAGAGTATTCAGCCTTCTTGGATACCTTGCATGGGGTCCTGTATGGGGCGCCGGCAGGGGATTCCATAGTCTTGCTGGGGGACTTCAACGCGCACGTGGGCAATGACAGTGATACTTGGACTGGCGTGATTGGGAGGAACGGTCTCCCTGATCTGAACCTGAGTGGTGGATTGTTATTGGACTTCTGTGCTAGTCACGGACTTGCGATAACAAACACCATGTTCAAGCATAAGGATGCTCATAGGTGTACCTGGTACCAGAGCACCCTAGGCCAAAGATCAATGATCGATTTTGTAATCGTATCAGCTGATCTGAGGCCGTATGTTTTGGACACTCGGGTGAAGAGAGGGGCTGAACTGTCAACTGATCACCATCTGGTGGTGAGTTGGGTTAGATGGCGGGGGAAACCTCTGGACAGACCTGGCAAACCCAAGCGTGTAGTGCGGGTGAACTGGGAACGTTTGGAGGAGTCCTCTGTCCGGAAGGACTTCAACTCACACCTCCGGCGGGACTTCTCTGCCATCCCTGTGGAGGTTGGGGACATTGAACAGGAATGGGCAATGTTCAAAGCCTCTATTGCTAAAGCTGCAGATGCGAGCTGTGGCCAGAAGGTCTTAGGTGCCTCAAGGGGCGGTAACCCTCGAACACCCTGGTGGACAGTGGTGGTCAGGGAAGCCGTCCGACTGAAGAAGGAGTCCTACCGGGGTATGTTATCCCAGGGGACTCCGGAGGCAGTTGCAAGGTACCGGCGGGCCCGAAGGGCAGCGGCCGTGGCTGTGGACGAGGCTAAGCAGAGGGTGTGGGAGCAGTTCGGGGAATCCATGGAGAATGACTATCGGGCGGCACCAAAGCTGTTCTGGAAGACCATACGGCACCTCAGGAGGGGGAAGCAGGGAACCATCCAAGCTGTGTACGGCAAGGATGGGACTTTGCTGACTTCAAGTGAGGAAGTCGTGGGGCGTTGGAAAGAGCACTTTGAGGAACTCCTGAACCCAAATACATCAGACACACCCTCCCTGATAGGAGCAGGGCCTGAGGATGATGGGGGATCGACGTTGATCTCTCGGAGTGAAGTCACTGAGGTAGTTAGACAACTCCACAGTGGCAAAGCTCCGGGGGTTGATGAGATCCGTCCAGAAATGCTGAAGGCTCTGGGTGTTGATGGGCTGTCTTGGTTGATACGCCTTTTCAACATTGCGTGGAAGTCTGGGACAGTGCCGAGGGAGTGGCAGACTGGGGTGGTGGTTCCCCTTTTCAAAAAGGGGGACCAGAGGGTGTGTGCTAATTACAGGGGTATCACACTACTCAGCCTCCCTGGGAAAGTTTACGCCAAGGTACTGGAAAGGAGGGTCCGGCCGATAGTCGAACCTCAGATTCAAGAGGAGCAATGTGGATTCCGTCCTGGTCGTGGAACAACTGACCAACTCTTTACGCTTGCGGGAATCCTGGAGAGGGCCTGGGAGTATGCCTATCCAGTCTACATGTGTTTTGTGGATTTGGAGAAGGCGTATGACCGCGTCCCTCGGGAGATCTTGTGGGAGGTGCTGAGGGAGTACGGAGTGAGGGGAACCCTGTTGAGGGCCATCCAATCTCTGTACAACCAAAGCGAGAGTTGTGTCCGGGTGCTTGGATGTAAGTCGGATCCGTTTCCAGTGGGGGTTGGTCTCCGCCAGGGCTGCGCTCTGTCACCTATCCTGTTTGTGATTTTCATGGACAGGATTTCTAGGCGGAGTCGTGGCCATGGCGGAGAGGGTATACGTCTCGGGGGGCTAAAGGTTGCGTCACTGCTGTTTGCAGATGATGTGGTCCTGATGGCACCTTCGGTTCGTGACCTTCAGCTCTCACTGGATCGGTTCGCAGCCGAGTGTTCAGCGGCTGGAATGAGGATCAGCATCTCCAAATCTGAGGCCATGGTTCTCAGCAGGAAACCGATGGTTTGTACAGTCCGGGTAGGGGACAGGACTCTGTCCCAGGTGGAGGAGTTTAAGTATCTCGGGGTCTTGTTCACGAGTGAGGGAAAGATGGAGAAGGAAATCAGCCGGAGAATCGGAGCAGCTGGGGCAGTATTGCAGTCTCTCTGCCGCACTGTTGTGACGAAACGGGAGCTGAGCCAGAAGGCAAAGCTCTCGGTCTACCGAGCTATCTACATTCCTACTCTCACCTATGGTCATGAAGTGTGGGTAATGACCGAAAGAATAAGATCGCGGATACAAGCGGCCGAAATGAGTTTCCTCAGAAGGGTGGCTGGCATCTCCCTTAGAGATAGGGTGAGAAGTGCAGTCACCCGAGAGAGACTCGGAGTAGAGCCGCTGCTCCTTCGCTTGGAAAGGAGCCAGCTTAGGTGGTTCGGGCATCTCGTGCGGATGCCTCACGAGCGTCTCCCTAGGGAGGTCCTCGTTGCACGTCCCACTGGGAGGAGGCCCCGCGGCAGACCAAGGACCAGATGGGGGGATTACATCTCCTCTCTGGCCTGGGAACGCTTCGGGATTCCCCAGGAGGAAGTCGCAAATGTTGCTCTGGAGAGGGAAGTCTGGGGGTCTTTGCTGGAGCTGCTGTCCCCGCGACCCGATTCCGGATAAGCGGTTGAAGATGGATGGATGGATGGATTACCAGGCATACTTGCCAACCCTCCCGAATTTTCCGGGAGACTCCCGAAATTCAGCGCCTCTCCCGAAAACCTCCCGGGACAAATATTCTCCCGAAAATCTCCCGATTTTCGGCCGGAGCTGGAGGCCACGCCCCCTCCAGCTCCATGCGGACCTGAGTGAGGACAGCCTTTTTTCACGTCCGCTTTCCCACGATATAAACAGCGTGCCTGCCCAATCACGTTATTCCATACGAGGCGTCCGGCATACTGCCGATGAGCATGGTGCAGATGGAGAAGATCTTCTCGGCGTCCGTGTTGGCGCACATGTGGCCAAAGCCGACGCTGGTCAGGCTGCTGAGGGTGAAGTAGAGGGCGGCGATGTACGAGCTGCGCACCGACGGGCCGCCGACCGTGTTGTTGACGTAGGGCATCTCCAGGCGTTTGCCCAGGTCATGGAGCCATCCTCGGGGAAGAGACGGGAGGATAACAGGGTGACAAGAACTAAATCATCCAGACTAGAGCTAAATTGTATTATTATGTTATCTTACCTAAAAATAAATATATTTATTAATTTTTTTTTAAAAACTAAATACATTTTTACTATATTTTGCTAAAAACATCAAAATTAATTGTATTTTTATTTGTATTTTTTCTGACTCATTACATCCAGCCATAGAATTATACATTAAAATAAACATATTTGAAATAATTAATTTTAAATTATCATAATAATTCATTTAAAATGACCATATTTAATTATTAAAATAATTGCTTGTTTATCAACAACTTTAGCATTTTATTCATTACATTTTGAAGCCAAGTTATGTTATATTCCTTAAGATTTATTTATGCAAGTTTGAAGTATCAATTATCCAAACACAGTTTTGTTTGCATATTTTCAGGATATATATATATATATATATATATATATATATATATATATATATATATATATATATATATATATATATATATATATATATATATATATATATATATATATATATATACACTACCGTTCAAAAGTTTGGGATCACATTGAAATGTCCTTATTTTTGAAGGAAAAGCACTGTACTTTTCAATGAAGATAACTTTAAACTAGTCTTAACTTTAAAGAAATACACTCTATACATTGCTAATGTGGTAAATGACTATTCTAGCTGCAAATGTCTGGTTTTTGGTGCAATATCTACATAGGTGTATAGAGGCCTATTTCCAGCAACTATCACTCCAGTGTTCTAATGGTACAATGTGTTTGCTCATTGGCTCAGAAGGCTAATTGATGATTAGAAAACCCTTGTGCAATCATGTTCACACATCTGAAAAGAGTTTAGCTCGTTACAGAAGCTACAAAACTGACCTTCCTTTGAGCAGATTGAGTTTCTGGAGCATCACATTTGTGGGGTCAATTAAACACTCAAAATGGCCAGAAAAAGAGAACTTTCATCTGAAACTTGACGGTCTATTCTTGTTCTTAGAAATGAAGGCTATTCCACAAAATTGTTTGGGTGACCCCAAACTTTTGAACGGTAGTGTATATATATATATACTGTATATATACTGTATGAAATACTTGACTTGGTTAATTCTAGCTGTAAATATACTCCTCCCCTCTTAACCACGCCCCCGCCCCCAACCACGCCCCCCACCCCCCACCTCCCGAAATCGGAGTCTCAAGCTTGGCAAGTATGTTACCAGGGGAAGGAACATTTTGGGGGGAAAATAACTGAACTAAACAATGTTAAGTGGGCCACTTTTCACAGTGACTAAACTACGTAACTAAAGCTACCAAGAAAATTCCATACACCCGTAACACATCTTATCTGCTTGTGTTTGTTGTGAACAATCTCATCGCTGTAACATTATATGTACAAACAGCAGTCGCAACTTGATAGGCTCACTCTTTTTTTTACAGCCTCAAGTCACCTCTACTGAGAACAACAGCACAGCACACTTCTCCCATTCACAATAATAGCGTGATGCACCACATCCGGTCTGACTGCGCTACAGTTAACAAAATAAAAGTTTCAAAAAAGTACCTTACACAAGCATAATGCACTTAAACCCCTTTTTGATACATTTACACAATTATTACGCTTTGACCTAAAATACTGGTCAAAATTGTCCAAATATGTATCGCAATAAACTGTAATTAACAAACATTTTATAACATTTTATTTTACACAAAAAACACATAGTCTAAGGTGGTAAAATAAGTGTAAAAGATAAACGGAAAATCAGATTTTTTTTATATTGCTATTGTTATTTAAATGTATTGTTATTATTATTATTATCGTTTTACTTGTTGTGGTTTATTCGTTACAATTGATATCCTTTTTTTAAACTATATCTAAAGTTGAGTTTTGGTGGTACAATAAATACTCATGTTTTGAAATTAATGAATATTCGTGTTATTATTCGTGATTACAATATCAATCAAAATATTTGTCTTATTTTTGCCACAATCATCCGGCACTACTGCACGTGAATGCTTTAAATTAAGCTAAACTTAAAGTTAGTCTGACCACTTAAATGTTTTAAAAAAACAATTAGGTTATTACAACACAGACTTTAGCTGGTAACGTGTTTTTAAAGCCTAAATTGTGCAGTAAGTAGCTTTTAAGTTCTTTTTGAATGAATCGTGAATGTGTGACAACCCATCAGACATTGGTGGTTGCTACTCATTTCAGAAGGTTTACATTATTGACCTGCTTGCAATAGATCTTGAATTTTTAGTGGTCAACCATCTTTTTCTTAGGAAGAAATGTAAAAAGGAAAACACATTTTGAGTGGTAGAATTCTCTAAGCATCAATACAAGATGGTTGGAAGAAGAAATATGTACATTTGAAATTGCAGAAACTTGGTGAAACATTGTCACAGCCATGAGTGATGTAATAATTGGGGAAGGCGGTGCCGTTAAACATTAGCAATGTATATTATTGCCTGTCTGAGTAGTGGTATTTTACTACATGAAATTAGATTTTTTTTTCTGGCTGGTCTTCAGTAAGATTAATGAATGAACATTATAGGAGCATGAAGGAGACAGCTACAGAGAGACACTGTAAAACAATGACTGAGTAGAAACTGTCACAGGCCCAATCTGGACTGTTGTTTCTCTGTCGACTCACTTTACACAAATCTATAATCTGTTCGGCTCATTTTGCAATAAAGAATCGCAATCTAGACAGCAGAAACTATTTGTAGCATGCCGAAGGTGGCTCTGAGATGACAACTGGATGGATGACTGCGATGGTGCATTGGAATGATGCAGAGGCAAGTAAGCGCATGTTGCAACCCCTTTTTTTCATATATATGAGATATGTTAAGGAAAAATGAATACTATTAAAAAAATAAGAGTCATCCTTTTTGTGTTCGAAATCAGCCCTTTAGTAATTAATCAGCTCAAAGATGCAATAACTAGACAGAAGGTATGTCTAATGCTTTTATTTCTGACAGAAACATGTCGATTGTCGCCACGATCACGGACGAGTCTCTCTCTCCATTATCTGTCATTGCCTCCTTCTGACCGCGCCAAGGCCATATGTGTGTAAATGTGCCAGTTTGCGTGCACATTTTAGACATACTGAATAAAGACACAAAACAGCGTTTTGAGCAGTTTTAGACTTGATAAATCACATTGTGAGTACAAAATTGTCACGTGGGTGGGTCGCAGCTGGCTGCGGGGTTGTTCTTCCAATGCAAAAAACGGCTCCGGACGACAGCGTGAAGGTGAGCTTGGATTTATTCAACATAAATCACTCAAACTACCATAAAAAAAGCAAACAATAAAGCAAAAAGGCAAGCGTGCCAAAAACACAAATGAAGCTGCTACTGAGCAGAAGCTATGACGTGGACTATGAAAACTTACTTGTTCGGCAAGGGACATGAACCGATGTGACAAAGACAATGAACGCAGAACGAGTGAACAGAAAGAAAGACTTAAATAACAGACATGATTAATAACAGGTGCGTGACTCAAAACGTGAAACAGGTGCGTGACATGACAGGTGAAAACTAATGGGTGACCATGGAAACCAAACCAAACAAGGAAGTGCAACCAGGAACTAAAAAGAGTCCAAAAAACAAACACATGGCCAAAACAAAAACATGAACAGACATGACAGAACCCCCCCCTTACGGACAGATCCCAGATGTCCAAAAAACAAAACACAAAACAGGATCAAGAGTCATGGGAGGGCGGGAGGGGGACATGGCAGTGGGTCGCCAGGCCAAGTGGCCCCGAATCCACCGAGGCATAGTCATGTGGCGGCAGCGAGTGGAACGCCGCCGCAGGCGAGGTGGACGACCCGGGAAGGGCCACACCCGTGGCCGACGAGAAGGTGGGCGCACCCGGCGTGGCGGACGACCAGGCAGCGGCCACATCCGTGGCAGACGAGAAGGCAGGCGCTTCGTCGTCGTGGCAGGCGTGGAAGTAGCAGATGACGAAGCTTGGCGTGGTGCGTCGGGCGGAAAAGCTTGGCGTGGCGTGTCCTGGCAGCGTGGGTCCTGGTCTTGGCAGCGTGGGTCCTGGTCCTGGCAGCGTGGGTCCTGGTCCTGGCAGCGTGGGTCCTGGTCCTGGCAGCGTGGGTCCTGGTCCTGGCAGCGTGGGTCTTGGCGTGGGTCTTGGTCTTGGCGTGGGTCTTGGTCTTGGCGTGGGTGGTCTTGGTCTTGGCGTGGGTGGTCTTGGTCTTGGCGTTGGTGGTCTTGGTCTTGGTCTTGGCAAGGGTCTTGGTCTTGGCTGCTTGGAGGGTCTTGGCATGGCGGTGCTTGGTCTTGGCTTGGGGAGTCTTGGCATGGGGGTGCTTGGTCTTGGCAGCGTGGAGCTGGAACCGGAGCTTGGCAGCGTGGAGCCGGTACCGGAGCTTGGCGGCGTGGAGCCGGTACCGGAGCTTGGCGGCGTGGAGCCGGTACCGGAGCTTGGCCGCGTGGAGCTGGTACTGGCAGCACTGGAGCTTGGCGTGGAGGAACTTGACGTGGTGCAGGTGGCCTAGCTGGGGGTTGCTGCTTGGCAGGCCGAAAGACCGGTGGTGGTGGACGGGCCGGAGGTTGCTGCCTGGCTGGGCGCAGCTGAGTCACCCCACTATTACAGCTCCTGGCCCTATCCCCCACCTCAAGGAGCGGATACCAGACGCGCTCCCCGTCTGGAACCGTTTTTTGGGGTGGGTGGAGGGAGGTCAGGAGGGGGGCAGAATCCTCCCCATTAAATTGTCCACAATGTCTATTCACCACCCCCACTTTAGACTGGGTCTGAAAAAAATCAAAATTTTGAAAAAAATTTCTCAAAAGGATTATTTTTTGAAACAAAGTCCTTAGTGGGCGGTTGACAGAGGGCATAAATGGAATCTAAAAAAAAATCTTGGTCTCTGATGTCATCACCAGTGGGCGGGATGACGTCATCAGCGCGGGTCTCCTGCGGCGGCGAGGAAGACAGGGCTGGTTGGGGAAACTTGTTGTCCGGAGGAGGATCCTGGGGGAACGACGCGCCATGCTGGCGAAAAGAAGCCTTTCTGGCTGGCCTCCATCTTCGCCAGCGCGTCTCCTTTACCTCGTCATGGCCCGTCTGCGGAAGAACGTCTGCTGCGTTCATACTGTCACGAGGGTGGGTCGCAGCTGGCTGCGGGGTTGTTCTTCCAATGCAAAAAACGGCTCCGGACGACAGCGTGAAGGTGAGCTTGGATTTATTCAACATAAATCACTCAAACTACCATAAAAAAAGCAAACAATAAAGCAAAAAGGCAAGCGTGCCAAAAACACAAATGAAGCTGCTACTGAGCAGAAGCTATGACGTGGACTATGAAAACTTACTTGTTCAGCAAGGGACATGAACCGATGTGACAAAGACAATGAACGCAGAACGAGTGAACAGAAAGAAAGACTTAAATAACAGACATGATTAATAACAGGTGCGTGACTCAAAACGTGAAACAGGTGCGTGACATGACAGGTGAAAACTAATGGGTGACCATGGAAACCAAACCAAACAAGGAAGTGCAACCAGGAACTAAAAAGAGTCCAAAAAACAAACACATGGCCAAAACAAAAACATGAACAGACATGACAAAAATGATTATATTAGCGTCTCATTCTCCTACTATTGTGGGTGTTCTGATAATCAGCATATATTCTGCATCTGCATGAAGACAAACACGCTAAATTGATTGCGTTCGCTATTTTGCTTATTTAAGAGAGGCAATCTTCTGTGCATCTTTTAATACACGCAAACCTTTAGTATAATCAGGCCCTTTGACTTTTTGGGGGGGGGGGTTTCGCACTGTTTTCTCAATCTGACTAAAAAAAAAATCCTACCAACTCTTTTTTCTAAAAACTAGCTGTGCAAATATTTATTTAAAAACCTGACATCCTCACCTTACACCACATTCTAAAAAACATATGCAATCTATACAAATGCGGGGCACATCACAGTCAGTCGTTAATTTGCATCTCAAAAAGAAGGGACATTCCTTTGAGGACAACAATGTCCAAATTCTGCATAGAATGAACAGCTTGTTTAAAGGCCTACTGAAACCCACTACTACCGACCACGCAGTCTGATAGTTTATATATCAATGATGAAATCTTAACATTGAAACACATGCCTGTTATGTCCTCGGCTTCACCTATATGCTTATTTAGGTGTCTTAATTTAATAATAATCAGGCAACACGTTTCAACTCAATGCCTCGGATCGCTCCCGTTTATTAACAACCTCAAGAGTCCAAACTCTCCTTCGCTCTCCTGACGTCACACACTGAACACAGGCTACGGTGGCTCGGACATGACAAAACAGTACATGACATCCCTCCTTTCCTTAGAAATAAACTTCAGGTTATTTTCAAATATCAAATATAAACATTAGGCAGTATTCAAAACATTTCTTATTAAACACATACTCAAATATTCTGTATGTTTTCTCTGTATTCTCAACCATGCATCAATTCACTATTAACACACATTTTCACTTTTGAATAGTCGATAAATATATTATACTTTAAACTTGCTTTGACATTATTTTGAACTTGTTCATTTCACATTACAACATCACACAATATTGTCACTCAACTTGACTCAAACATTTCTCCCTTTTTAAAAAAAAAAATGTTACACCTACATCACCAGACCGTAACAAGATAAACGTCTATGTCATCACATAGTCTGCCAGCTTCTGTGGCAAACGTATCTCTCTAGAAGGTCTCTGTGTCTCTCGGGTATCATGGCTGGTGATACTCTGCTCTGCGCGTTGAGCAGGTTGTGTCTCTCTGTTCATTGTGCAGCCCCCAGCGTCCTGGGATGCATCCATTCTGGTGAGTGTCTCATGAGCGTTGTTGTATCGTTTCACGAATGTTGTATTCCTTGTGTATCTGGCTCCCGTTGGAGACTCAACAACTACTTGGTTTCCTGATTTGCTCACCACCTTATGTGGCGTTGTGTAGAAAGGTGTGGTGAGTTTATCAGTCTTTTCTTGTCTCACCAGGACAGTGTCACCAACATTGACATCTGAATATCTGGCTCCACGGCGTTCATCTGCATAGATCTTGGATTGTCCTTTTTGTTCTGCGTCTGTCTCTTACTTCCAGATCAGCGTGTGCTGCTGCCGTGATGCTTGGCAACTTCCCCCTCATTTTTCGATTGAAAAGCAACTCAGCGGGGCTCTTCCCCGTGGTTGTGTGATCGATGCTCCGGTATACTGTGACATAATTTCTGAGTTCTCGCTTCCAATCAAGTCCATCTGAGACAGCGATGCGAATCCTTTTCATCAGCGAAGCATTTTGACGCTCCACCTCGCCGTTTGCTTGCGTCCATCGTGGCGGCGTTTTCACATGCTTAATGCCGTTGGTGTCACAGTACTCACTGAACTCCTCTGATTTAAACTGAGGACCCTGGTCAGTGTGATGGGAAGTCCATGTCGATCGAAAATTGTCTCTAGACTGTCTATCACCTTTGATGCAGTTGTGGATTTTAACACGTCATATTCATAATAACGGCTGTAGTAATCAACTACAACTAGAATTGAGTCACCTGTCGGCAGGGGTCCGAGTAGGTCGATTGCAACATCTTGCCAAGGCCCCTCCGGTAACTGTGTTGGCAAGATGTTATTGTTGGTCTCAAAGGTTCCGCTGCATCTGGGCGAGCAACAACTTGACAACCGTGGCATGATTTACAATGTCTCTCAGCTGCTTTGTCCATAGCTGGCCACCAGACTTTGCTCCTGAGGTGCAGCACGATGCGCGTCCCGCGTAGAACCAGTTGTCCTATCACACATAACTCACTAGCTACAACAGCATATGCTGTGCACTTTTCAAAGTGTCCACTAGCGATGGCTTTACGCACCTCACTCAGCTCTTCATCGTGGGCTGATGCTTCCTCAACCTCACGGGTTGTCAGTGCGCTGGGTGTCGCGCTCACTGCCACGAATCTCACGTATTCGTCTGATCCGTGTGCATGTTTCTGTTTCAGTACACTGTTTCCTAGTAGACGTGATAACGGGTCTGCTATGTTCTTATTGCCCGAGATATGTATTACTTTAAAATCATAAGGTTGTAGCCTTAGAACCCATCGCTCTATACGAGCACATGGTTTTGAACGTGGACTGTAGATAGATTCTAAAGGCTTATGGTCTGTAACCAAATCAAACTGTCTACCATATACGTATGGGTGTAACCTCTCACAGGCCCATACAAGAGCCAAGGCCTCTTTTTCTGTCTGAGAGTACCTACGTTCGCAGTCAGTTAGACCACGACTGACGTAACATATGGGAACTTTCTCTCCCTTCTGGCTCTGTATTAACACTGCTCCTAGCCCCACGGGACTAGCGTCTGCGATAATCTTGGTTGGTGCATCTTTTTTAATGTAGGCTAGTGTCCCTGCTTTGGCTAAGCCCTCTTTCAGCGCCTCAAACGCTTTTTTCTGTTCGGGACCAAATTCAAAAGTAGTGTCTTGTCTTGTCAGACGTCGCAGTGGCTCTGACAATGTTGCGAACTGTGGAATAAATCTGCTGCTGTAACTCACAAGTCCGAGGAAGCTTCTCACTTCTGATGCATTTTCTGGCTCTCTTGCCTCGCTCACAGCTCTCACTCTCTCTTCTGTTGGACCGATTCCCTTTTCAGACAGCAGGATTCCCATGAAGATTAGCCGATCCATGTTGAACTGGCACTTGACAGAATTCAGCGTCAGTCCACATTCCTCCAGTCTTCTCAAGACTGCATGTAGTCGCTTGTTGTGCGTTTCCTCATCCTTTGCGTGAACTATGACATCATCTGAGATGTTCTCCACCCCTTCTATACCAGCAAGTGCGGCAGCGATTTCATGCTGGTACTGTTCGCTGGCTGAAGACACGCCGAAGATAAGTCTTTTGTATCTGTATACTCCATTGTGGATGGCGAATGTGGTAATACCACGCGATTCAGGGGTCATTTCGAGTTGGTGGTAGCCCCACTTTAAGTCCAGTTTGCTGAACACCACTGATCCATTCATCCCCTGTACAGGTCATCCACTGTTGGAATAGGGTATCTCTCTCTGATGATTGCAAGGTTTGCCTGTCGCATATCTAGACACAGTCTGATTTAGGAGTTTGCCTTGGGTACGATGACCACTGGGTTTACCCATGGTGTTGGTCCATCGACCGGTTCTATGATGTCTAGATCTAAGAGTTCTTTAATCTTAGCCTCCACAGGCGCCCGTAAGTTAAAGGGTATACGCCTGAGTGGCTGTGCTACTGGTGTCACCTGTGGGTCTATGTGTAGCGTTATCTGTTTTGTTTTCAGCTTCCCTACCCCCTGAAATACAATCGGGTACTGGTGCTGAAGTGACTGTTTCAGGTCTGTGACTGCTGATATGTTGGCCCCTATTTTCAGTATACCTAGTTTCATGGCTAACTCTTTTCTCAGTAGAGGTTCTCCATCACCTCTGATTACTATGAACTCTGCTTGTTCACTGCGCTCTCCTATTTTTACTTGGCATGTGAACGCCCCTTTAATAGGTAAAGGTTGGTTGGATGAGTAAGAAAATAGTTTCCTCTCTGATTTTAGAATATAGGAGTGGCATTTTATTTTCTCTGTTTTTAACCCCTCCCATGTCTTTTCATCTATCACATTACATGTAGCCCCGGAGTCAATAAGCATCTTCAAGCTAACTCCTCCCACATTTATGTTAAGTCTCTCTGACCTGTTAGTGTCATTTAGCATAAAAGCATAATCATGTTGCTCTATCCCTATGTTATGCACTTTTTTTTTTCCTGTTGCGCCTTTAGTTTTGCATTGTTTGGCAAAATGGTCTTTACCGTTGCACTTGTGGCATGTTTGACCGCGTGCGGGACATTTAGGATCCCTCCCAAAGTGGTCAGCATGTCCGCACCGGTAGCAAGTTTTGTCTGTTTTCTCTCTGTCCATACCAAATTTTCCTTGTCCTTTCTTCTGATATTTCCCTCCTTTCTGTGTAACGCGGTTCACAGACGCCTCTGCTCTCTCCCCTTTCCCAGACATTTCCGCCATTTGTCCCTCAATTAGCTCACATTGTGCCGCCAATTCGAGTGTGCGAGCGAGCACCAACCCATGTCCTTCTTCCAGCAGTTTACGGCGAATATAGCTCGATGTGCATTTGCTAATAATAGCATCTCTAATCTGATCGTCTGCACCTGCACCAAAACTACAGTCCTTTGCAGCACGCCTTAAACGTGTGGAAAATTGTTGTACAGTCTCACTTGGGTTTTGTGTAATTTTGTGAAATGTCTGGCGGGCGAAAGTGGCGTTTACTTGTGGCACGAAGTATCCGTTTAAAGCAGCAACAGCATCATCATAGTCTGCTGCACCTCCTGTGTTATCCAGCGTCGAGAAGATGTCCTGTGTGTCCGGTCCTGCATGATGCAAAAGAAGTGCTCTCCGCCGCTGTTTCACGAAATCATCTGCGTCTTCTGTGATGATCAGACCTTTTCCATCAGCAAACAGTTCAAACGACATTAGCCATCTAGTCCACCGCGGTCCCAACGTCGCCAGGTCGGAATAGCAATCAAACGCAGACAGGCTCGTCTTCTCCATGCTAAGGCTATGCTAACGCTAGCAGCAACTTTCTGTTACACTTCAAATTAAACTTCGGTATGCTGGCGTTATCTCACTTGGCTTGTCGGCTCTGTGCATCACTCGTCGCCATTGTTATGTCCTCGGCTTCACCTATATGCTTATTTAGGTGTCTTAATTTAATAATAATCAGGCAACACGTTTCAACTCAATGCCTCGGATCGCTCCCGTTTATTAACAACCTCGAGAGTCCAAACTCTCCCTCGCTCTCCTGACGTCACACACTGAACACAGGCTACGGTGGCTCGGACATGACAAAACAGTACATGACAATGCCAATACGGCCGGGTTAACTTATAAAGTGACATTTTAAAATTCCCGCCACACTTCCGGTTGAAAAACTCCTTTGGATATGATTTATGCGCGTGACGTCACAAAATCCACGGAAGTGGTTGGACCCCATCGGACCCGATACAAAAACCTCTTGTTTTCTTCGACAAAATTCCACAGTATTCTGGACATCTGTGTTGGTGAATCTTTTGCAATTTGTTTAATGAACAATGGAGGCTGCAAAGAAGAACGTTGTAGGTGGGATCGATCGGTGTATTAGCGGCTAAGTACAATACTTACAGCAACACAACAAAGACTACTTACTACGCCTAGCCGATGCTTGCCGCCAAACCCACGGATGAAGTCCTTCGTCGCGCCGTTGATCGCTGGAACGCAGGTGAGCACGGCTGTTGATGGGAAGATGAGGGCTGGCTGGCGTAGGTGGAGCGCTAATGTTTTTATCATAGTTCTGTGAGGTCCGGTTGCTAAGTTACTAAATTAGCCTTAGCGTCGTTAGCAACAGCATTGTTAAGCCTTACCAGGCTGAGAGTTTTTAACCGTGTAGTTACATGTACATGGTTTAATAGTATTGTTGATCTTCTGTCTATCCTTCCAGTCAGGGGTTTATTTTTTTTTTTTCTATCTTCATTTGAGAACGATGCTATCACGTTAGCTCAGTAGCTAAGTGTGTCACCGATGTATTGTCGTGCCGATAAAAGTCACTTTAAATGTCCATTTCGCGTTCTCGACTCTCATTTTCAAGAGGATATAGTATCCGAGGTGGTTTAAAATACAAATCCGTGATCCACAATAGAAAAAGGAGAGAGTGTGGAATCCAATGAGCCAGCTTGTACCTAAGTTACGGTCAGAGCGAAAAAAGATACGTCCATCACTGCCTCTCCAGTCTTTCACTGTAACGTTCCTCATCTACGAATCTTTCATCCTCGCTCAAATTAATGGGGTAATCGTCGCTTTGTCGCTCCGAATCTCTCGCTCCATTGTAAACAATGGGGAATTGTGAGGAATACTAGCTCCTGTGACGTCACGCTACTTCCGGTACAGGCAAGGCTTTTTTTATCAGCGAGCAAAAGTTGCGAACTTTATCGTCGATTTTCTCTACTAAATCCTTTCAGCAAAAATATGGCAATATCGCGAAATTATCAAGTATGACACACAGAATGGATCTGCTATTCCCGTTTAAATAAAAAAAATCCATTTCAGTAGGCCTTTAAAGGTGGTGTGAAAGAAGCCATCTATGTAAAATTCACAACAATGTCCTAGCATCTTTCCCCAGAGAGTGTCTCATTCCACTGGAAGAGTGGCCATTAACAAGTTGTTTTGCCACTACCCAAACCAACAAGGTAATGGTTTGCAGGATGGTCAGAGGCTTTGATCAGGGTTCTCCTAGTGTGTGTAATGTGTTAATATTTATTTATGAAACACTTACGGCAACAATCATGATGCAGTTGTCAAGGAATCCAAATCCAACGAAAGGGAGTGCATTGTGCAGTAGAACTGAAAAATAAAGACATAACACACAATTCACTAACAAGAACAATATTGCACCACTTGGCGAATAAATAATAACCATTTGACGTAATTAGGCCTTGTGGTACCTTAACATAACTGCTCTCTGCTGAGACTAAAATGAATGTAGTAGAATACAGTGGTGAGCATGTTTTATGCATCAAGACATGCACACTGGGTATAAAAAATGTATATCACCTTACATAATTTATCTAAATATTAGAAGACAAAAAAATAAAATGTTAGAAATAATGTCTTCATTCTATTCACCCTTTACAACATATATTAATCACATTGATTGAAGTTTTACATGTTTTACACCAGAGCAAACTAATAAATAAATGATAAATGGGTTATACTTGTATAGCGCTTTGCTACCTTCAAGGTACTCAAAGCGCTTTGACAGTATTTCCACATTCACCCATTCACACACACATTCACACACTGATGGCGGGAGCTGCCATGCAAGGCGCTAACCAGCAGCCATCAGGAGCAAGGGTGAAGTGTCTTGCCCAAGGACACAACGGACGTGACTAGGATGGTAGAAGGCGGGGATTGAACCCCAGTAACCAGCAACCTTCCGATTGCTGGCACGGCCACTCTACCAACTTCGCCACGCCGTCCCGCAACTACAGCGACAATACTGAACGTTCTGTCAAATGAATGATTTCTGCGAAAAATTTGTATTGCATCTTATTAGACCGGCTTCTAATGTAATGTTTGGATAGCGTATATGACACCAATGTGAGTGGAATATTGTACTTACTTTTATATTACATTATGTGTTGCCATTATGGGACGGCGAAGTTGGTAGAGTGGCCGTGCCAGCAATCGGAGGGTTGCTGGTTACTGGGGTTCAATCCCCACCTTCTACCATCCTAGTCACGTCCGTTGTGTCCTTGGGCAAGACACTTCACCCTTGCTCCTGATGGCTGCTGGTTAGCGCCTTGCATGGCAGCTCCCGCCATCAGTGTGTGAATGTGTGTGTGAATGGGTGAATGTGGAAATACTGTCAAAGCGCTTTGAGTACCTTGAAGGTAGAAAAGCGCTATACAAGTATAACCCATTTATCATTTATTATAAACACAAGGGCATAGGCAAGGAAAAATTTCCCTTGTGGATCGATAAAGTTTGTCTAAGTCTAAGGTTAGGGCAACAATCCTCGCATCATACCTATTAAAAAAAAGAAAAAACTATCTCAATGTTGAAACACTCCTTACAAGATCTTAATCTCCTGTCTGAACACTTTAATTCAACAACAAAAATACAGACTACTGCTAGAGGTGAAATGTGTCACTGTTTTTCTTTTTAATCTGTTGATCTCTTATCAGTCTGAAATCAGAGGAAATAACTATACAGATTTTGGGGATGTTCAAAATTGTTTAAAAAAATAAAACTAAATTGAGTGAAATCATGGGGTTATGTACATTCTGTATGATGTACATCAGGGGTACCCATTACATCGATTGCGAGCTACCGGTCGATCGCGGAGGGTGTGTCAGTCGATCGCCAGCCAGGCATTAAAAAAAGACCTAAAAATTTGCGATCATCAATCTTCACTAAGACGTCACTTTCGTCACTTGATTGACATTCACGGCACCCGAGGGTCTTGTGAGATGACACTGGCTGCTGCAAGCTCATTATTAAGAAATTACCTACAGGAAGGCGGGAAATGTTTTTTATTTTCAACAGACTCTCGTGCCGTATCTGCTGTCAAAACTCTAAAGACCGACTGCACAGTTCCTGTCTTCACAATAAAAGCCCTGCTTCATCCTGCCTGCGCTAACAAAATAAGAGTCTCAGAAAGATAGCAAGCGACGGAGTTTGCCGGCAATGTATTTCTTGTAAAGTGTATAAAAACGAGTATGGAAGCTGGACAAATAAGATGCCAAAAACCAAGCACTTTCATGTGGTATTGGACAGAAAGGAGGACTCTTTTTCTCCTCCATTCAAAAATGTTGACGTTTTCAGCACTACTGTGAATCCTGTCTGATTCCTATCAATGCAAGTCATCAGAATCAGGTAATACACCAACTTATATTATTGTCTTCATGAAAGAAAGGGACCTATATGTGTTAAACATGCTTGTATTATCATTAAACACATTTAACTTGTTAACAAAAATGTGTCTTTCATAATTAAATACATATAAATGATATATATGAATGAGGTAGATCTCCTCGACTTGGTCAACTGAAAAGTAGCTTGCCTGCAGAAAAAGTGTGGGTACCCCTGATGTACATAGAGCGTTAATATGTTTAATCATTTCAACCCGACCTCATATTTTATTTTGAAATTTTCACTTTTAATACTTTACTTACCTCGTCACACCCGCGTTTAACCAGGATCATATATTCTTTAACTTTGGAAGAGGTCATGTCTTCAGAGACGTTCATTTGGATTTTAAAAGCCTAACATATTAACCTCTGCAGAAATCCAGTTGAGTCCTTGGGACAGGTCTATCATAGCACATATGCCGTATACAGTATCTTTACATAGTTAACATGACCCTCTTGGGGAGAGCCTAATGCGTTTATCAACTTCATAATTTTTGGTCATTATATGGAACCCAAATCATTGTTATGTTAATTGAAGGATCTGTCAACAAATCTCAAGTTTGCCACGCCCTGCTTGCTGCCTTTTCTGTGTCTCATTTGTTGCACGTGCCTTAAGGAACCACTGCATTAGACAATAGGTTGCTCTGTTGAGCGCAACGTTCCAGAGATTGATGAGTGAGTAGTGTTTTTATGATTACTGTTTATCTATGGTTTCGAGTAAAGCGGGAAAAACTGCATTTCACTACGACATGAAAAACACTAAGGCCATGTCCACACGAACATGGAGAGTTTCAAAAACACATATTCGGGGTTAAAACAATCTCCATCCACACAAGTGTAGTTTCAAAACTGTCTATGTCTACACACAAACACCTACACCTGCTGTCATGCACATTAGAAGCCTGAAAAAAGCAGCAATAGCTGACTTGGTGGCATTACACCTCCTATTATGCTTATTTTGATATACTAGACGTACAATGACACGTACATTACCTTTAAAACCAGCCTGCACGTACACAGAGCCCTGGGAACATTATTAAAGAGCGAATTCATGCCTGTGCTGCTGAAACCCAACACTCATAGAATTATAACGTGTTCAGCACTGTGGTGATGTATTACATGTGCAGTGAAGTGTTCATTATTTCTAAAATCAGCACGCACTAACGAGCTAAGGAAACCATTTTGAATGTTTAAGTATCTATATAAAGTACACAGACGTGCGTGTGCCGCTGCAAAACTCTCATGGAATTATAAAGCATTTAATGATAAATGATAAATGGGTTATACTTGTATAGCGCTTTTCTACCTTCAAGGTACTCAAAGCGCTTTGACAGTATTTCCACATTTACCCATTCACACACACATTCACACACTGATGGCGGGAGCTGCCATGCAAGGCGCTAACCAGCAGCCATCAGAGGCAAAGGGTGAAGTGTCTTGCCCAAGGACACAACGGACGTGACTAGGAAGGTAGAAGGCGGGAATCGATATAGTGATATAGTACATGTGAAATTAAGTGTATATGGTCTTTAACATCAGTACACACTACGAGGAGGACACTACATCATGTTTTTTTTGTTGTTGTTGCTTTTTACGTGCGAACACGGTTGCGCCTGGCTCCTTCTACAAAATTGGAAGCAACACACGTAAGTTAACTTCATGATTTGTCGTTAAACAAGGACTAAATAATGTTGCATCTTTCTTATGACACAGATCAAAAATTCTTGTTTGTCAAAGTTGTTTCGTCAGGTGGAGGTTCCACAGCGATCGTATCCAAAACAGCTAACTGTCATTAGCGCCGGCGGGAGTGTCGCAAAGCCCATTTTGATATTATTTATGTTGAGTGAAAAGAGCAGCATGTTTAGGTTCAAAACATACATTAAATCCTCTTAGTGTGTTTAAAGCCAGCAAAGCAGTGTTGTTGAGCTTGGAAATGACAGCGCACAACCGTGACGTCATTACAAGTCTCCGTTTGTGCCGTGTACACGCATACGCTAAGCGGAGAGTTTTGGATTACTACACTTTGGCCAGCGTTTGTAAAAGTCTGCATTTTTAAAGACAAAAGTATGCGTCTGCGTGTGGACAAGAGGCCTAAAACGCAGAGATATGTATGCGTTTATTAAGTATCTGTGTTCGTGTGGACATGGCCTAAATTTACACCGGAGGATTCTTACACTGCATCTAGTTCAGTTGAAAAGTCCACTGTAAAGAAGTAAAATAACTATGCATGATATCTCATGTAAACTGCACTAATATAAAACACACAACAAGCAGAAAAACACTTCTTACCATATCTTAACTGTGCAGCAGTAGGTGGCGCAATCTCGAGCTGCCCTGTTGACAAAGACAAATTAATGTATTACAACAATAAAAAGCAGGAAATGTCTGGCATGCTTTGTGACTGTACTGTTACTATTTTTGGAAACAATCTAACATAGGAGAGTGGGTAAAATGGCATATGAAATGTATTGATGAAAGTGCACTCACTGCAGATAATGAGAAGAGAAAATCATATTCATGCCTTTGAACAATTTAGAGTCACCAAGTAATCTAACATTTATGTTTTTGGAATGTGGGAGGGAGCCAGAGTACCTGAAGAAAACCCAACAGAACAGGAAGCGAAAATGCAAACACCACACACAGATGTTTGAACCTCCGGGAGGCGTGCTAACCGTTACGCCACCTTGCTGCCCTAAATCAGACTCATCTTTCACAACATTTTAAAATATTGGCTTCTTTCCAATGTTGTACATCAAAATACAAAAGTGTACAAACTGTGTTTGTACATTGCATTAATGTGTGATATTTAGAAGGAATATACAACAGTTATTTTGTATCAAAGACATGTGAGTGGTTTAAATTAGCAGGTACGCTAGTCTTGCTTGCAGGACGTAAACGAAACATGAATTACGTGCAGCCACATTGAATCTACAATGGTGAAAAAGTGACATACTGATTAAAAGTCACAAATGAAAGGCACATATTTAAGATGGTATTGGTGAGATAAAATAAACTGTTTGGACGGCCACCTTGTACAACATGTCCTGTAAGTTATAGTTCTTCAACAGCTGCAAAAAGATGGTAGTTGGACAGTATATATAAGGGTAGTTGGAGAGGTATTTTGGCAGGTCGGACGATGTTGGTATAGGTAGGCAGGTAGGAAAGAGTAGATTGATAAATGGGTAGTTGCAGGTATGGGCTAAGGATTGGTTTGTCGGTACGCATTATGATCTTATGGTGGCTGGATTGATAGGGAGAGATGGGTGCATAAGAAGTTGATACCAACACAAATTCTGGACATTTTAAACCAAAGATTTGAACTGAGTTGAATATAAGACAGTGAGATATATAATAAAGAGAAGTTCTGTTACATAGCCAATGTTTAGGCTTCACAGCCAGTTGCGTTTATTGTAGTTGCTGCGAAAAAAGAGAGGAGAAAGTGGAGGACACCAGTGCTGAGGATGGTGGGGATTTCCCAATGCACCTAACCAGTCATGAAGCTAGTGAATCATTGACTCAGGGCAACAACAACGTTGAGCTACCACCTGTTAATAGATCACCATTTATTTGTTGTGAACAACTATCAAGTTATGCACAGTTGGACAAATATGTGACTTTTACCCTTGATGGTGTAAGATGGAGATCAGCTGCATGTCGCAGCAATGTGGCACAGTGTAACCTGCCAATAAATTACAACAAAAAAAGAAGCAAAGGAAATGGACACAGTGCACATCAAATAATTGATTAAAAAAAACACATCCTTACTCCTTTGGTATTCACTGTCTTTCGTAAAATGGCACAATTCATGTTCTTCTCATTCTATTCCCATGGTTGCATGTACAGTACTGTAAATGCTGTCAGTAACAACTCTCTGTCAACCATTCAACAGACAATGTGTCTGGCTCAACCTTACCACTACCATACTACCATACTAGTACAGATGCTACCACAACAGAAGTGAACCAAATGTTCAATTTGCTATGGATTGGTTGTTGTAGTAAAATGTTCAAGTTTTGACAAAACGTGTACCAGTGTACTGCTTACTTTCAGCTGAGCTATATAGAACATAAACAAGTTGATAATTCCAGTCGGTCGCTTTAAATGCCGAGAGCTATAACATTGCTTCCTCTTGCAGGTTCTGTGAAATTGGATTTGTTTCACTTTGGTCTCTGGAAATAAGAGTCCAATTTATATATGCTGACATCTATTTTCATCTCTCACAGGCATTTCAGAGTTAGCTAGCGGAACACACCATTGGTTTTAGTCGTGTTAGTTATATAATAGCATGAAACATTCTGGAGTTTTCTTGACTTAATTCTCTTCCAGCATGTTTTGGGCTTCCA
Source organism: Entelurus aequoreus (assembly GCF_033978785.1). NCBI lineage: Eukaryota > Metazoa > Chordata > Actinopteri > Syngnathiformes > Syngnathidae > Entelurus > Entelurus aequoreus. Next base: position 44,075,154 of record NC_084741.1, on the reverse strand, counting down.
TGTCTAGCTTCAAATCATGTTCTCCTTTCCTTTCAGGACATGGTGTCACATGGTCTGTTTCCCGTTTCATGTTGCTGAAAGAACAATAGAGGGCTCTGATACAGCAAATGTTATATTTGTCATCATGTTACATTCCCCAACACCACACGCAGATTAGTCAGACTACTGCAGAAAGGCTCCCGAGTCAATCCAGACATTAATTTAAAAGAACACCAGAGAAGAATTGACTCAGTCTCACGTTAAAAAAAGCCAACCCTCTTGAGGATTGTTTACAATCTGCTCAACATCACCTTACCATTTATTGGCTGACATGGCTCACTAAAGGCCTGCAAGGTCCTCTGTTGTAAAGCATTAATTATGTGGTGTGTCAAATCCTGCAGAGCTGCCCTACTGCAAGAAATTGGGCTCAGCAGGAAGGAGCGAGGAAAGCCTCTAATGGCGCGTGATGAGCAGCTAACAACCGCAGAGCGGCTATGGATTATTGATTTAATCTTGCATCTTTGTCCTACATAAATCCATCAGATAATTTGTATCTGATTATGGCCACATTGACAAATAAAAGTTTAAAATGGGCCTGTCAACTACGACAACCCCTGGAAGAAGCCATTTCACATGCTTTTTTTTTAACATAAAACCAAAAAATTTAGCTGTCTGGCTACAATACCCAGCAATATGTTCGGAGGAGAAAAGGTGAGGCCTTTAATCCCAGAAACACCATTCCTACCGTCAAGCATGGTGGTGGTAGTATTATGCTCTGGGCCTGTTATTGGCTAAATGTTAATGGCTAAATCAGGCTAGAATTAAGGTTTTAGAATGGCCTTCCCAAAGTACTGACTTAAACGTCAGGACAATGCTGAAGAAACAAGTCCATGTCAGAAAACCAACAAATTTAGCTGAACTGCACCAATTTTGTCAAGAGGAGTGGTCAAAAATTCAACCAGAAGCTTGTGGATGGCTATCAAAAGCGCCTTATTGCAGTGAAACTTGCCAAGGGACATGTAACCAAATATTAACATTTCTGTATGTATACTTTTGACCCAGCAGATTTGGTCACATTTTCAGTAGACCCATAATAAATTCATAAAAGAACCAAACTTCATGAATGTTTTTTGTGACCAACAAGTATGTGCTCCAATCATTTTATCACAAAAAAATAAGAGTTGTAGAAATTATTGGAAACTCAAGACAGCCATGACATTATGTTCTTTACAAGTGTATGTAAACTTTTGATCGCGACTGTACATGAATAAAAATGATGTACATCTAAAAGGTGTATCATGAAAATATATTGTTAATAATGAATATATTTGCTGTAGTAAAGTCATTGGAGCACTTTGAATTGGATGAGAGACAGCCTAGCGCAACTAGAAGAACAATTATTAGCCCCAAGGGCCTTTTTCCAGATATCCTCAGAAAAGTTAGTTTGTAGCTTGCTTTCCCAATCAGCGTCAATCTTTTTTACCACAGACTCATTAGTTGTGAACAGGAGGTCATAAAGGAGGGAAACCTGATCCCTGGGCAAGACCCACACCCCGAGTACCAGATCAACGCCACTGGGACTCGGAGCATGAGGAATCGCCAGTCAGTGGGTCCTAGCAAAATCAGGAAGATGAAAACATCGGAAAAAGTCGATGGTTGGTCGAAACTGGCAAAACTGCCACCCAGATAGCGAAGGCCTTCCTCTCCAAAGATGCAAATCGCGGGTCAATCCGAGCTGGTATGAAAAGGTAATTATTATAGAGCAAAATCAGGAAGATGAAAACATCGAAAAAAGTCGATGGTTGGTAGAAACTGGCAAAACTGCCACCCAGATGGCGAAGGCCTTCCTCTCCAAAGATGCAAATCGCGGGTCAATCCGAGCTGGTATGAACAGGTGATTATTATAGATGGGCGTCGTCTAAATTGTGAACATTTCTTAAGTGTGCCTATCACCACAGTATTGGACGTGAAGCTACAAGGAGAGATGGGAAGGGTACCACACACCAGAGATAGGAGAGAAGAAGAACAAGTTAACCTATAATCGGCACCAACTGCACTGGGCGAGATTAACCGAAGTATAATTTTGTAGACATTGGTTGCCCATTAATAGCTGAAGAAGTTAGTTAGCCCAAGCCCGCCCACTGACCTACTCCTCAGGAGTAAAGTCCTATTCATTCTTGCACTCTTACCAGCCCAAATAAAATAACAAATAATGTTGTTAATCCATTTAAAATGGGATTTAGGAAGAAATATGGGGCGACATTGAAACGAATACAAAATATTTTGGTAGCACGTTCAATTTTATAGTCTACCCTTTACGCCAGAAATAGTGGCAAACAATTTCACCTTTGTAGATCTGATTTGATCGCAGCAGTTAAAGCGGTGAAGTTTTTTTCACAGAATGTATGAATGGCATACGTGATTATAACACCTGTAGGTGTTTTACTCCCGTGTTAGATATTTTATATGGTATGGACGAAGGAGACATTTTCATAGCCAATTGATTAATGGAAAGACACTCAGTTTTCGAAATATTTCATTTATATCCAGAATAATGCCAAACATGTTCAGGAGCGAGAGGATAGGTGGGATACTTGCCAGGGAGTCGCACACATAAAGGAGGGGATTGTCAGCATTAAATGAGACGCGGAGTAAAACCCCTACCCCCCTGATCCCCTTGAAGCCCCCAACCAACTTTAAAGGCCTACTGAAACCCACTACTACCGACCACGCAGTCTGATAGTTTATATATCAATGATGAAATCTTAACATTATAACACATGCCAATACGGCCGGGTTAACTTATAAAGTGACATTTTAAATTTGCCGCTAAACTTCCGGTTCGAAACGCCTCTGAGGATGCCGTATGCGCGTGACATAACCCGGGGAACACGGATATGCCTTCCACATTGAAGCCAATACGAAAAAGCTCTGTTTTCATTTCATAATTCCACAGTATTCTGGACATCTGTGTTCGTGAATCTGTTGCAATCATGTTCATTGCATTATGGAGAAAGAAGCTGAGCCAGCAAAGAAGAAAGTTGTCGGTGCGAAATGGACGTATTTTTCGAACGTAGTCAGCAACAACAGTACACAGCCGGCGCTTCTTTGTTTACATTCCCGAAAGATGCAGTCAAGATGGAAGAACTCGGATAACAGAGACTCTAACCAAGAGGACTTTTGACTTCGATACACAGACGCCTGTAGAGAACTGGGACAACACAGACTCTTACCAGGATTACTTTGATTTGGATGACAAAGACGCAGACGTGCTACTGTGAGTATGCAGCTTTGGCTTCTAAACATTTGATCGCTTGACCGTATGTGCGCAACTTTTTTTTGCGTATGTACGTAACTTTTTTAAAATATATAAGCTTTATGAACCTTGGGTTAGGTGAACGGTCTTTTGGGCTGAGTGATTGTGTGTGTTGATCAGGTGTTTGAATTGTATTGGCGTGTTCTATGGAGCTAGGAGCTAGCATAGGAGCTAGGAGCTAGCATAACAAACATGCAGGTGTTTTTATGCAGGATTAATTTGTGTCATATTAAATATAAGCCTGGTTGTGTTGTGGCTAATAGAGTAAATATATGTCTTGTGTTTATTTACTGTTTTAGTCATCCCCAGCTGAATACCAGGTACCGTGAGTATGCAGCCTTGGCTGCTAAACATTTGATAGCTTGACCGTACGTGCGCGTCACGTACGTAACTTTTTAAAAATATATGAGCTTTATGAACCTTGGGTTAGGGGAACGGTCTTTTGGGCTGAGTGATTGTGTGTGTTGATCAGGTGTTTGAATTGTATTGGCGTGTTCTATGGAGCTAGGAGCTAGCATAGGAGCTAGCATAACAAACACGCAGGTTTTTTTATGCAGGATTAATTTGTGGCATATTAAATATAAGCCTGGTTGTGTTGTGGCTAATAGAGTATATATATGTCTTGTGTTTATTTACTGTTGTAGTCATTCCCAGCTGAATATCAGGTACCGTGAGTATGCAGCCTTGGCTGCTAAACATTTGATAGCTTGACCGTATGTGCGCGTCACGTACGTAACTTTTTAAAAATATATAAGCTTTATGAACCTTGGGTTAGGTGAACGGTCTTTTAGGCTGAGTGATTGTGTGTGTTGATCAGGTGTTTGAATTGTATTGGCGTGTTCTATGGAGCTAGGAGCTAGCATAGGAGCTAGGAGCTAGCATAACAAACACGCAGGTGTTTTTATGCAGGATTAATTTGTGGCATATTAAATATAAGCCTGGTTGTGTTGTGGCTAATAGAGTATATATATGTCTTGTGTTTATTTACTGTTGTAGTCATTCCCAGCTGAATATCAGGTCACCCCCGGCTCTCACAGCATCTTCCCTATCTGAATAGCTTCAACTCCCCACTAGTCCTTCACTTGCACTTTACTCATCCACAAATCTTTCATCCTCGCTCAAATTAATGGGGAAATTGTCGCTTTCTCGGTCCGAATCTCTCTCACTTCATGCGGCCATCATTGTAAACAATAGGGAACTTTGCGTATATGTTCAACTGACTACGTCACGCTACTTCCGGTAGGGGCAAGCCTTTTTTTTATCAGATACCAAAAGTTGCAATCTTTATCGTCGTTCTATACTAAATCCTTTCAGCAAAAATATGGCAATATCGCAAAATGATCAAGTATGACACATAGAATAGATCTGCTATCCCCGTTTAAATAAAAAAAAATCATTTCAGTAGGCCTTTAAGGTGATAATGGCTCAATGGCGAGTGCAAAAAAACAGCGAAAGGGGCTGACAGCCCTGCCTCGTGCCGTGAAAAAGAGTAAAGGGTCTTGAACGTTGTGTATTTGTACACACTGATGCGTAGGGGGAAGAGTACAGTAGTTTAATCCAGGAAATGAAGTTGGCACTAAAACCGAACCGTTGGAAAGTGAAAAAAAAAGGTAATTCCACTCCCCCCTATCGAAAGCCTTCTCATCGAGATATATTACAGCCTTAGGTTCGGTTGAAAAGGACGGGGTGTGAATGATCCCAAAAAGCCTTCTGACGTTAGAAAAAGAGTGCCTCTCCTTCATGAATCCTGCCTGATCTTCTGAGATTACAGTAGGCATAATAGCCTCTAGTCGACGGGTTAGGACCTTCGCAAAATTTTTTGTGAAAATTGGTCAAGATGATCAAGAGTCAACAGAGAACCACCAAAAAGCAGGTCTGCAATGAATTGGAAGCTGCTGGAACACAGGTGTCAGTCAGTGTCCACAGTCAAGCGTGTTTTGCATCGCCATGGACTGAGAGGCTACCATGCAAGAAGGAAGCCCTTGCTCCAGAAGCGACACCTTAAGGCTCGTCTATAAAGTTTTCTGCTGATCACATGGACAAAGATAAGACCTTCTGGAGGAAAGTTCTGTGGTCAGATGAAACAAAAATTGAGCTGTTTGGCCACAATACCCAGCAATATGTTTAAAGGAGAAAATAATCCCAGGAACACCAGCCTACCGTCAAGCATGGTGGTGGTAGTATTATGCTCTCGGCCTGTTTTGCTGCCAATGGAACTGGTGCTTTACAGAGAGTAAATGGGACAATGAAAAAGGAGGATTACCTCAAAATTCTTCAGGATAACCTAAAATCATCAGCCTGGAGGTTGGGTCTTGGGCGCAGTTGGGTTTTCCAACAGGACAATGACCCCAAACACACATCAAAAGTAGTAAAGGAATGGCTGAATCAGGCTAGAATTAAGGTTTTAGAATGGCCTTCCCAAAGTCCTGACTTAAACCCCATTGAGAACATGTGGACAACGCTGAAGAAACAAGTCCATGTCAGAAAACCAACAAATTTAGCTGAACTGCACCAATTTTGTCAAGAGGAGTGGTCAAAAACAACACTGAAGAAACAAGTCCATGTCAGAAAACCAACAAATTTAGCTGAACTGCACCAATTTTGTCAAGAGGAGTGGTCAAAAATTAAACCAGAAGCTTGTAGATGGCTACCAAAAGCACCTTATTGCAGTGAAACTTGCCAAGGGACATGTAACCAAATTTTAACATTGCTGTATGTATACTTTTGACCCAGCAGATTTGGCCACATTTTCAGTAGATCCATAATAAATTCATAATAGAACCAAACTTCATGAATGTTTTTTGTGACCAACAAGTATGTGCTCCAATCACTCTATCACAAAAAAATAAGAGTTGTAGAAATTATTGGAAACTCAAGACAGCCATGACATTATGTTCTTTACAAGTGTATGTAAACTTTTGACCACGACTGTATATAGTTTAGAATAAAAACAACTTAAATATGTTGTTTATTTTATATGGGGCAGCGGTTATGGAACCTGAATCGTCTCGTGCCTGCGTAATTTGGTTAGAAGCAAATCCGGCCTTGAGTTGGTGGGCCAGAAGGCAACCCGCCTTGTTGCCATGCTCGTACATAGTTCCACGAGAGCCAAGGAGGAGATGCTCAGCCTTTGTAGTTGTCAAACTCCGTTTGGAGTTCTAGCATTTTTTTGTACAAGTCAGGTGATGAAACTGACAGTAATGCATCAAGGTTAGCTATAGATCTTTGTAATTCCCTCTGGCGAACCTTGCGCAGCTTGTTCACATGACACGTGTAGATAATTTTACCTCTAATAAAGACTTCTAGGGTCTCCTGTCTTATTATTTTTGCAAAAAAAACCTAATTGAGTCAGCAACGTATTTGCAAAAGTTCACATCGGCCAGCAATAGTGGATATAGGCGCAACATTCTGAATTCCTTTGGTTTGAGGTCAAAGCGGAGGTCCAGAATCACTGTAGAATCAGACACAGTAATCAGAGAGTATTGGGTGGAAATCATTGATGAGCTAAGTGTTATATCCCCCCCAAGGAAGAATAGTCTCCACTGCGGTGTAGACTAATGGGGATCCTTAATAAACTAAACTAAACTAAATATCAACCAAAAAATAATCTATCAGAGAGAACAATCAGCGAGTGTGCCAGAAAAAGAATTACCGTCTAGTAGAAAGGTGCAAAAGCCTCCAGGAACCGACATAACCATATTGATCCAGAAAAGCCGACAGGGTCTGTGACATTTTTGAAAGTGGGCTGGGCAGTGAGTTAGACCTGTCTAATATTGTGTCTATGACGCAGTTCATGTAACCTCCAAATATCAGAGTGTGGGAGTGCAAATCCTTTTCAACTTATATTCAACTGAATACACTGCAAAGACACTATATTTAATGTTCGAAATGAGAAACTTAATTTTTTTTTTGCAAATAATCATTTACTTAGAATTTAATGGCAGCAACACATTGCAAAATAGTTGGCACAGGGGCATTTTTACTACTGTGTTACATGGCCTTTTCTTTTAACAACACTCAGTAAACGTTTGGGAACTGAGGAGACCAATTTTTGAAGCTTTTCAGGTGGAATTATTTCCCATTCTTGCTTGATGTACAGCTTAAGTTGTTCAACAGTCCGGGGGACTCCGTTGTGGTATTTTAGGCTTCATATTGCGCCACACATTTTCAATGGGAGACAGGTCTGTACTACAGGCAGGCCAGTCTAGTACCCGCACTCTTTTACTATGAAGCCACACTGTTGTAACACGTGGCTTGGCATTGTCTTGCTGAAATAAGCAGGGGTGTCCATGATAACTTTGCTTGGATGGCAACATATGTTGCTCCAAAACCTGTATGTACCTTTCAGCATTAATGGCGCCTTCACAGATGTGTAAGTTACCCAAGCCTTGGGCATTAATATACCCCCATACCATCACAGATGCTGACTTTTGAACTTCGCACCTACAACAGTCCAGATGGTTCTTTTCCTCTTTGGTCCGGAGGACACAACGTCCACAGTTTCCAAAAACAATTTGAAATGTGGACTCGTCAGACCACAGAACACTTTTCCACTTTGCATCAGTCCATCTTAGATGAGCTCGGGCCCAACGAAGCCGGCTGCGTTTCTACGTGTTGTTGATAAATGGCTTTCGCTTAATATTGGCTGCATTTCTGATAGGTGTTTGTGTACCGTTATAGACCACAGCAAACGTTACTCAGCTTGCAAAGATTGTAACAAATCCATTAGAAGAAGACAGCCTGCCATTTCCTTTAATAATAATAATACCTGGGATTTATATAGCGCTTTTCTAAGTACCCAAAGTCGCTTTACATGTAGACATTCATTCACACCTGGTGGTGGTAAGCTACTTTCATAGCCACAGCTGCCCTGGGGTAGACTGACGGAAGCGTGGCTGCAATTTGCGCCAACGGCCCCTCCGACCACCACCTATCATTCATCATTCAATTCACCGGTGTGAGTGGCACCGGGGGCAAAGGGTGAAGTGTCCCGCCCAAGGACACAACGGCAGCGATTTTTTTTTTGGATGGTAAGAGGCGGGGAGCGATCCTGCAACCCTCAGGTTTCTGGCACGGTTGCTCTACGGTTGCTGCCGCCCTTTAACTTGGACACACACCTTTGGCCATTCTAAGCCAGTAATTTCCAAGAGTTATCTCACCCTCTGAAAAGCCCACGTTTTACTAATGTTTTCCAATGTTGTAAAAATGTGTAGAAAAAATATCACATTTCAACATTTCTGTTAAAGATTTGCGTCAGCCTGTAACACAGTCATTTAGGTAGTAGGCTAATATAGCTAATGCACACACTTACATCATGTGTTGCCTTCATTATAATAAGTTTTTGCAGCTCGAGACAGATTTTTTGTTGTTGTATTTTTGGTTCAATATGGCTCTTTCAACATTTTGGGTTGCCGACCACTGCACGAACCAATGCAACAAACTAAAATAACTGTTTATGGCTAACAACGCTACTTCTATTCCTGTTGTCGGATGGTGCTAACTGATAAATAATGTCTCCAGAAAGACAGCATTTACTGGTTATCTATTGGATGAGCGTGAGGAAGGCTTGGAGAGACGGTGTGTGTGTGTGTGTGTGTGTGTGTGTGTGTGTGTGTGTGTGTGTGTGTGTGTGTGTGTGTGTGTGAGTGCACGGTGAGAGACAACAGCTTTTTGAGTGTGCGATCCCCCCCAAATAAATAAAAAATCTCAGTAGATAATACAAGTTGAGCTGTCCATGGACAGTTTCATGACCTTTCAGGACAGTTTTAGACTAGTGTTTAATATTCTCCTATTTTGGTGTTATTTCTGTTCCAGTGTTCTTATCTTTATATTCCACTTCCTGTGAGCCTTCCTTATCTGCCACTGAGTGCTGGCCTCCACACCGGCACCTGGTTGGCAGTCAGGACATACATGCTCTTGGTTGCCAGTCATAGTGTTTCCTTAGAAAAGGATCATTGTATGTAGTTGTTTTCTGCAACCTTTGCTAGAGATGTTATCTTTCTGTGCACTCCCTATCTTCACTAGTCTTTGTTTTGTGGTGATAAATTATCCTATTACCTACACACCATCTCCTGTCCCTGCATCCTGGCATCACGTTGCAAGCATGAACACTGCACTTATGTTTGTTATATTCTGTTGTTGTAACAGGTTAAATAAAAAAAAGATAGCCACTTTCAAAAGATACATTTCGTTGCTACTGACTATTTTCTTTTGTGAAAAAGGTGGCACACATAATATTTTTATATAAAAAATTATTATTCAAGAACTCAAGTTCCTCAAATCCTGATTCTTGATGAAATCATAAGAAATATGAGTATGTGGATATGACGATCAACTTGTAAGTACATAATTACGGGTTAAAAAAATATTAAAGTCCTGGCCTGACAATCCTCTGTAAGCGCAGGTCTTACAGAGGCAGAAAACAGAACATTTGCAGAGGCGTTGTTCTTCTCAGACAGTGAAATATCACTCTCTGGTTTGCTGTTTTGTGTGTGTTTTTACATGCAATTGTCATCCTCATTTCCCTTTAGGATTTTATCGATTTTGTAGTTCGTCATTAAGGGAGCGTGCGATGTGGCATACGAACTGCATTTCCATTTTTGGTGGGCACACACTGTATTATTCTGATGTGTGTGTGTGTGTAGAAGATCAATAGAGAAAAAAACAGGGCACGAGAGACATTCATCAAGCTCTAAGCCAGTGGTTCTTAACCTGGGTTCGATCGAACCATAGGGGTTCGGTGAGTCAGCCTCAGGGGTTCGACGGAGCCTCCGCCGCGGAGGTCAAGACACACCCGACTCATCGTGTAAATAAAAACTTCTCCCTATCGGTTTTATGGATTCGGCAACAGCAGAAGTCAGACTGATTTGCATGTGTGTAATTTGTTGTGAGTTCATGCACTGTGTTGGTTTTGTTCTTTGAACAAGGTGATGTTGATGCACGGTTCATTTTGTGCACCAGTAAAAAAACATAACTTTGTCTTGAATTTGAAGAAAAAACAACATTTTATTTTTCACTAAAGAAGGGTTCGGTGAATGCACATATGAAACTGGTGGGGTTCGGTATCTCCAACAAAGTTAAGAACCACTGCTCTAAGCGTTGCAGTATTTTTCTATGATTTATGAGACAGAACACAAGAAAATACCCTCAGGAATGTGGGCCACTGTAACAGTGACAGTCATAAGGGAAGAGAAAACGTGATTTTTTAGGACTGCAGGAAAAATATTTCACATTCAATAGATGAGTACTCAGCTAGTAAGTACAACAAATATATCAGCAGAACACCATGAGAACATTGCTCAGTGTGACTTAAGAGGACACTAAATACACCAGCGTCATCCCCAGAAACACTAATTAGGCGGCAGAATAGGAAGAGACACAACAACAAACCCTTGAAATATTGCCCCGACAAACAAGAAAGGGGAGCTTCATACTGGGAAGGAAATGGCAAAAACAGCTTTTAATCTGTCCGTCTAAAATAACTCCAAAGAAAGTCTACAGTGAATTTATCTTGAGTTTGACCATAAAGAGATGCCTGTGCAGTTCCTCAGAGATGATGATGATGGATCCATGGGCACATTTGATCTTATGTACAATCCATTTCAGTTGATGCACTACCATCTGCTCGGAACAGAATCACAGTAAATTACAGTTCCTTTACAGCAAGACAACTTCTAGCAATGCTCGACGGAATATATATATTTATGCAATTTCCGTGTTTAAGCAGAACATTTGCTAATGCCTGGTTCACACCAACGGCGTTTGCCGCGCTTTAAAGCGGCGAGCAAAGCGCCGTCATTTTTGTCAATTTTTCCACGAATATCCCGATCTCCGAAGTAATGTTGTTTTGATACGCTCTGATACGAATTAGTTGCCGCTTTGTTACCGTTCCTCACGATTTGATCCCGCTTTGATACGCTTTAAATCACGCTTTGATACGTTTTATTACTCTTTATTGAACTTTATTATGCTTTGATGCGATCATGACGCTTTAAATCAGGCTCTGACACGATTATCAAGCTCTGTTGTGCATTGTTACAACAAAAATAAAAAAAAAATGTGAAAAACTCAGTATACTGTTTTCCACACATTTTTTATATTCATATATTTTTTCAATTTCTCTTTTTTTTCCGTTATATTATGTTTTATATCTTCATTTCTTTGTCATCTTAATAAATATCTATCTTTCATTTCTTATGCTAGTTGACAATAATAAAAGGCATTTTTTATTTTTTATATTCATTTATTTTTTTAATTTCTCTTTTTTTTCGTTATATTATGTTTTATATCTTCATTTCTTTTATTTCTTGGTCATCTTAATAAATATCTATCTTTCATTTCCTATGCTAGTTAACAATAATAAAAGGCATTTCTTTTATTTTTTATATTCATTTATTTTTTCAATTTCTCTTTTTTTTCCATTATATTATGTTTTATATCTTCATTTCTTTTATTTCTTTGTCATCTTAATAAATATCTATCTTTCATTTCTTATGCTAGTTGACAATAATAAAAGGCATTTATTTTATTTTTTATATTCATTTATTTTTTCAATTTCTCTTTTTTTCCCCGTTATATTATGTTTTATATCTTCATTTATTTTATTTCTTTGTCATCTTAGTAAATATCTATATTTCATTTCTTATGCTAGTTGACAATAATAAAAGGCATTTCTTTTATTTTTTATATTCATTTATTTTTTCAATTTCTCTTTTTTTTCGTTATATTATGTTTTATATCTTCATTTCTTTTATTTCTTTGTCATCTTAATAAATATATATCTTTCATTTCTTATGCTAGTTGACAATATTAAAAGGCATTTCTTTTAAACGTAACATATTTTCTTTATTATTAACATTTTCATACAGAAAAATTATAGACAGTAATGTCAAACTGCAACATCAAACAGCAGAAGTACAGAAACAATGATCATCGTATAAAAAAGGCAATGATGCAAAAGAGAATGGATTTGTAATCCTGTGTTGGTTTTACATAAAGTTTCAATGTCACTAGTCAATATCACAGTCACTTCCTATTGCGCTTTGAACCAAGATCTGTTAAGCTTTCCTACGCTTTGAGTCAAGCTTTGCTGAGCTTTGTTAGGCTTTGTCACACTTTGATACGCTCTCGGCGCTTTATTCCATTCTTGACAGAGCGCAGAATTTTTTTAAACCGTTGAAAAATTTTTGGCGAACTTGCCGCATGTCCCGCTTCACTACAAGCTTTCCCACGATCCATTAGGACCCTCACGCTTTAATCAGGCTTTGTTACGCTTTAACACCGCTTTGCATGCCGCTTTGCATGCCGCTTTAAAGCGCCGTCAAAGCGCTGTTGGTGTGAACCTAGCATAAACGCTATCATTACAAATGCACTTACCATAAGCTATGAGAGGCTGACTAAAGGTCAGCACAGTTTGTTTTACATTTTTCCAGGTCCACTACTTGTGGTCAATGTGTGTTACATTCACATCTGCCCAAACAAATTCACTCCAAACTTGGAAGTTCTGATGTAATAAAGAGTCAAATACAACTGGACACGTCTTGTGCTAAATCACAGTTACTAAACCATAAGCCCATCACTGCGCCGCAATTACCCCTAGAGGGCCACAAAAATATCTGTTTCTCAGCTGCGGTCCGTATGGGCCACAGTGGTACTCGGTTGAAAAACACTTTTCCACCACTTGTGGCAGTAATGACAATATCAAACAAATAGAAGAAGTCTGGAGCTAAAGTCAGACAGAAGTTTCTTATGGGCAAAAATTATGACGAAAGTGGTGAGGCTGTATTTTCATTTGCATCAAAATGTTATTTACAATTTATTTAAGAAACATATATATTATTATATAGTATTAATATAGGTAGGATTTATTCATTTTAGCACTGCCTAATTGAATGTACATTTATTTTTCATCAGTTTTAATGAATTCCTTCTTTTGTAGTATATTAGATTGTATTTATTTTTGTAATCTGCCTGACCTAAGCGGTTACAAAATTATTTGGGATTAACACATGGCTTCGTATCATTTGACAATCATTTCACATTCCCAGCAGGAAGCCAGTGATAAAAAAGTATTGGAATGATCCTCCTCCTAGTTTTCTTTAGCCTAATGTGACTTCCAATCAAAATATAAAGACATTCAGAATCAGCTTTATTGGGCAAGTATGTTTAACACATAAGGAATTTGACGTGGTGGAGAGTAGATAAGATGACAAAGCAGGCAGTGCTTTAAAGCATGGCTCTGGCTAACAATTCACAAGTTAATTCCTCCCGGCAACGCCTAACTCTTCATACAATCATTACTGTCTGCACTAATGATTGTCTGCATAATTGATTGTTAGTGACACACCAGTGAGTGATAGCATCTTGCTTGTTAAGCTTTCAAAGGGAACTGCACTTATTTTTTTTTAACATTTTGCCTAGCATTCACAATCCCTTTTTTTTTTTTTTTTTCCCCCCAAGATGGCGGCGCGCACAGACGCAGCGGCTCACGGCTCTCCTTTTCAGTGCTCTTTCCTCCTTCTTTTCTTCTTGTTTTTTTTCCTTTTGTGTACCACCTGTACTGCAAACACCCGGTACACCCGCCAGTCACTCTTGGATATCGGGAACTCGCACCAGATATCTGTTTCGAGCGACTTTCACCACGAGCACAACATCCCAGACGACATAGCAAGAGCACCGGGCTCTCCGTGGTTTGTTGTCGGGTCTGGGAGACGGCGCAGACGGAGGAGGTAGAGGAAGCAGAAGCGTGGCCGCAGGTCCGGCGTCTTGCTCAGGCTTAGGAAACAACCCCACAAGCCACCTCTACCGAGCCTGTTCTTCTCCAATGCCAGATCCCTCGTACAGAAGATGGACGACCTGGAGTTACAACTCGCTGGAAACCGCTATGTTCGGGACTGTTGTGCTATGATTATCACCGAAACCTGGCTTCACCCGGAAATACCCGATGCTAGCATGCAGCTAGCCGGCCACACTCTGTTCCGCCGGAACAGAACTAAGGACTCCGGTAAGAGCAGAGGAGGGGGGCTCTGTATTTACGTGCATGAGAACTGGTGCAACAACGGGACAATCATTGAACAGCACTGTTGCCCGGACGTGGAGTACATGTCTGTTAGATGTCTGCCTTTTTTTCTCCCGATAGAGCTGTCTGTTGTTATCATCACGGCTGTGTATATTCCACCGGACGCCAAAGTAAACACAGCGCTCTCTCTTCTGCTGAACACTGTCAACGAACAGCAGCGGGCCCACCCCGACGGTGTTCATATCATAGCAGGGGATTTTAATAAGGCCAATCTAAAGACTGTACTCTCTAAGTTCTACCAGCACGTGAAGTGTTCTACAAGGGGCAAGAACACCCTTGACCACGTGTATACCAACGTGAAGCACGCGTACAGAGCTACACCCCTCCCCCAGCTTGGACAGTCAGACCATCTTTCCCTCCTGCTCTCTCCTACCTACACCCCCATCAGACGCCAGGCCAGGCCCATCACAAAGACTGTTATGACCTGGCCTGACGATGCACTCTCCAAACTTCAGGACTGCTTCCAACACACGAATTGGGACCTCTTCCAACAACAGGAGCTGGAGACAGCCACAGGAACGGTGCTGGACTACATACAGTTTTGCATCGGGAATGTGACTGTGGAAAAAACCATCCGGGTTTACCCCAACAAGAAACCCTGGATGACCAGCCAAGTCCGCACACTCCTCAGGGCCCGCGACGCGGCCTTCAGGTCAGGGGACAGGGCACTGTACAGTGCTGCTAGAGCCGACCTGAAGAGAGGGATTAAAAAAGCAAAGGCGGACCACAGGAGGTGCATAGAGTCCCATCTGTCCAGCAATAACTCACGGGAGGTGTGGCGGGGCATTCATGACATCACGAACTACAGAGGCTGCAATGTGACAACTGCGGATCAGAGTGCGACCCTGGCAGAGGAGCTTAACTGTTTCTTTGCCCGTTTCGATACCCCCCAGCGACACTCATCTGCTCCAGCCCTGCCCCCGCCCCCACCGGGCTCCGGCACCACTCCACTCACTGTACAGGAGCACAGTGTCAGACGAGTGCTCCTGGCTGTGAACCCCAGGAAGGCTGCCGGACCAGACGGAGTACCTGGAAAGGTGCTCAGGGCGTGCGCCCACCAGCTCGCTCCCCCCCTCACCAGGATCTTCAACCTCTCCCTGGCTCAGGCAGTCATCCCATCCTGCCTGAAGTCATCTACAATAATCCCGGTGCCGAACAAGTCTCCCATCACCAGCCTGAATGATTACCGACCAGTGGCCCTCACTCCGGTAATCATGAAGTGCTTCGAGAGACTGGTTCTCCAGCACATCAAGGACCATATCCCTCCAGACTTTGACCCCCACCAGTTCGCATACCGGGCGAACAGATCCACAGAGGACGCCATCGCTGTTGCTCTCCACTCTGCTCTGAACCACCTGGAGCAGCAGCAGAGCTACGTCCGGATGCTCTCTGTGGATTATAGTTCTGCCTTCAATACAATAATCCCGGACAGACTCTGCAATAAACTGGACACTCTTGGCCTCCCCCCTCTCACAAACGCCTGGATAAGGGACTTCCTAACGGACCGACCCCAGAATGTGAGACTTGGCCCCCACCTCTCATCCACCCGCACGCTGAGCATCGGCTCCCCACAGGGCTGTGTGCTGAGCCCCCTCCTCTACTGCCTCTACACCTATGACTGCAGTCCAGCCCACAGTGACAACCTTATCGTCAAGTTTGCTGACGATACCACAGTGGTCGGGCTCATCATACCAAAGACTATAAAAATGGGACCCATTATCTCCCTGCTTGGCACTCAGCATCAAGGGTTGGAATTGGGGGTTAAATCACCAAAAATGATTCCCGGGCGCGGCTATGCTGCTGCCCACTGCTCCCCTCACCTCCCAGGGGGTGATCAAGGGGATGGGTCAAATGCAGAGGACAAATTTCACCACACCTAGTGTGTGTGTGACAATCATTGGTACTTTAACTTTAACTAGCTTATACAGCTATATTGACATTTTGAGCCACTGAGGTGCTATATTGCCTCGGAGTTGGTAAAAGTTAATTATATATTATAAATAATGCCTCTCACTTGTATAATAGAATGTTGTGGCCATATACAGGGAAACCGAGAGATGCCACTAGTTTGCTACAATCTTTTTTTAAACCCTTTGTGAGGATCACAATGAATTCTTCATCTAAACGGAAAGATATGAATATTCCATCAGTCGACATCCCAGTGAGAACAGACATTGTACAGTAAGTGATTGTTTTATTAAGTTCATAGATTGTAGTTCTTGTTTAGCACATATACATATATATACACATACTCATGTGTATATACGGTCGTGGTCAAAAGTTTATATACACTTGTGAAGTACATAATGTCATGGCTGTCTTGAGTTTCCAATAATTTCTACAACTGTTATTTTTTTGTGATAGAGTGATTGGAGCACATACTTGTGTGTCACAAAAAACATTCATGAAGTTTGGTTCTTTTATTAATTTATTATGGGTCTACTGAAAATGTGACCAAATCTGCTGGGTCAAAAGTATACATACAGCAATGTTAATATTTGGTTACATGTCCCTTGGCAAGTTTCACTGCAATAAGGTGCTTTTGGTAGCCATCCACAAGCTTGTAGAAAGCAAATGCCGCGGTTAAATTCAAGCCCTGCATCATAGCAAATAATATGATGACGTCATATTGACCAGACCCTTTTCTAGCTTCTAAAACTTGTAGATCATCCTGCTTATATTCAGGCTCAAAAATATAAGGTTCTGGATCATCATTAGTTCCAAAGTAGCCGTCGTCGGCTCTCATGAAGATTTACTGTTTAAGCTGGGATAAGCTCCAGTCACCCCCGCCACCCTGAGAGGGACAAGCTGTAGAAAATGGATGGATGGAAGTTTGTAAATAAACAATAATTTTGTGAAAAACAATGCTATTCACTCTGGTGGAAAAAAACGGGCGAACATTTGGGGTCCATGGCACTATCGCATTATATTTAACCGCATAATATCAAAGTTTGAGTGTGGCGAATGTTGTGATGCGTCTGTGAAATTAATGCGCTGCCACATGCTTAAAATGACCAAAATATGTAAATATTTGATGTGTCTCTTACTACATTACATACATACTTACAGCATTTATCTAAAACGTTGATGAATGTTTTTATAGAGCGTTAAGGGCGTAATAGACGCAATGACACAATTCCCATTACCTCCAGTGTTAGCTGACGTTTGCTAGCCTTTATTTACGCGTTAGAATGCATGAAAAAAACAAAAACATATGTGTGCCTGTCACATAGGTGACATTCTAAAAAAGGTGCAGTTCCCCTTTAACAGGGTCAGCTTGATCTGACATTTTCCCCATTGCAAGACTAATAAAGGCTTACTGTGTTCTGAAATACAAAGATGTCACAAGGAATCTGGAACTCCCACATATTGTATTTTTAGTGCCATCAATGATTATTTGTGTACTGAATGGTATTTTCCATGCTGGTTCATGGAGCTGCAGTCCCAAGTCTGACCACTACACCAAATGACATGACAACATTCAGTACCTGTACCTGTATGTGCAAACAAGTCAATACATACAGGTCAGCAAAGCTTTCTTAACCTTTCTTAATCTTGTGTAGTAGAGCTGTTATGAATAATGCAATTACCATTAATAAGCAACAAGTTAAGTTATGCTCAAAGGGTGACGGGGAGGACTAAAGTACAAGCTTTAAATATGAAAAATCCAAACGAAACTAACTTAAAATGTATAGCTTCTGGACGTTGTGATGTTCCATGAAAGCAAAAAAAAAAATACATTAATGTTCCTAGAATATCACCTGCATTAAAGACAAAAAGCATTACGAATATCACTATCTGCAAATTAATATCACCCAAGTGTCTGCGGTGCCAATATAATTAGGTTTAGTAAGTGGTATGTCTGCCCTGAGATAAAGTTGAGCCACATGCACCACTTTTCATTTTGAATACAGACAACCGAGGACATGCATACTGATAATCAATTATGGTTGTTTTGTAACTGGGTCTTGTGCCAAAATTCAGAAGAGCTACTTTCATTTGGCCAATGTTCTATTAATTTGATATGAATGAACAAAGCAGAATGCAAACTTCTGCTGTTGAGAAAATAATGATGCTCAGCCTTAAGTGACACTGGCAGGGAAATCAATTGTATCAATTTAAATATATCATTATTGTAGAATGACACTGAGGCGATTTGATTACTTATATTTTGTTACTTGAAGGGGCACAATAGAAAAGAGAAATGCAGTTGTATGATGCAGTTTAACTTCACAACCACAATAAAAATCATAGAAAACTTATAAAGGTTTGTATTAGATTTGGTGAAGTGTCCACTGAATGTAAATACAGGCAAAAAGTGTAAATTAAACCCAAAAACTGTGAAACTCTACAAGGAGCAATGTGGCTGTATATAGTTAGGCTAATGTGTTAAATTTAAAGAATAAAAACACACATACTGTATGCATATAAGGAATTTAACGATTACTGTTAAAATGATAAACCGTGGTACAAAAAACAATTCCCCCAAAATCCAGATGGTTAGTATTAGCACTTTGAAAAACTGGGATACTGGTCATTTCCTGGATAACAAACTAGCACGCTAATTGCTAACTAGCTAAATTGCTAACATAAATACAAGACACATTAACATATTTCCCCATTACAAATAACAATCATTTTGCCTTATCATTAGGAAACACTCTCAAGCCTTGATGATAAACCTATTTAAAAACTCAAATAAAAATACAATGGCTCTTAAGAAGCCAGAACAATATTTTTTAATGTTTCTTCTACTAGCGCAATTTGGGGTGTGCGTTTCTTGTTTATTATTTGTTTATTCTTTATTTATGTATTTTTAAATAAAACTTGGTTTAAAAATTTCAGAGTGCGTATATAAGTACTTTTTGAGCACATTCAACAATATTGTGATGATAATTATAACTGTGATAATTTTGGTCACAATAACCATTATAAGAAACTTACATATCGTAACAATATTTATACAGTACATACAGTATGTATGAAAAGTGAAGCCTTACGTTTGAGTGTTAAAGTTAAAGTACCAATGATTGTCACACACACACTAGGTGTGGTGAAATTTGTCCTCTGCATTTGACCCATCCCCTTGATGCAGCGTAGCCGCGCCCGGGAATCATTTTTGGTGATTTAACCCCCAATTCCAACCCTTGATGCTGAGTGCCAAGCTCTATCAGGCATACTTGTTGGCACAGAAAATTGCAACATGTTGGACGTCAGTCTGCTATGAATACGCCTGCACTGCAAAAAGTCAGTGTTCAAAAACAAGGAAAAAAAATACAAAAATTAGGGGCATTTTATTTGAACTAAGCAAAATTATCTGCCAGTAGAACAAGAAAATTTGGCTTGTCAAGACTTTCCAAAACAAGTAAAATTAGCTAACCTCAATGAACCCAAAAATACCTTAAAATAAGTATATTCTCACTAATAACAACTGTACTAACATCGGAACCGAGGATGTCGTTGTGGCTTGTGCAGCCCTTTGAGACACTTGTGATTTAGGGCTATATAAATAAACATTGATTGATTGATACTACTATATGAGTACGTTATTTCTATTGTTTCATTGAAAATAAAACAGCAAAGTCCAATTGGCTGTCATCTGTTTTAATATGAGACACAATTGTGTCAAAGTCATGATTTTTTTTTTTTTACATGCTTGAAATAAGAAATTCTTACTTTGAAAAAGTAGTTTTATACTTGTGAGTGTTGATGACACAGCTTTGCAACAGTTGATATTCTAGTTTCAAGCATGTTTTACTCAATATAGGTCATAAAATCTCAGCAACAAGCTGTAATATCTTAGTGAGATAATTTAGGACCAAAACCCTTAAAACAAGTAAAACACTGAGAATAATTATCTTATCAGACAGAAAATAAGCAAATATCACCCTTATTTGAGATATTTTATCTTACTTAGATTTCAATTTTTGCAGTGTGTTTGCCCGCCAAGTGCTTGTGCTGTGTCTGCAACCGGACATGACATCGTGTGCAACCCGGGTATCGAAAACTGGTACCGTTTGATTTTACTTGAATCGGTACTTAGTAGTACTGTCGGAATAATGTCGGTACTTATGAAAAGTACTGAATTCGGTAGCCATCCCTACAATAAACACACTGGATCAGAAACTAATAACACCAACATGGCATGAAATTGTGTTAAACCATTCAGTAAGGCATTCTTGTTTCTATATCAGCACCAGAACTAACAACAAATGGTGCCCTTTCAAACTGCACCATTGTACTTTGTTACAACATTAATGTTTGTGTGAGGATCGCAATGGGCTGCCCAATGTACAACTCTGCAGGAATAAATGAGCTGAAAGACAATGGAGAGCTGGAAATGTGAGTTATTGCTGAAAAATAACAGCACAGAGACTTAAATATATTTAATGAAATTAAATGTTTGTTACTTGTCACACCCCGCCTCGGGTGAAGGTAATGTAACCTTTGCAAAACCGGATTTTCAAATCAAGGATGGCAAGGCACGCAGTTGGTAACAGTTTACAAACATTTATTGAAATCCCCAAAAAAAGTCAAAAGGTGAACAATGACAGGAATTGATAACGCCCTCAACCCCACCCTGACTCTTTTAGTCAACTGTGACGTGCTATGGTGGGTGACAGGTAACAATTTGTTTGTTGAGCACATGCTTTTCACTAGCTAACAAGATTGAATGTTTGTAGTTTGTCCATGTTGAGCTTCCCAACAAATGTGCACGGTTTGTGAGGAAGTCCAAAGGTCAAACAGTGACAGTGTGGGGTCAAACTGTCACATTACCTCCCTCCTCTCCAGCGACAGCAAGTTCAGGGAGACGAGACAGGTAATCAGCTAGCAAGTTAGTTTTGCCAGCTCGATGTGTGATATTGAAGCAAAAGGGCTGTAACGCCAAGTACCATCTGGTGACACGGGAGTTCTTATCCCTCATGGAGTTGATCCAGCTCAATGCTCGGTGGTCCGTTTCCAGATCAAAGGTCCGTCCCAGAAGGTAATAACGTAGGCTGTCCAATGCCCACTTGATGGCAAGACATTCCTTTTCGATGGCAGAGTACCTAGTTTCTCTGGGATGCAGTTTACGGCTCAGATATAGAAGCGGTTGTTTCTCGCCCTCCTTTCCTTGGGCTAGGACGGCTCCAAGGCCCACACCGGAGGCATCAACTTGCACAAGGAATCGCTGGTTGAAGTCAGGACTTTGTAAGACCGGGAAAGAGCATAGAATAGCTTTGACCTTTGTGAAGGCAGTTTCACATTTTTCTGTCCATTTGACTGGATTAGAGGATGCTTTGGTAGTCAGCTCGACAAGAGGAGCTGTGATGGTAGAGAAGTGGGGCACAAATCTTCTGTACCACCCAGAAAGCCCCAAGAATGACCGGACCTGCTTCTTTGTCCGGGGTCTAGGACTGTCTTGGATAGCCTTCACCTTGTCCACCTGAGGACGTATCTGCCCGTTGCCAAGATGGTAACCTAGGTAGCACACCTCAGTTTTGGCCCACTCACATTTCTGGGTGTTAAGAGTGAGCCCGGCAGAATGGACCCGGAGCAGGACTTGACGCAGGTGAGAGAGGTGGTCTTTCCAGGAAGTGCTGAAAACCACCACATCATCAAGATAGGCAACAGAGAACTGGCCACACCCCTGCAGAGCGCGATCCATTAGCCGCTGAAAGGTTGCGGGGGCTCCGTGAAGTCCGAACGGCATCATTGTGTAATGATAGAGACCCTTTGGTCCACGGAAGGCAGTGTACTCCCTTGACTCCTTCTTTAAAAGGGACTTGCCAGTATCCCTTACACAGGTCAAGGGTGGTGATGAACACAGCTTTGCCGAGCTTCTCAAGAAGTTCATCAATACGTGGCATAGGATAAGCATCAAATTTAGAAACGGCATTCACTTTGCGTAGGTCATTACAAACTCGTATCGTGTTTTTTTTTTTAGGAACGAGGACAATGGGGTTACACCACTCACTGTTTGAGGGTTCAATCACCCCTAGATCCAGCATGGTTTGGATTTCATGGTTGAGGGGCTCCACCATCTGCTCAGGCACTCTGTATGGGCGCTGACGGATAGGTGTTGGGTTTTTTAAGTGAATGACATGTTCAATTAGTGGAGTTCTTCCTGGCTTTCCACTGAACAAGACTGGGAATTCTTCACACACTTGCAATAGTTTAAGGGCAGATTGTGCAGACAAGTGACTTACATCAGGTTTCTGTGGTGTAGTGAGCATAGACAGATCTGTCTCCTCCACATCATCCTCCATTTCCACTTCCCGTGCCAGCATCACTTTTTTCTCTTGCAACTTCTTGCTTTGAGTAGGTACTTGACTGGCCTGGACATCCTTTCCTTCCACAGAGGATTTCCTCTCCTTCCATTCCTTCAGAAGGTTGATGTGGTACACTTGGGATGCCTTTCCTTTATCCGAATGTGAGATCTCATAGGTGACTGGACCAGCTTGTCTGACCACGGAGTAAGGACCTTTCCATTGGGCCAGCAGTTTATGACTTGAGGTTGGAAGCGAGAGCATGACCTTTTGACCTGGCTGTAGCACCCTGTGACGTGCTTTCCGGTCATACCAGGTCTTCCGTTTCAAAGGGCACACTGGGGCTCGATGCCCTGGCTGTTGGCAGTGGTAGCAGATGAGATCCTTCACTGGACTCTGTCTCGGGAACAGTCTGTTGTCCCCTGAGGTGCTGTAACCACCTGCTTTCTGCACACCTCTTTGGTGTGACAGGTCGGCTGCACCTTGGGCTGCTACATGGTTGTTCTGCTGCCTTGGCATTCGGAGTCCTTTACGAGCATTCAAGTACTGGCCTGCAAGTTTAGCAACAGTAAGTCCGTCTTCTGGCTCATGTTCCTTCACCCAAGTCTTCATTTTGTTGGGCAGCATGCGAAGCATTTGCTCCAGAATGAAGAGCTCTGCAATGTCTTCTTTAGAACGCTGCTCTGGCTTGATCCATCTTCTGTAGAGACCTTTGAGTCTGTTGTAAGTCTCCTTGGGGGATTCGCCAGGGGGAATGTAGGTTGACCGGAACTGGAGCCTATAAGTCTCAGGAGAGATATCAAACTTAGCAAGGAGGGCTTCTTTAAGGTCAGTATAGACGTTGGAAGCATCTTCCTCCATCGCAGAATAGGCATCCAGAGCTTTGCCGGTCAAGAGTGGAACAAGTCGGCAGGCCCAGTCAGACTGAGGCCAGCCCCAGGTGCGAGCGATGCGCTCGAAGCGGACAAGAACGTTTTCGATGTCCTCACCCTGCTGGAAAGGGAGCATCTTTGGGCCTTGTCGGAGATGATGGTCAGGTGGCAAGGAATCTCTGGACGGCGACACTTGAGGACTAGGAGTTGGCTGTGGGTGAGTTCTGGGTTTGGGCGACTGCTCATAACGACTATCATCAGTAGTACGGTTAGCATTTTGGTTAGTGAGTGAGTAATCTAGGCTAGGCCTTGTACAGACATTTTTTAACTCCTGGAGTTCATGGACTAGGATAGCTTCCCTACGTTGCTGTCCAATCAAAAAGTCTTGAAACATGTTAACCAGGGTAGGTTCACTTAGCACTCTTTCAGTCTTTGGTGGCTCAGCAGACCACCTAGCCTTCCCAGAACCCTTCCTATGCTGCTTACGCCTAGCCCCAGAGTTCTCAAAACCTTTGACGTCTTCTTCAGACTCCTCTGTGTTCCATCCAACTTCACGCTCCTCAGCCATAGTCGTCCGGTCCAGCCTCATCGCCGTGGCCCCTCGACCAGCCATCTCATCAGTCTCCTCTGTCATTGCCACCTTCGACACTTGGGATCTCAAACCAGTTCTGGCCTGCCCTCTGCCAGATTTGTTGTAAACTCTGCGGCTTGCCATCCCGCCACTGCCACCATATGTCACACCCCGCCTCGGGTGAAGGTAATGTAACCTTTGCAAAACCGGATTTTCAAATCAAGGATGGCAAGGCACGCAGTTGGTAAAAGTTTACAAACATTTATTGAAATCCCCCAAAAAAGTCAAAAGGTGAACAATGACAGGAAAACAAAGCACCTACAATCTCAGTAGATGATGTATGGAGACCGAAACTCCTGCTCAGGACAGAGAACCTCCTCTGGCAGTTACCGACAGCAGACTGTCAGAAAGACGGCATTTTCCAACTTAAATAGCCCATAGCTCCGCCCACTTGCTGGGACCAATTTGACAGGGGGAATTAAGAAAACAGTTATTTTGTAAATTACACCGTAAATAACCATCACATGTCTAAAAAGTATTCACATAGTACTTTTGCATATGTAGAGCAGTCATTTTTGTACACAGTATATTCAGGCTTTAGACAACACAACTTTCAAATGTCCAGTGTCCTTCTATAACACCCAGCTTTTGATAATCATGGTTCGACCCAAATTTGGCCTAATTAGTGAATGCAGGTGTGTTCACCTATATAACGCCCTCAACCCCACCCTGACTCTTTTAGTCAACTGTGACGTGCTATGGTGGGTGACAGGTAACAATTTGTTTGTTGAGCACATGCTTTTCACTAGCTAACAAGATTGAATGTTTGTAGTTTGTCCATGCTGAGCTTCCCAACAAATGTGCACGGTTTGTGAGGAAGTCCAAAGGTCAAACAGTGACAGTGTGGGGTCAAACTGTCACATTACTATTGAGAAATAGATTGCTCAAGTACAAAAAAGATGATTCCTCTTATACCCAGGTTGTCGATTAATCAATCAAAGTTTACTTATATAGCCCTTAATCCCAAATGTCTCAAGGGCTGCACAAGCCACAACGACATCCTCGGCTCAGATCCCACATCAGGGCAAGAAAAAACTCAACCCAATGGGAAATAAGAGAAACCTTGGAAGGGACCGCTGATGTGGGGACGCATCCTGGGTGACCGGTGCAATGGATGCCGAGTGGATAGGGTTAATAATGTGAGAGTCCAGTCAATAGAGGTTATCTATACAAACAAACAGGCTGGTTTAGCGTTGTAGAGCACTCTGCCACAAGGCACAAGTGCTTCGACATATTTTCTCTCAAATATTTGTATTTTTTTCCTATACTTAGCCATGAAGGGTTCACATTTGTACTCAAGTGAACAATGCCAGAACAGATTTACTTTCGAGCAGACGAAGACCCAGCTCTCTGGCAGTCTACTTGTTTGGCGCACACCAGGATTCGTTAGACTGAGTTCACACTTGACCAGGGCAAACAACAGACATGTTTTTAAAGGTCGACATGATCATTTTTATTTTTGTTCAATTAGACAGTTCTTTCTTACTAAAACATAATTGAAATTATTATTTTTTTGAGTGCGTACTGCTGATCATTAAAACATATTGGCTGCTTTATCCTGCACTGGAGACACAAAGTTGTACACAACATGACACGATAATAATAAAAATGAACCATGAGTCAACATGGTAATACGCTGAATATGACTTTGATTTAGAACAGTCTGATGAAACGGTATGAAAGAATTGAAGTAGGATCAGTGAAGGCTGAGGATAGATGTAGACATACTAGACATAGCAATATAAAAATGGATTGCTGTGCAGCCGTAGGGGTTCTTTGATGTGTGACCATAACAAAGTCTTGTTATACTGCTTTCTTAAAAGAGAACTGCACTTTTTATAAATAATTTTGCCTATCGTTCACAATCATTATGGAAGAAATGACGACGGATGAATTTTTTTTTTATGCATTCTAGATATTAAATAAATGTAAATAAAAGTCTGCTTATAGCGAAGTCAATGGTAGCTTGATCATTCCGCCCATAAAATCAGAGAAACAACCATTCAAAAAGCGCCAACAATACTCAATTTACATTTTGTGATATTGTTATTTTAAACAGTAACGCAGACAAACTATTTATAGTGGCACCATGATCACAAGCTTGTGTGCCTATGTTTACATCATAGAGTGGTTTGCTGCTTCCTCGCTTCCCTGTTCTCTGTAAGTTTATTGTAGATAAATCGTGCCTCTCACCTGAAAAGTAGATGGCTGAGAACATAATCCAACAAATTGGGACACTTTGACAGCCATTTCAGGACCTGGAACTGGCAAGGACGACACGAAAAGCGCTTGTTCACCACCCCATTTCTTTGCGAGGATTATGAGACATTTTTCATCTAAATGGGACTATATGAACATCCTTAATAATAATAATAATAACGGATTAGATTTTATATCGCGCTTTTCTATTATTAGATACTCAAAGCGCTCACAGAGAAGTGAGAACCCATCATTCATTCACACCTGGTGGTGGTAAGCTACATTTGTAGCCACAGCTGCCCTGGGGTAGACTGACGGAAGCGGGGCTGCCAGTTTGCGCCTATGGCCCCTCCGACCACCACCTATCATTCATTCATCATTCATTTACCAGTGTGAGCGGCACCAGGGGCAAGGGTGAAGTGTCCTGCCCAAGGACACAATGGCAGCAATTTGGATGTCAAGAGGCGGGGAGCGAACCTGCAACCCTCAGGTTTCTAGCACAGCCGCTCTACCCACTACGCCATACCGCCCCATCTTTGCAGTTGACATCCTCATGATAGCAGACATTGCACAGTAAGTGATGTTTTATTATGTTAATTGGCTTTTATAAAGTCTGCACTGAGCAGAAATCAGTGATGAAGACAAAAAAGCAACGTTGCGATGTGTTTTTGAGATTAATGTGCAGCGTATGCTTAAAAATATCAAAATATGTACATTTTAAATGTTATTATAAATGTGCCCGTTACTACATTACATACACAGGGCTCGAATTAAACCAAAAGCTGCGACCGCCCTCCTCACTTGACGTAATGCCCTAAAAAATTGACCAACATCGACAGCAAGGACATGCTGTGACCGCCTTTGACATTTTACTTGTTAATGGACGAGGGATGTAACGGAAAACGGTATAATGATAATTTGCGATAAAAGTCCTGACGTTAAGTAATACCGTCTAATTTATTAATTACCGTAAACCCGTCATTTATTCATGCATTTTTGGCAACACGAAGTCAGGCGCATGCGCACTAGCATCGTTTGGCTTGATAATCATGGCATACTAACTGCACGGACTTTGCTCCAGAGATTTCCCCTCGGAGTAAACGGAGCCAAGCGCTTGGTTTAACATAATTTTCCCTCGCTTCCTGGCTTGTGTTTAGGAGCGCACTGCTGTGTTTAGATGGAGACAGGTGTGGACAACTTTGGGGCCAAACGCACTTGTCCCCACACTAAAAGTATACAGCAAAGAAGAAAACTATTTAATGTTGCTTTTATTTTCTCAATACAGCGTCCATCAGCTGCTGTGACTGAGAGTTAATGAGGTGAGGAAACATGCCACAGGCGATGTGTTGTGAATGTTGTCACATCTTGTTTATAAAGTCTTTAGTTTGTTTACTGGGGTGCTCACTCGTCCTTTACTTAACTGCAAACTGTATCAGTGTTCAAATAACATCAGTACTAGCTAAAATGTTTTGTCATCTCATCGAATTGAACGCAGGCTGTGAAGATTGTGTATTCGATGTAAGCGATGTCACTCGTCTTTATTTTTGTTGGCCAAACTGTTGCACTCAACCACAAGGAGGCGTTGTTGGAGAAGAACATCCATCAATCCATTTTCTACCGCTTGTCTCTTATGGGGTCGCGGGGGTGCTGGAGCCTATCCCAGCTGCACACAGGCGGAAGGCAGGGCACACCCTGGACAAGTCGCCACCTCATCGCAGGGCCAACACACAAAGCTTGTTTATTAGACCTCATCTATATTAGCCAAACTGCTTTGAGTTTTATATTGATATCAAAAAGTAAAAACC
The DNA here is from genome assembly GCF_033978785.1 of Entelurus aequoreus. Taxonomy (NCBI): domain Eukaryota; kingdom Metazoa; phylum Chordata; class Actinopteri; order Syngnathiformes; family Syngnathidae; genus Entelurus; species Entelurus aequoreus. The sequence continues at coordinate 44,047,026 of NC_084741.1, read as the reverse complement.
ATGTTTTTTTTACATTACTACTTTTTTAATGTCACAAAGGTGTTACTTTAAAAACCATTCGTCTGACACAGCATTATGTTAATGTGTTAATGTGTATAGTTAATTCCTATATGACATATTTCTGCTCAAACTCTAAAAGGATCTGTCCAGATACAGTCTCTACATGTACATATAAATGTACATAACTTAAAAAATAAATAAATAATACAAAAAATAGCTCCCTCTATCAAAATGTAAAAATAGAGTCAAATTCATCAAGTAATGACAAAAAGCTGACAAGTTAATAAAAAAAACACACACACATGTACATATATATATATGAATTGAATTGAATTGAAGTATTTATTTCAAACCTGCACAGTACAACAAAACATTTTTTTTTTTTTTTTTACATTTTGGCAGAGACATTTATGCAAGGCTTGAAAAGGGGTTGGATGAAGCAGATGCTGATATATATATATATATATATATATATATATATATATATATATATATATATATATATATATATATATTTATATATATATATATATATATATTTATTTATATATATATATATTTATATATATATATATTTATTTATATATATATATATTTATATATATATATATATATTTATTTATATATATATATATTTATATATATATATATATATATATATATATATATATATATATATATATATATATATATATATATGCATATATATATATATATATATATGCATATATATATATATATATATATATATATATATATATATGCATATATATATATATATATATATATATATATATATATATATATATATATATATATATATATATATATATTCATTTTTTACCGCTTGTCCCTTCTGGGTTCGCGGGGGGTGCTGGAGCCTATCTCAGCTGCATTCGGGCTGTAGGCGGGGTACACCCTGGACAAGTCGCCACCTCATCGCAGGGCCAACACAGATAGACAGACAACATTCACACACTAGGGCCAATTTAGTGTTGCCAATCAACCTATCCCCAGGTGCATGTATATATATATACAAAACCCACAACCAGTGAAGTTGGCACGTTGTGTAAATCGTAAATAAAAACAGATTTCCAAGTCCTTTTCAACCTATATTTTAACATGTAAAGCGACTTTGGGTACTTAGAAAAGCGCTATATAAATCCCAGGTATTATTATATTCAATTGAATAGACTGCAAAAACAAGATACTTAACGTTCGAACAGGAAAACTTTGTTATTTTTTGCAAATATTAGCTCACTTGGAATTTGATGCCTGCAACATGTTTCAAAAAAGCTGGCACAAGTGGCAAAAAAGACTGAGAAAGTTGAGGAATGCTCATCAAACACTTATTTGGAACATCCCACAAGTGAACAGGCTAATTGGGAACAGGTGGGTGCCATGATTGGGTATAAAAGCAGCTTCCATGAAATTCAATCATTCACAAACAAGGATGGGGTGAGGGTCACCACTTTGTGAACAAATGCGTGAGCAAATTGTTGAACAGTTTAAGAACAACATTTCTCATTGAGCTGTTGCAAGGAATTTAGGAATTTCACCATGTACGGTCCGTAATATCCTCAAAAGGTTCAGAGAATCTGGAGAAATCACTGCACGTAAGTGGCAATGCCCGTGACCTTCGATCCCTCAGGCGGTACTGCATCAAAAACTGACAAAGAGATATCACCAAATGGGCTCAGTCAGGAACACTTCAGAAAACCACTGTCAGTAACTACAGTTTTTTCGCTACATCTGTAAGTGCAAGTTAAAACTCTCCTATGCAAAGCTGGGCCCGATCTCATCTAAGATGGACTGATGCAAAGTGGAAAAGTGTTTTGTGATCTAACGAGTCCACTTTTCAAATTGTTTTTGGAAACTATGGACGTTGTGTCCTCCGGACCAGAGGAAAAGAACCATCCGGATTGTTATAGGCGCAAAATTCAAAAGCCATCATCTGTGATGGTATGGGGGTGTATTAGTGCCCAAGGCATGGAAAACTTACACATGTGTGAAGGCGCCATTAATGCTGAAAGGTACATACAGGTTTTGGAGCAACATATGTTGCCATCCAAGCAACATCTTTTTCATGGACGCCCCTGCTTATTTCAGCAAGACAATGCCAAGCCACATTCTGCACGTGTTACAACGGCGTGTTTTTGTAGTAAAAGAGTGCGAGTACTAGACTGGCCTGCCTGTAGTCCAGACCTGTCTCCCATTACAAAAATGTGTGGCGCATTATGAAGCGTAAAAATTGGTCTCCCCAGTTCACAAACGTTTACTGAGTGTTGTTAAAAGGAAAGGCCATGTAACACAGTGGTAAAAATGCCCCTGTGCCAACTTTTTTGCAATGTGTTGCTCCCATTAAATTCTAAGTTAATGATTATTTGAAAAAAAAAAATAAGTTTCTCAGTTCCAACACTAAATATCTTGTCTTTGCAGTGTATTCAATTAAAAAAAAGTTGAAAAGGATTTGCAAATTATTGTATTCTGTTTTTATTTATGATTTACACAATGTGCCAGCTTTTTTAGTGTTTCTTAAAGCCAGACAGTTGCTATTTAAAATGACAATAGTTTTGTGTCATGTCTGTTAATGTATCTGTTTTATTCCTATGAAATTAAACAACTGAATGAACATCCTCCAAAACTGCTGATTCCAAATGTTCCAAAAGTTGTGCATTTTAGTAGTTTTCTACCTCATGAGAATGATCCATTTTAGTATTATCAACTCACTTTTTAGTAAAAGTAGAAAAACCATAACCACAACGTATCACTTTACAAATCATTTAGTTGTTTAATATACAGTATGAAAATGCAGTATACATGTTGACAAAAGCAAAACAAAATGGTTACAATAATAAGATCAGCTATAATTCAATTGTCCACTGCTTTCTGAAATACAAGACAATGAGGAAAAAGGCTATACCGGTGCATTCATAGAAACGTTTCCATCCAAAACTGACACCTCAACAAATGTTGAAAAACAAAAATGTGAACATAATAAAAATTCAATTGTGAGCATTAAAGGGAATTTGATGATGCAGAATGATAAAGGCTACAAAAAAAAAATCAGTCCCAACGGGAGAATTGACTGTTTTAGTAGTCACTGATTCAGCTTGTCCTCAGCCTGAAGGTGAGGCCGTCAGCAGACTTTGAAAAGTCAATCAGATCTTGTCAAGAAAAAAGGATGACCTTTTGCATAAGAAAATCGTTCTAATCCCAAATGTCCTGACTTTACAGAAAAAGGGAGAGCAATTGTGCCTTTCAGGATTTTATTTTCACAGAAGTTTCTTGTAATTATTGAAACACTATGTATATATATGTATTGTACATGTATTGTGACAATTGTAATGGCACACTTGATCAAGTACAACACTGTACCACTTAATTTAATGATCAAAAATATTGGTAAGGATGGGCACCAAATGTTGTACTTTTAAAGGCATCGACTGAATTCTGTCTGTGCTTTTCTGTGTTTTAATATACACAAACCTTTAGTGGATCAAGCCCTGAGAAGGAAAATAAGCACTGAAACAGCACCCAGAGCCAAACTGCCTCAAGTTAATGCTGCAATTTTCTATGCCAAAAAATATACCTGATAGAAAGCACTCAAACATACAGTAAGACTCCACTTTTCAAAATACGTTAGCTCGATGGTAATTTACACTGGCTGTGCCAACATTCAACTTCATGGCAAAGACTGCTTTCTGGCTCGGCGACACACTGTCCTATATACCTTACTGCTACCTAATGACTTGGAATTACAAGTGCATGCAAAGACTTGCAAATGAGACTCAGAAGTGTAAGAAATCATGTTTTAACAGATGAACAGCAGTTATTATTAGCTCACTGTTGAATGTTAAATAAAAAAAAATGTATTGTATTATTAAACAAATTAACATGTACTATCACATGAGCACATACAGAAGTATCAAAGATCGGTATCATTGAGTACCAGTATTGACTTCAAGGCACCGGGAATTGGTTGTCCAAAAATACAACCTTTCTGTTTTAGGACTGTACGGCAATCAGCGTTCTGTTATTTATACAAACAGAACCTACACCGTTGGAAAATCTTGCTGGAAACTGCACACGACAACACATTCAGCAAGTGAGATATGGGCATGGGGGCGCATTTGCTCACAAACTGGGAAGGAATGAATTTGCACATTAAAGCAGTTATTTTTACTATGGAGCAAAATGTTGAGTTCAGAGGAGTTTTGTATTGGGGTCAAATTTATGCTGAGAAAGGAGGTTTGTTTATTATTACACAGTACCTGTGTCAAGGATGGTTTTATCATTGTTTGGCTGTTACACAAAACTAACATGCTAATTTATTGACTTTCTTGGTGAGTAATGTATGAGCAAGTATTCTTACCTATAAAGTTGTACTGTACTGCAGAAGTCAGAGATCTATTTACATGTGAGCCATTCTTGTATATATTTGTTAGCTGTGACTTTTCAATGAAAACTGATGATTAAAGTTTTTTGTTGAGCTTGCAATGCCAGGATGAAGCAGAAGCACAGAACCATCTCAGAACAATGACTCTTTGCTCTGAAAGGCAGCAGGGATACACAATCATACTTCCCTCAGACACAATGCTGAGAGCCTCTTTCTCATTGTTGTCCTCTACTGACTCATTGAGCTGATCTTTTGATCGACACATTATGTCTCCTCGCCCATTCCAAGATTTGCAGCGTCATATTTTGGTATGCCGGTGAAGCGCTTAGTGACATATCTTACCATGAAACCCATTCTTTTAATTAAAATAATGCTAAAAACAAAAACAGTGGGGTATTTGAATAATGTTTAGTACTGTAACATCAATATACCATAAATTCCGGGCAATAAGCCGCTACTTTTTTTTCTACGTTTCGAACCGTAAGGCTTATAAAACGCTGCAGCTAATTAATGGATTTTTCTCCACTAATAGCCGTAATGTTTTGTGTTCAACAACTTTCATTAAACAAGCAGAAACCCTATAATGATGTGTTATTGTTTGTGCTATGGCGCCATCTTTTGGATGAGTTTGCTCACTGCAGGTGTTGAGGGGCTGAACATTTACTTTTTGTTTTAATGCCTTAAACCGGAAGTATAACCGTCCATAGCTTTTCGGCTCGGAAGGATTCTTCATTCATCACTCCAAGCAATGTTTGTAAATTGAAACGTTTTACTATAACAATTCATACTTACTAAACCGTCTCATGTGTGATGTCTGTAAGAGTATTTTCATACATGCTATCATAATGTAATGAAGCTAGCATCTTTAGCATTAGCTAGTATGCTAAGATGTCTACGAGTGTCTGTGTTACTATTATTAACACACAATGACAATCTTTTTGTATGGTTTCAGTCTGACAAATTCCTCAGTAAATTCACCAAAACATCACTGTGGAGTCTGACGAGGACTTCTGTTTTGTTTGATCAGCCGTTTTACTGCTGTGTTACTAGCATCGTTTGAAAACAATTAATTAGGCTGACCATACGTCTTCTTTTCCCCGGACATGTCCTCTTTTGCGGGGGTGTCCGGGCGGGGTTTCTTAAATGCCTCAAATGTCCGGCATTTTGAATTAAGGTTGCGTGTATTTTCAATGTACGTCCAGGGTTAAGTTAAGAAGGGGTTAAAAAAAAAACTGAAGGTGCGCGCACGTAGCAACATTCGTGAGGGAGGGGCAGAGACACAGAGCGAGAGAGCTAGTGAGTGGAGAGAGACATGAGAACAAGAAATGCCGAGATGTAAATGCAACTTCACGGATGATTTGCGGGAAAAGTATTCGTGTTTTCGTCCTGGCCGTGACACATGGAAAGCAGAATGCACTGTGTGCAAAGCAGGAACGTGTATATATGTGGCAAATAAAGGGGCCAAAAATCTACAAGCCCATATCGACACTACAAAGCACAAAACAGCTGTGCAGGGCGAGAGCTCGTCTGCTGTTTTTTGTTTAAATTTAATTAACTTGTTTTGAGGCATTATTTATGTTTACATTATATACAAGAGGTTATTTTTAATATTTCTACCTCTGCACTTTTTTTCCCAAAACTGTGAATGTTACAGAATATAAGTGTGACTTAATTTTTTATACTGTCAAGCAGTGTTGGCGTTAACGCACTTTTTGTGTCTTTTTAACGCATTGAAATCAGAAAGGACGCAGATTATACATTTAAAAAAATTTTTTTTTACCATTTGCGGCCCACATCTAATGTTTTAAAGGCCCACGGCACATTCTAAAAATACTATTAAAATAAACAAAAACATAACAAAAGTGAAATAAAAAAGCCTAAAGGTGAAATGTAATTTAGAAAAAGTTGCAATGTTGACTAATAAAACAAAGCTGTTTTTTTTTTCTTTCAAACGGTCATTCCTCAAAACATAATATTGAATCAAAATCAATGTTATTATGAATTATTGACCTATCAAAGGTTCCGATTACTTCACATCAAATATTCCACTTTGAAAAATATTTTTGGTGGAAGATTTTGCATATTTTGTGTGTTTGCCATAAAAAACACAGTTTTATTTGACAAAAAAGGGCAGAAAACAAAGAAACAAAAAAAAACAACATAAAAAAAACGAGGAATAGATCTGAAGTAGACTCCAGAGATTTAAGCGTTAAATATAAAATGTATGTATGCCCTGGCACACCATTATCATCATTTCATGACCCAAGCAAAACACTTTTTACACATTTATACTGAAATAAATACACCCACAACTTATTAAAATAAAAACATAGAAAAAACTACCAGCAGCGGTAAAGTTTAGATCCATGAAGGAAAGAAGAAAGTGAATGAATGTTTATAACTGAATACATTTACATATGTATACACATTTGTTTTCTTTTGTATTATCTTTTTTAATGAATTAAGTAACGTTTATGACAACCTTTTTCCAAAACACAATATAGAATGTGAGATATAACAGGATAATGCATACATTTGTCATTTGTTTTCAAAACACTTACAAAAAAGTGGGAACCCAAAAATTTAACAGTGGGACCCCATTTTGAAAATTCCTAGCGCCAACACTGCTGTCAACAGAGGAGAAAAAATGCTTTATTTAAAAAAATATATTATTTATAAAGCAAGTTCGAGTATCATTGGCAAATTTTCACCTAGTCCCGGCCTTGGCGTGCCGCCCGCCTTGGCACGCATATATGTGTCCTCTTTTTGGGATTTCAGAATATGATCGGCCTAAATTAATGATAAACATTAATAAACATTTACAAAATCTTCCGTTGTTAATAACTAATTTCACAATGTAAATATCTGCGGCTTATAGTCTGGTGCGGCTAATATGTGGAAAAACATTTTCTTTTAAGATTTATTGGGTGCGGCTTATGTACTCTATAGTCTGGATAATATGTTAGGTGCTATCAGAAAAACAGATGACATCCTATATATGCTTGCTTGGGGTTCTTTACAAATACAAAAGTTTAAAAAAAAATCTACCAATTTGTCATGCTCTGGCCAGTTATGTTACTGTGTATATTGCATGTAGTTAATAAAGGTTTTATGATGGTGACAGTTTGACTGAAGTATCAACTTTGGAGGTTCTACAGTATTGTGTTTACCACATAAGACTCTTTCAACACATTTATCAATGACAAAACGTGAAATGAATTGTCTCGTTGGACATTTGAAAATATGGCAATCACGTTTGATTAATAAGTAATTGTGTTAAGAGTTCAACGTCATCCATTGATTTAAAGTCAAGAGGTAGGGTTGGGTGATATGGCAACAAATGATCACAATTAATTTGATCATATACAGTATCTTGTAACAGATTTTTATTTCTGCCATGTTTGATCAAGGTAATATATATATATATATATATATATATATATATATATATATATATATATATATATATATATATATATATATATATATATATATATATATATGTATATATATATATATATATATATATACATATATATATATATATATATATATATATATATATATATATATATATATATATATATATATATAAAACTTTTTTCCTCTCAAAGTTCTTTTGTTATTTTGCTTGTCATCACAAACCATGCCCCCCAAAAGAAGCCTTCTAGTGGACGAGATCGAGGAGCAGCTCCTGCTAACGGAAATCAAGGTGCTGCGGCTCCAGAACGAGGAGGAAGATCGGTGCATCTCAGATCTGGAGCAGCAAGTGAACGATCTGGAGTAATATTCCCGCGTGAATGATGTGGTCATCACTTGGCTAGAGATCAAGCCGATATCGTACGCGCTCGCTGTGGCGGGAACAACTGACAACGAGGACACTGCCAAAGAGCTAGAGGAAGGGTCAACTGAGAAACAGGTAGTGTCCTTTCAGCAAAAAAGGGGAATATACATGGACCTGCAGTGCATTGAGGCGTGTCACCCGCTGCCCAAAAGAGCAAATAGACCGGCCATCATAAAGAGATTTGAGAACAGGAAAAATAAAATTGGACCTAAACTGAAAGGTACAAATGTATACATCAATAACCATCTAACCAAAACAAATGCTAACATTGCAAAAAACGCACGATACTTGTGAAAGCAAGGGAAAATTCTAAACACTTGGGTCACAAACTGTAAAATATTCATCAAGTTAAATGGCTCTCCAGAGGAGGCAAAAGTTTTGGTTGAGAAAAAAATACAAGACTTGGACAGATAAACTTGAAAACTAACCTGATAAGTTGGAGGAGTTGGAAACGTATCATCGGACAAAAGGAACTGTACTGTAAAATATAACATCATTCAACAAACACCCATCATACACACCGGCAGCACTCAATCCAATATGGAATTTGAAACCTTCAGCAATATGGAATATAAACATCTTAAATTGGAGAATAACATAAATCCGGACATCAATTTTTTTCCCCATGTCAGGAATAATCGTTTTTATTATATAGACAAACAATATAATAACAGCATTGAATCCGACAACAAACTGTCGATTATTCATTTTAACAGCAGAAGTTTATACGCAAACTACACCAACATCAAACATTTTTTGGATTAATTCAAAGATCCATTCAAAGTGATTGCTATCTCAGAAACTTGGATTGAAGATAAGAAAGGAATAGACTTTGATCTACAAGGATATGAACTAAACTACTTCAACAGGACCAACAATAACGTAGGAGGAGTAGCTTTGAATGTGATGAAGGACTTGCAATACCATGTTGTAAAAAACATGTCATTTACGATTAATAATAATTTGGAATGTATAACCATTGAAATATGTAATGGAAAGAGCAAAAACTTACTAATCAGCTGTATATATAGAACACTTAAGTCTAGCATTGAAACATTTAAAGGCTGAATTAAGGCAACATTCACTGAAATCAACCAGAAAATATTTTTTTTAATGTGGTGACTTCAACATTGACCCCTTCAACCCATCCATTTTCTACCGCTTGTCCCTTCCGGGGTCGTGGGGGTGCCGGAGCCTATCTCAGCTGCACTCGGGCGGAAGGCGGCAAGTCACCACCTCATCGCAGGGTCAACACAGATAGACAGACAACATTCACACTCACATTCACACACTAGGGACCATTTAGTGTTGCCAATCAACCTATCCCCAGGTGCATGTCTTTGGAGGTGGGAGGAAGCCGGAGTACCCGGAGGGAACCCACACAGTTACGGGGAGAACATGCAAACTCCACACAGAAAGATCCCGAGCTCAGGATCAAACCCAGGACCTTCGTATTGTGAGGCACATGCACTAATCCCTGTACCACCGTGCTGTAACAAATATAATCGACTATTATTTATTATTAACAGCGGGCGTTATGACATTCTACTCTTTTTAGTGGTCCTTGAACACACATCGTACTCCTCTGAATATATACCAATCACTCTGTTCTAAGAGAGCACAGCTTGTAGGTTCAATGTGCACAATTTAATATCTTAGTTAAAGGCCTACTGAAACCCACTACTACCGACCACACAGTCTGATAGTTTATATGTCAATGATGAAATCTTAACATTGCTACACATTAAGGCTGAAACGACGCGTCGGTTACGTAAATACATCGACGCCGTTTTTGTGCGTCGACGCGTCGCATATTTACGTCACACTACCGTCATGGCGGAGCGCAAAGCAGACTGTGCGAGCGAGGGGAAAAACGCACGCCAAAAGTCGTCAAAAGTGTGGGAGTATTTCAATACACAGCCTAATAATGTTGTTGTATGCACACTGTGTCGAGCGGAAATGGCATATCATAGCAGCACAACGGCTATGAACGAACATTTGAAAAGAAAACCATCAACCATCAACTAGTCAATCGTCCGCGTTAGCATACGTTGTCATCATTACACAAAAACATGAATGTGTCATTTGTATCTGCTAGGGGTGTAACGGTATGTGTTTTGTATTGAACCGTTTCGGTACGGGGCTTTCGGTTCGGTACGGGGGTGTACCGAACGAGTTTCTAAGCTAAAGCTAACTTTATCTGCTAAAGTCTTAACAAGTTGCTTTGCTTGTCTGCCTCTGTCTCAGCACGCAGCATTGTCCCACCCATACAACCATCTGATTGGTACACACGCAGCATTGTCCCACCCACACAACCATCTGATTGGTACACACGAAGCATTATCAGCCAATCAGCAGTGCGTATTCATAGCGCATGTAGTCAGCGCTTCAGCGTCGAGCAGATAGGTGTTTAGCAGGTGAGCATCAGGCAGCGGACTCTCCCCAAATGATAATAAACACCTCCCAGTCAACTACTAGTAACATCACTATGAGCCCGTTGACCTACTAGAAACTTAAACTGCAGCTCAGCTCGCTCGCAGTCCTGGTTTGAGGTGAAGGCTAATTACCTCTCAGTTCCAGCCACATCGACCCCTTCTGAGCGCCTATTTTCAGCTGCTGGGAATATTGTAAACAAGAAAAGAAGCAAAGCAAGTAGACATGCTAACCTTTCTTCATTACAACTGTTAGTCACTCACTGGAATGAGTAGAATTGGTTATTGTGTACTGTGTTGGACTGGATGTTTATTTTGCACATTTTAAAAGCAATACTTAATGTTTACAGTGCTCCAGAATATTTAGATTGGCACTTTTTTGTATTGGATGTTTATCTTTATTTTTGCACATTTTAGCAAATAAGCAATACTTTCACTTTTGTTGAAATGTTTACACTGTTGTTACAGAATATTTCGTTTTGCACTTTTTTGTATTGGATGTTTATCTTTATTTTTGCACATTTTAAAGCAAAATAAGCAATACTTTTACTTTTGAAATGCTTATACTATTGCAGAATATTAAGATTTGCACTGGATGTTTACTTTTATATTTGCACATTAAAAAGCAAATAAGCTACTTTTAATTTTGTTAAATGTTAAAAGTTTTAAATGTTTACATTGTTACAGAATATTTTGTCATGTTGTTGTCAATGTTGACTGAGTGGCCATACTTTTTTTTTTTGTAAATAAAAACCATGCCTTTTGAAAAAACTGGCCTACTTTTATTTTTTCATCTTCATTTTAAATAATAAAAAATAAAAAAATCGGTAAAAGGAAAAATAATCTATAGATGAATCGAAAAAATAATCTATAGATTAACCGATTAATCGAAAAAAATAATCTATAGATTAATCGATAGAAAAATAATCGTTAGCTGCAGCCTTACTACACATGCCAATACGGCCGGGTTAACTTATAAGTGCAATTTTAAATTTCCCGCTAAACTTCCGGTTGAAAACGCCTTTGGATGATGACGTGTGCGTGACGTAGCCAGTGAAACAGGAGTATCGGTAGCCCATAGAAGCCAATACAAAAAGCTCTGTTTTCATTTCATAATTCCACAGTATTCTGGACATCTGTGTTGGTGAATCTTTTGCAATTTGTTTAATGAACAATGGAGAATGCAAAGAAGAAAGTTGTAGGTGGGATCGGTGTATTAGCGGCTGGCTGTAGCAACACAACAAGGAGGACTTACTTGGATAGCAGACGCGCTAGCCGATGCTAGCCGCCAACCGCATCTGTGATCGGGTGAAGTCCTTCGTCGCGCCGTCGATCGCTGGAACGCAGGTGAGCACGGGTGTTGATGAGCAGATGAGGGCTGGCTGGCGTAGGTGGAGCGCTAATGTTTTTATCATAGCTCTGTGAGGTCCGGTTGCTAAGTTGCTATGTTAGCTTCAGCGTCGTTAGCAACAGCATTGTTAAGCTTTGCCAGGCTGAGAATTATTAACGTGTAGTTACATGTACATGGTTTAATAGTATTGTTGATCTTCTGTCTATTCTTCCAGTCAGGGATTTATTTATTTTGTTTCTATCTGCATTTGAGCCAGATGCTATCACGTTAGCTCAGTAGCTAAAGAGCTTCGCTGATGTATTGTCGTGGATTGTCGACATCCATTGCTTCCGGTCTCCCCTAGAGGGGGGGTTACCCACATATGCGGTCCTCTCCAAGGTTTCTCATAGTAATTCACCGACGTCCCACTGGGGTGAGTTTTTCCTTGCCCGTATGTGGGCTCTGTACCGAGGATGTCGTTGTGGCTGTACAGCCCTTTGAGACACTTGTGATTTAGGGCTATATAAATAAACATTGATTGATTGATTGAGATAAAAGTCACTGTGAATGTCCATTTCGCGTTCTCGACTCTCATTTTCAAGAGGATATAGCATCCGAGGTGGTTTAAAATACAAATCCGTGATCCACAATAGAAAAAGGAGAGAGTGTGGAATCCAATGAGCCAGCTTGTACCTAAGTTACGGTCAGAGCGAAAAAAGATATGTCTTTCACTGCATTCTAGTCCGTCACTCTAACGTTCCTCATCCACAAATCTTTCATCCTCGCTCAAATTAATGGGGTAATCGTCGCTTTCTCGGTCCAAATCGCTCTAGCTGCGTTGAAAACAATAGGAAAATATGAGGAGGCGAACAACTGACTAGGTCACGCTACTTACGGTAGGGGCAAGACTTTTTTTTATCAGAGACCAAAAGTTGCGAACTTTATCGTCGTTGTTCTATACTAAATACTTTCAGCAAAAATATGGCAATATCACGAAATGATCAAGTATGACACATAGAATGGATCTGCTATCCCCGATTAAATAAAAAAAATGTCATTTCAGTAGGCCTTTAAGCAGACAGCATTGTGTTTGTATAAGTTTAGATTGGGGTATGTTGTTTTATTGGAGAAAGACATTAATGTCTCTTGTTTTCATGTTAGCATTTAAGCTAGCAAGCTGGCACCGGTGAGTCTGTGAGTTATCAAGTACGTTTTTTCAATCATTTTAATTTAAAACGATTTACTACGGTTATCATTAATATTGTTTTCTCGTTACATCCCGAGTGTGTGAGAAATATATAGTCCAGTTATTCTCATTGGCTGGCTATAACATTAGGAACACCTGCATGATCAATACATTAGAGTCTTTAACATTTCCATCAGTGTGAATTTAGTCAGTGTGAATGATTGTTTATCTATAAATGACCTGCGATTGACTGGTGGCTAGTCCAAGGGCCTCATGTATCAAGCTTGCGTACGCATAAAAATCTGTCGTATGCCATTTTTCCCGGCAGAGTTGAGATGTAACAAAACTGACGTTGACGTGGAAATGAGCAATGACTCACAGCAACTTCATAGCTGTCGTACGCATATTTCTACAGGCTGTGGATACTTTAGCTAAACACGTCTGTTTTGGCGATATACATCCATCTTCTTCACTTTCTTCCTGATGCCGATCAAATATATATTTATTTTTTTAGCCTGTGTGCTGTTTTTCATAGCAGGAGAAAGAAGCACCTCTTACTGAGCCCTCATTGGGCAATGCGTGGCCTGGGCGTTCAAAGCCACGCACACGTTTGCGGTCGATTTCAAGTAAATTGCGACGCAACAAGGAAATGTGGATATGTGCATGAAAACACTTTAATACATTTGAATATTTACTTGTGTACGCCGTTTTCTGGATTAGATTGTACGTCCATTTTTAGTAGAAAAGGCACACAACTCTCTGTACATGAGGCCCCAGGCCAGGTTGAATCATACCTCATACCGTTAGTCAGCAGGGATAGCCTCCAGCTCCCACCTGACACTGATGAGGACACATGACAGAAAATGGATGGATGGACAGATGGATCAAAATCCTTCTTCACAATAATGTGTAGCTGAGGCATCATTTTAAAGGGGACCTATGATGATCTTCCTCTTTGCTGACTTATAAATGTTGTTCACAATGTTGGATACTTATGTTAAACAATGTCAAAGTGTCAAATCATTAAGGTTCATGCATTTTGGCGCATGCTTGCACACGATTTAGATTTTTTTTTTTTAACATCACAGTTAGGTGAACATACTTATTTATATGATAAATGAAAATGGGTTATACTTGTATAGCGCTTTTTTACCTTCAAGGTACTCAAAGCGCTTTGACAGTATTTCCACATTCACCCATTCACACACACATTCACACACTGATGGCGGGAGCTGCCATGCAAGGCGCTAACCAGCAGCCATCAGGAGCAAGGGTGAAGTGTCTTGCCCAAGGACACAACGGATATGACTAGGATGGTAGAAGGTGGGGATTGAACCCCAGTAACCAGCAACCTTCCGATTGCTGGCACGGCCACTCTACCAACTTCGCCACGCTGTCCCCAATTTAGAAATTCAGGGTAAGGTATCTACTTCAGGCAGGGAGAATGTTATTTTGGCTACTGTCTGCAACCTTCTGTGTTATTCCTTCTCATCTAATGTCCTCCCACCTGCACTGATGCAGGGTTTCCCCTTAATGTAACTGAACGTGGTGCATCGCCACAGCAAAATCCTCGCTAACGTGAAAACAAATAAAACTAATATAATGTATTATAACCTCAAGAAGAAGTCAAACGTCAGACTCGCTATTTTCACTTTTATTGCCAAGCTTATGCGAAAATCCGGCCCAAATCCAAAAGGTTTTACCTCCCGTGAACACACTTTCGCTTTGTGCTTCCTCCGACACACAACAGCACTTTCTCACTCTCCGCTAATCCGCTTTCAGGCACAGAAGGTGCATTTGTGATCATGGGAAAATTAAACATAAAATCGAAACCCCACAAACAGAGAACAATACCACCAGCAGGTCGTTACAGTATAAATGGATATACCGTAATCTCCGGACTATAAGCCGCACCTGACTATAAGCCGCACCAGCTAAATTTAGGGGAAAATACAGATTGCTCCATATATAAGCCGCACCCGACTATAAGCCGCAGGGTTTTGATGTGTAATTACCGTAGTATATAGGGGTTCCTGCTACCACGGAGGGGATTGTCGGGACAGAGATGACTGTTTGGGAATGCAAAGCGTCCCATTTATTAACAATAAATCTTTCAATCATTCAATCAAACTTTCACATCTTTGACATGGCGAACAGCATTCGTGCAGAGTACAAATAATACAACGGTGCAAAGTAATACAAAGTGCTCGCCTGTACGTTATCAAAATAACCAGCCTACCGGTATATGAAAAGTCAGTCTTTAATCATTGTGTCATCGTCTTCCTCCTGCGTACTAAAACCACCGAAATCCTCTTCGTCGGTGTCGGAGAACAGGCCGTAAATAAGCCGCACCCTTGTATAAGCCGCAGGGACCAGAACGAGGGGAAAAAGTAGCGGCTTATAGTCCGGAAATTACGGTATACAGGTTATTTTTTGTGCACTATTGACAAAAGATGCACCGAAAATTCGACCACCGAAAACAGTGCTGCCGAAACTGGATGTTGTGAAATAAACAAGACGCACGCGATTGTCTGGAGTGTAATCAGCATGTCTGCGATGTGGACGTAAATTTAATATATTCCAGATATACCCGCGGACAGCAAGCTACAAAATGTGTAAATATTAAGAGGAAAGTGCAAACTTTTCAAAGAGAGAAAGTCCAACTGGAGCAGCAGTTTAATAGGGTTTATTTTGCAGTTTTATTCTGAAACAAGGTTAACTAAAATATTAAAAACATCTTTGTATGACGCAGTGCAGTTCTCCACCGATGCAAACTAAAACTGGCATTTCATTCATCCATCCATCCATTTTCTACCACTTATCCCTTTTGGAGTCGCGGGGGGTGCTGGAGCCTATCTCAGCTGCATTGGGGCGGTAGGCGGGGTACACCCTGGACAAGTCGCCACCTCATTACAGGGCCAACACAGATAGACAGACAACATTCACACTCACATTCACACACTAGGGCCAATTTAGTGTTGCCAATCAACCTATCCCCAGGTGCATGTCTTTGGAGGTGGGAGGAAGCAGGAGTACCCGAAGGGAACCCACGCAGTCACGGGGAAAACATGCAAACTCCACACAGAAAGATCCAGAGCCCGGGGATCGGACCAAGGCCCTTCGTATTGTGAGGGACATGCACTAACCCCCGTTCCACCGTGCTGCCCTATGCAGAGCCCAAATACACAAAAACAGGTACCTATAAGTAAGACAAGTTGGTTTTGCATAATAGATTCCTTTAATGGAGGACAAGAATTTGCTACTACACCCCTTGTCCTCTTTAACAATATGTTTAATAAGGTTGTATTTTGCATACTCTTATTCTGAAACAAGGTTAACTAAAATATTAAAAATATCTTAGTATGACGCAGTGCAGTTCTCCACCGATGCAAACTAAAACGGGCATTTTATTCATCCACCCATCCATCCATTTTCTACCGCTTATCCCTTTCGGGGTCACGGGGGATCTCTGGAGCCTATCTCAGCTGCATTCGGGCGGAAGGCGGGGTACACCCTGGGCAAGTCGCCACCTCATCACAGGGCAAACACACTCACATTCACACACTGGGGCAAATTTATTGTTGCCAATCAACCTATCCCCAGGTGTATGTCTTTGGAGGTGGGAGGAAGCCGGAGTACCCGGAGGGAACCCACGCAGTCACAGGGAGAACATGCAAACTCCACACAGAAAGATCCCGAGCCCGGGAATCGGACCCAGTACTCCCGTATTGTATTCCATGCTGCCCTATGCAGAGCCCAAATACACAAAAACAAGTACCTAGGTAGGAAAAGTTGGTTTTGCATAATAGATCCCTTTAATGGAGGACCAGAATTTGCTACGACACCCCTTGTCCTCTAACAATATGTTTAATAGGGTTGTATTTTGTATACTCTTATTCTGAAACAAGGTTAACTAAAATATTAAATTCACCTTAGTATGACGCAGTGCAGTTCTCCACCGATGCAAACTACAATAACTGGCATTTTATTCATGTTTATACAATTACAGCTGCACACCCACCTTGAGCGATGGCAATGGACTCGAACTTGTGCAGCTCCCGCAGCAGGCAGGTGCGTTCCGTCGGATGGAGGCTGTAAATAAACTCCTTGGCCCCGCGGGGAGAGTTGAGGGCCTCCACGGGTTCCTTCAGCGGGTGAGTGCCCAAGTGCCGGTACAGACACGGGCTGGACAGGGAGGAGGGAGCTTTCTGGCTAAACAGTCCGGCTCGGAGGGGCCCGCTCCCGGCTCTCATGTGGCGGACGGGCCGCAGGACTCCGCGCAGGCTGGGCAGCATCTCAGGGCGAACAGGGGCGAGTGCTAAGGGTCAGAAGGCTGGAGGGAGATGTTTATTATGTCCTATTACACTTCAAACGGTCACATGGGGTTATGGAAGGCGTGGCTTGAACATAAATATGAATAAATATACGAGAGTGATATTATAAATGCTTTAAATCAACTTACCTTCAGTCGGTGCTGAGCTGTCCCGTCCAACACGGGATAAAGCGTCTAAAGAGAGCGGTTGGTTCGACGCATACGTGTCTTATTTCCGTCCCCGGGCCGAAGGTTAGGAGCTGACGACAGAAACCGCGTCAAAAGCGACCATTTTGATGGTAATATTTTGGTAAAACGACATATTGTCAGGACGGAGGCGAGAGAGTGTAACCTTCGGGCGGACAGGACCGTGAGAGGCGGATGGGAGAGGAGCACTCCAGCCGCTGGAAGCGTCGACAGAAATGACCAATCAGAGAGCAGCTTTCTTGCACGCATGGTAATTACGTCACGTAATGACGTAGGCACGTTCAGAGAGCGTCGTCTATTTACTACTTCACTAATTTACATTTTATTGCAGTGCATGGTGGATTTGTTTAAGTTTAAACTTCACTATTGTAATATTACAATTTAACATAACTTAGAACAAGGTTGGTTGTCACACTAATTATTAGGGTTGAGAATCGAACAACAAATCGCGATTCGATTTTTGGATTGTTTATTGAGGATCCCCATTAGCCGACGCACAAACGCCAGGCTAGTCTTCCAGGGGTCCTTTTCAAAAGTTCAAAGTAAAATAATAATACACAGATCCAGTTACAAAACAGACACAAATCCAATTACAAACAAAAGAAAGGAAAAAGGAAAAGAAAAAGAAAATTCTCAAAAACAAATTGAAACAATAACAGTACACAGATCCAGCTACATAACATACGCAAATCCAGTTACAATAAAAGAAAGGAAAAAGGGAAAGAGAAAAAAACAAAAAAAAGTTCTCAAACTGATAACAGGAAAGATTACCTCTTAAGTCTAAAAAGGGACTTTACATGTTTCTTAAATGCTTTTTGACTGGGAATAGTCCTAATATTTCAATGAAGAGTATTCCATAATGAAATGCCTCTGTATACAACAGTGCTTTTCTTGAGGTGACGATTCGACTCTCGATTCAACACAACTCGCGATTCCAACAGATTCTTACAATATATTATTTGGTATAAAAAAAAAAGTAGTAAGACATTTTCAAAACAGGTGGGTTACAAAAGCGCCTCTTTTCAGCGTGGAGATGGCTAAAAAAAATAACATACATTTATGACAAATATGAATCCATTTAGAATAGAAATAAATAAGAATCAGGTGTGAATCGATTTTTTGAGCACCCACACAAATATATTGCTGGAAATCTAGATTATTAGGATCAGAGCTCACCTACATGGTCCTCTCTAGAGTAGGAGGGTTGAACTTTAAAAAAAAAAATCTAAATTGTAAATATTAATCTCTCCAGTTTTCCTCCTCTAGGCTTTAACACGATGTGTTTATAACTAAAACTAAAAGTGAGAAGGGAAATCTATTATTTGGATTGTTATTAGTTGGCTAGCTAATGGTTAGTTTTGCCATTTAGGGTTTTTGTCACATATACAGTACTCATTCATACATATCACATATAAAGACTGGCCTAAAACTGTCTTTTGCTTATTTTGTGTTAAAATGTATTAAGTTATATATTTGTCACTGCAACTAAACTTTCAAATGTATATTTGCCTAATATTTTCCCCATTAAAATACCATTGAGACAACCATCCTAGTGATGGGACTGGTTGTCACAATAAATGTCCCACCTTCGAGCTGCAGTATTGACGATGGTTTGATGATGAGCAATTCACACTTAAGTATAAAGTGTGCCTACCAACCCCGCTTGGGTGTGATCACATTCCTACTTTAATGACGTCATTCAAACAAGAACATATGACTCCTAGTGGGAAAAAAAACTACAGTACATTTTTCCACCACAGGGAAGTCTTGTGTATAGGACACTGGTGTAATCTGTAATATATGGCATTTACATAAAGGGTTTGTGTTTGATTGTTGTTTTAATAAATGATCAAGGGGTGTAATAATGCAGCTGCATAAATAAAGCTCAATAATGCAAGCAGAGGAGTCATGAATAGCATGGGCAACAGTGACCCCTGGTGGCTTAAATGCCTCATGTAATGACAGACCAAATGGAGATACTAAAACATAATAGAGAGGTAAAACATAATAAATATATATATATATATATATATATATATATATATATATATATATATATATATATATATATATATATATATATATATATATATATATATATATATATATATATATATATATATATATACACACACACACACACATTCACAAAACCAGTCAAGCACATTTCTTGTTTTTATTATATTGCTAAAGCTGTCAACAACCATTAAAGTATTGGAAATAAATTGCATCTTTGCCTGTTGCACTGTGGAGGGACAGAACAACTCTACTAAAATCAACTACTTATATTGTACAGTAAAGCCTTTTTTTTTTTTTTTTAAATATATACTGTATATCATAAGACACACAAACAATAAGGAACTTTGATATAATATATAATCGATATACTGGCAATTTAAATACAAAGGTGGATAATAGGAGTTTTAGACAATCAACAATATTGACGAATAAAGGCGTTGTTTCACCTGTACAACCATTGCTTGAAATGTAACAGTATGGAGGTAAATGCATTGTTCAGGGTTGGTCACATCAACAGATGTAGATGCCTTCTTGGTGTTTGAATATAATCCATCACACATCTTTGGGAGAGTAAATCAGGTTAGAGATTAAACATAGCGGGAAGTGAGTTGTTGGGAGACTACATGCTCTTGACCGTGCCAAATAAGTCTGCATCATCAGTAGAGTAATAGTGATGAAGTATGTCCATTACACAGCCAATATTTGTGAGCAGTGACCTTCAGGTCAGACACATTTATTATTATGACTGTGATTTACTTCCTAACCAGCTGGCTCCATACATTCTAGTTGCTATATGCAGGTGTGAAATAAGGGGCCCAAAGTGATTCATAGCATTGACGCCACAAACAAATCAATATTAGTAAAATAGGATTCATCACACATCATCAGACTGTATGTGCATGAATAGAGCCAAATGTGATATCTGGGAGTATAAAATGAAGAGAGAAAATAACTTAAATTGCTCCGACAGTTATTTACAAGTCGGATACTTTGTTAGTCAGCGTGGTCTCACAGTGCTTAAACTGAAATGTACATACACAAACTGTTAAGTAAAGCCTCATTGTGCTCCTACAGAACCCACAGGATGTCCTAAATACAAAGGATTGTGTTGTGATTGTACACACAGGAAGTATCTATCACAAAATGTCCACACATGACAGATGGAAAAATCTTAAATGCTACATTGCCGTTATTTACATCTTACAATTAATGACTTTTCCCAATTCGCTTATAGTAAGTGTTTTTTCCCCCCGACTTTAGTAAGGTTTATGAACTACATCACTCTGCTACATGAGACAGCATGGACAATAAATGCTAAAAATAAAGGGGCTGTACTGTACAAACCTTGGCGTGTAAATATTGCAGCTCATATTAGACTTGGATAGAACAAACTTAAACAAAGTGATGCCCCAAGGCAACATCTAGATAAAGAACATGCTTGTACAACAAGGCTGACATTGAGATTCCTATTTTAAAAAGGGAAGATTCTGATAGAAGTGTTGAGACCCAATGTGAGAAGCAGCAACACACTTTTTGGCAACAAACGTTTACAAATCATAGACATAACAATAAAGCAACAAATCAATTCATAGGTCAACGTGTGACTCTTTACGTAGAAGCCTCCTTTATGTGATGCTTGACGATGCAGTCCCCATCCTTAACTAGGACGGCAGGCTTGACGCCCCTTTAAGCGGTCAAAGGTGTCACAGTAGTGTTGCGGACGAATTAAAAGGACACAGGACGGAGGACAGCTTTGAGCACATCTGTGTGCAGCTGCTAAAATGTCCTTAAATAAAGTCTCCTTCTCTGGATTTATCCACCTCGTTTCTTGTTGTCCAATGTTCAAATAGCCTCCTCGTGTGGAACATTAACCAATTCAATTCAATAGGGACACCTCTGTAATTGCACAGCTATGGATTCAAATCGGCAAAAACACGTCAGTTTTTCGTCCCGAAATGTCCAATTTAACATCTTCTGAGACTGACTCGTGGTGCAGGATGTACCGGATGGGGTTTTGCAATTGCCCCGTTTGTTATATACAGTGTGTGTATCTTTTATATTTGTTTTTGTCAGGCGACGTGATCTCACTGCCGAATACTTTAGTAGGGAGGTATTCTCACAGTGGAACAGGGAACATGGCATCTAAAAGAAGGAACATTTGCTTGCTGAATACACAATAAGAAGTTAATGGATGGCACTACACAACACGTGGCGCAGAGCGGTCATTAGTGAGGGTCCTCTTGAGCTTGACGCCCTTGCGGATGGCCGACAACATGCTGCCATCTGCCTTGTCTCCTACTGGCTCATTGTGGGGGTGCCGCTGGGCCAGCTGGTTGGGCAGCGGGACAGTGGGAGGGTTGGTCGAAGCCTGACCGCTCCAAGACGCCACAGGCAGTGTGCCAGCATTCTCGGAACTCTCTTTCCCTATCTCCTCGACACTCCTGCTCCCGTTTGCCACCCCCGACATGTCAGGGACTGTTGGGATTTTTACCGGGATGACAAGTGTGCGAATAGGAATAGGACCAGAACCTAGTGAGCCTGCACGGCGGGAAGAGGGTTTTGAGGAGGGGGTGCGGCGGATTGTGGCAACGCCAGGAGTGATGATGACTGGACCGTGCCCTGTGGAATAGGAGCCAGAGGGGTTATGGGATCCGGAATAAAACCCATGATTTGAGTTGCCTGTGAATGAAAGACAAAACAGCTGTTTTTACAATGATCAGATTTAAGAATGACAAGTTCTACGTATGATAAATTCAGAATTCATAACGCCACCCCCACACTGCTGAAAGTGGAGCCCAGAAGAAACCAAAGAGAAATGGCCAGCAGGCATTTTGAAGTATGCGAAGACTTCATTTGAATGCACCTCGCTAGAGACACGTTTTGCTGTTGAATGCAGCTCCCGAGTGAAAGATCAAATTATGAAAATTCTGACTGAACTATTGGTTCAGACTGGGAGAATTAATTAACCGGAGGTAAAAACACATTTGATATATAAATATTTTTGAATGACATTTATAGTTTAAGTGTTTGTTTCGATTCAACTCTTCAGATTAAAACACGTACTAAAATCTTTACGCTTTTTAATAAACACTTTGGCCTGATGTACTAAAGGTTTGCGTGTATTAAGACATGTGCAAACTTGATAACATACGCAAAGCTGATCTATTAAACCCGTGCGCAGAGATTTGCGTCTCTTAAGTGACCAAAATACGGAGTGCAATCTATTTAGGGTGTCTGTCTTCATGAGTATGCAGAATATATGTTGATCATCAGAACGCCAACAATACTGGGAGAATAAAATGCAAATACAATTAATCAGCACAGGCTGTGGGATCTGCCAAGATTAAAACCATTCTATGGCTGTTGTTTTGCGTCTATATCAGGATGTCAAACGGCCGGATCAGGCCCGTGAACAGGTTTTATTCGGCCCGCGGGATGAGTTTGCCAAGTATAAAAATGAGCCGAAATTTTTGAATGAAAGAAACTGCTGTTCTAAATGTGTCCACTAGATTTCGCAATAGCAATTATTTGTATCTTTGTAGATGATGCTACATATGTAAAAAAAATAAACCACATGAAGCTAGTGCACCAGTCGAGGAAAATGAGCAAACTACATAATTAACATCCTGTAATTTGATTTTGATATATTTTTTTTATCTTGATAAATTGAAAATTAACACCAATGATGACTGATGAACATTATCACATAATGTATTCAGAAAGTATAAATAACGACAAATAAAGGTAGAATACTATTAACCGCAACATGTAAGTATAAAAAACCCCCAACAACATTATGATTTGTAAATTTTCAGAATGTGCTTGTTCTATTTTTAAACAAAGACAACAATCTGAAGTTGTCTTTATTTTTAAGTTATCGTGCTGGGATTTTACCAGTACGGCCCACTTGGGAGTAGATTTTTCTCCATGTGGCCCCCGATCGAAAATTAGTTTGACACCCCTGGTCTTTATTTAGTATGTCTAGAAAGGATGTGCAAAATGGCAGTTCGCTGTGAGAAAGGAGGCGATTGTGCTGCAGCCCCGTTGTACGTACTGTATGCTTGTTAACATATATGGGCTGTCAAAAATAAAAATATTACACATTTTATTTATTCAGTAATATCTTTTTATAATTTTATAGCTGCTGGATGACTACAGGGTCTTCTTGAAACAAATTTACCGAATATGTTTTGGTGTCTGCAGGCGTTTTTTAAATGTTAGTTTTTTCATTTAGGAGATAGTATCAACATATCTCCTATATGAGAAAATACATCTTCCATTATGCATTTTTCTTGCATCTGAAACATTCTAGAGCACACTTGCAGTTATTACCAGCATCTTGCATGAGCGCACCTTCAGAGCGTTATAAAAAGTGGGTTCTGTTGTAGATGCACTGCAGGACTGCTTCTTAAATGCCAGAAAAAACACACATGACTGTGCTGTAAATGATCGAGTGTGAAAACCTCATTTAAATAAATAAAGTTAACAACTGTACATGCAGTCTTTTAGATCACACACATCATTGCCACTTACAGTACACACAATTTCATAGTTTGCACACACTGTTTAGTGTGTGGTATTTGGATCTTAGTAAATCAGGCCCTATATGTTTAATTCATTTTTTAGTTTGTGACTAAAAAATGTTTGTTCCTGAAATGATCATTCAACTTGTTTTTGGTGTTGTCACTAGTTTTACACTTCTTCAAATTCAAACTGCACTTTAATGTACTTTCATTAAAAATCAGCATTTTGGGTCACTGCTTGCTAAACCGCTGGTGATAAATAAGCACAGATGTGCATAAGTAATCAAGGAATAAAATGCTATTTACCAGTTAATAGTGTTGTTTAGTAACTGTTAACTTTAAAGAAAAGTATTCAGTCTACCACTGATGATTACTGCAGAATGCAACATTTGCTGACAAGCAAGCTAAAGAGAGAACTTTGAGAGGAACAAGTTTTTACACTCAAAAAACGTACCGAAATAGAACTGAAAAACGTGGCCCAGAAACCGATGTACGGACCGTACTGTGGGTTACCTGTACTGTTGCAGCCCGAGTGCAAACATGTCAAAGACCATGTGTTTAAGCTCAGTGTGTACCTGTCACAGCAGGAGGATAAGGACCAGTAGCTGTAAAATTTCCTATGTGAGTGGGTGTGGAGGGATGGGATCCAGTGGGGTAGACTGTCTGCGGAGAGTAGGGAGCCTGTGCGCTTGGCAGGCCGGCGGTGGAGGCGGGCCGCTTGGTCTGAAACATACGTCGGTAGGACTGGCCGATGTCGCTGTTTCTGGGGATGGTGGATGACTTGTCGAAGTCAGACTGCTGCTGCTCAGGCTCCTGGTCCCCAGCCATTGAGAAATAGTCATAATCGGACACTGAAGGTGATAAAACAGACAGAAGTCAATATACTGGGATAACTCAAGCTTTAAAAGCACCTCTAGGCTGCTTGTGTACTGCGTGTTACCTTGTGAGGGTATTGTGTCCTCAGAGCAGCAGGGTGTATTAGCCTGAGTGCTGTATCCACTGGAACATTGGATCGAGTCCCGACTGGACCTCTGGGTGTCCAGTTCCAGGCCTTTAGATAAGGCCAGAGCCAGTTCATCATGGGCCTCAAACTCACCAGCCTGGGGGCATAAATACAACTTGAGCACACAGCTCTGAAAGTGTCACTACTGGAATATATCAAAGTTATTCCAAATGAGACACACAGTCGTCCCCTTGTTTCCACGGTTAATTCAGAAGGGATATGATACACTGATTTCCACGAAGTAGGGTTATTATTATTAAATCAAATATTTGAATACAAAGAGCATTAAAAATGTTTATGACTTTCTACCGGTAAATATGTTTTTAAAAAAAAACATTATTAAAGCCCCCTGAAATAACCCCCATATAGTCACCTTTACACTTGTTTCAGCCAGTACAGTAGCCTTGAGTATGTTCTACTGTAGATTACTGTACTTAGCAGTGTTTTGACAGCATTTTTTTAAATTTAGTTTTAGTCAGTCTTTTGGCAAAAAATATATTTTAGTTTTAGTGACTTTTAGTCATCTAAATTGATTTAGTTTTAGTCAACGAAATTAGTCAGCTAAAATTACAGTATATTTAGTCGAACAAAATAAAAAGTATAGAAGATAAGGCCTCTTTAATGTTTATTTGAAAGCACCTTTATTTAGACTACATGCAAAGCATTGTCTTAACACAAAAACAGCAAGATCTTATGGTCAAGGATGATGTACTTACTGTAAGTCATATTTTGCTCCAAATGCCAATGCCAATAAATATCTTTCAGGCACTTTTACTAGTTTTTTAAGCTACCTCTCTGGCAAACCCGGTATGCATGTGTGTTGCCAAAGGATAGGTTAGGATGCGAGCCTTCAGTGTAATTTGTTTATAAGCGCGGGAGAACCAGAAGCAGCAAATACACATATGTGGCAGGACAAATTTCATCTATCCATTTTCTACCACTTGTCCCTCTTGGGGTCCCTGGGGGGCTGGAGACTTTCATTAGTTGATAAATGTCTGTCTCAAATAAATAAATACAATCAAAACACTGCATTTACTTCCTCCTATTGCTGCATGTGTCACATAAACACGTTGGACCACATTAACATTTGTCATGCTTTTAGATTTACTATTAGATAAATGATTCCTTGAGGTAGACAAAATTACTTGATCATTTTTTGTAAAGAAGTTATATGGTGGAAATGGAATTAGTCTTAACTTACAGATGTGTATATGTAATGACCAATGACTGGCATCCTAACACCAAAAATAACATTCTGCCAGGTGTACACATATTATGATGTGGAACATATTTACATCAATACAGTTTGGTTTTGGCGGTAAAAAATCTAAATTCCTCATCCCACAAGGAAAAACATTTGATTTGCTCTCCTTTGTAACTAACTCTTGACCCTTCTTTCATAGGTATGCTGTTAAAGAGCTGTGATTAGATATATATTGACCTTGTCCAACCCATCTACAAGACAAAGTTAAATAAGATTGGATTTTGTTTCAGTCAACATTTACGTCTTGTTTTTATTCATTGAGTAAAATGTCAGTTAATTTTTTTTAAACGTTTTAGTCAACACGCACTTGTTTTGATTAGTTAACGTCGTATTTTCGTCAGGGGAAAATATGTTGTTGACAATAACTAAGATGAAAATTATTAGTCACTGAAATTAACACTGATCGGTAGCCCGAGGATACTCCAAGCGTCATTGCTATGGCCGTTGCTCGGCCACTACCACATGGCCATAACGTGGAAATACTTTGTCACGTCCTGAATAATTCCTCTAAGATGGAACTGGACTTTCAGTGCTCAAACCACAGGCGTAAATTGTTGGTCAATTTTCCGTAACTACGACAATTAGCTGTGATGTTAGCATTCCGTGTTAACTTTGCGTGTCTGCGTTGTCATTCTACATCGATCACGTCAAAACTGCGTATTGATTTCGAAGATCAAGTGTATCAAAACAGTTCAGCTCTACTTTGACTGGACAGTTGCGGGCAGCGCTCTCAAGGGTTGTGCTAAATGTCTAATGCTACTTCCAATTGTTGTCATTCGACATTCCTCACGTTAAAGGCTCGCCAATGTGAAGATGTGTTATTGATGAGGCAGGTGTTGAAGATTAAGTCCACCAAAAAGTTGTTCTCCCAAAAGTTAATTTGAAATTGTCGCGGTGAAGATAGAGTAGCTTCAAGATTAACCACCTATTGTTATGAGCAGGCTTGGTGAATATTTTCATATAACATAATTATTTGAACATAAGACAAATACTGCACTGTATAACACATATAACACACAAATAACACTTAATTTAGGGCAAAAACATGTATAGTATGCTTTAAAAAAAAGGCAAAACTTTGAAGCGTGATGTCGCGAGGGACGACTAACTTATTTATACACTACATTGAGAAAAACTCAAGTGACCTTGACAGGTGCGGTCCTGTTCCTCTTGTCGACTGAAGCCTTTTGGGGTGTCTGCATTTCAGCTGTAGCTGGGGTTGGGGCTGAAAGGCTTTGCGGTGCACTGCTTACAGTGCCCGTACCACCATTACAGTCCAATATAGCTGGCGACCCCTTGTCTTTCTTCTTGCGCAATGTGTTGACCATGGGCTGGTCATATGGTCCTGGCTTTGCCCAGTCCTGGTAAGAAACAGTCTAGTCAGTCAGTGTTCTGATACATGATTCACATTTCACTTTAAATGATTGCCAAAATACAATAAAAAAATAGGTAGAAAGCGTGACATGTAGACCAGACTATGGACAAGGAGTAAAATGCAGTGATCTTCAAGACGAACCTTCCAACTGGGGACGCAAGAGGAAGGCATCATGAGGGAGCCCATTGGGCAGTGGTGAGGGAAGTCTGGCAGCAGAGCTGAGGCGGGACGTGACCATGGCCGTGTGGGGCAGGAGGAGGAAGTGGAGGATGGAGGGAAGAAAGGGAAGGCTGTGTCCGAGCCTGAGCTCAGACTCCCACCGTTGCAGGGGGAGTTGGCTGGGCTATAGTGGTCAAAACTATTGGACAGCTGCTTGGGTATGTGGGTGGGAGGATAACAAGGACATAACAGAAACAAACAACGGGATGAATTATTGAAATAATAAAATGGAAAAAATAAGGTAACAGACAATACAATAAAAAAAAAAATTGAAAAGCACAAAAACAATGAAAGAAACTGAAGTAAATAGTAATGGCAATGACATTAGGTTTACAGTCCTTAGCAGGGATGCAACAATTATAGATTTTCACGGTACAATTATAGTCTGAGTAATAATCAAAGTTTTACAATTATAAGGATTATTATGTATTGATTAATTTTAAAATTAAACAAGTAAAACATCACATTGATATTTCTTAGAGATTGTGATGTGTTATTTATTAATACTGTCTGAAATAACAGTAGTCAAATAATAAAAAATAGGTATAAATAAACAAATAATTACCTTAACATTTGTATTATTAAAATAAGACTAATAAACTCAAGCGTTAGTCATCAACTGTCATCTATGCCTATTAATTTTTAATAAACAATTTTATGCTGCGTTAGTAATAATTGAGATGTTATTCTACAAGCTCCTGATGTTATGTTAGTGTTTCACACTTGCTATATTAACTTACAATGCCTGTAGTTTATTCAACACAGGCAAGAAGAAGCAATCTGTAACATTAAATGGTTAGTGAATGAAGCCTTTGACAGGAGTACCAGTTGCTGTTTACACTGAACTCACTCAACGCTAAACTACTGATTGTAAGTGACGCCTTTATATTTCACTATTTACCAACTCAATTCTTCATGAAGTAACTTGCTATTATCATATTTTGACTTAGTTATTATGTGTTGCTTTTACTTTGCTGCACCATTTAGCCACACATTTCTTTTGGCAGGTTTTGCAAATGGGTGAGCCATCGTCTTCAGTGACTACCCGGTCATTTTTAAAGCACCTGAAATGTTCCCTCGCTGCAAACTTTAGCAATTTGGGAGGGCTGGAACTGTCCTGTTACCATTTTTAAGGTAATGTAGCATACTAGCGTGTCTCTTGATAGGTGCGTATCTGTCATGTCTGTGATTATGTTTTGTTTTAGTCATGTTCGGATTTGGTTTTGGACTTTTTGTGCACTTTTATTTGTCACCATAGCAACCATTAGTTTCACCTGGTTCACATTGTCATGTCACGCACCTGTTCACGGTTAGAGTCACTCACCTGTTTTCACTGATCATGTCACTATATAAGCTTTTCTGTTTCTGTTGTTCGTCCTGGCGACATCACATTCACTCCTGCCACTCTGTTCACGCTCATGATCCATGCTGTTCTTTTTCATGTCCTGTTCTGGTTCCAAGTAAGTTTTCTTTATTCAAGCCTTAGTTTGCAAGTTTGTTTTATGTCCTAGTTCTGCCTTTGTGCAAGTCTTTTGTTTTGTCATAGTCAAGTTTTTACCTCCACTGTGAGCGCCTTTTGTTTGTACTTTTTTAGTTTGAATTAAAATGTATTTAAATTCACGTCTCGCACGCGCCAATTTTCCGTTGCCTTCTGGGAGAACAAACCACGCCAAGGACCGAGTCCTGACAGTAACCAAATCCGAACATGACTAAAACAAAACATAATCACAGACATGACAGTATCAGCCCGTGCACCGCTGGTGTAACTTTGTTTCCGTGCAGGTTGTGCCGAAAATAACATACCAACCTAATGTCCGAGTGACACACGGTGTAGTGGAGCCTTTGTGATTATATAACCATGACGTTTTCTCAATCATGGTAAATAGATAATAATAAAAAATAAAAGTGGTTAATTGTTGCATCCCTAGTCGTTACGAATAGGGGTGGTTATTTCTACTAAAACTTCCTGGATTAATGAATGAATGCATTGTTTTTAACCATTGTCCATTAATTATATTAATTTGATGCATTTTTTTGTTTGCGACCAAGTAGTAAACTACATTTTTTTCTAGATCCTATTACTCAACATTAAATTTCACACAATCAATCAATCCTTAATGATCCAATAATCCATTATTATTCTCTAGGTATAGTGGTCCAATGATAGAGGACTCTTCCAAGCATATCTCAGTTGTTGTAGTGTGAGTAACAACAGGTTGACGCAATGTTGAGCCAAGGTTTAGTACAATAAAGCTGGAGGTACAGCAAAGACATTCGTAAGAAGGGGAAAGGCTGATGTTGGGTAAGCATGTTTCACCTCGTCAGCAGTGTGTGGCGTTGCAGCAGCAGCTTCAATAGAATGAGGTTCACTGTTGGAGTCACTGTGAAGCTGCCCACACTCTGACACATCAGAGGAGTTGGAACTAGCACAAGGCTGGGACAACAGCAGCAAGCAGGACAAAAGCAGGTAGCAGAAGGACAGACACAGAAAAGCAAACACAGACATGTCAAAGTGATGATCAGTTTGTTAGATTGCACGGCCAACTTTTCCATAGTTTCTCAGCAGTTAGTCAGAGGTACAGTCATGTGACTATGGAGAAGGTGGAGTGGGAGTTGTTACTTCATTTAAAGCAATGTCAGTGTTGTATAGCGTGGTGTTAATAGGCTTGATAAAGGTAAGGAATGAAATGAATCTAAAGTTCCTTATTAAAACATGCAAATTTAGAGATATTTGGTTTTACTTCCGAGAATATTATGGGATCATTCTGTGCCTATTAACATAAAGGAAATACATTCATATTCCAGACAGAGTGACATTTCTGCTATAACGCAGCGAACCAATTTCAAAAATGTCACTGTTCTTTCTCACCAAGAAAAAGACTCATTCCCATAGCAGATTAATGAAGACCTAACTTGTAAAAACAGATGAACAGACTCACAAATGTTTTGTTGCTAACATTGAGGAACCTAATAGGAGAACTTGGTTGCTGCTGTGCAAACAAAATAACCACTGCAGCGATACATATGGTTTATCCCAAAGCACACTCAGCCCACACAGAGCACGCTTCAGTATTCCGGCTCCTGTTTTGATTGAATTTACAGAATGAGAGTAGTGGATAGAGACGCACTCAAAGTACTCGTGGTGCACTGTGCAACACTTAAAAATGTACATTTGGTAAAAATATTAACTCGTAATGCTTGAGCCTCTCCAAACCACAGTCTGTCACAGCGGTCTATGTTTTTAAAGCATGACCTGCTTTGCCCTGGGCTACAATGGAAACACTAATTTTTTTTACAGTCAAGCTGTAATAACCTCACCACAATCTCATAAACTTACTGCTGCTGGCTAATGCTTTACTAGGTACAGTTAATGTGTACACTTCCCACTCTGACTCAAAATCTGAATTTTATATAGTAAATCACATTTACATGTTACAGATGTTACTAAGAGTGTTGATTGTTAACATTTTTGCTCACCTTGCTCTCAGCTGGCATCGGTGAGGATGATTTCGATGAGGAGTACTGGTCATGCGATGAAGAGATGAAGCCAGAGTCGTGGGAGGAGATGCTGGAGAGGCGAGCCGAGGCCTGCTGGGACAGCGTGGAGCTGCGGTATCGGTGGCGGGGTTGATGGTGGTGGAAGAGGTGGTGTGAGGAAGAGGAGGAAGAAGAGGAGGAAGGAGAATGAGAGTGAGAGCCGCTGGATCCCCTGGAGTCACTACTGTTAACACTGTTCAGACTACTGTGACAAAGGAGGGAGGGCATGAGAGTAGGATGGGGGGCCGGTTTAAGGGGAAGCATTGACAGATGGAGCAAGGAGAAACAAGGGCACCCAAAGAGAAGAAC
Source organism: Entelurus aequoreus (assembly GCF_033978785.1). Classification (NCBI taxonomy): domain Eukaryota; kingdom Metazoa; phylum Chordata; class Actinopteri; order Syngnathiformes; family Syngnathidae; genus Entelurus; species Entelurus aequoreus. The sequence continues at coordinate 44,015,067 of NC_084741.1, read as the reverse complement.
ATAAGGATGGAATTTGCATAAAAAGTTGATTAAAAAAAGAGAAATGAAGAACACAGGGAATTGGGGGAGTGAAGAGGAAAAAGGGTAAAAAATAATTAACACAGCCCACCATGTAGCAGGCAGTGACTGAGCAAATTCAGACAATTACAAGCATGAGAGGCTTTGAGGCAGCAATTGAAAATCAAAACCATTATCTTAAATACTATGTATTCTATCTATATATTAGGGCTGGGCGATATGGAGCAAAACTCATATCCCGATATACAGTATTTTGGCTGAATCCCGATATACAATATATCGAAATACCGTAATTTCCGGACTATAAGCCGCTACTTTTTGCCCTCGTTCTGGTCCCTACGGCTTATACAAGGGTGCGGCTTATTTACGGCCTGTTCTTCTCCGACACCGACGAAGAGGATTTCGGTGGTTTTAGTACGCAGGAGGAAGACGATGACACAATGATTAAAGACTGACTTTTCATATACCGGTAGGCTGGTTATTTTGATAACGTACAGGCGAGCACTTTGTATTACTTTGCACCTTTGTATTATTTGTACTCTGCACGAATGCTGTTCGCCATGTCAAAGATGTGAAAGTTTGATTGAATGATTGAAAGATTTATTGTTAATAAATGGGACGCTTTGCATTCCCAAACAATCATCTCTGTCCCGACAATCCCCTCCGTGGTAGCAGGAACCCCTATATACTACGGTAATTACACATCAAAACCCTGCGGCTTATAGTCGGGTGCTGCTTATATATGGAGCAATCTGTATTTTCCCCTAAATTTAGCTGGTGCGGCTTATAGTCAGGTGCGGCTTATAGTCCGGAAATTACGGTAGTTTTTACGGAAAAGAAATTTAGACAAAGTCAAACCCAAATATGCGTGTCAAGTTGTTTTATTGAAACAAAAAGTACATTTCGGGAAATGTTTCGGTTTCAGGAATAGACAAATGCACATAAAATTGTTGAAAAGCCTTGAAAATAATATAAGAATAGTAAAGTATAATTTTCATTGAAACAAACCTTAAGCTATGCTGAAATTCTCAGCCAATAACAAAAACACAAAAGAAGAAAATATAAAATAATGTCCCTGGTTTAAGAGGACTTTTTAAACATCAGCAGCAACTTGGAAATATTTTACCTTTGACAAGAATGTTTTTTAGCTCAACATTTTTAGAAGACCCTTGTTCCCCTTAAAAATTTGAGCGAGGAACACCAAGCTGTAAACTGCAAGATACTGTGTGGCAGCTGACAATACTGCCACTGCAGCTAAACCACCTTTTCAGATTGTTGTGATGAGTTGGGGCAGTGCTTCTTGAGCAAAGTAGTTGTGACTGGGAAGCTCATATAACCACATACTTATTTCTGGTAGCTTTTTAAATCCGTTTTTTTCATACCATTGCAACTCGGAACATATCTATTAACACAAAGTTTGCATTCTGGCAGAAATGTATTCTCCATCGTTTTCATGTGAATCCATCTCTCGCGTTGTTGATTTGATAGAATCATGTCAGTTGCAACTCGCCACGCTGCTATCATGAAAGCGTGTTGACCCGAGTGATGCCAAGCCTTCAGTCAAACAGACCTGATGGCTGTCAACAATACCGCTGAAAATAATTTTCAAGTAAAATCCGGGGAAAACAGGATCTGCAAGACGCCAGAACAGGAGGCCAAAATGCGTGATTTCCCAACAAAATGGTCACGATTGACAGGTATAATTCACACTCTCCTCGTACTGGCGTTTGTGTCAAGTGAGCTGCTCCACATGTGAGTGGAGTAGGCGGGACAACACCCAGCGCAGAAAGAATGAGTAGCAAAACATTAAGGATTGCATATATCGGGTATGATGCTATTGTCTCAAATACATAGCTCTTTATAAAATATACCGGTATACTTCGTAAAACTGGTATACTGCCCAGTGTGTGTGTGTGTGTGTGTGTGTGTGTGTGTATATATATATATATATATATATATATATATATATATATATATATATATATATATATATATATATATGCAAAACCCAAAACCAGTGAAGTTGGCTAGTTGTGTAAATCGAAAATAAAAACAGAATACAATAATTTGAAAAACCTTTTCAACTTATATTCAATTAAATATACTGCAAAGACAAGATATTTAATGTTCGAACTGAGAAACTGAATTTTTTTGGCAAATAATCATTAACTTAGAATTTAATGGCAGCAACAGTACAAAAACGTTGGCACAGGGGCATTTTTACCACTGTGTTACATGGCTTTTCCTTTTAACAAGACTCAGTAAACGTTTGGGAACTGAGGAGACCAATTTTTGAAGCTTTTCAGGTGGAATTCTTTCCCATTCTTGCTTGATGTACAGCTTAAGTTGTTCAACAGTCCGGGGTCTCCGTTGTGGTATTTTAGGCTTCATACTGCTCACTGCTCCCCTCACCTCCCAGGGGGTGCTTAAGGGTGATGGGTCAAATGCAGAGAATCATTTTGCCACACCTAATGCGTGTGACAATCATGGGTACTTAACTTTTAACTTTAATATTGTGCCACACATTTTCAATGGGAGACAGGTCTGTACTACAGGCAGGCCTGTCTAGTACCCGCACTCTTTTACTACGAAGCCACGCTGTTGTAACACGTGGCTTGGCATTGTCTTGCTGAAATGAGCAGGGGCGTCCATGATAACGTTGTTTGGATGGCAACGTATGTTGCTCCAAAACCTGTATGTACCTTTCAGCATTAATGGTGCCTTCACAGATGTGTAAGTTACCCATGTCTTGGGCACTAATACACCCCCATACCATCACAGATGCTGGCTTTTCAACTTTGCGCCTATAACAATCCGGATGGTTTTTTTCCTCTTTGTTCCGGAGGACACGACGTCCACAGTTTCCAAAAACAATTTGAAATGTGGACTTGTCAGACCACAGAACACTTTTACACTTTGCATCAGTCCATCTTAGATAGGCTCGGGCCCAAAGAAGCCGGCGGCGTTTCTGGGTGTTGTTGATATGGCTTTCGCTTTGTATAGTAGAGTTTTACAGAGTTTTGCATTTACAGATGCAGCGACAAACTGTAGTTACTGACAATAGTTTTCTGAAGTGTTCCTGAGCCCATGTGGTGATATCCTTTACATGCTGATATCGGTTTTTGATGCAGTACCGCCTGAGGGATCGAAAGTCACGGGCATTCAATGTTGGTTTTCAGCCTTGCTGCTTACGTGCAGTGATTTTTCCAGATTCTCTGAACCTTTTGATAATATCACGGACCGTAGATGGTGAAATCCCTAAATTCCTTGCAATAGCTAATTGAGAAATGTTGTTCTTAAACAATTTGCTCAGGCATTTGTTCAAAGTGGTGACCCTCACCCTATCCTTGTTTGTGAATGACTGAGCATTTCATGGAAGCTGCTTTTATACACAATCATGGCACCCACCTGTTCCCAATTAGCGTGTTCACCTGTGGGATTTTTCAAATAAGGGTTTGATGAGCATTCCTCAACTTTCTCGGTTTTTTTTGCCACTTGTGCCAGCTTTTTTGAAACATGTTGCAGGCATCAAAATCCAAATGAGCTAATATTTGCAAAAAATAAGTTTCTTAACGTTAAGTATATGCATAAGTAGTGCATTCTATTCAATTGAATATAGATTGAAAATGATTTGGAAATCGTTGTATTCTGTTTTTATTTACGATTTACACAACGTGCCAACTTTACTGGTTTTGGGTTTTGTATATATATATATATATATATATATATATATATATATATATATATATATATATATATATATATATATATATATATATATATATATATATATGTATATATATATATATATATATATATATATATATATATATATATCTGCGCTAAAAAACAAACAAATACAATGAGAAGGTGTTTTATTGTTTCTTTTGGACAAGTTTACTCACCCTACATTTACCAGTAGCCCTTCTTTTTTCCCCCAATCGTAGTGCTGTTCAGTCTTCTAGCCGTCCATAGCGTTTCTACTCCTATGGATTCTCTTATTCATAACTCTAAGCAACGTTTGTAAGTTTTACAATATAACTAAAACTGTTTATAGTTACTAAACATCCCATGTGTGATGTCTGTAGGAATGTTTCCATGCATATTTGTACGTGCTATCGTAATGTAATAATTCTAGCGTCGTTAGAAATAGCTAATATGCTATCACGTTTATGAGTATCTGTGTTAGAAGTATTAACTTACAATGGCATTCTTTTTGTATTGTTTCAGTTTCACAAATTCAGCTTCACTGTATGAACGTTTCAGTTTACGAACCATGTACAACAACCAATTAGGCTTGTAAATCGATATTCTATATACCGGTACTTGTTTTGTGAAAATCGAGCGAAGACTGTGTAATGTTAGATGCCAAGACAGACTGTTGAATAAATGTAGATTGACTGGACACATTTATACGTTACAATTTCTCAGTGAAATGTCATACTTCTTTTAAGCATACTGTAAGATGCAACCCACCATTGCAGGACAAGCAAAGTTTAATCAATGTACCAACACCAAGGTAATGACATATAAAGCGCAAAAACAATACAGCAATACAATTCCCTTAATAAGAGGGGGGACAGATACCTGTGGGCAACTCTTGTCACAGTAAATTTTGTCACTGAGTATTTTACAATAATACACTAGCATCACTTACACAATAAATACAGCAGCTTAATAATAGCACTTATGCACCACTTGGGGGCACAACTGAAATATGTTTGTTTACAGTGGAGGAAAGATTTGAAATCTCCATAAATAAGTGGTTACATTTGCAGTTGATCTGTGATTCCTAACGGCTGCAACAAATCATCAAATTGTGCTATAGAAAATTATACAATTTCCCTTAATTGGTCCTAAAAAATGTTTTTATTTACTAAGTATTCTATAATTGCTCATTTGTCTGTCTGCGACATCTAGTGACAAGAAACTAAATAAATGCTCTGATCATATAGCATATTTACTTTTTGTGACATTTTTGTTTGGTGGCATGCCGTGAGGTATTTGTAATATGAAATATGTTTCAATAAAGGTTGGGAAACACTAATGGAGTAATGTGGTCTTTGTGTTTACCTGCACATGCTGGACTTCCTTGACACTGAGGTGCTGGGAGAAGAGGGAGGAGTTTGGTATGACCAAGCATAGTCTGAACCTTTCAGATCCAAGATGACCTGGTGGGAATATAAATATATATATTATAGTATAATTTTTCATGTGAGGCGAAACGTCAAAACAACATCGGATTCAAGCTGCAACAAAAGTGATGTACTGAGCAAAATATGTGAGTGGGATAAAATCGTGGGTTTCTTACTTGTTCACTGGCAGGGGGGAGCTTGTGCGGGTCAGAGGTCAGAGATTTGAGGTCTTCAGAGATTGACTGGAGATGGGTAACCTCTCCTAACATAGAAATCTCTTCATCCTGCGCCAATCAAGAAGTAAGTAGTGTCAGTCACACATAGTTGAATATTTATCAATTAGCACATAAAGAACAAAGTTTGATCAAAGATTAAAAAACAAAGCAGCAATGAACGTTCTGCTTACCACCACAGGCCGCAACATGGCTACGAAGGAGCAGAACCTTTGTCTTTCCTCGATGAGAGCCTTTCTCAGGGCCTGTTTCTCGGTTTCTTCCAAAAGAATGTATTTATCGCTGACATCCTGCATTGCGCTGTCCAACTGGGGCAGGATATCACCACGACCTGCAATGTGTAACACACACACACACATATTAGCAATACACATGACCTCAGTTTTTAATACAAAACAAAGTGAGGTAAACTCAATGTAAAACAACTATATACATTGACATACTTTGGGCCTGATCTACTAAATGTTTGCGTGTATTAAAACAGGTGAAATCTTGATAGCACATGCAAAGCTGATCCACTGAACTCATGCGCAGAGGATTTTTTCTCTTAAACGAACAAAATAATCTATTCAAATATATCTATTGAGCGTGTCCGTCTTCATGTACAGTAAATGCAGAATTTATGCAATACTGGGAGGAAAAAATGCAAATGTATTCAACACGCACAGTGTGATTTGTAAAGACTAAAACTGTCCTGCGAAAACCATTATGGGTCTTTACGTAGCACGTCTGAAATGTGCATGTAAACTGACAGTTCAACAGAAATGGCTGTGAGAAAGGAGGTGATCGGTCTATTTAACAATTTTATAGCTGCTGTATGACTAAAGGGGCTAATTAAAAGAAATTATTTAATGCTGCGTTTTGGTGTCTTTATGACGTTCATTTTTTTTATAATGCACTTTATGAAAAAAACAATATGCACTTCCTTGCGTCTTGAACATTCCAGCGCATGCGTAATGGTAAATGGGTAAATGGGTTATACTTGTATAGCGCTTTTCTACCTTTTTAAGGAACTCAAAGCACTTTGACACTATTTCCACATTCACCCATTCTCACACACACACATTCACACACTGATGGCGGGAACTGCCATGCACGGCGCTAACCAGGCCCATCAGGAGCAAGGATGAAGTGTCTAGCTCAAGGACACAACGGACGTGACTAGGATGGTAGAAGGTGGGGATTGAACCAGTAACCCTCAGATTGCTGGCACGGCCGCTCTCCCAACTTCGCCACGCCGTCCCCCATGGGCAGACTTTCAGTGCGCTAAAAAAGTGGGTTCTGTTGTAGATCGCACCGCAGGACCGCCTTTAAAATGCCCAGAAAAGGTGATACATAACAGTTTGTAAAAAAAAATGTAAACGCCACAGGTAAATGAGTATCTCCATGGTGAAAGCCGCATAGTACAGGCAAAAACTTCATTTAAATAGGGCGGTCTGCGCCATGTCCACCGATAGTACAAGCAATTTTATAGTTTGCACACGCTATCTAGCGCGCATTATTTGGCTCTTAGTAGATCCGGCACTAAACGTAGTGAAATTCACAGACCATGGAAAACACACAGGTGGTTTCACATTTGATTAGTTAGCATCAGTTACCAGTACCTACTTCACTTTTCCCTATCAGCCCAGCATGAGGAAACATTTTATCACTTAAGTGTCTCCTGATTAGAAGTGGTAAGAATCTATGCACTTAAAGCTAATCTCTCTAGAAAATGTTAATGTTGTGATTGTCAATCTATATTTAGGCACAATTCCTTGTCAAGCCCTTCAAACATATGTTCCTGGTTGTAGCTCAACGAGACATAGAATACATGGACTACTAATCCATCCTAAAGTCCCAATAAAGGCAGAAGGGCTTGTGGTGGCTGTCCAAGTTAGGAACATACAATTGCCAGCAATGTCTTTGATAAATCAAGGTTAAACTCCCAGTGAACAACACTGAAGTCTATCCGATCTGGTTTCTGGGCAAAAAAAACAAACTGCCGCCTTTCAACCACCTCTGACCTTGTCAATGCGAGTCCGAAGTAAAAGAGTACAGATGTAATGACAAATTCACTGTACAGAACACACATTGAGGGTTTTCAACGGAATTCTCCATTATTATACTCAGTCAAAGAAAACAAAAGGGTCATTGCGCATCGGATTATGTTACAAGAGTAGACATTAATGAGCGGTGACAAGGAAAGTCAACAAATATACGGTACAAACCTTGTGGCTGTTGTGGGTGGATGATACAGTTCATTTAAGATTGTGTTTTAACTTAAAGCAAGGAAATGGCCAATCACAACAGACTGATTTTTGCAAGAGGCAATAATTTTTTGGCAAATCATTTGGGCCAATGTATTTCTTCCTGCTCCAGCTCACCTGTGATTAATGAGGACAAGTAGTATATAAAATGAATATTGTTTAAAATGAGTCAACACCACGCTATTGAATATAAAACAGTGCATATATGTATGAAGACAGATTGTTTTAATCACATCATCCGCAAATGTAATTTATCTAGTAAAGACTAATGTCTAAAATAAACACATTTAAAAAAACAAAACAATATATTTATATGTACATACATATGTGTATATATATATATATATGGACTATAAAGACATAGTACCGTAGCTCCAAAAGCCTCTAAAAATGACAATACACAATACGTTTTCATGGTTCCACTATCGTGTAGCATAAATGGCAAATATTTCAAGTTTCTGATTACATTGTACAAGGCTTTGTGATGAACTAGTTGTATAACTTAGCCCAAGGGTGCAAAGTGATCCATTTGAGTCATTTGCTCGGTTTCGACTGAAGAACAAATCACATGTGAGCAATTTTTCCCTGCATACTTCTGAACATGACTCTGGCTATTTAAGGTAAAGGTTATGGTTCACCAGTGGTTCTTTGAATGTTAGAACCTGTTACAATAATCAACCACACTGAAAACATTGATTAGAGCTTCAAAGCCCAGGCTATCTCACGGAACAGCAGAAATTCTATGGTGGGTCTCGGGGGTGCAGAGGTCTGGTTTTCTCTCACGACTCAAACTTATGGCAGAATTTTTTAAGAAAACATGAAGCGGTTTTGAAAGCACACAACTGTAAGGGCCAACATTAATATGAGAACTTTAGAGGTTAACATGATTTTTTTTTAAAAAAAAGCATCCACAGTACAGTCTGTTGCTTGACGGGATCAACACATCAACTATAGTTTATGTAAATATCTACATTATTACAGTAAATAGCTTATAATAAACTATATTGACTTACGAGATTGGTTCTAGCATCTTTAGTGCACAAAGTGTATCAATTTGGTTCTCTTATCCTTTGATCCTCAGGGATCAATACTTGGACCACAATTTTTTTATCTTTATATAAACAACATTTGTAAAGTTACAAAGGACTTAAAATTAGTATTATTTGCAGATGATACAACTGCGTTTTGTTCAGAATAGAACACACAAAAGCTAATACAAATAATAACAGAAGAAATGAACAAATAAAAAATATGGTTTGACAAAAACAGACAGTAAAACTAAAATAATGCTTTTTGGTAACAGTAGAAGGGAAAGTCAAACACACATACAAATAGACGGATTAGATATTGAAAGGGTAAAAGAAAACACATTTTTGATGATGAAATGAATTGGAAACCTCATGTAAAAAATATACAACATAAAGTAGCAAGAAACATGTCAATAATGAATAAAGCAAAACATGTTATGTACCAAAAATCACTTCATATCCTTTACTGCTCGCTAGTGTTACCATATCTGGGTTATTGTGTAGTAATATGGGGAAATAACTACAAATGTGCGCTTCATTCACTAACTGTGTTACAAAAAAGATAAATTAGAATAAAACATAATGTTGGATATAGAGAACTTACAAACCCTTTATTTATTGAATAACAAATATTGAAATTCAACAATTTGGTGCATTTGCAAATTATGTACATAGCAAACTATAACCTGCTACCCAAGAATGTACAACAATTCTTCTCAACAAAAGAGGAGAAATATAACCTTAGGGGAAAATCTAATTTAAAACATTTGTACGCTCGTACAACACTTAAAACCTTTAGCATATCCGTATGTGGAATTAAATTATGGAATGGATTAACCAAAGAAATCAAACAAAGCACTAATATGAGTCAGTTTAAGAGACTGTTCAAACTACAAGTGTTCACAAAGTACACAGAACAAGTATTATGATGAACATTTGTTTACTTACTATGGTAAATTATTTATCTATTATTTATTTATTCACAATTCTGTTACAGAGAACAAGGAAATAAGACAAAATTATATGAAAATGGGTAAGATTAAATAAATTCAGCTTCTTCCTACTCCTTTTCGGACGTGCTGTAATCAAACAACTGGAAATATGTGATGCATTACATTGCATCGTATGCATGTTCGAAGTAAACTGAAACTGAAATGAACAGAATTTTTATGTACGCTATATCGATTTTGTTTTTTTGTTTGAGAAATGTATTTATTGGAGAATTACCTGCCAGCAGATTGTATTATTAGGGATGTCAATGTTAACACGATAATGAGTTAACGCTACAGTAAATCCGTTTAACAGCACTATTTTTCTTGAAAAATATTTGTCTAACGTAGACGAATTAAAGATAAAAACAGTTACTGTGATTAATTTCAAATTAACGGACTTAAATGGACTTAAATATTTTAATCCTTTGACAGCTTTCATTTTTTTAATGGTTCATTTCAACAATCACACGGCTAAGCCGTTTTATGTTTTGCATTTTATGCCCTTACTGTACCGAAATTGAATCGGTACGTGACCTTAGAATCGAGGTATGTACTGAATCGCTAAAATTCTGTATTAAATGTTTTTTTTCCTATTGTTATAATTCAGTAGTTAGAAGCTAGACGGCTGGATAGTAGATAATAAAAAAAATCACATGCATTTGGCAGTTAACTTTCACAAACTGTTGGTTCATTTAAATCAGGGGTGTCCAAACTTTTTCCACTGAGGGCCGCACACGGAAAAATTTAAGCATGCAGGGGCCATTTTGATATTTTTCATTTTCAAACCTTAACAAAATATATGGATTTTTTTTTTTAACCTTTAGGGCTCCCGGGGACCATAAAGGGTCTCAGTCATTAAAATGTTAAAAATAAGTCAAATTATTATTATTTTATATTTAACGCTTACAGTAAATCTCTATATCAACTTCAGGTTGATATCAAGTAAAAAAAAAAAAAAAGGTTTTATGCCTTTTCTGTCAAAGACAACTTTGTTTTTTATAGTAAAACTGAAATATGCAGTATTTAGTATTAGAGCCTTAAAAGATCAATAATGCAGGACACCATTGATTTTAATTATTTAATATTTTTGAGTAATCACAGTGAAAAGTTAAATAATATCCTACTAAATATATTTGGGATCCAAAAGGTCCCCCACTCATAACGTGATACATTTTTATAATAGATAAAACTTTGATGTTTTTATATGGCAACCACACAATATATGCAATATTTTTTCCACATAAAACATTTTAAAGATATATTTTTAAAGTAATAATTCATTATAACATAGATTTTCAGTCTTTTTATTTTTTTTAGCAATGGCAAAAAAAAGAAAAATAAACAAAGACAAAAGAAAAAAAACAGACTGCATGGCAGCTTTGTGTCAACATTGCAACTTTTTCTTGTTATATTTCACCTCATTCCACTTTTTTTTTAATGTTTTTTAAAATTTTTGCAATATTATCAATTTTGCAAATTTTGCAGAATGTGTGGCGGGCCGGTAAACAATTAGCTGCGGGCCGCACTTTGGACACCCCTGATTTAAATTGATTCACACCCTGTCAACAGAGAATAAAAGAGCTGTGTGGCCACAACACTGTAATTCCCTCTGAGCATCAGTAAATAAATACATGTTTGCAGCACTAATCATTAAACACTTCTCTATAGAATATTGCAGCACCACTGACTGATTTGACTTTGTGTGTTGTGTGTTTCTACTTCTTTCCCAGACTTGTTTTTCTCTCACCAACAATCCAGCGAAGGAAAAAAGAGTGGGAGTTGAACTAGAATGTGGCATGTGTATATAAATGTGATTTTACATGGACTCACACGCGATTAACCTCTCCAGCTTGCACATGACCAGTAATTGCATTAAGCTACAGTCATGGGCTGTTTGTTACAAGCCTGGCCATTCTGACTCTTTTGCTTACCGTATATTATAAGTTGCGCTAACAACTAACCATGTTTTTTGGCAAACATCCATTGTTAGTTGTTTCTAAACTGATTAAAGTTTAAAAAAAAAATAGAACTTCACTCACTCTCAATTTCACTACCTTTTTTCTAATGACGGCTAGTTTGAGTTATTGTATGATGGAGGCCAGTCAGAGCACGTTAGTAAATCTCACTCCCTGAAACCTTCAGAGTTCACGTTGGACACCGAGTTAATAGTGCAATGCTTTGCGCTCTCGAATGACACAGGCAGGTGGTAGGACGTGGGGGCGGATTACACTTGTAACGCAGATATTGTCAGTATGACAGTAAATCACCAGCTACCAGAAAGAGAATATTATTGCAGTGTCAGTCCATTCATGCAAATACTAAGCAAGATAACATTTCAGAGGTAGGTGGAGTTTAGTTTGAGCACACCTTTCCCTTCTCTTTTCCCTCAAAATCTCCTTAACACACACCTCTCAACCAGGTATTACATTTCCTCTTAAAGATTGTTTTGACCATATCATGGCTTTTTGTTCCAAGTAATATGGAGTCTGGCTGCCATGGTAACGGGGTTGTTTAACCTTTAGTTCAACAAGCTGCTTAACTGCACTGCCTGAATGAGAAAGGCACAAAAAGAAAAAAAAGGCAGAGGACGACACATTAAAGAGGCAGCTGCTGGGTCTCAGTTACCTTGGCATACTATGAATCTAGCTATGGCAACCAAATACCTTAAATCAAAGAGGACATATCAGTAGAAGAGCTAAATGATAGCAGCTGATGATTTACTTACGGGATGAGCTACCCCTGTGTATTGACTGACTTACCAAAATTATCAGCTGCAGTGCAACATGAATCGAAGGATGGCATCAGAAATACATGAAGACAAGGAGAGAAGAAAAGTGAACTGAAAAGAGGCCACCACTAAACTCTGTCCTTAGGAAGTGTCTGGGTAGTGTAATGTCAGACTACATGAAAAAAATCAATTACAAGTCTGCTGTACGGGTTGTAGAATTCAAAGACTGACTGATGTAATGTTTTTAAAACCACAATCCAAACATCTCAAAACAAAGTGGAAGCAAATTTGGCATGACTGTTTTTATGGCATGTTTTTTTCCATGTACGTAGTAGGTGCATGTGTTTGGAGAACGTGGGCCAAGAGGACTGATGAGCGTAAACCCTACTGCCCTGTGCATGCTACCAAGTAAGGCAATGTTTAGCTGGACCAGATCATCACAAATCTTCCATCAGTCAGAACAAAGTTTTTCTGCACAATTTACTGTAATCCTTATTTGTAAAATGTGTATTCCAAAAAGGTTTCAAACTAAAATGAACTGTCTTTTACCTTTTTTTGCTTTCTTCTGAAGTTTTAGTGTGTCCGATGACTTTTTCTTGATCTCCTGTCGAGCTCTCTTATATTCTATTTCATACAAACATATTAAACAATTACAACTGCATGTATTTGTGCAGTCACATTCATTGTCATATCTACCTTTGGAATGGTCTTTATCCAAAGTGTTGATGCCTTTTTTCCACTCCTCCATTTGATCTTGGAGAGGGTTGATCAGAGCCTCCAGGAAGGTCCTGTTGAAACAAAATAAACAAAAATATGTAACTGGTTTCTGATCTAAGGACCAATTGATCGATTAGGGGATAGTCTTCCAAAATTGCTTTAATTTATGTTTAATTGCAATCACAGTGTTGGCGTTAACACACTTTTGTGTCTTTTTACGCATTGAAATCTGAAAGGACGCGCAATTCCGGGAGCCCGTGCATCTCCTGTACGCAGATTTTTTTTTTTTTTTTACTGCCCGGTTTGCTTGTTATTTTTTTATCTGATCGATTAGTGCTTTCCGTTGGTGTTTTCTTTTGTTTATATTTGCCGGATCAAATTTACGTCCCCGTTTATTGCGTTTTTATTGGTCGTAAATTTTGATTCGGCGAAAGTTTTATCAATCACAAATAATGCCTCAGTTTGCACTCGGACAACTTTACCGCGAGGGGCTGTCAAAAGAAAGACTTCATGGTAAACACTAAGGTGAGTGTAAAGTCAACCTTTTTAACTTCATCCTGTACCTTTTCTTTGGCAAAAAGGGCAGAAAACAAACAAACAAAAAAACAACATAAAAAACAACAACTTGGAATTGATGGATAGATCTTAAGTTGATGTAAACTCTAGAGATTTAAGCTTTAAATAAATAATGTATGTATGCCCTGGCACACCATTATCATCATTTTATGACTGAAGCAAGAAACATTTTACACTTTTATACTGAAATAAATACACCTACAACTTATTAAATACAAATATAGAAAAAACTACCGGCAGCGGTAAAGTTTAGATCCATGAAGGAAAGAAGAAAGTAAATTAATGTCTATAACTGAATACATTTAGACATGCATAAAAATGTGTTTTCTTTTGTATTATTTTTTTAAAGAATTAAGTAACGTTTATGACAACCTTTTTCCAAAACACAATATAGAATGTGAGATATAACAGGATAATGCATACATTTATCATTTTGTTTTCAAAAAGGTTACAAAAAAGTGGGACCCCAAAAATGTACTGTGGGACCCCATTTTTATGACTTGAAGGGGTCCTTTGGACCCCATTTTGAAAATTCCTAGCACCAACACTGAATGATAATGCACAAGCTGAAAAGTCTTCAAATGTTGGACCTTCACTCTGCAGAACATTGGACATTACAACCATTAGGTGTTTGCTCTCCTGGCTATCCAGTAAAGTTTAGTCTGTCAATCATTAACAGACGGGAGGTCGAGCAAGAGTGTTTATATGCCAGTGTGTCACAGAGGGATGTTAGAAGCGTGTGCAGTCATATCCGTCAATCATTACCCAACTGTGTCATTCTTGAGACGTACATTTAGGAGTGTGTTAGAAAGCTGCGAGTGTTCGGCAGCTGCAAGCTTAGTGCATACGACTAAAATTAGACACCACCTCCCTCTTGCAGACATTTCTCTGTTTGTCAGTAGGTGGGTGGTGCTCCCACCCGTGTACAGGCCCTGCTATGGAGATCCAAGAGGAATCTGCTGAAATGCCATCCGAAATTAGAGCCCCTTGTCTGGGTAATGTGTGTGTGTGAAAGGGAGACAGCTATGCTGTGTATGTGTAAGGGACTACGCGTAAACATTATAGATGCCTGTTGCCAGACGAATCGTCTCTTTCCCAGTAAAGAACTGCAGGGAGCATTCTCACACACAGGGGCCGCATGACATCAACTCTTGGCGGCTATAGCTGCGTCACATGTGCAAACACTTTCATTGGACGGCCACTGCAAGAGTCGAAGAACACCAACTGTGTCGAGTTACTACAGACTCCATGGCGGGAGGCTTGATCGTACATGCCTTACCCAGACAATCTTACATACCAAACAAGCAATGACCAAACCACTGCTTGGCATGCAAATAAATGTCGGTAGTGTGGTACTTGAGCAGTCAGAAAAATGGATGAGAAGTGCCACACACAGTCAGTTCCTTACATGGAGAACTGTTTGAATTTAGCTTCAATGCTGCGATGTCTCAAGCACATCCTGGTCAAAGCAGATCCAATGTCTCTGGTTCCTCCTGAAAGACAAAAATAGATAACATAATTAGAAGGGGGGTACAAATAGTGATTTTAGAGAAATTTCTGACAAAGTCAGTGTTTAGTTTAAATAGAGATCAAGTGCACAGTATGTTCAGACCCTAAATCTGTTTTTTTTTAAGTCAGGACTTCCACATGACTGACACATCGGTGATATTATGCTTATAAGGCTTTAAAATTGATTGTAAAGGCATGGGTGATCTGGATTTCATAGATACGTTTTTGTTACAGACAATTTAGAAAATAAACAAAACACATGTTTTTTTTCCCTCTTTCTGCGGCATACCCTTTGTTCCTAAAAGCTTCCGTAGCAACAACATGGCTGCAAATGACAAAAAGCAGAAGCACAATGAACTTGTTCCTGCATCTACAGTAAGCGGGAGAAATGCCACTCTTCACGATGGAAACAACACCGCCCTACCCAACGAACTCCCGCTAAAAAGCAGATTTTTATAGTGGAATCATAATTCAAATCACCAAGAATGATAAGAAAGGAGCAAAATGAAGAGCCATCACTGAAGTGGTCACTTTGCACATGTGCACATAAACAAAAGATGATGGAAAATGTCATTAACATGGAGGTTAGCACCTTTTGAAAGAAAAGAGGAAAATTGAGAAGAAAAAGAGGAAAATTTCTATCTGCACAAAGTGCTGCCAAACATACGCCGAAAGAAATTTTTTAAAATCAAGTTCCTGCAATTGGGTGCATTTCTACATTATATTTTACCTTTAGAATTATCGTCATCTACCAACCTTTTTTGGCTATCTTTTTGACACTTATATCTACGATGTAATGTACCACATCATTTAAAAAAAAATTTTTTTAGAAGATAATTTACTAACATTATTATCATTGAACATGTAATATAAATTATATAACCTGCATGCAAAGAAAATGTTTCCCATCTGGGAACTCTATTCTGTAGCCACACCATTTTGGGTAATACTTCCAGTGTTGTGACTTCTATTTACAATTCGCCACATCAAAAATATAATTCTCGTGGCTACTAATAAATACTCTAAAACGACAACTGGTTTGGAACTTATAGTGTTCGAACTGTAATCATCCAAATATGATTAGCAGCAAAGTGGACAGCAGTCATAGTTGTGGCTCGGAGAGCGAATGGAGGCAATAACAAGTAAGCTAGCTAGATGGTACGCTAACAAGCAAGCTTGTTTGTGTGCTCCTGATAGTCCCCCCATCCTGCAACTCAGTGCCTGCACCTGAGGCCAGCGTTCAACAAATTGTGTTTGAATCGTATTGTTATTCATATGTCCTTGAAAAAAATTACTTGCTAATGTTTCTGAGCTTTTAATGTGAATGTAGCCTATTTCGCTTTAAACTACATTTTTTTTTTTTATAGGAATGGGGATAATTTTGTAAACTTTTTGAATAAATACAAGCAAAACTTGTTTTGAAATATTTCTGCACTTTGAAATTACGATTTTCTTCAAGGGAAAAAAAATCACAAATCAATTTTTTTGTGAAAAAACAAACAATAAACTAAGAATTTATTTTAAGGCCATATCACCAAACCCAACTTCTCATCATGTTAACCAGCCCATGGCCTATAAGTGGTCAATCGCTGGTCAATTAGATTCCAGAAATACAATTCTAAAACCTCCAGGACCCCAGACAAATGCAAATCGATGTGCAATTGCTATGTAAAATTTCGTTATCAAAAATATTCTAGATTCTTTAATTATTTGTAGGGGTGCATGGTAATTATTGGACTGATAATTGATGTCACACTGACCAACTGGATAACATAAAAACTAGCTACATTAACCTACGGGGTTAGGTTAAACAAATCAGGGCGCTCTTATCCTATCGTAAACTTCCCCTGAGCTCACATTGTAAACAAACATGGCGTTACTAGTTACTTCGTTACTAGTTCAGAGGAAGACATTCTGCATGCCACCCACACCAAATGCCCTGCAAACACTCCATGAGGAGGGGGAAAAAAAAGACCTGGCTTCAACACATTAAACCTAACCTAAAACGGCAGCATCACAGCGATGGTGCCATTGAAGCCTATGTATATTAGGGGGGGTCAAAAAAAATAATTTCTGAATGAATCGCAATTCTTATTTGTAACGATTCATACACGATTAAAAAAAATAAACTGGTATATATATACTATATATACACTACCGTTCAAAAGTTTGGGGTCACATTGAAATGTCCTTATTTTTGAAGGAAAAGTACTGTACTTTTCAATGAAGATTACTTTAAACTAGTCTTAACTTTAAAGAAATACACTCTATACATTGCTAATGTGGTAAATGACTATTCTAGCTGCAAATGTCTGGTTTTTGGTGCAATATCTACATAGGTGTATAGAGGCCCATTTCCAGCAACTATCACTCCAGTGTTCTAATGGTACAATGTGTTTGCTTATTGGCTCAGAAGGCTAATTGATGATTAGAAAACCCTTGTGCAATCATGTTCACACATCTGAAAACAGTTTAGCTCGTCACAGAAGCTACAAAACTGACCTTCCTTTGAGCAGATTGAGTTTCTGGAGCATCACATTTGTGGGGTCAATTAAACGCTCAAAATGGCCAGAAAAAGAGAACTTTCATCTGAAACTCGACAGTCAATTCTTGTTCTTAGAAATGAAGGCTATTCCACAAAATTGTTTGGGTGACCCCAAACTTTTGAACGGTAGTGTATATATATATATATATATATATATATATATATATATATATATATATATATATATATATATATATACACAAGTGTCATTTTTCCTCTTGTAGACCCAGAAGCTGTCTTTTGGAAGACCTCAGGCTAGGCTACTATACAAAGACTCGAGGTTGATTGACAGAACTATTGTGTGGCTGCTCAGTATGACGTGCAAGTTTCTCTGTGGGACCCTGTCTGCATATCTTTATGTCTGTGTGACTTTGTGTCGGCATGGGGGGAAAGCAGGAGGCAATGTGCTCCTCTTGTAAGAGCTTGTGTGTTCGTGCACACATGTGAAGTGTGAAATCCTCCAGCAGATAAAATAATTCTTTTGTCAGCAATGTTCATGCCCCATGCCAAAAAACTCAACATAAATCAAACAGAGGTTGGAAACAACCAAAAGAAAGCTTACTTATGAGGCTTTCCTGAACAGGTGATGATTAGAAACCTTTAATATTAGTCCAATTGAGAATATTGTCACAGTAATTATTAAACTCAATTCACTGATTTCATATCGTTAGCCTTTGCCATTTTATTGCATGACAAGCAAAGGGTGTGGCTATTGACTGATACTGCAGACTACAATAAAGACTTTAACGCTCCTGGTTGCACTTGTTACGTCACCCATCCCTCCCTCCCTTCCTCTGTCACTCCCTTACCTACCAACCTTTCCCCAATCCATCGCTCACTGCTTCATCCTACCATCCATCTAGCCGTCACTAAATGGAATATTATTCTTGAGGGTGGGGCTGACAGATGTTAGACTACCACAGGGAGGCCATACGACCTCAGCAAGTGTTAGTTATGGCAAAAGCCATTCATTGCGCAGTAATTGAGCAGCTCAAGTCTGCACTGTCAGGGGAAGAGTTTAGTTTCAGTTGATAATGTATTTTTTACTGCCACACCCGTACATCTGGATTTGATATGAAGCATATGAAAGGACCACAGTCAGCCATATGCTATTTACAAGATGACTTAACTTCGATATGTGTGATCGAGTTTCATCTGAATGGCTAGATTTACAGTTTTGGATTTGAAAATTACTTAAGCGTACATGTTTTAGGCATTTCCTGCTGACGTCAGCAGTCTACCATCCTCACAGAAGGTAGCTTGTCTATGTGGCTTCTGTAATGACTGCCAGTTACCATGGCAACAGCATGTGTGTATAGCTGTGCATACTTTAGGGGGCAGGCAGTTAATATTTGGAATGCTGTTTATATGATGATTTTGGTGGTCTTTGTTTTCAGTAAAGCAACTTTGCCACTGTCTATCATTTATTTGATACAACTGTAACACAAACACCATCTGCTCTGTAATATACTAGGTACTAAGAACTAAGTAAGCTATTTTGAGAAATATTTTCATTTCTTTAATCCACAATATGTGGTATGGTATCGTATGCTCTTTATTGTCATTGCACAAGTACAACGAAATAAAATTTTCACCGCAAACTCGTTCAAGATGTGCAGTGTAAAAGACATTGATAGCAGGCTGGTGGTGAAATGTGGATGTTACAATGCTGTTTGTGGAAATTGTAGTGGCCCTTTCACGGTAAAGACAAGAGGCTGTATACACAACACATCATCTACTATGTCTAACACCAAGTGACCTCTGATAGAAATAGCTACAGCTACAGTTGTCGGCCACACACACACACTCTCTCACACACATTAATACAAACACACATGCACAAGTGCCTCATCACCAGACAAGACCGACCCGCTGGTATATGTATGCATGTACAGTAGAGTAGTTGGCTGTCAGGAGAAATAGCTGCAATGATACCTGGTGTTTTGCAGGCTTGTAATTATACCTGCACCACTAAAAGTTAGCCAGTTGGAAAGAAAAAAACACACACACACTCAAAAGCACGATAAGCCTCATTCTTGCATGCAAGTGTGCAATGGCGCTAAACAGACAAGTAAAAACAAAAGAAAACCAAGTACAAACTATGCCACAGAAGGGTTTGCGTAATTTGGCTCACATTCTGAGAGACTCAGAACGCCCATTGCCAACGTGATCTTGTGTGGCATTTAAGTAGGAGTTACCAAGTACTCTCTGTCCATGCCTTTCAACCTTCTGTATTGTTCTTAGGAATGTGACACAGTGCTTTCAAGGATAACATGTATGTATGTGTCATTGTGTACTTTACATGGAAAGCCTCTTAAACAACATGTTATACAATATAAATATAAAAAATAAAACAAATGCTTAGAGGCAGTGTTAGGTATGTAATGGCAGCATTGAGAACTTATTTAAGTATTTGTGTCTACTGTACAAAATTAACCTTCAGGCTGAGAGAATGTGACACACATTTAAAAATCAATAAAATAGGACGCTATTGTGACAACACAAATCGATTGTTTATCATTCTATTCTATTAGCTTTGGATTTTAATTTCAATATAATTTTTTCCCCACTGCATCATAGCATACAATAATGCAAGCTGGACTAAGATTCATGCAAAAATATTTGATTTGACCTGTTTACTGAACACGGAGTTTGGCTTAATCCCAGCACCGTGTACAGCAGCAGATGTTTGCTGTTAACTGTGGGCTAGTGGTTACACTGATAAGAGACTGAGCCCATACAGCTGGATTTAAACACATGCACGTACACTCATCCAGCTGGACTGAGGTACAGGGATCTGTTCACCAACTAATTCGAAAATAGGGCGTGGTGTGGCGGGGCAGCATGGACTAACAAGGGTCCCTACATCTTAAGGCAAGTTAAATTCAGGACTTTTAAATGCCATTTGAAATTAAAGTGGACCTATGAGAATGTTCCTCTTTTTTGACTTACCGTATAGATGTTACTACGTCGTGTGTGAAACAATGCCAAATCGTCAAATAGGGCTGGGTGATATGGCTGAAAACTGTATCACGATATAAGTGTGTTATATTATTCTATATAGTATTGAATTTGTAACCTTTCTCTGATATCAAGGCAGAAAGGAAATTAAATGTCAACTAAACCATGGAAATCAAACAATAAATGTAAACAAAATTCTAAATTCACATTTAGCACTTAACAATAATCTCTTTAAATTAAGTTGCAAAATGAAGAAATATGTAAGAGTTGCTTTAAAAAGTGTAACAAAATAGAGCAAAGTATGAACATTTAAACATAGACAAACCTGAGAATAATATTTTTTGCAGGTTTGGTGCCAGGAAGTTACGGCTGTGTGACATTTACTTTGGTCCTTTATTCTTATTTATGTGCCTCGTACACATTGCCTGCATGAATGACGTGCATCTAGTCATCACTGTTTTGTTGGTTCCGCTATTGTGATTGCACAGTGTTACCACAAGATTAGACTAGATCTGACCATTATAGAGTTGTGGTCGAAAGTTTACATACACTTGTAAAGAACATCATGTCATGGCTGTCTTGAGTTTCCAATCATTTCTACAACTCTTATTTTTTTGTGATAGAGTGATTGGAGCACATACTTGTTGGTCACAAAAAACATTCATGAAGTTTGGTTCTTTTATGAATTTATTATGGGTCTACTGAAAATGTGACCAAATCTGCTGGGTCAAAAGTATACATACAGCAATGTTAATATTTGGTTACATGTCCCTTGGCAAGTTTACTGCAATAAGGCGCTTTTGGTAGCCATCCACAAGCTTCTGGTTGAATTTTTGACCACTCCTCTTGACAAAATTGGTGCAGTTCAGCTTAATTAGTTGGTTTTCTGACATGGACTTGTTTCTTCAGCATTGTCCACACGTTTAAGTCAGGACTTTGGGAAGGCCATTCTAAAACCTTAATTCTAGCCTGATTTAGCCATTCCTTTACCACTTTTGATGTGTGTTTGGGGTCATTGTTCTGTTGGAACATCCAACTGCGCCCAAGACCACCTCCGGGCTGATGATTTTAGGTTGTTCTGAAGAATTTGGAGGTAATCCTCCTTTTTCATTGTCCCATTTACTCTCTGTAAAGCACCAGTTCCATTGGCAGCAAAACAGGCCCAGAGCACAATACTACCATCACCATGCTTGACAGTAGGCCTGGTGTTCCTGGGATTAAAGGCCTCACCTATTCGCCTCCAAACATATTGCTGAGTATTGTGGCCAAACAGCTAAATTTTTGTTTCATCTGACATCACATGGACAAAGATAAGACCTTCTGGAGGAAAGTTTTGTGGTCAGATGAAACAAAAATGTAGCTTTTTGGCCACAATACCCAGCAACATGTTTGGAGGAGAAAAGGTGAGGCCTTTAATCCCAGGAACACCAATTCCTACCGTCAAAGATGGTGGTGGTAGTATTATGCTCTGGGCCTGTTTTGCTGCCAATGGAACTGGCGCTTTACAGAGAGTAAATGGGACAATGAAAAAGGAAGATTACCTCTAAATTCTTCAGGACAACCTAAAATCATCAGCCCAGAGGTTGGGTCTTGGGCGCAGTTGGGTGTTCCAACGGGACTTTGACCCCAAACACACATAAAAAGTGGTAAAGCAATGGCTAAATCAGGCTAGAATTAAGGTTTTAGAATGGCCTTCCCAAAGTCCTGACTTAAAAGTGTGGACAATGCTGAAGAAACAAGTCCATGTCAGAAAACCAACAAATTTAGCTGAACTGCACCAATTTTGTCAAGAGGAATGGTCAAAAATTCAACCAAAAGCTTGCCAGAAGCTTGTGGATGGCTACCAAAAGAGCCTTATTGCAGTGAAACTTGCCAAGGGACATGTAACCAAATACTAACATTGCTGTATGTATACTTTTTACCCAGCAGATTTGGTCAAATTTTCATATTAAATTCATAAAAGAACCAAACTTCATGAATGTTTTTTGTGACAAACAAGTATGTGCTCCAATCACAATATCACAAAAAAATAAGAGTTGTAGAAATTACTGGAAACACAAGACAGCCATGACATTGTTTTTTACAAGTGTATGTAAACTTTTGACCACGTCTGTAAGTCTAAGACTAGATCTGACCAATCTAAGTCTAGACTTTGACTAATCTAAGTTTATGAGCATGAAGTGATGAAGTCTACTTGGATGTCAGGCGAAGACAAACAAAACAGTCCAGTTGCGATCAATTGAATGCCCTGAGAATACAATGACCTGGATGGATGAATGAGAACGTCCAAAGAAATGTTAACACAAATGTCAATCAGTAACATTAATTAAAAACTACAAAAGTTACCATTTATTTAGAAATCTGAGACTAATTAAAACAATAATATCATATTTATCACGTATTAACATTTAAGACTTTTAAAAGATAGATTTAAGACAAATTAATGCAGGTTGGGTTTTTAGGTTCATGAATTCAATGCCTTTTCGGACCTTTTCAGGACCTGCAGGACTAACATAAGATGCTTTAAGAATGAATAGGGTCTCTTCAAGTTGGGCTCCAGAGCTAGCAATGACCCTTGTAATCCCATTATTGCTAATGCGTAAAATGTTTTTGTACCGTGAGCAAACCTGAGATCAATCAGAACGGATTAGAAATGACTTGTGAGGATCCACTGAAGTATAATTGGCTGGTATTCACAGATATACATAGCTACTAACAACAAAAAATGCATCAGCCTGCTCACTGCATATACAGAGAGTATCTTCGTGAAAACAAACATTTTTGTGGTTACCTGTCTCTACACAATCTGTGCATTCCAGTGTTGCATTTAAAACCATATTTGTCTGTGACACATACTACACTCTCCTTTTAGAGCAGTCGGTCTGTCCAGATGGAGCCACACACATACCAACTTTAAAAAGAACGCATGTCATTAACTGCTTATGTGTTAGTATGATAAACAATTATATTGATCAAAAGAAAAAAAAGGGGCATTTCTATAACTAAGGTATAACAACAATTAAAGGTGCAATGTAAACAGAGGTGTATGATGGCATATCAGTAACGAAAAGGCCTTTGGGAATAAGAACCTGTTCTATACGTTGTCCTAAATGCTGGTTGGACTGATGTGTTGCTCGCTTAATACATCTGATGACAGACAGTCAGTAGTTTTACGCTGGCATCCAACTCACTTGACAGTCAGAATGTCTAGCCTTAGTGGGAACCAACACATGTACATGTACGGCTGTGGACGAGGGAACACACAAACGCACCTGCTACACGGTGACGGGTGCTGACATGCAAAAAAACTGTGCTAACACATCTCTCAACAGCTGTTGTCAAAAGACAGGAGAGGCAGAGAAAGGGGGAGAGAAAGATGAGGTTAGCAGAGGAGTTGAAAAAAAAAGTTGTTTTGTCGCCAATTAAATGTCAGGGTAACCACTGCAGCTCATAAATCTGAAGTAATTTAAAATTTGCCATATTCATGAAAAGCTCAGTTATACTGAATTGACTCAAATGCAATCCAAACATTGGTATTAATGTGGTTTTAGCAGGCAACAGTATAGACACACCACTTGATGCTGGGCAAAGTAGCAAAGAACAAACCACATCTGAGAAAAACGGCTAATGTCTGTGTTCTTCTGCCATATTAGTCAAGTGCTTTAACTGGCGTTCTCACAAGGCCTTGCAGAAGTTTGGGTACAATATAGAGTTGTCCCTTTTGAAGTTTTAGGCATATTTATACAAAATTTGCAAAATAAACTGAAAACAGTTGTATTGTTAAAGTGACAATGGCATTACAGTCATTTATGAAAGATGGAACACATTGATTGTGTTGTGTGTGAAGCATTAGACATAGTAATTGAAACAATGTTAACATCTAAATCACCAATTCTAAACCCCTAGCCCATCTTAAATACACGTTTGGATAAGAGCTCAGAAATATAGGAGTGGCTTAGGGCAGTGGTCCCCAACCACCGGTCTGTGGATCAATTGGTACCGGGCCACACAAGAAATGTAAAAAAAAATTAAATCAACATAAAAAACACAAGATACACTTACAATTAGTGCACCAACCCAAAAAACCTCCCTCCCCCATTTACACTCATTCACACTCATTCGCACAAAAGGGTTGTTTCTTTCTGTTATTAATATTTCTGGTTCCTACATTATATATCAATATAGACGGCGTGGCACAGTTGGGAGAGTGGCCGTGCCAGCAACCTGAGGGTTCCTGGTTCAATCCCCACCTTCTACCAACCTCGTCACGTCCGTTGTGTCCTTGAGCAAGACACTTCACCCTTGCTCCTGATGGGTCGTGGTTAGGGCCTTGCATGGCAGCTCCCGCCATCAGTGTGTGAATGTGTGTGTGAATGGGTGAATGTGGAAATAGTGTCAAAGCGCTTTGAGTACCTTGAAGGTAGAAAAGCGCTATATAAGTATAACCCATTTACCATTTAGATCAATACAGTCTGCAGGGATACAGTCCGTAAGCACACATTATTGTATTTCTTTATGACAAAAAAAAAATACAAAAATAAAAACACCATCCATCCACCCACCGATAGGGATGATGTTTGATAAGAAATTATCGAGTTCGAGCCTATTATCGAATCCTCTTATCGAACTGATTCCTTATCGATTCTCTTATCGAGTCCAGATAGGTTGTTGTACCGGTATATGGAAAAAACACACAGTATTTGGTTTAACAAAAGCTCACTTTTATTATATAAGAAAAAAATAAAATCTAATAAATAAATAAATATTGACTGTTAACCCCCTAAAAAAGTAAAATAAAATAAATAAATATTGACTGTTGTTACCCAAAGTATATTAAGTAGGATTTTTCAGAAAAACAAATATATACAGTAACACAAAAACAACCTGTCTCTGTGATCACTATAGGTGTATAAATAATAATATAGTGTTAAATAAAATCAGTCCTTTGGGCACAAAACTGAAAATAATACAGCTCTCCAAAAAGTGCACTTCTGCTGTTATTTGACATGAAGTGTGAAGTGAATTATATTTATATAGCGCTTTTTCTCTAGTGACTCAAAGCGCTTTACATAGTGAAACCCAATATCTAAGTTACATTTAAACCAGTGTGGGTGGCACTGGGAGCAGGTGGGTAAAGTGTCTTGCCCAAGGACACAACGGCAGTGACTAGGATGGCGGAAGCGGGGATTAAACCTGCAACCCTCAAGTTGCTGGCACGGCCACTCTACCAACCGAGCTATACCGCCCCAATAACATCATAACTGTTTGTTATGATGCTTTGACATTTTTGCACTTTATTTCTTTATTGAAAGAAAATTCTATGAAGAGAAAAGTTCTTTGCAAATGTGGTTACAATGCTAAAAAATTAAAAGTTAAAGCTAAACAAAGAAATACACTTTATTGAGTTAACACTATTTCTTTATAGGGGGGAAGATGTGATGTTATGAGCTAGGAAATATAACAACTACACTACCCAGCATGCAACGGGAGTGACGAGCATGCGTGGTAGCCCCGAAAAGTGTTGTTGCATGTCGCAACCGGCAGCTAAGAAAGAGGTTATGAGCACGCTGTGAAAGTAAACGTCAAGAACTCAGCCAACACATCTCGTCTGCATTATTTATAATTACACAGACAACACATATACAGTGTGATTTTGTTTTGTTTACAAGAAAAGAAAAACAAAAGTTAAAAAAGGGAGATGTGTTGTATATATATGTGTATGTGCTGCGGTTGCTTTAAGAACTTTGCGACAGCTGCAGTAAAGGAGGTGCGTTGCTAGCCTGGTTGCTATGTTTCCGGTTGGTCGTAAAAGTGTTCGTCATGTGTTTGTACCCTGCTCAAATCTCTCAGTAAAGTTATTCATTGGATTATACCTTTTGTTTTGAACTTTATTACACCTTGGAGCGCTTTTTCCGGTTCATTGTTTTTCCTGCTTTCCCTATCTGCGCCTAATGACTGAGCTACGTGACGTAATTTCTTGTGATGTCCCACGGGGCATTTCTGGTCAGGACGGGATTCGTTCCCAGGGATTTGAATAAAGAACCAACTCTTTTTCTTTACTATAGTGGTCTCGATAACGGGTACCGGTTCTCAAAAAGGGATTCGAGTCTGAGGACTCGGTTCTTTTCTTATCGAACAACCGGGAAAATCGGTTTTGAGTATCATCCCTACCCCCCGACACGTTAGGTCAGGAAAAAACACAGAGGCTATTTCATCCCTACAAGAATAGAATAGAATGGACTTTATTGTCATTACATTTGCATACACCGAGATTAAGGACTCCAATATAAGGTTCGGTAGTGGAAACAAATATGGAGTAAACATAAATCACATAAGTAGTAATATGATAAAAAATAAGAATTGAAATAAACAGACTACTATACAATAAAACAATAAGCATTTACAATCCTGTACAATATACAAAACAATAAACAAAATACTGTACAATATACGGAACAAGAGTACCAGAGTAACAAAGTAACAATCAGTGTCGGACATATTGCACAAGGCTGTTTCGCAGGTTCCCTGCTCTTCAGGGAATTTTACGGAAATAAACATGGCATAAATTCTAGTCGGTCTCAGTACTGGCTCCATTTATCGCAATTTTAAGGATTTTGTGCATTTAAAGTCAAATTATTTTGAACCAAAAAGATTAAGAAGCAAGAGGGTAAGTATTTTGGCTCTGGCAGTCTGCAAAATATTTTGTTTTGATGTCTGTGGGCGAGCAGTCATAGCCATGGTAGTGGTGGAACATACTAGGTGTGAGTTCCCAAAACATTATTTTCACCTGTTTTCTGCTCATTTTTCAACTTTTTAAAATTTTTTATAACTGTCTATTTTGATGACGTTCTGGTCAGATGCATGCGACCAGGGCGCGAGAGCGTTCACACTGCATTACATACATATCAGACCTATATCCACATACGAAAGAGGCGTGGGTCGGATATGAAAAACTTGAAATTGCAATGTTTACATGGCAATTAAAAAATCTGACATGGGTCACATCTGCGGTCTGCAGTGTGAACAAGGCCTAAAAGGTGGGTCTAGAGAAGAAATTATTTTGTAGTAAACAGTCGGCTAGAAAGAAGTGCAAAGTTTGTCTTTTTATAGTAATGCAAAAGCATTTCTAGGGTTTTAAACATATATGATTATACTGTTGTCTATAATACTGCATATTTCTGTAACTCAATAAGTACAATATTGCGTTTTTAGTTGTTTTTTCTCTTCATGCTGTCCTTTTGTTCCTATACTGGCATAGTCATCCGCTCCCTCAAATGCCGGTAATGTCTCTTGGAATGTTGTGCTATAAAGCTAAGATGGTGTCTGACTTATCCAGTCAGTAAGCAATTGGCTGTTTCATTGAGCAGCCAAAGTCAGGACAAAAGTAAATGTTCAAAGTAAAGTATTGAATGTTGCATGGGAAAGTACACAGTGGAAAAACAACTTTTTGGTGAACTCATGCAAATGCCATTACCACAAACTTAAAAAGAGGCTTACTTTAACATGTTGTCCCAAAGGAAGCACCCCCCCCCCAAAAAAATAACTTTTTTCCTTTAGCGATTAACAGAATGCCAATTGCATTCCTGCTGCAAAAAACAATCAAGGCAATAGATGTGATATGAATAATTACCCTCCAATAATCCACATCACAAATGTTGGTATTGGCTATGTGGTGCTATAGTCTAGTCCCATTTAACAAGTTCCCTGTACCATGTCCGTAAAAGTAACAACAACAAGCAACTATAATGGTGAAAAATGCCCCAACATAGGTGGCTTCACTGTATGATGAGTGGGTCAGAGAAAAAGAGATAATGACTTACAGAGTTATCGATCACCCTCGGGACTCCCTCTTATGTTTTTTCAGGCTATGGTGTCCTGCTTTTTGTGATCTCCTTATCTGGTCTGACACGCTTTCCAAAGACCGACAAAGGCTTAACTTGACATGCTATCATTTAAATCAATTGACTAACACATATTCTAGTGCCATGTAGGAAACTGAATTGAAAATAAAGTAGACCAGATTAGAAGCAATAAAGAGAATGTTCCTGCCAGTTCTACTTCCAATGGGTCTTTCCTTCCTCAATCTTAAAACAGAGTGTGAACCGTGCAGACTGGCATATACCCGGGTAATAATTAAAACCAAATAAACAGTAGAGACTAAGAAGTTTGCCTGTACAACACAACACTGCCTTGTTTGTAATAATGACCACCATATTACACCCACCACTTGTGTGCCTGAGCCTTTGCTTGTTGGGGCGTGTGTGCGCGTGAGTGTTTGTGTGTGTG
This sequence comes from Entelurus aequoreus, assembly GCF_033978785.1. NCBI lineage: Eukaryota > Metazoa > Chordata > Actinopteri > Syngnathiformes > Syngnathidae > Entelurus > Entelurus aequoreus. The sequence goes on along the minus strand of NC_084741.1, from coordinate 43,986,090 downwards.
TGTGCGTGTGCGTGTGTGTGTGTGTGTGTGTGTGTAGCCATCAATGTGTGAAAGCCACTGATATTGTCAAAGAGCAAGTGAGGGGACAATATCCAACCCAGCGTCACTACATATCCATCCACCCACCCACGCACACAGACACACACAGAAAACCTTCACACAAGCACATTATTCATTCAGAGAGCTTTATGAAGTGTTTAGAGGCACGACAAAGAACAATTAGAACACTGAAAGCTAAGTCAATTTGCTAACTGAGCCGTTTAACACCAAAAGCTGATGCAGTATTTCATAAATCAAATGATGTCGCCACTCCCCATTTGATTAATTGGGATAATGGTTTAATCATGTAAATTTATGTAAAGATATTTCATGGCAACAAATGCTTCTGAAAAGGCAAATGGAAAGAAACAGCCACTCTAGACATTATTCTGAAATTATACTACCTAATATATTGCCTTATTTTGTCCTATTTGATGACATGTTTCAATGAAAAGACTGATGCATTGCCTCCCCAGTATAAATGCAGAAAGTAAACAGAGAAGAGCTAAATAATAACAAGACATTGCTTTATAAGTCTATTGACATTCTTAAGTATATGCCACCTTTCAGCACCAGTTGTTGTTGTTCCCTACAGCAGATGGGGCTTGTGTTACACAGTAACAGTCTGATGGCATCCCGCTAATTTTCTCTGTATATAGTTTTAAAGGCCTACTGAAATGAAATGTTTTTATTCAAACGGGGATAGCAGATCCATTCTATGTGTCATACTTGATCATTTCGCGATTTTGCCATATTTTTTCTGAAAGGATTTAGTAGAGAATATCGACGATAAATATCGCAACTTTTGGTCGCTGATAAAAAAAAGCCTTGCCTGTACCGGAAGTAGCGTGACGTCACCGGTTGAAAGGCTCCTCACATTTCCCCATTGTTTACAATGCAGCGAGAGCGATTCGGACCGAGAAAGCGACGATTACCCCATTAATTTGAGCCAGGATGAAAGATTCGCGGATGAGGAACGTTAGAGTGAAGGACTAGAGTGCAGTGCAGGACGTATGTTTTTTCGCTCTGACCGTAACTTAGGTACAGGGGTTCATTGGATTCCACACTTTCTCCTTTTTCTATTGTGGATCACGGATTTGTATTTTAAACCACCTCGGATACTATATCCTCTTGAAAATGAGAGTCGAGAACGTGAAATGGACATTCACAGTGACTTTTATCTCCACGACAATACATCGGCGAAGCTCTTTAGCTACGGAGCTAATGTGATAGCATCGTGCTTAAATGCAGATAGAAACAAAATAAATAAACCCCTGACTGGAAGGATAGACAGAAAATCAACAATACTATTAAACCATGGACATGTAACTACACGGTTAATGCTTTCCAGGCTGGCGAAGCTTAACAATGCTGTTGCTAACAACGCCATTGAAGCTAACTTAGCAACGGGACCTCACAGAGCTATGCTAAAAACATTAGCTATCCACCTACGCCAGCCCTCATCTGCTCATCAACACCCGTGCTCACCTGCGTTCCAGCGATCGACAAAGGACTTCACCCGATCATAGATGCGGTCGGCGGCCCGGAGACGGAGGAAGTCAAAGTGAGGTCGACGGCTAGCGCGTCTGCTATCCATCTCAAAGTCCTCCTGGTTGTGTTGCTGTAGTCCGCCGCTAATACACCGATCCCACCTACAACTTTCTTCTTTGCAGTCTTCATTGTTCATTAAACAAATTGCAAAAGATTCACCAACACAGATGTCCAAAATACTGTGGAATTTTGAGATTCTATGGGGTCCGAATACTTCCGTTTCAACGATTGACGTCACGCGCATACGTCATCATACATAGACGTTTTCAAGTGGAAGTTTAGAGGGAAATTTAAAATTGCACTTTATAAGTTAACCCGGCCGTATTGGCATGTGTTGCAATGTTAAGATTTCATCATTGATATATAAACTATCAGACTGCGTGGTCGGTAGTAGTGGGTTTCAGTAGGCCTTTAACAGTGGCAGACTGGCAGTGCTATACCACTGTCAAGTGCTCCCCAAAAACCTGCAGTGAACCCTTTGACTTCAGTTTTTAGGCATGTGAGCGAGGGCTGCACGATTATGGCCCAAATATTATTCACGATTATTTTCATCAATATTGAAATTACAATTATTAATCACGATTATTTACTGTTAATTAAAACATATTTTATTGCACTTTTTATTTTAAACAAACTTGGCTTTCTTTTCAAAATGAAACTATAAAAGTTAGTCATTAATATTAAAAGAAAATGTACAAAAGACAAAGGACTAACAAAAAAAATATGCCATTGCAGAGTGCTATCATAATGTGCAAACAAGTGACAAAATAAGATTATGCACGAAAGTCACATACGAAGGAACACATTCATTGTACTGCTCATAGTACCGTATTTTTCGGACTATAAGTCGCAGTTTTTTTTTCATAGTTTGGCCAGGGGTGCGATTTATACTCAGGAGCAACTTATGTGTGAAATTATTAACACATTACCGTAAAATATCAAACAATATTATTTAGCTCATTCACGTAAGAGACTAGACGTATAAGATTTTATCGGATTTAGCGATTAGGAGTGACAGATTGTTTGGTAAACGTATAGCATGTTCTATATGTTATAGTTATTTGAATGACTCCTACCATAATATGTTACGTTAACATGCCAGGCACATTCTCAGTTGGTTAATTATGCGTCATATAACGTACACTTATTCAGCCTGTTCACTATTCTTTATTTATTTTAAATTGCATTTCAAATGTCTATTCTTGGTGTTGGGTTTTATCAAATAAATTTTCCCCAAAAATGCGACTTATACTCCAGTGCGACTTAAATATGTTTTTTCCTTCTTTATTATGCATTTTCGGCCGGTGCGACTTATACTCCGGAGCGACTTATACTCCGAAAAATACGGTATATATAGGACATATGTCTTTAGCCAAATAAAATGGTATTACATCCGTTATTTTGGCGTGTCTTTGAGAGGTAGATGGATACGAGGTCCCTCTGTGCACGGTTGATGTTACGGTCGTCTGTATTTTGGGCACCCCCGCTTTTGTAGCTGTTCGTAGGGGCTTTGTGCCAGTGGTGAGCGGCCCGTTCTGTTAGCAACCAGCTTTACAGCGCTGGCCAACGATGGTAGTTGAGAAAAGAAGGTGAGTGTTTTAAATGCTTAACGTGTCTTCGCTACTTGGTTTGTTTGAATGTGCACACCAACGCAACTTTTCCGTGCAACTTGTTGTGGTGTTTGTTGTTGCTTAACCTGCGCGGGGGCATTTCGGGAAATGAGCCGGAGTCCCTATAGAACAGCAAGGCATCGTGTTCTGGTCGTGTTCTGGGGTTAATAGGCGTGCCTGTTGGCACCCAGTGGTAACTCTGCGGGAGGGTAAAACCGATGTAAAAATGTATTAATTTTCCCTAATATTTTTGGGAGCCTTATTGTAATGTTGTTTGGTTTGTTTTTTATATTTAGTTTTTATTTTGGCCAGAGAATTTGCTTTTATATGTTGTATGTGTCCACAACCACATGACTAATTATTTATCAACACATCACTAACAATGAGGTGGATTATAGATTATAGTCTTTATTGGAGTGTCCTGTAACACAGTGCATATTGAATGGTGATGAGTCTACTTTGCTTACTCGTAATTTACGGGAATATCTCTCAAAAAGCTTGAACAGTTGTGAGCATTTTCTTCGGTATGTACCACTTTTTAACCAACAACAAGCGGTGTTGCACTGCCTCACATAACATACTTTTGTTTATCCCAAAATGTATAGTGATATCATTCAAATTGCATTAATATAATTAGTAGTTGTATGAGGAGCCCACAGGCAGAGATTGATAGACATGAGTGGTTGGCAAAAACTACAACTTTATTAACTGTTGCAAATTTGGATATAAAGTAATTAAGTGTGAAAAAAGGCTGCAGTTTATCAAGACTAAGTGAACTTATATTTAATTGTTTAATCAATACTGTTACCTCTAAAGTTGTGTAGCATTACCTTTTGCGGGTGTTACGTTGGATTACTTGTTAATGTGCGAGTCCCTACGCCTTGTGACTGTTGACGGCGAGACTTGTGCAGTTGCCAATCATGTGCAACATTCTACACATGCGCTGTGTGCTGACTGAATCGAGTGGGGGCGAGCCTTAACATACAGTAACCATGTGCAAGCTTTTGCACATGCCTTTCGTGATGAATGAATCAAGTGAATCCAGTGAATTGATTTACTTAGGTTAGTGACTAACAGGTACCCAAGTCAGTAAAATAATCACGTTTACCATCACTAGAGTCCACTGTCTATCGGTCACCCAGTGGTGGTTGGCTTGTTGTTAGCTGTGAACGTGGCATGCTTGGTTGGAAATGCAGCGGAGCCTATTTTTTAAATGTTAATATCGCCAACGATCACCGTCATTTCATCGAATCTGTCATAACAATGTATTATTGTGCATAACTAATGTGAGCAAAAAAAGAAAAAGAGGAAAACTTCTATCGGCACAGAGTGCTGCCACGCAAGCCTCGTAAAAACATTTTCAAAATCAAGACTACATTTCCTGCAATTGGGTATATTCTAGGGCTGGGCGATATGGCCTTTTTTTTAATATAGCAATATTTTAAGGCCATATCGCGATACACGATATATATCTCGATATTTTGCCTTAGCCTTGAATGAACACTTGATGCATGTAATCACAGCAGTATGATGATTCTATGTGTCTACATTAAAACATTCCTCTTCATACTACATTAATATATGCTCTTTTTAAACTTTCTTACAGAGAAGGAAATTACAACTAAAAAAATCACTATTTTTTTCATACGGTGTTGATCTGAAAATGTTTCTTTCTTTAGTTTATTTCGAACATGAACACACTTACATCATAATACATCACACAATTTCATATCATTTCATTTTACACCATGCCCGAAAAGGAGTAGGAAGAAGCAAAGCCTATTTAATCCTACCCCTTTCCCACTTCAAAGCGTTTACAAATATATAGAATCATTTACTGACCTTTTTATATAATAAAATAACATCTATGAATTAGTATACACAACAGTTTTGTAATATGTAATTAATTAATTCAGTCATTATTAACATACTGAGATGAAGAATATCTTATTTTCAATAAGGTTGGACGTATTTCTCATAATTCTTCTTCTTTGTACTTTGTAAGCACTATTATTTTGAACAACCTCTTAAACTGGATCATATCAGTACAATTTTTAACTTCTTTACTTAATCCATTCCATAATTTAATTCCACATACTGATATGCTAAAAGTTCTAAGTGTTGTACGTGCATATAAATGTTTGAAATTGTTTTTTCCTCTAAGGTTATATTTCTCCTCTTTAGTTGAGAAGAATTGTTGTACATTCTTTGGTAGCAGGTTATAGTTTGCTTTGTACATCATTTTAGCTGTTTGCAATTTTACCAAATCACAGAACTTTAATATTTTTGACTTATAAAATAAATGGTTTGTATGTTCTCTATATCCAACATTATGTATTATTCTAACTGATCTTTTTTGTAACACGGTTAGCAAATGTAGCGCACATTTGTAGTTATTTCCCCATATTTCTGCACAATAACTCAGATATGGTAATGCCTCGGCATTTCGATGGTGTGGGCGTGTGGCACCGAACGGAGATGTTGACGTGCGGAGTAAGCACTGTTCATTCTCTAGCAGGTGACTTTTCAAATGATGCTACATATTAGCAGTAATGCTACTTTTTATAGCAACGCTTTCGCCCCACACTTGACAAATTACGGTTGTCTGTTTGACATATTCCCACTTGAAGCCAAACCACCGCCTGACGATGGACCCCCTGCCGTTTTTGGGGGAATTAATTATTCCTTCATTTGTTACCAGATTCGCACCTTCTTTCGCTCGTATTACCGCTAGCATCACAGCTAAAGTTAGCCATGCTGCTACTTCACTGCTGCTGCGAGGGCGTATACGTATGTGACGTATGATGTGACAGTATGTGACGTGTGTAAGAAGCTGCACTTGCTGTCTGTGAGAAGGAGAGACAGGCAAGAGCGAGCAGAGCCTGTAGTGTAATGCCAGCAGCTAAAAGCAACTGCGTGAGAACGTATACTCGAATGTCACGATATACCGGTAGTCATTTTCTATATCACACAGAGACAAACCCGCGATATATCGCGCATATCGATATATCGCCCAGCCCTAGTATATTCTACACTATATTTTACCTTTATATTTATTCTCACCTACCAACCTCATTTGGCTGTGTTTTTGACACGTACATGTCCCATGAAATGTACAACAGAATTAAAAAAATTTTTAGGAGATAATTTACTAGCATTTGAAAATTTTTAATGTAATTTAAAATTCTATAACATGCATGCAAAGAACTAAGAATATGTTTAATATTTGGCATCGCTATCCTGTTGTGACCTCGGTTTACACCCGTCACGTCAAAAATATACATTCTCGCTGGCCACTGATAAATAAAAAATAAAAAATATATAAAATCAAATACAAGCAGTGTTCGGATTGTAATCATTTACTCATGATTAGCAGCAAAGTGGACAGCCGTCAGCGTTGTGGCTTGGAGAGCAAACAGAGGCGAAAGCAAGTAAGCTAGCTAGATGCTTAGCTAACTAGCAAGCTTTTTTCGGTGCTCATGATCGTCTCCTCATCCTGCAACTCAGTGCGACGTTTAGGCAAGAGGAACAGCGAGTACATGCGGCTGAGGCGAGCGTTCATCAAATTTAGTTTGACCGTGAAAATTAATATTTAAAAACACGGATTTCCCCGTTTTCGCGGACATTGCACATGCCTGAGATTTAATCTTGTACTTTTTTTGATGTACCATTCAGTTCCTTGTGACGAACCAAAAATGGTACAGCCTTTACTGATACACACCTGGGTTGGCAAGCATAAATGCAGACGGTGTGGGTGCCAATACAAAGAAAAGAGTTAACACTGGAGAAGGTAAGAAAATAAAGAATGTGGTTGATGAAGTAAGAAAAAAGCCACAAGGAAAATAGGAAAAAACTATTTCACTGTAGTCTGTATGGAAAGCCAACGTTTCTGTCAAAGTCACATTCACCATGGCCAGATTAATGCTCCTCTGTTTTATTTGGGCTCCAATCAAGGTCTTGTAAGGTAGCACCGTATCTGTGCAATCTAGTGAGAGTCTGTAAAAGTCTATATGCTGCTATAGAACAGAGGCTGGATTGTTTTTGGCGAGCCGAGCTCGAAAGGGAAATGCGGTCTTCAGTTCAACTGCTCAGTGTTGCTTATTAAAGAAAGGAAAACCTAAAATTAGACAACATGGACGCTTGTGAGTATTTTTTTGTCACGGCTCACTGGTCTGACCAGGTTCATGTTTGAACAAAAACACAGTGCAAACAAAGACAACACCCACAAACACCAACTGTTTGTCGCTATGGTTCTAAATTAAGTTGTTTAGCCTACTCTATGTGCCTGACAACAAAACATGTTTTTATTCCATCCTTGTGGATTATCAGCTATTTTCATACAGGTACAAACAGAGACACTCACATATGTGTCCCTAAACTCCAAGACAAGGGCATGCTGATGCCCATCTGTGAATGTATTATAACATAGGGCAGCTGCTCATGTTAAAAAAGAAGGCTGCAGAATCTTTCAAATTCTTTATTTTTCTTATCTAAGACACAGCTTTTTTTAATCCTGTGACCCTATCAAGATGTTAGAAGTCATTTATAAAGTTGAACAAAAGTTTATTTTACCTACAGTATTTAATATATGTAATGAAAGCATCAACTTGAGGGTGCACATGCACACACGTCTGTGCAAGTTTGTGTATGTCAAAGACATCGTTAATCTATGTGCGAGTCTGTGCCTTTGACCCATTAAGTGATTTAAATGCTGTTTCCAGAGATTTGCAAGATTCTGATGATGGGGTCAGGTCAGACAGAGGAGAACAGAAACTTGATTCAGAGCCACAGTACTTGTACGTAGAAAACATTCTGGGCTAGATAGAGGACAGAAAACTTACAAAAAAGGGTAGAGAGACATTTCAAAGGGGGTATTGAGGCAGGGCTCTTTCAGCATCTGAGGCTGCTCTGTAATAAGAGGACAAGCCATGAACTGAGTAGGGCACGGTGGAAACACCCAAACATTTTTTTTGTTTTTGGGTGAGTTGAATGGACGTCCACCACATAGAGCACTGAAATAACTTCAAGTAATTCCAGTGAAGTTGCTTCTTGATTCCACTATGTGCATTAACAGTTTGCCTTTCTCCCATTAGTATTTAAGAGGTAACAATGGACAACAATATCATCGTCATTTAGATAAGCAACTTGTTTAATTAAAGCAGGAGGATTGCTGGTAGTAAATGAATAAGTAGAAGTGAAGTCTACGACACAGAGTTGACAGTGGCAGAAGGCTATTAATACTAATCAGTGACACAAAAATGCACATAAGGCAAAAACACAAGATTGTACGATAAAGCATGGGCCTGCTAAAAATGTATACATATGCAAGTTGGTTTGCTTTCATTTATTTCGAACAAGATACAAACACATGCTAATAGTTATACAATACAAAATGTCTGAAATTAAGTATGAAGAAGCCTGGCTTATTTGATTCTACCACTTCCATTATAACTGACACACTTGATCTCTTTCATTCAAACTGATATGAACACATGTAGACTACGGTTCAGTGTGACCCATGGCATGCATGCACTGATTAGTGTGCAGTGTTTTGGACAAACTGAATGGAGTTCATGTGGGCACACACTCATTACAAACCTCATATAGCCCTTCTAGAGTTTTGGACCCTGCTGTTTCTCATTCTCATTTAATAAAGACTGAGCTATTAGTGCACGTTAACGCAACTTTCCCACGTCTGTCTTCAAGACCCTTTACTTAATGTTGTCTCTCATTAAACGCAATAGAGAATTAATCTGAAAGAAAGGTCCTATGTGAATAGTTAAATTATACATCCTTCATTAACACTACCACAAGATTGTAGAAACAAATACTATAATCATGATTTATAAAACACCATTAGCTGCAATTAGCAGGGTCCAAGTGTGTTTTACACATACAGTGAGTGGCAGTGCATTGGTTTAGGTGATGGTTATACAGTATAGATTGAGACAGCTTCAGTGTGGACAGAACCCTGTATTAAAAGTCACAGATCTTGGACTTCAGGCCAGTTAAAACAACCTTCAAGAGAATTGAAGGATAATGAGTTTAGAAAAAACTAAACACTTAATGGATAACAGAAAAAAACAGGAGACAGTGATTTGTCGATGAAAAAGTGTAACAAACAGATATTTTCAGACGACAAGCATATTCACTTCTTGACCGAAATGTATTTCAGGAGAAAAAAACATTTATTCCATAAGGAGAGCCAGTGAGAAACCAGACAAAGATGGTTGGCCGAAATTAGGGATGTAATATAAAACGATAAAACTAGTATTCAGTATTACCGTTTTAAATGAAAAATCTTTGACAAACAGTGTTTGACAACTGTACTTCGATAAACTCACAGACTGACTAGCGCCAGCTCACAACCTTAAATGCTATCATTAAAACAAGAGACAACAACGTCTTTCCCAATAAAGAAACAATATACCCCTATCTAAACTTATACAAATACATTACTGTCTGAGCAACTAAGCTATTTAATTGTGCACATTGCACCTACAAGCTGTTCATAGAGTAATTGTTCTATATGCAGTTTTTTTTTTTACGATGCATTCAAGAACATCTTAACAAAGAACGCCACAAAGCCCGCCAGAAATAATAAATATTAATAATAGTTTTTAGTTCATTTTATTTAGCGGTGCAACTATTCATTTTAAAAACAATTTGATTTGAATTATAATTTGATGTTGCCGATACAATTCAGGGATGATATTAGTTTTAGAGCGATACAATCCGAAACGATTCAGTGAGTTGAAATCGATTCAGGAACTTTAAGCAAAAAAAAATTACAATAAAATAACCAGTGTGACTGTAAAATAATACTGAATACTGGACACTGCAGGTAAAGTTTCCTATATTCCTGTTATTTCTTGTAAGGGAATTATTTGAATAAAGTGCAACCAACATTTTAGGTTGAATTAACAAGACAAAACATTTTATGCTCTCATTTTTAACATTTAAGAAATGTTCAATAAAGTGCAGTAACCAAGATTGTAACGGTAGATTTGCCTGCTATTTTTGTTTGGATGGCAAGTTTGTCACTTCAATCTTTGATTTGTTGTTCATATAAGACACAGAAACAACAACAACAAAAACATGATACGATATGTACAAATATGATACCAAAAATGATAGCAACATTTTTTTTAGTGAAGTAGATAGTAATAACACAGCAATTACAATGAACATTATTGCACTACAAATGGACCAATAAAAATACCAATTGAAATAGCATTATTGATACTGAATAATAATAATAGTAATAATAACAATAATTACATCGATTATCAACAAAACAATTGTTTCAAATGCAACAGTTCGGAATTCTCTACAATAACCTTTTTAATAGGAAAAACACGATGCATGCAAAATAGTGGGTTTTCAAATGGTGTGTATGTTAGTTAGTACAAAATAAATAAATAACTTGGTCAAAAGATTGCAGTATGTGTAAAAGTACTTTTCGAGCACATTCAGCAATACCGCAATAATAATGATAACCGTGATAATTTGGTCACGATAAATGTGATTGGAAATCTTAATAGATTGAAAAACAAACATGTTTCCACATGTTAGCTCGAGCAAGGAGTCTTTATCCTCCCCAAAGAAGCAGACGTGTCAAAACTCACTCTGAAGTAAAGTAGAGCCTTAGAAAGGGCAAAGGGATTAGTAGGCGCATAAGCAAGCAAGTATGTACACACACGTGTATATACATACAACCACAGAAGAACACTCCTGGTACACGCAAGACATGCCACACAGTTTAAAGCAATACAACTGCTTATACAGAAGGGGTATGGGTAAAGGTTAACAATTAAATAAGTGTTCTCTACATATATGACCAAATCATCTTCACTATTACAATAACTTTAAAGAAGAAGAAAAAATGCATTTTTACTGATGTTTGAATGCTCTAGAAAATAAGATTAGAGTAGATAATAATGATAATTTTCTTTTGAACTCGTCATGTTTAGCCTGTGGTATAATATGACTTCATCTGTGTGTGCAGTTGACTCATCTGGCACAGCTGATGCTTACTTGAGAGAGAGAAAGTAAGACAGCGAGAAAGCGGTGACATTTTTCTCTGTCAACTTTGCACACAATACTTATTTAATGGTATACCGCAGAGGGATAGCAGTGGTTTATATGCAGTGTGCATACACGCACGCTCGCACCCACAAAACACATTAAGTTAACTTTAATTTTATATGCAAATCAAAACACAGGCAAACTTTCTGCCCATTCTGGTTCTTTAGATTGTGCGGTTTAGTTAGTAATAACTAACTCAACCGGTTCATTCTTACAGCTAGTTTAAGTTCAAACTCATTAAGTCATTGGATAAAGTCTAGATACACTTCAGCTTTAAAAGTGGTATGTGTAACCTTCTAAAAACATGCAAAAAAATATGGAATCATGCGAGAGGGAGGCTAAAACGTCCCAAAGTGGGGCTTTATTTCATGAAACAATACGTCAAACAGTGAAAGTTGCAGCTTAGAAATGATCGTTTCTGGTGAGGGTGTACACACCAGTAATGCACTAAAACATTTTTCACGCAACAGGGAATTCCTGGAATGTCATATATTTCACTCTACTCACGAGAGCCACCGCTTTCCAAACAAGTAGAGCAACAGCTTCAAGGCTCAACAGCTCATTTTATAACACGAATGTCATGCAGAAACAGGTCTTTCTTTAAAACAGAAATTCTTATTAACACATTTTTTTAGGAATTAAAAACCTTCATTGCCCCTTACCTTGCTGAGGAAATTGAAAATATTAATTACCAGTATTTGGTTTGTAATCAGAACAAATACTGGCCTGTCGATCACTCATAACTAAAAATACACTTTCCATCCCAAGTGCTGTAAGTGTCTAGTAAAACAATCCTGAAGATAAAGGGGATTTCACACACAACTTAGTAATTACAGGACAATGAAAAAAACACTGATAACTGTAATAACCCCCCTCATGTATTAAGGTTCAGAGTAGTACACAAAGGGTACCACGTTTCAGACAAAAGCAAAGTGTAACTGTAGCAGCATGCTTAATCATAAAATAAATAATATCCAATCGCTGGAATTCAAATGTCAATGATTAGCTCCAACTGAAATGGAATACTAATCAAGCAATGTAGCTGGGAAGAGAGGATTTATCTGAAAGCTTATGTTCATCTTAATAGAAATTCACTCTCAACATTGGCATTTCGCTCAATTAGATGGTTTTCATCGTTACTATTTGAACAAACGGGAGCAAGTTAGTGGCTCTCATCTGGGGTTTATTTTGGTAATATGTATTTATTGTTGCATATTAATTGTCATTTCTTCTCTTAACCAACCAGAAAACATTTACATCATGCAGTATATGTTTTTCGCCACATAACTTTAGTTCCATGTGAACAATTGCATCAAATATGAACATATTACAAATACTTTGTGTTAAAATTCTGAATAGGACTCGTGCAGTCATAAAATGTTATGAAAAGAAAAATGTGTATGAGCTTTGCTGCTTCAATGGTACAATTGAGAACAGTGTCATAGTTCTTCTTTTACAACTGTTAACTATGAAAATAACGTCTGTCTCATATCAAAGTCCGCAGAATCTATAGTTCAACTAGTCTGTCGTTAGAACACCACAGAAACCACAGCGTCAGTTAAAAATTATTATATACCGCCACTGGCAAAGGATTTTTAACCCTGCTGCCCAACATCTACAAGCCTTGCAGTTCATTCCAGCATGGATCTATCTAACTTTGGGGCCTTTCTGTGGGTGTTTCTGTTTACTTCCCAAGTCTTCATAGGTTTTGTCAATTGGTGTTCCCCTTTCCTCCACAACTAAAATCATATATACTTAATTTCAAGTAAAAAAATGAATATCACGGTTATTGTGACCAAATGTATCATGGTTATCATTACTATCCCGGTATTGTTGAATGTGCTTAAAAAGTAATTAAACACACACTGAAATATTTTAGGAAAGCATTATTTAAACTAATTAATAAACTACAGATAGTAATGTGTTTTGTACTCATGTTAGCATTTAAGCTAGCAAGCGATTAGCGGTGCTAGCTGCTATCACCAGTCTATGAGTCTATAGAATTGCTGTTATCTATTATGGTTTTAGGATCATTTTGGGCTGTACAAGTAAATTTAAGGCCACATATCATCACAAACTGTTTACTGTTTGTCTACAAAAACGACTGACCGAAAATTATGGGCAAACATTTTACAAATCAGATTTGACTATGAAAATCGTTAGTCAAAGAGAGCCCTGTTTACAGTAGAACACTTTAGTACCATTTTTTGTCTAAAAACAATCAAACTGTACTGCTTGGGGGAATTGGTCTGTTTTGGAACTTTCTTGTTCTATTTGATGCCAGAGAATATAGGAAAAGTCATCATCAGTATACGATGTGACTGTAGCCTCCAGCTTGCTGATGAGCAAACAGAAAATGGTGTCTGTGTCAGAAATCTGTCTGAACACCTATTTGATGAAGATATAAAAAACAAACAGGTGCTCATTAATAGCAAAGCTACAATAGCCAGATCACATAAACAGTACATATATAATGGCTGTTCCGTACAGCCTCCCTGAGAGTTCCATTAAATGCACATGACAAACTCTGTAAATTCTAACAGAGCTGTGTGCTATAGTGACAAGTTAGTATGCAGCAAGTCATACACCACAAAATTCCTAAAAGATTCTGAAATACATTTTGTGGGCTTCACTGTGGACATTTACCTAAAAATGTGTGCATTTTTTCTTTTATTACTGAGCTACTTGTAATTATGGTTACCAGAAAACATGTCAAAAAGTCGTATCTACTGTAGACAGATTGATCAAAATTAGCAACTGGAAAATGACCTCCGGTGTTAGGGTTATTTTTGTAATGTTTTAAACAAAAGTGGCATTGGGGTCACAATGGTGTAAAATTGAGGTATGTTTATTGTCTGCCCCAAACCTCTTTTTAATGTTCTTCCTTTTTTGGGGGCTGTAAAACATTACTCATCCTACTCAATTAAGATACAATATGTACGTACTACTAACACATGATTCAATAGATGACACTGGCAGAATTAACTTAAACATCACTACTATGCATTTTGCAAGTAACCATGAGAGAAGAGCCACGCTTAAGCTAGAGTTACTCCCCAACACTGTCACACTGTCTGTCTTGCTCACTTCAGCAGGTAGGGTGATGAATGTATGTGTCTCTGTCAGCTCCTATTAATAGGGGGAGCACAGCGCAAGTCAATACAGGGGCGGTGGGGGGGAGTAGTAGGGCTCACTCTCAAGCACAAATACTTGAAGGATTTCTACATCTGGGAGTCCAGATGTAGAAGAGGCTAAGAAAAGTGTGGGGGTAGTGTGCAGAGAACACAAACAAACTGCAAACAGTACAGTGATGAATTTACTGTCTGCATGGTAAAGAAAACAACCAATAAGGAACTTCTCAGCATAGCGGGGTGACTACTGGACCAAGTTTCTGGTGAAAATAATTGAAGCATCTTCATTTCTGTCCACTGATAAACCAGTACTGCTCAATTTAAAAACACCTTTGCAGGTGATTCATAACTTCTGACATTTACGTTGCTTGGGCACAGGCTTAATGACGCAGACAAGCGGATTTTGGGATTCCTACCTCTTGAATTGGTAGCTAGGTCAGCCACTTTCTGAAATGCGTCCAAGAAGGCAGCCAAGGCGACCACTGTGGCCCTGAAAGAGAAAAAACTACTTAAGTTACAAAAACACAACCGATATAAATAAATGGCAGCAGAAGCAGTGCTTCCAACCCACCTTAGAATGGATAGGATATACTGAGGAACAGTAATTAACTTCATGAACATAAACAACGCATTACTGTTACAAGCAGGTGCCTCAGTGAATGCCTGAATGTGCCCTACATTGTTGTAAATGTAAAAGTCTTAGCCAGGCACTGTTCCACTGAGGAAAGGTGTTTAAGCAAAGTTAACCAGGCTGACAGATAAACAATTAACCCTAGCTAAACAAAATAGGGGCCCTTGGGCAGGCAAAACTCATACAGAGCCACTAATTGTTCTCTTGTTAAGTATATACAGTGCAAACAGTCTGAGGTGAAGCGACACGGCAGACCGAAGTATGTCAATCTATTCACTGCGAACAACATTGGTTGAAAATTACATTTTGCTTTAATATTATCAGACAACACTTGAAGACTGCCAAAATGACTAATCCTTTGGTGTCTGGCAACATTGCCTTAGTGTCAGGCCTGCTGACTGGTTAACCAGCATACATTGATAACATCAGACACAACACTCCTCTCATCAATGAGATCACACGTGTGGGATTAAATCAATCAATCAACCAACATTTATTTATATAGCCCTTAATCACAAGTGTCTCAAAGGGCTGCACAAGCCACAACGACATCCTCGGCTCAGATCTCACATCAGGGCAAGAACAAAATCAACCCAATGGGCACAATGACAAAACTCTGAGGGGACCCCGCCCCTGGGCGACCGGTGCAATGGATGTCGAGTGGATCTAGTTAATAATGTGAGAAAGCCTCTTTTGTTGGTGCCCTTATGTGCACATGCATTTTAACTGATACCTGGTCTCAAAAGAGACAACACTAAAGCAGTCACACATGCCACACGGAGACACGCAACACATTTTCCAAGGCACTTACAAAAGTGTGATTGTTCTGAAGGGGAGTACATTCATTTTAAAGTTTCTAAGTACAACGACAAAAAACTTTTCCATTAAAGCGGTTATATTATGTTTTTTCTACAAACCCTGTTTCCATATGAATTGGGAAATTGTGTTAGATGTAAATATAAACGGAATACAATGATTTTCAAATCCTTTTCAACCCATATTCAATTGAATGCACTACAAAGACAAGATATTTGATGTTCAAACTCATAAACTTTATTTAAAAAAAAAAAAAAAAAATAAACTTAGAATTTAATGGCTGCAACACGTGCCAAAGTAGTTGGGAAAGGGCATGTTCACCACTGTGTTACATGGCCTTTCCTTTTAACAACACTCAGTAAACTTTTGGGAACTGAAGAGACACATTTGTTAAGCTTCTCAGGTGGAATTCTTTCCCATTCTTGCTTGATGTACAGCTTAAGTTGTTCAAAAGTCCGGTGGTCTCCGTTGTGGTATTTTAGGCTTCATAATGCGCCACACATTTTCAATGGGAGACAGGTCTGGACTACAGGCAAGCCAGTCTAGTACCCGCACTCTTTTACTATGAAGCCACGTTGATGTAACACGTGGCTTGGCATTGTCTTGCTGAAATAAGCAGGGGCGTCCATGGTAACGTTGCTTGGATGGCAACATATGTTACTCCAAAACCTGTATGTACCTTTCAGCATTAATGGCGCCTTCACAGATGTGTAAGTTACCCATGTCTTGGGCACTAATACACCCCCATGCCATCACAGATGCTGGCTTTTCAAATTTGCGCCTATAACAATCCGGATGGTTCTTTTCCTCTTTGGTCCGGAGGACACGACGTCCAGTTTCCAAAAACAATTTGAAATGTGGACTCGTCAGACCACAGAACACTTTTCCATTTTGTATCAGTCCATCTTAGATGAGCTCAGGCCCAGCGAAGCCGACGGCGTTTCTGGGTGTTGTTGATAAACGGTTTTCGCCTTGCATGAGAGAGTTTTAACTTGCACTTACAGATGTAGCGACCAACTGTAGTTACTGACAGTGGGTTTCTGAAGTGTTCCTGAGCCCATGTGGTGATATCCTTTACACACTGATGTCGCTTGTTGATGCAGTACAGCCTGAGGGATCGAAGGTCAGGGGCTTAGCTGCTTACGTGCAGTGATTTCTCCAGATTCTCTGAACCCTTTGATGATATTACGGACCGTAGATGGTGAAATCCCTAAATTCCTTGCAATAGCTGATTGAGAAAGGTTTTTCTTAAACTGTTCAACAATTTGCTCACGCATTTGTTGACAAAGTGGTGACCCTCGTCCCATCCTTGTTTGTGAATGACTGAGCATTTCATGGAATCTACTTTTATACCCAATCATGGCACCCACCTGTTCCCAATTTGCCTGTTCACCTGTGGGATGTTCCAAATAAGTGTTTGATGAGCATTCCTCAACTTTATCAGTATTTATTGCCACCTTTCCCAAATTCTAAAGTTAATGATTATTTGCAAAAAAAAAAATGTTTATCAGTTTGAACATCAAATATGTTGTCTTTGTAGCATATTCAACTGAATATGGGTTGAAAATGATTTGCAAATCATTGTATTCCGTTTATATTTACATCTAACACAATTTCCCAACTCACATGGAAACGGGGTTTGTACATTTAAAACTCTTCCTTGTGGTCTACATAACATGTAATGGTAGTTCTTTGGTCAAAATGGTGCATGGATTTGGTTTTACAGAAGTCTTTAAGCTGACCATCTTTTAAGGATGTGCCGCGTTGTAGGTCTTATTTAAGTGCCTCTTCGACTGTGTCTTTGTTGTAGTTTAACGCTTTCATAGCGAGTCTACTGACAGATATATGTTCGAACTGTACGGATGTATGTGCAAGTATGACCCAGGCTGCCCCACAACAAAAGTATAGCGAAAAAGAAGGAGCTTATTGAGCGAACTACAATGGCGGACTCACACTAAGCTCTCTGGGTAAAACTTTATTATATATGGCGATATCTGCAGACGAATTAGGACAGAAAACGTCACAGGACAAAGCAAATTCCAAACGGTTCGTTTGGAGGAAGTGTGAATGAAGGCGAGATTATTTTATAAATATCTCTAAAATGCCTCAATGGTTTGATTTAAACATTTTGGCAATTTTGGGGATCCTATATACCAGGGGTCACCAACGCGGTGCCCGTGGGCACCAGGTAGCCCGTAAGGACCAGATGAGTAGCCCGCTGGCCTGTTCTAAAAATAGCTCAAATAGCAGCACTTACCAGTGAGCTGCCTCTATTTTTTTAAATTGTATTCATTTACTAGCAAGCTGGTCTCGCTTTGCCCGACAATTTTAATTCTAAGAGAGACAAAACTCAAATAGAATTTGAAAATCCAAGAAAATATTTTAAAGACTTGGTCTTCACTTGTTTAAATAAATTCATAATTTTTTTTATTTTGCTTCTTATAACTTTCAGAAAGACAATTTTAGAGAAAAAATACAACCTTAAAAATTATTTTAGGATTTTTAAACACATATACCTTTTACATTCCTTCCTCTTCTTTCCTGACAATTTAAATCAATGTTCAAGTATTTTTTTAATTTTTATTGTAAAGAATAATAAATACATTTTAATTTAATTCTTCATTTTAGCTTCTGTTTTTTCGACGAAGAACATTTGTGAAATATCTCTTCAAACTTATTATGATTAAAATTCAAAAAAAATATTCTGGCAAATCTAGAAAATCTGTAGAATCAAATTTAAATCTTATTTCAAAGTCTTTTGAATTTATTGTAAAATTTTTGTTCTGGAAAATCTAGAAGAAATAATGATTTGTCTTTGTTAGAAATATAGCTTGGTCCAATTTGTTATATATTCTAACAAAGTGTAGATTGGATTTTAACATGTCATCAAAATTCTAAAATTAATCTTAATCAGGAAAATTACTAATGATGTTCCATAAATTATTATTATTTTTTTTTCAAAAAGATTCGAATTAGCGTTTTTCTCTTCTTTTTTTCGGTTGAATTTTGAATTTTAAAGAGTCGAAATTGAAGATAAACTATGTTTCAAAATGTAATTGTCATTTTTTTCGTGTTTTCTCCTCTTTTAAACCGTTCAAATAAGTGTAAATATCATTAATTATTAATAATAACATAGAATTAAAGGTACATTGAGCAAATTGGCTATTTCTGGCAATTTATTTAAGTGTGTATCAAACTGGTAGCCCTTCGCATTAATCAGTACCCAAGAAGTAGCTCTTGGTTTCAAAAAGGTTGGTGACCCCTGCTATATACACATAAGCAGACACCATCAGGTGAGAAACACTGGTTAGCCATAATAGGACCCCTTTAACACTGAAGTCTTAACAATTGCTGGGCACAAACTTGTTGGAGCTGACTTGCAGTCAGAGTCAATCAATATCTCAACACAACCGATTACATTTTTTCAGGGTTCACAGTAAAGTTTTATTTCAAAAGACATCTTTAACATGGCTCAAGAATGATGGCTAACAGCTGCTTAAACACATTATATTTCGAAGGGGCTGCCAACAAGCGTGACATATCAAAACTGATTAACTTATACACAATCAAGTCCCATAATTTAGTTGGAGGGAAATAGGATTCCAGATTTTAGCATTCCATCTATGAAGAAAGTGTTTCCTGATCACACATAGCCTGTATAGAGTATTGGCTAATAAATACAGTGTTAGGGCAGAGGTGACTAATCCAAGATTAAAACATATATACTGACTATTTCAAGTGCTACTAGTCACAACTTTAACTCCATGATGTCTATAGGGATTGGCTGGCAGTTGCCAAATTTGTTTAATTTTCCATTATAGGGATGTGATGGTATGAACATTTCTTATCACGGTTATTGTGACCAAAATGATCACGGTTATCATTAATAAGGCGGTATTTTTTAAATGTGTTCAAACAGTACTTACTGTATACTATATACTATATATTAAATCTTTTAACTAAGTCTAATTAAAAAAAAACAAAAAAAACAAAATGATATACTTTGTAGAATAAAAATGATAGTAGATAACTGTTACATGTACCTGAAGTAGAAAATAAATGTGCATATGAAAGCAACATAGGCATTATTAACAAAGTAATATGGCAGAAACTGAATAACATAAATAAATAAAAATACATGTAAAAATGTGAAAGATGGCCATAAGATGTAACTGCACTATTTGTCCTAGTATACAACAAGGGTGTTGATATATGAGAGGTCTAGTCTTACACATATCAGAGAACACCTCTAAACTATTTGAAAGTTTGTCAATAAAATATGACAGCGCTGCAGTGATCTCTTTTGCCATTTTTGTCGAGGAAGCAAAAGCAGCTGCTTATAGAAGACATCAGGTAGTGTATGTGATGTTGGTAGATGATGATGTACGACTGTAGCTGTGGCATCCAACTTGCCCGCTGCATGCCCACTCTGTAAATAAGGGAAAAGCAAATGTATTATTATTTTTATTAGATGCTAATTATTATTATGATCATCCGACTGACACAGTGACACACAAACCCTAATGTTTCACTAGTAAAAACAAAACCCATTGCAGCGTTTCTGCTAGGATTTGTTTTTAACACTAAGTTTTAAAAGTAACATAAATTAGCAGCAGTCATTAACAGCACAAAACACATACAGAGAAGTACATTTTGTTCTGCTGCAGTATGCATTGTGTGCACACAGACTACACGCTCTCACCGATAGCGCCCAATAACAAGTATATTTATGTAACAATTAAGTGTAACTATAACAACATTTGAGGGACAAACGACATGTTCATTTTCAAACACTTTCCATCATGCATTCAGCTACAAATTGACGTACCTTGCACTCGAAGTGGAGTTGTGACCGCTGGTTCCTGAGTTGGCTCGACGTGTTTGAAGTGTGGCCTCCCTTCGCGGGGACTTTTTTCCTGCATTTTCTGGTGATGGGTTGACTATCCTCAATTATTTTACTTTCAGCTTGCTTTACCAATCCAAAATGCATCCAGACTTCAGATTTTGTCCGTGTACTACGAGGGCAAAATCTCAATAGCGACGTCCGTGTGTTTTCTGCCATTGCAAACAGCGCTGGTGCGCATGCGTCATCTTCGGAGGTGCGGCTGCTGGTGCGTTTTCAGGAAATGAGCAATGTCGCTTAGAATACATTAATAAATGACAATTTTTCAATAGTTAAATAATTAAACGGTATTACCTTACCGTCCGGAATTTTACCACAGTTTATCATTATATCGTTTACCGTTACATCCCTGGTCCATTAACAAGTAAAAATGTTAAAACCAGGGGAGACAGGACCTTCTCTGTGGTCGGCCCTAAGCTCTGGAACACTCTGCTCCTCCATGTTCGAACTGCTCCCACAGTGCAGTATTTTAAGTCTCATCTTAAGACCCACTTTTATTCTCTGGCTTTTAACACTACGTGAGTTGTGTGGTCCTCTGTGTTTTTAAATTTAGATTTGTATTTATTGTTTTAATTGGTTTTACCCTTTAAAATTGTTTTTAATCATATTTGATATTATATTTGGTTTTATATTTATTTATTTTTTGTTTTTATTCAGTCATAGTTGGAGCTAAAGATAATATTTGAATATTGTTTTTAATATTGTTGTGTAGCACTTTGGAAACATTTTTGTTGTTTAAATGTGCTATACAAATAAAGTGGATTGGATTAGATTGAAAAAGTCAAGAGCGGTCACGGCATATTCTTGCTGGTCATTTTTGTAGTGCATTACTTGTCCAGGGTGTACCCCGCCTACCGCCCGAATGCAGCAAAGATAAGCTCCAGCACCCCCCGCGACCCCGAAAGGGACAAACGGTAGAAAATGGATGGATGGATGGCATCACGGCAGGTGATAAGGGCGGTCGCGGCACTTGCCGTGGTTGCTGTGGTTAAATTCGAGCCCTGCACCATGATGCCGCCACCTGAGCTGTATCTGCACAGTGCACTTTAATTGATGTTCAGCTGATGCTCTGTATAGCTTTTAATTGCACAACTTGACAACCCCAAAAAACAGATTTGTCATTTTTCAACCTAACACACAAAGAAAGACAGCTATGTGAGACATATATACGTTAATTTTATAACACTGGTTGCTGTATTTACACGGGACAGTGGCCAAGACGCCAATTATTATGCACACCCAGAGTAGTTATAAACAATACAGAATACAACCAGTTTGTTTCTTTATATGATCCTAACCATGTGCAAATTTTTAGGCATTGAAAGCGTTCTTTTTTTTTCAACAAATTATAGATCAGTATTTTTGTTGTCGTAATTGTCTAAATAACTAGTAGACCTACATAATAAAATGTATACATTACATTTTAATGATGGAACAGAAAATAGTTACAATGTTATTGAACGCACATAATAGTTAACATATGATTCATGTAGGTTATGCACTCCATACTGCCAACAGTTCATATACGTATACATATTTGTGTATGTAAATAATGTAACACTGTATTAAAGCAGTTCTCAATATATTCTTAATGTTAAGATTTGAGCGTCAAATACATGTTTATGTTCCATTTTCATTATTTCATGTTAAATCAATACAATTATTTTAACACAAGTGTACGCACTGCGTTTGGTTTCGTTTTACACATCACTCAGAGCGAAGCTCTATCCAGCTTGTTTGCTTGATAAAATTGCAGACAATCTGCTCCGATGCATACTATACTCAATTGACTGCACGTTCAGAAATTAACAAAAAAAATAAATTCTGAGGCTTTAATTAGACTTTTAGTTTGAATTGATACTGAAATAATGGTATGCACCATATTCAGATTTATTGAAATGCATCTGGATATGCTAAGTCAGGGGTCACCAACGCGGTGCCCGCGGGCACCAGGTAGCCCGTAAGGACCAGATGAGTAGCCCGCTGGCCTGTTCTAAAAATAGCTCAAATAGCAGCACTGTAGCGGCGAACAGCTGTCTCGTCAGCTGATGTGCGAGTGAGTAACTGCGGCTGCTTGGCAACCAGCCAAACCCCACTTAATAAAATTATATTTTATTTTAGAGCACATCCACATCCCTATTCACTTAGGCCAGGGGTCAGCAACCTTTACCACTCAAAGAGCCATTTTGGCAAGTTTCACAAATTAAAGAAAGTAATGGGAGCCACAAAAAAATTTTTTAAATTTAAAATGAAAAACACCGCATACAAAGCTTAAATGCTTTGTGCTATGTTAACCAGGGGTCTCCGACACACGCACCGGCACACACTTTAATGTGGAAATTTGATGTTAGTGCAGACCGCGAGTTTTGAATGAATGGCGCTTGATAGCGTCATACTTGCCAACCCTCTCATTTTTCCCGGGAGACTCCCGAATTTCAGAGCGTGATGACACTGCATTTGGCGCCCTCTACAGTCTGCCCTAACAGTGTACCTGCTCGACCACATGTAGGATGCAATTTCAGCTTGCTCGCGTAAGTGACAGCAAGGCGTACTACCTCAGCAGCCACACATCTTACACTGACGGTACCAATACCCAGAATCCCATGCAGCCCTAACTCTTCCGCTCAACCAACGCACGGAGAGGGGGGGGGGGGGGGGTTGATGTGTGGGGGGATTTGGTGGTAGCGGGGGTGTATAATGTAGACCGGAAGAGTTAGGGCTGCATGGGATTCTGGGTAATGGTTGTGTTGTGTTTATGTTGTGTTACGGTGGGATGTTCTCCAGAAATGTGTTTTTCATTCTTTTTTGGTGTGGGTTCACAGTGTGGCGCATATTTGTAACGTAACAATGTTAAAGTTGTTTGATACGGCTACCGTCAGTGTAAGCTGTGTGGCTGATGAGTAAGTATGCTTTGCTGTCTCCTGTGTGTGCAAGTAATATCAACATGCAACATGTGGCTGGACTGGCATGCTGTATGTAAATGCTATAGAGGACAATTACTGTAGTGCAATTAGGGCACGCCCTTTATTTAGTAATTAGAGTGTAAATAGGATTATTTTTTCCCTGGGAGTAATCTATGAGAGACACTGAGATCCATAAATCTCCTGGGAAAATCGGGGGGGGTCGGCAAGTATGCAGCTGAGCCGCATCAGAGTGGTCAAGGAGCCGCATGCGGCTCCGGAGCCGCGGGTTGCCGACCCCTGACCTAGGCAACCCCAGGAAATGTATATAATTCGGCATTATTATCAGTTTACGTTTACGCGCAGGTATAACGCGGCACGCTCCCGTCTCATCTGCTGGTGCGCGAGCCCTGTAATTAGGCAGCTGTGTCAAATCAAGGAGTACAAAAGACGCCAGCGCAGATTGGAGAAAGGTTTGGTTCATAACAGATAACACAGCCAAAAGTGTACTAAAACCAAAAGCTGAACGGACAGCCGGTAAGATTGCACTTTATTTCTCTTTGTGGGTGTGGCGCACCTGTTGCGCTGGTGAGATGGGTGGGGAGTTGTGTGCATGTAGCGTGCTTAGTCTGGAGGCTAAATACACACGGTGTTTTCTGTAACTGTTGTTTAGTAAGGAAGTGTTGTGATTCTTTGCTTAGTTTGATAAATGTTGGAGCAGTTTGCTTCATCAGGAGGGTGAAGTCGCTCAACTTAAAGTGTTGGATTTAACTGTGTTGGATGATTGGCTGCTAGTGAGGGCATAGAAAAGGGGTATTTTTCTACCAGTAGACAGCGTTTAAGATTGAGTTTTTCACTGCTAAATTAATAATATATTTATATTGGATATGGATTTTAAATATGTATCTAAAATAGGTGGTTAATTGGTTAGGTATTTATGTATTTGCATATTGGGTTTTCTGCTGCATTTATCTATTGTGTTTCTGGTGTTAAATGTATTTTATATGTATCTTGGTGCATTTATGTTGAGACAATTTATTTAAAATCTGTTTTAACTTAAAGGGAAAATATTAATCCATTTTCTTGCACTTGTTTAATTGTTAAGTGTTTGATACCCTAAATAATAATTTTAAATTATGGGATTGATAATTGATTGATTTTTTACAGCATGTTAATCTTGTGGTGTTTTGTCCTTAGAGGTTTTTCACCTACTAAAGAAGCTAAAGGCTACTATAGACAGTTAATGACAGCTAAATAAACTAAAGTCTACTAACACTGCTAAAGACTGCTAAAAAGACTAAAGAAGAAAAAAGAAGCTGTTTCTTCGGTGGAAAAACTGTTGCAAACTAAGGGAAAATAAAAGGAAAAAAGTAACTACGGTCTGGTCTTTTGAGTGAAATCCAGAAGCCACATTCAGCATTGGTACATCCCTTCAAGTGTGGGATAAGCACAGTGAAAAAAGCAAGACACTTGACAAGCACTTACCAGTGAGCTGCCTCTATTTTTTAAATGTTATTTATTTACTAGCAAGCTGGTCTCGCTTTGCTTGACATTTTTAATTCTAAGAGAGACAAAACTCAAACAAAATTTAAAAATCCAAGAAAATATTTTAAAGACTTGGTCTTCACTAACTGACAAAGAAACAGATAACAGATTTGGTGTCCAGTTCAAAGTGTGACATGATTTATTTAAAAATTTGAGAGTTGACTTTTGTATTTTACATGAGTTATTATTTGTACAAACATGGTGCAAAGTAATTCATGATTTGTTCAAAAATGTTAGTGGCTAGCTAGTTAAAATGGGATATTGTGATTTCACAAGACTGTCTTAAAAGTGATCATTTGAAAATGTTCAATTTGAAAAATGTGCACTTAGAGAAAATATAAAAATAAATTGTTGCATATTGATATTTATCTGTTTCTATATATATTTATTGTGAGAAATCATTAAGATGATCAGTGTTTCCACAAAGATAAATATCATTAATTATTAATAATAACATAGAGTTAAAGGTAAATTGAGCAAATTGGCTATTTCTGGCAATTTATTTAAGTGTGTATCAAACTGGTAGCCCTTCGCGTTAATCAGTACCCAAGAAGTAGCTCTTGGTTTCGAAAAGGTTGGTGACCCCTGTGCTAAGTTATGCAGTGTTGATTTATTATGTTAAAGGCCTACTGAAACCCACTACTACCGACCACGCAGTCTGATAGTTTATATATCAATGATGAAATCTTAACATTGCAACACATGCCAATACGGCCGGGTTAGATTAGTAAAGTGCAATTTTAAATTTCCCGCGAAATATCCTGCAGAAAACGTCTCGGTATGATGACGTTTGCGCATGACGTCACGGATTGTAGCGGACATTTTGGGACACCATTGTGGCCAGCTATTAAGTCGTCTGTTTTCATCGCAAAATTCCACAGTATTCTGGACATCTGTGATGGTGAATCTTTTGCAATTTGTTTAATGAACCATGGAGACAGCGAAGAAGAAAGCTGTAGGTGGGAAGCGGTGTATTAGCGGCCGGCTGTAGCAACACAAACACGTAGCCGGTGTTTCATTGTTTACATTCCCGAAGGATGACAGTCAAGCTTTACCATTGGCCTGTGGAGAGCTGGGACAACAGACTCTTACCAGGAGGACTTTGAGTTGGATATGCAGTACCGTGAGTACGCAACCAGAATGTTGCCATAAGCATTTTGTTTAATTTGTATGTGTAACGCAGTACGCAGCTGCGGCTAACAAACATTTGATCGCTTGCCCGTACGTGCGTGCCGCTATGTGCATATCACGTACGTAACTTTGGGGAAATAATGCATATGTGCTGTATGAACTTTGCGGAGGTGAACGGTACTTTGGGCTGTGGGATTGAGTGTGTTGTGCGGGTGTTTGATTTGTATTGGCGGGTTATATGGACGGGAGGGGGGAGGTGTTTGCTATGCGGGATTAATTTGTGGCATATTAAATATAAGCCTGATTGTGTTGTGGCTAATAGAGTATATACTATATGTCTTGTGTTTATTTACTGTTTTAGTCATTCCCAGCTGAATATCCCACCCGCCTCTCACAGCATCTTCCCTATCTGAATCGCTTCCAATGCCCTCTAGTCCTTCACTTTCACTTTCCTCATCCACAAATCTTTCATCCTCGCTCAAATTAATGGGGTAATTGTCGCTCTCTCGGTCCAAATCGCTCTCGCTGCTGGTGGCCATGATTGTAAACAATGTGCAGATGCGAGGAGCTCCACAACCTGTGACGTCCCGCTACTTCCGGTACAGGCAAGGCTTTTTTTTATCAGCGACCAAAAGTTGCGAACTTTATCGTCGATGTTCTCTACTAAATCCTTTCAGCAAAAATATGGCAATATCGCAAAATGATCAAGTATGACACATAGAATGGACCTGCTATCCCCGTTTAAATAAGAAAATCTCATTTCAGTAGGCCTTTAAACAGTAATTGTAATAACCTTAAAAAAAGTGGTATCAAGACAACTTCAAAGATGTGTTATCCTTTTTAGTTTATAGTTTATATAGACATTTACTGAAATTTTAGTTGACTCAAATGTTGAGGAATTTAATCAACAAAAAATAAGTCAACTTATATGACTCAAATATGACTATACTAAAATACATTTGTTGTCAAAATGAACACTGCTGATGACAGTGGTCAAAACAGCAACAAAGACTTAAACCATTTTCCAAAACACCTGTCCTGTCCTTGAAGACGACCGACTTTATCTCACCCAGTTCACAAAAGCTCGACGAAGCCAATCTCAATTCCCCATAGATTGTGGCATAGAATAGCAAAGTGCTCTTTCTGACAATGATACATTGAGTACTGCTGCCACCACCTATTCTTAGTGCAGCAGAGACTGGAATGTAGCTGTGGTTGATTTGGACCATAGAAAGAGACTGAATTTAACACCGCTTTTGAGACACTAAATTCCAGCAATTATGATATAGAATACATTTTAGCCGTATTTTTAGATCTTGGCACGTGTTCTGTATTATAAAATGTATTCATATATACAGTATAAGTCAGACCCGGGCAATTATTTAGGGACCACATTGAGAGAGCTTTTTGCAGATGATGTGGTCCTGATGGCTTCATCTGGCCAGGATCTTCAGCTCTCGCTGGATCAGTTCGCAGCTGAGTGTGAAGCGACTGGGATGAGAATCAGCACCTCCAAGTCCGAATCCATGGTTCTCGCCCAGAAAAAGGTGGAGTGCCATCTCCGGGTTGCAGAGGAGACCCTGCCCCAAGTGGAGGAGTTCAAGTACCTCGGAGTCTTGTTCACGAGTGAGGGAAGAGTGGATCGTGAGATCGACAGGCGGATCGGTGCGGCGTCTTTAGTAATGCGGACGCTGTATCGATCCGTTGTGGTGAAGAAGGAGCTGAGCCGGAAGGCAAAGCTCTCAATTTACCGGTCGATCTACGTTCCCATCCTCACCTATGGTCATCAGCTTTGGGTTATGACCGAAAGGACAAGATCACGGGTACAAGCGGCCGAAATGAGTTTCCTCCGCCGGGTGGCGGGGCTCTCCCTTAGAGATAGGGTGAGAAGCTCTGCCATCCGGGGGGAGCTCAAAGTAAAGCAGCTGCTCCTCCACATCGAGAGGAGCCAGATGAGGTGGTTCGGGCATCTGGTCAGGATGCCACCCGAACGCCTCCCTAGGGAGGTGTTTAGGGCACGTCCGACCGGTAGGAGGCCACGGGGAAGACCCAGGACACGTTGGGAAGACTATGTCTCCCGGCTGGCCTGGGAACGCCTCGGGATCCCCCGGCAGGAGCTGGACGAAGTGGCTGGGGAGAGGGAAGTCTGGGCTTCCCTGCTTAAGCTGCTGCCCCCGCGACCCGACCTCGGATAAGCGGAAGAAGATGGATGGATGGATGGCACATTGAGAGAACTATGTGTCTGGGGGCATGGCTGTCTTGAGTTTCCAATAATTTCTACAACTCTTATTTTTTGTGATAGAGTGATTGGAGCACATACTTGTTTGTCATAAAAAACATTCATGAAGTTTGGGTCTTTTATGAATTTATTACGGGTCTACTGAAAATGTGACCAAATCTGCTGGGTCAAAAGTATACATACATCAATGTTAATATTTGGTTACATGTCCCTTGGCAAGTTTCACTGCAATAAGGCACTTTTGGTAGCCATCCACAAGCTTCTGGCAAGCTTCTGGTTGAATTTTTGACCTCTCCTCTTGACAAAATTGGTGCAGTTCAGCTAAATTTGTGGGTTTTCTGACACGGACTTGTTTCTTCAGCATTGTCCACACTTTTAAGTCAGGACTTTGGGAAGGCCATTCCAAAACCTTAATTCTAGCCTGATTTAGCCATTCCTTTACCACTTTTGTTGTGTGTTTGGGGTCATTGTCCCGTTGGAACACCCAACTGCGCCCAAGACCCAACCTCCGGGCTGATGATTTTAGGTTGTCCTGAATAATTTGGAAGTAATCCTCCTTTTTCATTGTCACATTTACTCTCTGTAAAGCACCAGTTCCATTGGCAGCAATCTTTAGACGAGCCTTAACGTGTCGCTTCTGGAGCAAGGGCTTCTTTCTTGCATGGTAGCCTCTCAGTCCATGGCGATGCAAAACACGCTTGACTGACACTTGTAATCCAGCAGCTTCCAATTCATTGCAGATCTGCTTTTTGGTGGTTCTCAATTGACTCTTGATCATCCTGACCAATTTTCTCTCAGCAGCATTTTCTTCCTGATCGTGGCAGTGACAAAACTGTGCCTTGTACTTTATACTTACGAACAATTGTCTGCATGGTTGCTCTTGGGACCTTTGAAATGGCTCCAAGTGACTTTCCTGACATGTTCAAGTCAATGATTAATTTTTTCAGATCTGTGCTGAGTTCCTTTGACTTCCCCATTGTCGCGTTTGTAACCGAGTCTAATGACTGCATCACATGAGCCCTATTTAAATGGGCTCAGAGAAGTCAACAGGTGTCGTCAATCATAATCACTCACATGCAGTTAAGAGGCCATGCCATGAAGCCATGCCATTAATATATATATATATATATATATATATATATATATATATATATATATATATATATATATATATATATATATATATATATATATATATATATATATATATATATATATATATATATATATATATATATTAGGGGTGTAACAGTACGTGTATTTGTATTGAACCGTTTCGGTACGGGGGTTCCGGTTCGGTTCGGAGGTGTACCGAACGAGTTTCCACACGGACATATTAAGTAGCGTAACGCCCGTTGTGTAAACAATGCACAAAGAGGCACAACACACGGCATGCTAGCAGCTAACGGGCTACGATAGACTGACCATACGTCCTCTTTTCACCGGACATGTCCTCTTTTGCGGAGCTGTCAGGGCGGGGTTTCTTAAATGCCTCAAATGTCCGGCATTTTCAGTTAGGGTTGCGTGTATTTTCAATGTACGTTCAGGGTTAAGAAGGGGTTAAAAACAAAACAAATTGTGCACGCAGCAGCATTCGTGAGGGAGGGGCAGAGACAGAGAGAGCGAGAGAGTTATGATAAACGCGCATGCGTCGCCAGGCGCATGCGCGTTTATTATTGACCTATCCAAGGTTCCGATTACTTCACATCAAATATTCCACTAAGAAAAATATTTTTGGTGGAAGATTTTGCAAATTTGGTAAATAAATAATCCAAAAATGTATATTTTGTTGTTTTCTTACTGTACCGAAAATGAACTGAACCGTGACCTCTAAACCGAGGTACGTACCGAACCGAAATTTTTGTGTACCGTTACACCCCTAATATGTATATATATATATATATATATATATACACATATATAAATACATATACACATATACATATATATATACAGTATATATATGTTTATATATATATATATATATATATATATATATATATATATATATATATATATATATATATATATATATATATATATATATATATATATATATATATATATGGGCAGCACGGTGGAACAGGGGTTAGTGCATGTGCCTCACAATACGAAGGTCCTGAGTAGTCCTGAGTTCAATCCCGGGCTCGGGATCTTTCTGTGTGGAGTTTGCATGTTCTCCCCGTGACTGCGGGGGTTCCCTCCGGGTACTCCGGCTTCCTCCCACCGCCAAAGACATGCACCTGGGGATAGGTTGATTGGCAACACTAAATTGGCCCTAGTGTGTGAATGTGAGTGTGAATGTTGTCTGTCTATCTGTGTTGGCCCTATGATGAGGTGGTGACTTGTCCAGGGTGTACCCCGCCTTCCGCCTGAATAGAGCTGAGATAGGCTCCAGCACCCCCCCGCAACCCCAAAAGGTACAAGCGGTAGAAAATGGATGGATGGATGGATGGATGGATATATATGTGTATATATATATATATATATATATATATATATATATACATAAACACACGTATATACACTAGGGTTGTACGGTATACCGGTACTAGTATAGTATCGCGATACTAATGAATCAAAAACGGTACTATACTCTGTTTGAAAAGTACCGGTTCTGTCTATCTGTGTTGGCCCTGCGATGAGGTGGCGACTTGTCCAGGGTGTACCCCGCCTAACGCCCGAATGCGGCTGAGATAGGCTCCAGCACCCCCCGCGACCCCGAAAGGGACAAGCGGTAGAAAATGGATGGATGGATGTGTTCCCAATTTTTATTATTATTTGTTTTTAACGGGTATGACGGCGCGTCGTCACGTCATAACATTGCTGGGTTTTCAAGCAGAGGAGCGTGTTCGGCAGCGCACATTCACAGACTACTTACAAGCAGACAGTGTGTAGACAGAAAAGGGAGAACGGACACATTTTGGCCTAAACATTGACTATAAAAGTGAAGCTACAACACTGTAGCGCCCTCAGGAAAAGGTCCTTTAAGATATGGCTAGATAGCTACGGGCGCAGCCACCACTGCTGCTCACTGATGGGTCGAATGAGCAGCAGAATATAAGAGCGTATCTAGTGGATACTACTATGATTACATCTATATTTTTTATCGTCACAAAATCGTTTTGCCTCTTTTTAAAAATTCATATTATGTTTATAAACTCAGTAAATATGTCCCTGGTATCGCATCAATACCTAAATTTGGGGTATCACCCAACGGCCTACTGAATGAATTTTTTTTATTTAAACGGGGATAGCAGATCCATTCTATGTGTCATACTTGATCATTTCGCGATATTGCCATATTTTTGCTAAAATGATTTAGTATAGAACAACGACGATAAAGTTCGCAACTTTTGGTCTCTGATAAAAAAAAGCCTTGCCCCTACTGGAAGTAGCTTGACGTCACAGGAGGAAGGGCTGCTCACATTTTCCTATTGTTTTCAATGCACCGAGAGAGATTCGGACCGAGAAAGCGACGATTACCCCATTAATTTGAGCGAGGATGAAAGATTCGTGGATGAGGAACGTGAAAGTTGTCATGTCTGTGTTAATCATGTTTTTGTTTTGCTTGGGTTTTGGGCTCTTTTTTTAGTTCCTGGTTGCACTTCCTTGTTTGGTTTGGTTTCCATGGTCACCCATTAGTTTTCACCTGTCTTGTCACGCACCTGTTTCGAGTCACGCACCTGTTTTCACTGATCACGTCACTATTTAAATCTGTCTGTTTCTGTTGTTCGTCCTGGCGTCCTCACACTATTTCATCACTCTGCTCCATGTCTTGTCACAGTTCTTTACCAAGTAAGTTTTGTTCATTTATGCCACAGTTAGTGTTTTTGTTTTATTGTTCATAGTTTTTGTGCCCACGTGCATGTCTTTTGTTTCATAGTCAAGTTTGTATTTCCGCCTTTGTGTGCGCCTTTTGTTTGCTTCCTTTTTTTGTAGTTTATTAGTGTTAAAAAAATAAATAATGTATTTAAATTCACGCCTTGCCCACGCCAATTTTCCTTTGCCTTCTGGGAGAACAAACCACGCCATAGACCCAGTCGTGACAAAAGTGAAGGACTAAAGTGCAGTGCAGGACGTATCTTTTTTCGCTCTGACCGTAACTTAGCTACAAGGGTTTATTGGATTCCACACTTTCTCCTTTTTCTATTGTGGATCACAGATTTGTATTTTAAACCACCTCGGATACTATATCCTCTTGAAAATGAGAGTCGAAAACGCGAAATGGACATTCACAGTGACTTTTATCTCCACGACAATACATCGGTGAAGCTCTTTAGCTACGGAGCTAACGTGATAGCATCGTGCTTAAATGCAGATAGAAACAAAATAAATAAACCCCTGACTGGAAGGATACACAGAAAATCAACAATACTATTAAACCAGGCTGGCGAAGCTTAACAATGCTGTTGCTAACGACGCCATTGAAGCTAACTTAGCAACGGGACTTCACAGAGCTATGCTAAAAACATTAGCGCTCCACCTACGCCAGCCAGCCCTCATCTGCTCATCAACACCCGTGCTCACCTGCGGTCCAGCGATCGATGGAGCGACGAAAGACTTCACCCGATCATAGATGCGGTCGGCGGCCCGGAGACGGAGGAAGTCAAGGTGAGGTCGGCGGCTAGCGCGTCTGCTATCCATCTCAAAGTCCTCCTGGTTGTGTTGCTGTAGTCCGCCGCTAATACACCGATCCCACCTACAACTTTCTTCTTTGCAGTCTTCATTGTTCATTAAACAAATTGCAAAAGATTCACCAACACAGATGTCCAGAATACTGTGGAATTTTGAGATGAAAACAGAGCTTTTTGTATTGGATTCAATGGGGCCGATTACTTCCGTTTCAACGATTGACGTCACGCGCATACGTCATCATACATAGACGTTTTCAACCGGAAGTTTAGCGGGAAATTAAAAATTGCACTTTATAAGTTAACCCGGCCATATTGGCATGTGTTGCAATGTTAAGATTTCACCTTTGATATATAAACTATCAGACTGCGTGGTCGGTAGTAGTGGGTTTCAGTAGGCCTTTAAAGGCCTACTGAAATGAATTTTTTTTATTTAAACGGGGATAGCAGATCTATTCTATGTGTCATACTTGATCATTTCGCGATATTGCCATATTTTTGCTGAAAGGATTTAGTATAGAACAACGACGATAAAGATTGCAACTTTTGGTATCTGATTAAAAAAAAAGGCTTGCCCCTACCGGAAGTAGCGTGACGTAGTCAGTTGAACATATACGCAAAGTTCCCTATTGTTTACAATGATGGCCGCATGAAGTGAGAGAGATTCGGACCGAGAAAGTGACAATTTCCCCATTAATTTGAGCGAGGATGAAAGATTTGTGGATGAGTAAAGTGCAAGTGAAGGACTAGTGGGGAGTTGAAGCTATTCAGATAGGGAAGATGCTGTGAGAGCCGGGGGTGACCTGATATTCAGCTGGGAATGACTACAACAGTAAATAAACACAAGACATATATATACTCTATTAGCCACAACACAACCAGGCTTATATTTAACATGCCACAAATTAATCCTGCATAAAAACACCTGCGTGTTTGTTATGCTAGCTCCTAGCTCCTCTGCTAGCTCCTAGCTCCATAGAACACGCCAATACAATTCAAACACCTGATCAACACACACAATCACTCAGCCCAAAAGACCGTTCACCTAACCCAAGGTTCATAAAGCTTATATATTTTTAAAAAGTTACGTACGTGACGCGCACATACGGTCGTTATCAAATGTTTAGCAGCCAAGGCTGCATACTCACGGTACCTGATATTCAGCTGGGAATGACTACAACAGTAAATAAACACAAGACATATATATACTCTATTAGCCACAACACAACCAGGCTTATATTTAATATGCCACAAATGAATCCTGCATAATAACACCTGCGTGTTTGTTATGCTAGCTCCTAGCTCCTCTGCTAGCTCCTAGCTCCATAGAACACGCCAATACAATTCAAACACCTGATCAACACACACAATCACTCAGCCCAAAAGACCGTTCACCTAACCCAAGGTTCATAAAGCTTATATATTTTTAAAAAGTTACGTACGTGACGCGCACGTACGGTACGGTACGTGTTATGCTAGCTCCTAGCTCCTAGCTCCATAGAACACGCCAATACAATTCAAACACCTGATCAACACACACAATCACTCAGCCCAAAAGACCGTTCACCTAACCCAAGGTTCATAAAGCTTATATATTTTTAAAAAGTTACGTACGTGACGCGCACGTACGGTACGGTACGTGTTATGCTAGCTCCTAGCTCCTATGCTAGCTCCTAGCTCCATAGAACACGCCAATACAATTCAAACACCTGATCAACACACACAATCACTCAGCCCAAAAGACCGTTCACCTAACCCAAGGTTCATAAAGCTTATATATTTTAAAAAAGTTACGTACATACGCAAAAAAAAGTTGCGCACATACGGTCAAGCGATCAAATGTTTAGAAGCCAAAGCTGCATACTCACAGTAGCACGTCTGCGTCTTTGTCATCCAAATCAAAGTAATCCTGGTAAGAGTCTGTGTTGTCCCAGTTCTCTACAGGCGTCTGTGTATCGAAGTCAAAAGTCCTCCTGGTTAGAGTCTCTGTTATCCGAGTTCTTCCATCTTGACTGCATCTTTCGGGAATGTAAACAAAGAAGCGCCGGCTGTATACTGTTGTGGCTGACTACGTTCGAAAAATACGTCCATTTCGCACCGACAACTTTCTTCTTTGCTTGCTCAGCTTCCTTCTCCATAATGCAATGAACATGATTGAAACAGATTCACGAACACAGATGTCCAGAATACTGTGGAATTATGAAATGAAAACAGAGCTTTTTCGTATTGGCTTCAATGTGGAAGGCATACCCGTGTTCCCCGGTCTACGTCACGCGCATACGTCATCCTCAGAGGCGTTTCGAACCGGAAGTTTAGCGGCAAATTTAAAATTTCACTTTATAAGTTAACCCGGCCGTATTGGCATGTGTTATAATGTTAAGATTTCATCATTGATATACAAACTATCAGACTGCGTGGTCGGTAGTAGTGGGTTTCAGTAGGCCTTTAAGTATCAAACAACAGAAGAATAAGTGATTATTACATTTGAACAGAAGTGCAGATGGAACGTGTTGAAACGGAAAATAAGCAGATATTAACAGTAAATGAACAAGTGGATTAATAATCCATTTTTACAGCTTGTCCTTTATAATGTTGACAAAATAATAGAATGAGAAATGACACAATATGTTACTGCATACGTCAGCAGACAAACTAGGAGCCTCCGTTTGCTTACTTACTACTAAAAGATAAGTTGTCTAGTATGTTCACTCATTTATTTAAGGCCAAAATTGTTCTTCGATTGCAATAAGAAACATATGTTTAATGTACCGTAAGATTTTTGGTTAAAATAAACCCAATAATGCCATTTTTTGTGGTCCCCTTTATTTAGAAAATTATCGAAAAGTACTAAAATATGCAGCACTGCACATCATAACGGCGGCTACAGTTTTGATGTTACAGGTGTAAAAAAATGGCGGGTCGGATTGAAAATCCTAACGGGTCGTCTTTTGCCCAGATCTGGTATAAAGCATTAACTATACTGTCTGTTGCACATCGTCCTTCTCAATATCTCAGCTTAAATTGATTTAATAGCCACACTACAGCCAAACAATTTGATCTCTTGTGGTGGTCTTTTTCTGTTCCACTAATACTTCCAACTAAAATAAATTGTGTCTGTCCAAGACACAGCTGCATCAGCCATGAGCCAACAAACAGACCAAACACTAAGATGTTAAAAGGAGTCTGTGATTAGAAAACAGCTAGCCTTTATTCCACTCTGTAGTATTTCTTTTAAGCACTCAAACCAACATGGGCAGTAGAAAAAATACCATAGTTGGCCCCCTGTCCTCCTCCCAAAAATGACTGAGCCGTCTGAACATTGCAATTGGTCGATTTCCGAGTTGCTTTGTAAGAGGGGTGCAGAAGGGCTAAATTACAGAGTAGTACCCTAAGGACATCATTACACACACAGACATATGCTACTACCACTGCTCGCTAGCCACTTATCTAGGCCAAAGCGGGAAGGTGGGTGTTTGTGTTCTACAATTTGTGTGTGTGTGTCCTTCTCTGTAACCCAGTCCAACAACAGATTAGAGAGCTCTATGGGTGGGGGGGACAAGCCTGCAAGTGGCCAAAACCACTATTTTGCCAAATTTGAAGTAGATGTAAAAAAAACTTAAAAGCAGACAAAAATTTATGTATGTAGTGGGTCACTGTTAGGACAATTAGTAGGGGTGTACTGATTGATCAATACATTGATATATATTCCTACATTTAAGGTATGTCGATCTGTACTCGGCAAGTTTGCCTTCCAAGAGATAGGTATCGATCCAAAATCGTTTTAAAAGGGAATCGATCTATTTTATCGATACTAAAAAAGGAAAAGAGTGGATTCAATCAATCAATCAATCATAGTTTATTTATATAGCGCCTAATCACAAATGCTTCAAAGGGCTGCACAAACCACAACAACATCCTTGGCTCTGATCCCAAATCCGGGCAAAAAAAAACCTCAACCCAATGGGAACAATGAGAAAACTTGGAATGGACCGCAGATGTGGGGACAAGCGAGATTGTATCATTCTAAAAAATAATATCGTCCCTGAATCGTATTGGCAGCAAACAAATATTGAATCTAATCATTGTTAAAACGAATCGTTTTACCTCTAACAATTAGGTGGCGGACTCCAGCAGGACTGGCATTAATACAGCTACAGTATATTGAACTACAGCAGCCTCGGGGCAGAGTGTAGGCAGAGATTAATTGGGGCAAAGTTTCAAATACCAAAACAGATTGAATATAAATAGCGCTGCACTCGAATGACTTCTGGACTGTCCATGGAATCTAGTCAAGACATTGTCAATTTTTTACTTTTAATCACAACACAGACTAAGGAATATTCCTCATAATTTAAGTGTTTTTTATTTATCTTTTACTAAGCTGGAACTCAATTGAAATAATGCAGATTCATTGCAACAGAATGTCCTACAACAGGATGAGCAAGAACAGAACCACTGATGCTGCCAGGTGCCTTGCTGTGACTACTTCCCAAAACAGGTGCCTGAAGATGACTTGGATGCTGTTTACTCGACAAAACTGACTAAAAGCATGGAGGGTAGCTACTGCCTTTTATTATAAAAGGTTTACTGCTATGTCACTTGACTCTTAGCCACATAGTGTGACAAAATACCACAATTTACAAAGGTAGAAAACCTGATTCAACCATGCAGCCACCCAGGTACATTGATCCAAATCAGCAGAAAAGTCAGTGGTCACTATGATCGTTAGACACTGCCCCAGTACACACACCCACAGAAACACCCTACTGTCAAATAGGCAGTCATTAGCAATAAGGCCACAAATGCGCCCCTGAGCTTAATATGACAGGGTCACATATCTAACCCCTAAATTATGGGCGCACCATAACAACATATCACCATTACTCAATGGGACACTGAGGGCCCTCTAGTAAGCATTGTTAAGCCCCCGAGCCTTTGTACAGCTGTCACTCCGAGTCTGCCCAGTAACACGTGGACACTTAACATGGCAAGAGATCTGCCGTGCTCTATTAATCAAAGAATATTCCTGACTGTAGGGCATCCATAGTTACAGTACTTGCAGAACAATAAGCTTTTATCTCAGCTGTCGTAAGATGTTTGTCTGCTGACACGTGGCCACTTAAAGCCAACCAAGAGAGGTGGTGAGGATTGACAGCCATTGTTAGGAAAAGACTGGCAAGACTGGTCCAAATGCACAATGTTAAGAAGACAAATCAGATTAATCTGAATGGACGTGCTCGGCAAAAAATGTTTTTAGATGTCAGGAAATACTTTACCTTTGAAAAATTCAGGCTAAAAAAAAAACTATTCTATTTGAATGAACATACACATGAACATTGTTTGGCAAAATACTAGCTTGCAATGGAAATAAGGTCATTGTCATGCAAAAATGTGGTGCAAGTCCAAAGCTCACCTCAGTTGGGACTGCAGTTTGCCAGCCTTGATAATGAAGTCCTCCCAAACAGGGTAGCTGCTCTGTGAACGAGAAAAAGAGAGACAAACATGAAGGACATAATCAAAGCAGATGTCACCATTCACACAGTTACATGAGTCAAGATTATGCGCAGGTGATGACTCGCTTCACCTTCACGACTATATTATCATTATAATATTGAGTTCCTCCAAATGATGTTGTTTTTTCCTCCACATACAACAATTATAAAGATATTTACCATCATGTCCTGTCGGCTGCAAAATGGGTCAGTGGCTTCTTTAAGAAAAGTCCCCACACAGTGAAAGTATTATTACTATGCCATAATGAGCCTGGGTCCTAATGGGACTCCAAATGTATCCAATTCAGGTCTCGGGCTCAAAATAGTGTGATTTAAAACTACAACGGAAAACAATTGGTGGTGAGTAGCGGCTGTAGGCTAGTGAGTGGAGTGGAAGTGGGCAGTGTAGAGCAGCACTAGATGAAGTGAGGGAGGGCTTGACCAAATGTTTGCCAGTTGTGTGCTACAACTGTCAAGAGCCTGAGGAATCTCATGTTATGCTGTCAAACATTACACCCAACAAAGACTTCAGCTCTTTCCCTCTAGTGATCTCTGCTTTTCTCCATTACATCCCTTTTATCTTTTCTCTGATTCAAGTAGAGCGTCATTGATAAATACACCATAACATAGTCACTGCTCTCTCTTAAACTTCCCTCATGGGTTCAATAAAACATATTTATATTTAGTAACACTGCATTTGGGGTTAATGGGTAGTATATTGTTAATAATTCATAATATTATATTTCCTACAAAGCAATGAATC
Source organism: Entelurus aequoreus (assembly GCF_033978785.1). Classification (NCBI taxonomy): domain Eukaryota; kingdom Metazoa; phylum Chordata; class Actinopteri; order Syngnathiformes; family Syngnathidae; genus Entelurus; species Entelurus aequoreus. Next base: position 43,946,617 of record NC_084741.1, on the reverse strand, counting down.
AATTGTGCTGCCAGTCAATTGGCCTACGGGGCAATTATGATTGAGCCATGTAAAATCTGCAGAGGAACGCGATACTGTGAATTTGAGCAATACCACCACGCATGTTAAGTTATTTAATTACAATATGTTATGTAATTAAAGTAGGGAAATTACACAGAAACACAAGTCATATCTGTTTGAATAATAATTGTGTGGGAATTAAAGTAATACATAGAAGTGAGCAGAGGTATTGTACTTTTTTAGTTTGTAAATTGTAACCTACTTAGTTGATGGTCGATTACTTTTCTAATTGGGGACATTGGGGACCATTATATATATCCATCCATCCATCCATCTTCTTCCGCTTATCCGAGGTCGGGTCGCGGGGGCAGCAGCCTAAGCAGGGAAGACCAGACTTCCCTCTCCCCAGCCACTTCGTCCAGCTCTTCCCGGGGGATCCTGAGGCGTTCCCAGGCTAGCCGGGAGACATAGTCTTCCCAACGTGTCCTGTGTCTTCCCCGTGGCCTCCTACCAGTCGGACGTGCCCTAAACACCTCCCTAGGGAGGCGGGCATCCTGACCAGATGCCCGAACCACCTCATCTGGCTCCTCTCGATGTGGAGGAGCAGCGGCTTTACTTTGAGCTCCCCCCGGATGGCAGAGCTTCTCACCCTATCTCTAAGGGAGAGCCCCGCCACCCGGCGGAGGAAACTCATTTCGGCCGCTTGTACCCGTGATCTTGTCCTTTCGGTCATAACCCAAAGCTCATGACCATAGGTGAGGACGGGAATGTAGATCGACTGGTAAATTGGGAGCTTTTCCTTCCGGTCTCGGGCTCAAAATAGTGTGATTTAAAACTACAACGGAAAACAATCGGTGGTGAGTAGCGGCTGTAGGCTAGCATTTTTAAGTTGATAATTTTTTATTGAAAACCGTAGTTTTTACCATTGCAGCTGCAAACCAGAATGGATTATCAAAAACCATACTCATTACGGGAAAACTGTAGTTGTTGGCAAGGTATGGCAAAGAGACGGATCAAGATTTTAACACACACTGTAGGTGGAAAAAAAACTAAGTAAAACTGAAAATATTTGTTTATATTTTTAAAGAGATAAAAAAGATGGCTTTCCGGCTATAGACGGAAAAATCACATGCCTGCACGTGTTGTGCATATTGTGAAGCTTTGTGATATCGGTTATATAATTAATATCTGTTTGAATGGAATTGTTGAATGATAAATACATCCTTAGTTTTCAACAGGAAGCCTATTTAATTTTGTATATACTTGTAGTTACTCAGACTAGACCTAATCAATTAGGCAAACGAGAAATGAAGTTGAACTCGATAACTTTGCTGAAATCGATAAATTGCCATTTCCGTGTGTGCGTTTTTTGTCTGTCCCTTTCAAACAGGGTGGAGGAGGGTTCATTATGTATTTCGCTGTCAGCCCCCTAGCGCATTTAATCAATAGCAGAATTAAATGAACGCAGTGAACCCTCCTGTCAGCCATCCACAATCTTTGTCTCGGTGGGCACAATGTGCACAATTGAATATCTTGGTTGCTCAGACAGTACGGTAATGTGGTCATATAAGTTTAGATTGGGGTATGTTGTTTCTTAATGGGAAAGATGGTAATATCTCTTGTTTTCGTGTTAGCATCTAAGCTAGTAAGCTGGTGCTCGTCAGTCTTTGAGTTTGTCAAAGTGTAGTTATCAATCACTGTTTTTCGATAATTTTTATTTCAAAACGGCAATACTAACCATTGGGAGTTTCACCGCGGTTATCATTATTAGCGTTTGTCGTTGCATCCATAATACACAAGTACTTTGGAAAGTTGGGGGGCCTAGTTGTTAGTATTTCGCCCTCAAAGTTAGGGGATTAAAGGTTTGAATACACGTTGGGGCACTTCTGTGTGTGAATTTTGCATGTTCTCCCTGTCATTGCGTGGGTTTTTTCCTCACAAAAACATTCCCCAAAACATGAATGTTAATTGAAGACTCTAAATCTGGAGTGTCCAAACTTTTTTCAACAAGGCCAGCATACTAAAAAGTAATTTTGATATTTAAAAACAAACATTATACTGTATATATTTAAAGACAAAACTTTAAGTCAGGTTTTTGTTGTAAGTCATAACGCGTATTAGTTATTAGTATAAATATAGGGCTGGGCGATATGGCTGAAAACTGAAAACTGTGAAATATGGTGTAAACAACCATAGACTTTGACAGGAAACTTTAGCTCCAGGAAGTAGAGGTTCCAAGAACTTAAAGTTCCTGAACTTTTGGTGGAAAAAGGCCTATTATGCTGTAAGCCAGGCCTATTCAACTAGTGGCCCTTGGGACACATCCGGCCCGACAAAGCTTTTCATTTGGCCCACCGAACATCACTCAAATAGGCTTGATGAAACCATTAAAATTCGAGTTGATAATTAACGCAGTATTCCCGCCAACCCACAGGGGGCAACAGCGAGGCATATGTGTCACAGTGGAGCAGCAGTGGGGTGAGTAGAAGAAGACTACTCATTCAGCACTGGAAAAGGAATCAAAATAAATTGCAAAAATCTGAGTTTTAACAACGACTGGACAACAAAGTATGAATGTTCTGCCCCGAGCAAGTGCTCGAGTCATTGTTTTATGGCGGGCCTTTTAAGTGACGGACACATTGATCCAGACAAGCAGCCACAATGTTATAAATCCCAGCTTTTAAGCTCCATCACAAAACTTGGTCAACCATTTCTCGGTAGATATAATTTGTGCATAAAGATATTTGGGTTTTTTTGTATTGAAATTGCTGACTTTGTGATGTATTTTGTGTTTGTGGTTGTGTTGTTTTTTAGTCAGAGAGTAACGATCAAATCTCATTTAATACATGTAGTGCTAAATTTGACCAGTAGAGGGCGACAACGCTAATAGTGACGCTATTAGTCACATACAATGTTTGGTGTGCGAATGTTGTGTAATTTCTACAAACCCCGTTTCCATATGAGTTGGGAAATTGAGTTAGATGCAAATATAAACGGAATACAATGATTTGCAAATCCTTTTCAACCCAAATTCAATTGAATGCACTACAAAGACAAGATATTTGATGTTCAAACTCATAAACTTTATATTTTTTTTGCAAATAATAATTAACTTAGAATTTCATGGCTGCAACACGTGCCAAAGTAGTTGGGAAAGGGCGTGTTCACCACTGTGTTACATGGCCTTTCCTTTTAACAACACTCAGTAAACGTTTGGGAACTGAGGAGACACATTTTTTAAGCTTCTCAGGTGGAATTCTTTCCCATTCTTGCTTGATGTACAGCTTAAGTTGTTCAACAGTCCGGGGGTCGCCGTTGTGGTATTTTAGGCTTCATAATGCGCCACACATTTTCAATGGGAGACAGGTTTGGACTACAGGCAGGCCAGTCTAGTACCCTCACTCTTTTACAATGAAGCCACGTTGATGTAACACGTGGCTTGGCATTGTCTTGCTAAAATAAGCAGGGGCGTCCATGGTAACGTTGCTTGGATGGCAACATATGTTGCTCCAAAACCTGTATGTACCTTTCAGCTAGTGATGGGTCCGGCAACACCGATGCATCGGCGCATGCGTCGAGCTCATAGAGCGATACCCTGTGTCGGTGCGCGTATCGCTTTTAGAAAGTCACGTGACCGAACACGAGCTGTTTTGGTCATGTGACCGCTCATGAGCTGTTCTGGTCACGTGACCGCTCATGAACTGTATCGCACTGACGCCTGTGCGCCAAACTGTGTTTGTTAGGAAGCGGCGCAATGCGTGTTGTTGACGAACACCGTTAGGGCCGCTTGTTGTCACTGTCACTCAAAGTTGCATTTCAAAATTACACAGAATAATTGTGTTTATTTTGTTTAGAGATGGGTTTGATTTGGTGCGCGGCATATATTGGCTGTGCGGCGCACGGTGTGCGCGGAGGACGCTTGAGCACTGCGCAATTGCGCAGGCGCGCACCTTATAGGGAACGTTGCTCACAGGGCACAGAGGAGGCGTCAGTACGATACAGTTCGCGTATCGGTCACGTGACCAAAGCAGCTCATGATCGGTCATGTGACTTTCTAAAAGCGGTACGCGCACCGACAAAGGGTTTCGCTCTATGAGCTCGACGCATGCGCCGATGCATCTGTGTTGCAGGACCCATCACTACTGTTACTAGAGAAGGTACAGGAATGACGGCGTGGCGAAGTTGGTAGAGTGGCCGTGCCAGCAATCGGAGGGTTGCTGGTTACTGGGGTTCAATCCCCACCTTCTACCATCCTAGTCACGATACATGTTCACATTATTTGACTGTATCTAAAAAAGATAAAAATATATTTTTATTTAAATGAAGATATGAAATAATCCTAAATGAAATATGATGACTTGGTTTATATTATTGTATATACTAGGTCATAAAATCAGTGTCAGTTGAGTCGGTCCATAGGTTGCCTGTAGGGATTTTTAATGTCCAGCAGATGTCAGTATTTAGTGACACAGTATCGACACAGTATCAATACAGTTTTGCAATGTGTCGAAACGCTTCATGAGGCCTCATCAACCCATCACTACTTTCAGCATTAATGGCGCCTTCACAGATGTGTAAGTTACCCATGTCTTGGGCACTAATACACCCCCATATCATCACAGATGCTGGCTTTTCAACTTTGCGCCTATAACAATCCGGATGGTTCTTTTCCTCTTTGGTCCGGAGGACACGACGTCTACAGTTTCCAAAAACAATTTCAAATGTGGACTCGTCAGACCACAAAACACTTTTCCACTTTGTATCAGTCTATCTTAGATGAGCTCAGGCCCAGCGAAGCCGACTGTGTTTCTGGGTGTTGTTGATAAACGGTTTTCGCCTTGCATAGGAGAGTTTTAACTTGCACTTACAGATGTAGCGACCAACTGTAGTTACTGACAGTGGGTTTCTGAAGTGTTCCTAAACCCATGTGGTGATGTCCTTTACACGCTGATGTCGCTTGTTGATGCAGTACAGCCTGAGGGATCGAAGATCACGGGCTTAGCTGCTTACGTGCAGTGATTTCTCCAGATTCTCAGAACCCTTTGATGATATTACGGACCGTAGATGGTGAAATCCCTAAATTCCTTGCAATAGCTGGTTGAGAAAGGTTTTTCTTAAACTGTTCAACAATTTGCTGACGCATTTGTTGACAAAGTGGTGACCGTCGCCTCATTCTTGTTTGTGAATGACTGAGCGTTTCATGGAATCTACTTTTATACCCAATCATGGCACCCACCTGTTCCCAATTTGCCTGTTCACCTGTGGGATGTTCCAAATAAGTGTTTGATGAGCATTCCTCAACTTTATCAGTATTTATTGCCACCTTTCCCAACTTCTTTGTCACGTGTTGCTGGCATCAAATTCTTAAGTTAATGATTATTTGCAAAAAAAAATGTTTATCAGTTTGAACATTAAATATGTTGTCTTTGTAGCATATTCAACTGAATATGGGTTGAAAATTATTTGCAAATCATTGTATTCCGTTTATATTTACATCCAACACAATTTCCCAACTCATATGGAAAACATAAACTAAACATTTCTAGTTTATTGTGTGAATATATTAACACTAAACCTTTTGTATTTATGTAAACTACACAATAAACGTTATACTTTTGTTATGTTTATTTTATATTTTCAGTCTTCCATCCATCCATTTTCTACCGCTTGTCCCTTTCGGGGTGGCGGGGGGTGCTGGAGCCTATCTCAACTGCATTCGGGCGGAAGGCGGGGTACACCCTAGACAAGTCACCAGCTCATTACAGGGCCAACACAGATAGACAGACAACATTCACACTCAAATTCACACAGTAGGGCCAATTTAGTGTTGCCAATCAACCTATCCCCAGGTGCATGTCTTTGGAGGTGGGAGGAAGCTGGAGTACCCGGAGGGAACCCACGCACTCACGGGTAGAACATGCAAACTCCACACAGAAAGATCCCGAGCCCAGGATCGAACCCAGGACCTTCGTATTGTGAGGCACATGCACTAACCCCTGTCTTATAGACCTAAATGAATGAAAAAGTGTCAAGAAACAAAACTAAGGAAGGAAAATAATTCAAAAGAAGAAACATCAATCCTCAACAGAAATTGAAGCGTCTTTCTTCATACTGTTAACAAAGCTGCACACGCGAGGGCAGACTAATGAATTTATTGACAGTGCAGTGTGAAAGCTGATGTGTTTACTTTGCAATTACTGTAAGTAAACTTAGTTTCAAAGAAATATAACCTACGCAGGCACTTTCTGACAAAACATCCACATTTCGACGTCCTGCCACTGAGCCCTTGGGCTCTTGAAACTGCGGCCCTCTTCATTATGTAGTTGAATAGCCCTGCTGAAGGCAAAAAAAAACTTGAGCTGCGGGCCACAATTGGCCCCCAGGCCACACTTTGGACATCCCTGATCTAAATTATACGTTGGTTTGGGTGAATGCTTGTTGTATACGTGTCTTCTGATTGACAACCAAAGTCAGCTAGGGTGGGCTCCAGCTCCCCCATGCACATAATGAGGACATGCAGGAGAAAATGGACACACTGCAGGTAGTTTAGACCAGTGTTTTTCAACCTTTTCTCAGCCAAGGCACATTTTTTTCATTGAAAAAATCTCGAGGCACACCACCAGCAAAAAAAAATAAAAAAATGACACTCAGCAGTCGATATTGACAATAAAAAGTTGTTCTTGCAATTGTTGGATATGAATTCAAACCATAACCAAGCATGCATCACTATAGCTCTTGTCTCAAAGTAGGTGTACTCTAACACCCTAACTTATTTTGAAGTTGTTGGTGTTTTCCTGAGTGTAGTGTTTTAGCTATTGTCTTGCGCTCCTATTTTTGGTGGCTTTTCCTGTTTTGTTGGTATTTTCCTGTAGCAGTTTCATGTCTTCCTTAAACGCTATTCCCCGCACCTGCTCTGTTTTCTCAATCAAGACTATTTAAGTTGTCGCTATCCTTCTTTGCGGGGACATTGTTGATTGTCATGTCATGTACAGATGTACTTTGTGGACGCCGTCTGCTCCACACGCTGTAAGTCTTTGCTGTCGTTCAGCATTCTGTTTTTGTTTACTTTGCAGCCAGTTCAGTTTTAGTTTCATTTTGCATAACCATCCCTAAACTTCAATGGCTTTTCTTAGCGGCACTTGCCTTTTGTTTATTTTTGGTTTAAGCGTTAGATACCTTTTTACCTGCACGCTGTCTCTACATATTGTGATCATGACAAACATCTACAAAGCAATTAGCAACCTGCTGCCACCTACTGATATGGAAGAGTTACACTGCCGAGCTCTAGACCAGTGGTTCTTAACCTTGTTGGAGGTACCGAACCCCACAAGTTTCATATGCGCATTCACCGAACCCTTCTTTAGTGAAAAATACATTTAAAAAAAATTCTAATTCAAGACAAAATTATATGTTTTTGGTAACACTTTAGTATGGGGAACATATTCTAAGTAACACAGACTTAATTTAGAGTTATTTGGACACTAGGGGAACATATTCTAAGTAATAAAGACTTAATTTTGAGTTATTTGGTTAGGGCTAGGGTCAGGGTTAGAGAGTTAGGGTTATAATAAGGCCATGCCGAATAAGGCATTAATAAGTACTTAATAATGACTAGTTAAGAGCCAATATGTTACTAATTTGCATGTTAATAAGCAACTAATTAATGGTGAATATGTGACCCCGCCTTCCGCCCGATTGTAGCTGAGATAGGCTCCAGCGCCCCCCACTACCCCGAAGGGAATAAGCGGTAGAAAATGGATGGATGGATGTTCCCCATACTAAAGTGTTACCATGTTGTTTTACTGGTGCACAAAATGAACCGTGCATGAACATCACCTTGTTCAAACAACAAAACCAACACAGTGCATAAGCTCACAACAAATTACACACCTACAAACCAGTCAGCTGTTGCCGTATCCGTAATATGCCGATAGGGAGAAGTTTGTATTTACACAATGAGTCGTGTGTGTTTTGACCTCCGCCGAACCCGAGGTCGACTCACCGAACCCCTAGGGTTTCGATCGAACCCAGGTTAAGAACCACTGCTCTAGACAGTGCAGACAACGGCACATTTGCGAATTATAATTACTGGTTTGCAAAAAATATTTTTAACCCAATTAGGTGAAATTACATAATCTTCTACGGCACACCAGACTGTATTTCACGGCACACTAGAGTGCCGTGGCACAGTGGTTGAAAAACACTGGTTTAGACACAGTGAGGACCATAAAGTGGAGCATGGTACACCAAAAGGTGCTGGTGCAATTTTCTTTAACACACTGACGTCTGGCCATTTGACCTCCACACGTCAACCCCTTAACCCCGCAAACATTGTTCCAGCACGATTGTGACATTCTTTCCATTCCTTCTTCAAGCATAGCAGCTGAGACACCAACTAAAAGCCTGCTGGAAGAAGACATCTCAGTTTCGATACTGCCTTAATGAACTTGTACACCTGCCTTCCTACACACGAGCGTAAACAAGTCAACTTCTTCCAGAAATGTAGACTTTCAAAACGATCAAAAGATGTTGCAAGTCAGTCATATGCAACGAGGTCAGAGGTCAAACAGAGCTGAGTTTGAGTTTATTTCGAAAATGCATGCATACAACATGATACATCACAATTTCCAGTTTCTCTATTCAACATGTTCGAAAAGGAGTAGGAAGAAGCAGAGCTTATTTAATCCTACCCCCTTTTTCCTTTACATAGCAGTTGCTAAAACTTTTGTTCACTTCTTGTTCTCAATTTATTCACAATATACTCCATAAGTAATAACAATAAAAATAAATAAGTAATAATTGGTGAAGTAAGTTATATTTCATATAGTGAGATGAGTAAGATTATCTTGAAAATAAATGGATCAATGAAATGTTTATCTTTATTTAGCTGAGATTGGGAAGCACTTTTTTTTTTTTTTAGCGTACATCCCCAAGTAAGCTTAAGAAAGTATACTTGGGGATGTACATGTATATATAAGAATAGCAACAGAAGTAATATTCATAAAACATTTTATTTATTTAATTAGATCTCACCTTCAAGTCTCCGATAAGAGTTTGGAAGAGTCCTCCAAGCGCGCTGCAGTCCTTCTCGATAACAGCCTCCATTTTCAGCACCACCTCCTCAGAGTGCTCGATCCCGACTTCAGAGCTCCAGACAAAGGGAAAAAAAACAATAAAGCGGAAAAGAACTTCACACACAACACGAGTGTCTACTGTGACCACATAACTAATGTTTTCTTGAAAAAAATGGTGGGAAAAGGCGTTGGGAATCGACTCCGGTGAACACCTCACTTCAAACCGAAAGGTGTTGAAACGAGAGTGAAACGTAAAGCCCAGTGTCGCCTCCACGCTACTATTTTCATCGCCATGTCAGAAAGTTTGAAGACAATAAAAATAAGAACGGGTGACGCTGCCCGGTGTCCTGACAGTACCGAGAGAAATTCTCACCGGTTATGTCTTCTCTTCTAAACACCCACCGACTGGTAAAGCGCACCAAACTTTACAAGTTACCACAGCAAAGAAAGTGTTTCCGGTTAACTTTAACGCGACGAAATAAAAGCCTCCAAAAACGGATAATGTGCCATCCAGTCTAGTCTTTCAAATGTATATTTTGACTTTTTAACAAATCGTACATTCATGATAATATATGTTGACACATATCACACACACAATTATTCGCACTGGATAAAAAGCATTACATTTAAAGTTTAGTGTTTGATTGTGAAGGAAGCCTTCTAGATCTCGTAGAAAAAAACAGAACGTAAAGGAGATTGTTGAAACAAAAACATTGAAATCACGTAATTTGAGAGTAAAAAATTAATAATTTCCATTTATTAACAGTGGCAACGAATATCATATGGATAATGTATGTAGGGTACTTTTTATGGATATATCCGCTACTGTATGGAAGTATATAACAGATAAAGGGCGACATCTAACGGTTAAAGTCAAAATTACAACAAACAGTTTTTTTAAGCCCATTTATAAACGAGTTCAACAGGATCAAGGCGATATATTTCTTACAAATAATGCATTAATGTTTTGCCAAAAAGCGATTGATATGTCAATTTCAGCATATTGTATTTCTTGAGGGACTTAGGAGATAGGAAAAATATATATATACATACTAAATTGTTTCAAGCCCAGAGAATACAATGACATGGGTGAATGACAATATTAATATACCGGTATGCACATATTTACAAAGCGGTCGGTTTGAAATGCAGAACTAAAAGCTTAAGGGCAAAGGTTTACTGTAAGTCCAATAACCAACCACTAGAGGGCGACACAGCAATGTTCCAAATTGGAAGCGAATCAAGAATACATTGACCCGTTCAGTGTATTGTTATTAACCTGACGTTACGCAAACATCTTAACTCCCTGATTTTGAAAGGGAACACGTGCATTCACGTAGATGACATCTTTTATTAAACATTTTTTTCTGTACATTAAAAAGGCACCAAAATGTTAACACATGCAATCAATCATGCATCCTAAATGCATTTCAAAATGATTAATAATTTAACATCCTATTATAAACAGTGTCAGTGAACTACTAAAACATCAGTTTGGCAAACGAGTGTAATTAAGTGATAGTATTATTATTATGTGTGGAAATGTATTCAAGCATCAACAAATTAAGTCACCTAACTATGGTAATACTATGACAGTGTATGCTATCCCATGAAAGCATAATTTTCTTATGTGAGTACTTAGTGTGTAATCATGCACATTTTTCATAAATCACACAGTAATCTTATCAGATTAGTGCAACAGTTGATGTTGTGTTAGGGACAAGAAGTGATACCAAATGAACTCTATCGTTCATAAAAGTTTCATGTGAAGTGACTTTCGATCCCCTTTGCATTAATCCGCCACTGCGTGTTCAAGTTTTTTTTCATGAAATTGTGCAACCATATTCTCGGTTATGCATGAAACAAAAGCAGCACGGCTGGTGTTTTGTGGTATTGGTTGATGGGAAATATTCCCTTCAATGAGGATGTGACACAGAAAAAAAGGAAGCCGCAGTGTTGATGTGAATTTAAAAAACTGTTTCCTAAGCGTCAGTAAAATCCTTCATTGAAAGTGTATTACAGTACACTTTCAATGACCTCAAAAAAATTGTTGGTCATTGCTAGTGGAAATACAGTATCAATTCTCAAAAATCTAAAAGACACACACAATCTTGACACAAGTTTGTAACAATACAATACAGTGTTGTGGATGAAGTCGTGATGTTGCAGGTTAGATCCTCCACCGCTTGAAGCCCATCACCAAACTGCAGCCGTAGCACAGCGTCACCACAAACGCAAATATCTGTACCAAAAAACAGAGGTATAAAATGAATAACAGTGAGTGGGAGTAGTTAATGCCTAGATTATTTGTTATGAGCACAAACGTGAGAGAAATATCCTTCCCTTTACTTGTTTGCGCCCACTTTTTTTTTTGCCTGTTGGTACCCTTCTTTCTGTATTTTGGGTGCCCATTAGAAGTCTGAAGATATTTATAAAACTATGTTGCCGTGTTCCAAACAAGCCGTGGCGATTTGCCAACAAGTGTGATGTAGTTTTCCACTGTGATATTTCCATATTGATGTTTTCCTTGCATCTTTGTGTGAGTCCGCCATGCTTATTTCTGTTGTAGTACCTGCTAAAATGTGACCACATGAGATCAACTGCTCTGTTACTGGCTGCATTAACCAACACAAGTCACTCCCGGGGAAGTGCCCGCTTAACTTTTGTGTTTTGTGACAATGTGCTTACTTCGCCTAGCAAAAGACACACCGACACAGAGCACACGGAGCCCGCCTTGGTCTGAGGGTAATATACAGAAGGATTTACCCAATCCCGAAGTCAGTTCCTACAATTTATGGCAACAGTGGATACAATGATACATCAGCATGTAGCAACCCCCTGATAATATTAGCAAGTAGGACACTTGCACATGTAGTTACATAGTTAGGGTTGAGCATACATTGTTAGCATTTTGTATTACTTTTGTTTTTGTTTGCACTGCGCTACAGAACTGTTACTACAACCCCTAGAAACAAATGATGGATTCATCAGACTTGAAAGACGTTCATTTAGTTGTTTAATTTTGTAGGAAAAAAAACAGATAACAGACATTACACAAAACTATAGTCATTTAAAGTGGTAACTTGTTTGGCTTTAATAAACAATTAAATACATCAATAAAATAAATTGTGGTAGTAACAGTTTCAAGTTTAGACCAAGCAGAGTGAAAAAATTATGGAATAAATCAATTCTGAGGAAAACGATATGGAATCATGATAAACAATCAAAAACACTACAACACACTACTAGTACTTTGTTGCACCAACTTTGGCTTTTATAACAGCTTGGATTCTCTGAGGCATGGACTTAATGAGTGACAAAGTATAGTCTTCATCAATCTGGCTTTCTCTGAATGCTGTTGTCTCGTCAGCTTTGCAGGTTGGAGTCTTGACCATTTTCTTTAATTTCTTCCACAAATGTTTAAATGTTTAATTAAAAGGCCTACTGAAATGAAATTTTCTTATTTAAACGGGGATAGCAGATCCATTCTATGTGTCATACTTGGTCATTTTGCGATATTGCCATATTTTTGCTGAAAGGATTAAGTAGAGAACATCGACGATAAAGTTCACAACTTTTGGTCGCTGATAAAAAAAAAAGCCTTGCTACCGGAAGTAGCGTGACGTCGCAGGTTGAAGGGCTCCTCACATTTGCACATTGTTTACACTAGCAGCGAGAGCGATTCGGACCGAGAAAGCGACGATTACCCCATTAATTTGAGCCAGGATGAAAGATTTGTGGATGAGGAAAGTGAGAGTGAAGGATTAGAGTGCAGTGCAGGACGTATCTTTTTTCGCTCTGACCGTAACTTAGGTACAAGGGCTCATTGGATTCCACACTCTCTCCTTTTTCTATTGTGGATCACGGATTTGAATTTTAAACCACCTAGGATACTATATCCTCTTGAAAATGAGAGTCGAGAACGCGAAATGGACATTCACAGTGACTTTTATCTCCACGACAATACATCGGCGAAGCACTTTAGCTACGGAGCAAACGTGATAGCATCGTGCTTAACTGCAGATAGAAACAGAAGAAATAAGCCCCTGACTGGAAGGATAGACAGAAGATCAACAATACTACCAAACCCTGGACCTGTAACCACACGGTTAATGCTGTGCCGCCTGGCAAAGCCTAGCAATGCTTTTGCTAACGACGCCATTGAAGCTAACTTAGCTACGGGACCGTGACAGAGCTATGCTAAAAACATTAGCTCTCCACCTATGCCAGCCCTCATCTGCTCATCAACACCCGTGCTCACCTGCGTTCCAGCGATCGACGGCGCGACGAAGGACTTCACCACGATGATCGGTGCGGTCGGCGGCCCGGAGACGGAGGAAGTCAACCCAGACAGGTAAGGACAGCGGCGCGGCGGCGGACGGCGTTGTAGCTTTCGACGACACCCCAGCCGCCATCAGAGTCGGCAAGAAACATATATTTCCCCAAAGTTACGTACGTGACATGCACATAGCGGCACGCACGTACGGGAAAGCGATCAAATGTTTGGAAGCCAAAGCTGTACTCACGGTAGCGTGTCTGCTATCCAACTCAAAGTCCTCCTGGTTGTGTTGCTGTAGCCAGCCGCTAATACACCGATCCCACCTACAGCTTTCTTCTTTGCAGTCTCCATTGTTAATTGAACAAATTGCAAAAGATTCACCAACACAGATGTCCAGAATACTGTGGAATTATGTGGTGAAAACAGACGACTTAAGATGGCCACCGTGCTATTCCAAAATGTCTGCTTCAACCCGTGACGTCACGCGCAAACGTCATCATACCGAAACGTTTTCAGCCGGAAGTTTCCCGGGAAATTTAAAATTGCACTTTATAAGTTAATCCGGCCTCTTCTCTGAGCTGCCACCTTACCGTGGTAAGGGAGTTTGCGTGTCCCAATGATCCTAGGAGCTATGTTGTCCGGGAGATTTATGCCCCCTGGTAGGGTCTCACAAGACAAACTGGTCCTAGGTGAGGGATCAGACAAAGAGCAGCTCGAAGACCTCAATGAAAAATAAAACCTATGGACCCAGATTTCCCTCGCCCGGACGCGGGTCACCGGGGCCCCCCTCTGGAGCCAGGCCCGGAGGTGGGGCACGATGGCGAGCGCCTGGTGGCCGGGCCTGTCCCCATGGGGCCCGGCCGGGCACAGCCCGAAGAGGCAATGTGGGTTCCCCCTCCAATGGGCTCACCACCCATAGCAGGGGTCATAGAGGTCGGGTGCGATGTGAGCTGGGCGGCAGCCGAAGGCAGGGCACTTGGCGGTCCGATCCTCGGCTACAGAAGCTAGCTCTTGGGACGTGGAACGTCACCTCACTGGGGGGGAAGGGGCCGGAGCTAGTGCGCGAGGTGGAGAAGTTCCGACTAGACATAGTCGGACTCACTTCGACGCACAGCAAGAGCTCTGGAACCAGTTCTCTCGAGAGGGGCTGGACTCTCTTCTACTCTGGCGTTGCCGGCAGTGAGAGGCGACGGGCTGGGGTGGCAATTCTTGTTCCCCCCCGGCTCAGAGCCTGCATGTTGGAGTTCAACCCGGTGGACGAGAGGGTAGCTTCCCTCCGCCTTCGGGTGGGGGAACGGGTCCTGACTGTGGTTTGCGCTTACGCGCCAAACCGCAGCTCAGAGTACCCACCCTTTTTGGATTCACTCGAGGGAGTACTTGAGAGTGCTCCCCCGGGTGATTCCCTCGTTCTACTGGGGGACTTCAATGCTCATGTTGGCAGCGACAGTGAAACCTGGAGAGGCGTGATTGGGAAGAATGGCTGCCCGGATCTGAACCCGAGCGGTGTTTTGTTATTGGCCTTTTGTGCCCGTCACAGATTGTCCATAACAAACACCATGTTCAAACATAAGGGTGTCCATATGTGCACTTGGCACCAGGACACCCTAGGCCGCAGTTCCATGATCGACTTTGTAGTTGTGTCGTCGGATTTGCGGCCTCATGTTTTGGACACTCGGGTGAAGAGAGGGGCGGAGCTTTCTATCGATCACCACCTGGTGGTGAGTTGGCTGCGATGGTGGGGGAGGATGCCGGACAGACCTGGCAGGCCCAAACGCATAGTGAGGGTTTGCTGGGAACGTCTGGCTGAGTCTCCTGTCAGAGAGAGTTTCAATTCCCACCTCCGGAAGAACTTTGAACATGTCACGAGGGAGGTGCTGGACATTGAGTCCGAATGGAGCATGTTCCGCACCTCTATTGTCGATGTGGCTGATTGGAGCTGTGGCCGCAAGGTAGTTGGTGCCTGTCGTGGCGGTAACCCTAGAACCCGTTGGTGGACACCGGCGGTGAGGGATGCCGTCAAGCTGAAGAAGGAGTCCTATCGGGTTCTTTTGGCTCATAGGACTCCTGAGGCAGCGGACAGGTACCGACAGGCCAAGCGGTTTGCGGCTTCGGCGGTCGCGGAGGCAAAAACTCAGACATGGGAGGAGTTCGGGGAAGCCATGGAAAACGACTTCCGGACGGCTTCGAAGCGATTCTGTACCACCATCCGCCGCCTCAGGAAGGGGAAGCAGTGCACTATCAACACCGTGTTTGGTGAGGATGGTGTTCTGCTGACCTCGACTGCGGATGTTGTGGATCGGTGGAGGGAATACTTCGAAGACCTCCTCAATCCCACCAACACGTCTTCCTATGAGGAAGTAGTGCCTGGGAGTAGTGGTGGGCTCTCCTATTTCAGGGGATGAGGTTGCTGAGGTAGTTAAAAAGCTCCTCGGTGGCAAGGCCCCGCGGGTGGATGAGATCCGCCCAGAGTTCCTTAAGGCTCTGGATGCTGTGGGGCTGTCTTGGTTGACAAGACTCTGCAGCATCGCGTGGACATCGGGGGCGGTAACTCTGGATTGGCAGACCGGGGTGGTGGTTCCTCTCTTTAAGAAGGGGAACCGAAGGGTGTGTTCTAACTATCGTGGGATCACACTCCTCAGCCTTCCCGGTAAGGTCTATTCAGGTGTGCTGGAGAGGAGGCTACGCCGGATAGTTGAACCTCGGATTCAGGAGGAACAGTGTGGTTTTCGTCCTGGTCGTGGAACTGTGGACCAGCTCTATACTCTCGGCAGGGTCCTTGAGGGTGCATGGGAGTTTGCCCAACCAATCTACATGTGTTTTGTGGACTTGGAGAAGGCATTCGACCGTGTCCCTCGGGAAGTCCTGTGGGGAGTGCTCAGAGAGTATGGGGTATCGGACTGTCTGATTGTGGCGGTCCGCTCCCTGTATGATCAGTGCCAGAGTTTGGTCCGCATTGCCGGCAGTAAGTCGGACACGTTTCCAGTGAGAGTTGGACTCCGCCAAGGCTGCCCTTTGTCACCGATTCTGTTCATAACTTTTATGGACAGAATTTCAGGCGGATCGGTGCGGCGTCTTCAGTAATGCGGACGCTGTATCGATCCGTTGTGGTGAAGAAGGAGCTGAGCCGGAAGGCAAAGCTCTCAATTTACCGGTCGATCTACGTTCCCATCCTCACCTATGGTCATGAGCTTTGGGTTATGACCGAAAGGACAAGATCACGGGTACAAGCGGCCGAAATGAGTTTCCTCCGCCGGGTGGCGGGGCTCTCCCTTAGAGATAGGGTGAGAAGCTCTGCCATCCGGGGGGAGCTCAAAGTAAAGCCGCTGCTCCTCCACATCGAGAGGAGCCAGATGAGGTGGTTCGGGCATCTGGTCAGGATGCCACCCGAAACTATCAGACTGCGTGGTCGGTAGTAGTGGGTTTCAGTAGGCCTTTAATTGAATAAACATTGACCTATGTATCTTTCTTCAAAGACCACTTTCACAGTTTAAGCCCTGTGATGAGGTGACAACTTGTCCAGGGTGTACTCCGCCTTCCGCCCGAGTGCAGCTGGTATAGGCACCAACACCCCGCGACACCGAGAGGGACAAGCGGTAGAAAATGGATGGATGGATGGATAGCTCTTGAAAAATGATATTAACCCCAAACTGCTTTTTGATAGATATAATAGGAAAAGTGTCCAAAAGGTCAAAGTAAACTTGTGCATTTATTAAAGATGTAATGACAGTCATCACCCCAGTGCCATTACCTTACATACAGCCCCATATCATTAATGACTGTGGAAATGTGCATGTTTTCTTCAGGCAGTCATCTTCATAAATCTCAATGAAAGAAGTTGCAGCATCATCAACTTGCCCAATGCATATTACCGATTCATCACAGAATATGACTTTCATCCAGTCATCCATAGTCCATGATTGGTTGTCCTTCACCCATTGTAACCTTTTTTATGTTTTAGATGTTAATGACGGCTTTCGCTTATCTTTTCTGTATTTAAATTCCATATATTTCAGTTTCTTACAGTTCGGTCACAGATGGTGACTCAAGTTTCTGCCCATTTGTTTTGCTGTGCATTTTCTGTTTTCAAGAAAAATTGCTCTTAAGTTTTCTGTCTTGACGCTTTGATGTGTTCCTTGGTCTACCAGTACGTCTGCCTTTTACAACCTTCTCATGTTGTTTGTACTTGGTCCAGATTTCAGACACAATTTACTGTAAACTACCAGCATCTTTTGAAACATTGTGTGATGATTTACCTTCTTGAAGAAGTTTGATAATCCTCCCCTTAGTTTCAATTGATATATCTAGTGTTGGAGCAATGATTCATGTCAATCCACCTGTTGCAACAGCTCTTCAAGATGTGAACACTCTTTTTTAACTGCAGACTAATCAACAGATTTTATCTGATGCAGGTGTTAGTTTTGGAAATGAAAATTTACAGGGTAATTCCATTTTTCCGTTAGAATTTAGTGATTCCATAATTTTCAATCTGCTTGATCTAAAAATGAAACTGTTGCGACTACCACAATTAATAGTCTTGATTTATCTTGGTATTTCTTAATGCCGGGAAGTTGTCGTTTGAAATAACTATAGTTTTGTGTCATGTCTGCTTCTTTTTTCTACAAAATTGAACAACTGAATGAACATCCTTCAAGTATGGCGATTCCATCATTTTACCAGGTGTTTTAGATAAATCTGGCCGTACACAGTTCCTTAAAACTGCAAAAGCAGTAGTCGGGAATGAGAAACAGTTTCACTCAGCTGCATCTAAGAAGACAGTCCCCAAAACGACTCGTTTTCAGAGACCTTGAGAAAAAGGCTTGGAGATGGTCTCTAAAGCTAAACGTATGCAACATTTTGACCAAAGCGTTATGTAGACTACAAGGAAGTGTTTTAAATGTAGATTATAATAATTTGCATGATGTCATGAATGAAAAACCTTCTTCTTCATAGACATTATACCGCCGCTGATCCGCTGCTAGTTAGATAAGCACACCCCATGTACAGTATACACCCAGCACTTCATGGAGGAAAGCTTTCTAAAAAAAAACAGGCTTCACTACACAGCTTTAAATAAAGCGTTATGCTCTGGCAACTATCTGTCAGTCAGCTACAGATGTGGGAGCTGTAATTTTGATCTTTTACTTTTTCTTCAGCAAATAGGCTAACTTGCATTATATTTCAATGTGAGCGTATGTTAGCAATGTAGCTCACATAGCTAAGCTAGTGTTGCTAAAGTTTGTATCCTATAGCAAGACTAGATGGGACTCAGCGTTCTAACAAGACAGCTATCAGCTCTGAGCAGCTGTCCAGGCAATGTTAAGTGGAGATAAAATCTGTTAATGTACTTCATATTTCAGATCACCAGCTCCACGAGAAACTGGTGAACCTTTGGCGTGAGCAATGTGGAATTACAACGTGGGACACGCAATACTAACAACACGATAGGGATGGAAGCTATTGCCTAAAATCTATTGTGCGATACATATTGCAGCTTTCTGCAATAATGATATATATCGTGCAATATTATTTGGTATGTAAATTATGATAGAAACATTTTACAAAGGCTGTTAAAAAAGATTAAAAAGGTTAAAAATGCTGATACTTAAAATTGTCAATATTATTGAATTATTACATTTTTGATCACAATTATAATCAGACAAAAATGAGGTCGGTGTAACAAAATCAATTAAAGATGTAAATTATTTCCAACTAAAGTACTGGCTCTGATTTAAATAATTTGGATTTTCCCTATGAAGTCCTCCTTTGTGCAGGGACTTATTTTCTGATTTTTTTTTAAATTAAAACATGGACAATACATATTGATGAACGAACAAGTGTACATATGCAAGATTATAGCTAGTGGCTGATTCATATCTTTCGTCCCTGCGGAAATTATTGCCAAACACATAACAACAGTACAGCACCAAACAACAGGACAACAAGGCCATATACAACAATAAAACACTACAAATAGAACAGTAGGACTAAAAAAAAACAAATAACAAACCAAATTGCTCATGACAGACCAGTAATTAAGTCACTATAGAAAGTTGGATTTAAGTGTAAGAGTGCTTAAATGCTAACATGCTAAAGTGCTTTAGTGTTAAGATATGCAAGAATAGAATTGCACGTTGCCCGATATAAAGTGATAATCCACAAGTTTGGAAACAATAACAAAAATGGAAAATAACAAAAAACAAACAATATTGTGATGATAAAATATATCGGTCTAACCATTGTAGAATCGACCATATACTGATACTACACTTGGCATTATTATTGTCAATATTTGCACTGATCTGCTCACGTTGGTTTACATTCAAGAGCTCTAGCTTAGCTGTTAGCATGGCTTATTGTATCCAACTAACAAAAGTATTGAAAAGTACCGGTATCGTTCTTTCATCTGAGTGCCGCTGTGCGGCTGTGACTACAGAGCCAAGGCGCATGATGTTAAGTGTGTCAAAACGCACACACAAAGTGCATACAAGCAATAACATCGTGGTGGGGAAGAATGGCAAAAAACGAAAATTCTACTGGTTAAAAAAAAAGAGTGTGCGTGAAGCGCAATATGGAGGTATTTGGGCTTCAAAACCAACAATAAAGAAAACACTTAACAAGGAAACGCCGCGCTTTAAGTGTTGGTTTAAAAGGCGCCTCGCCAAATGTGGCGATTAGTATTGGAAATGTTTACCTAAGTTTGCTTCAAACTTAGGTAAACATTTAAATAATAAGCATTCAGATCTGCACGAGGAGTTATAAATAGTTACAGGTAATAATGTAGTTGTTACACATGTCCTGCTGTTCGGCTCCGGTGCAGACTGTAGTCGAGGAGCACAGGAGAGACGTTCCCTTCAGGGTCGATGTTTTCGTCTGAGGTAACATCGTTCACTGTACCCCGCAATGGGTCTGCTAAGCTCCACTTTCCGGTCAGAATTTGAGGTCGCCGATTCGTGACAATCTGGTTGCTTTTTTATTAGTTTTGCAGGACACAACAGGACCCATTCTCTCGGCTCCGGTGCAGACTGTAGTCGAGGAGCACAGGAGAGACGTTCCCTTCAGGGTCGATGTTTTCGTCTGAGGTAACATCGTTCACTGTACCCCGCAATGGGTCTGCTAAGCTCCACTTTCCGGTCAGAATTTGAGGTCGCCGATTCGTGACAATCTGGTTGCTTTATTATTAGTTTTGCAGGACACAACAGGACCCATTCTCTGTACCGAGGATGTCGTTGTGGCTTGTACAGCCCTTTGAGACACTTGTGATTTAGGGCTATATAAATAAACATTGATTGATTGATTCATTCATTCATTTTTCTACTGCCCAGTGCGCGAGCTCCTCTCTCTTTGCTCGCCCACTCAGTCACTGACGTCACTCAGCGATGACATTCTCGCAAACACAAATACTGTACGCTACTCTCAGAAGATAACCAGCTCCCCTGCTGTGCACATGTAGATACATAACATGTAGGTAAATAGATGCGCACACAGCTGCTTGGCTTGATACCAAATATTGGCTGAGTTAGGACCGCCCATCTAACGTCAACTAGTGCAAGTAAAATGACTGAATTTTGTAACAAATTGCTACAATTTGTGTTTTACCTTTAACAAACGTGTGTTTTACCTGCTACATGGCTTATCTGGGCACATTTATCCATATACATGTATTTGTTTTTAGTACTTACTAATATTGGCAACCATAAATCATGAAGCATTTATCTATCCATCCATCCATTTTTTACCGCTTGTCCCGTTCGGGGACACGGGGGTGCTGGAGCCTATCTCAGCTGCATTCGGGCGGAAGGCGGGGTACACCCTGGACAAGTCGCCACCTCATCACAGGGCCAACACAGATAGACAGACAACATTCACACATTAACACACTAGGGCCAATTTAGTGTTGCCAATCAACCTATCCCCAGGTGCATGGTTTTGGAGGTGGGAGGAAGCCGGAGTACCCGGAAGGAACCCACGCAGTCATGGGGAAAACATGCAAACTCCACACAGAAAGATCCCGAGCACAGGATCGAACCCAGGACCTTTGTATTGTGAGGCAGACGCACTAACCCCTATACCACTGTGCTGAAGCATTTAATACAATATTAATCAAGCTTTTTTTTTATTATATTCTAATCTAATTCTTGATTATGGCAGACTATATCTAATTTGGAAAATTGTAAATTGTTCTTTGAGTGCAACAAGAAAAACAATGTGTTTAATGCCTTTCAATTTATATTTTAACCTTCTAAAATTGTTCTTTGAGTGCAATAGGAAACATATGTTTATTGTATTGTAAGATTTTCTGTTAAAATAAAGTCAAAATTGATACTTTTTCGTAGTTCCCTTTATTTGGAAAAGTATCGAAAAGTATCAATATACATTTTGGTACCGGTACCAAATTATTGGTATCGGGACAACCCTACCTCCTACTATGTGTAGCACATTAAGCTATTACTAGTCCTCCAGTGATAATGTTGATTGAAAGAAACAGTTTATTTGCCGCCATGGAGGCGAGGATTGCTAATTTAGAAACTTTAGGCTACACTGCGTTGAGGATGCGGTCAATTGCTTGTTGCGGTCAAATTTGCGGGACACAGCTAAGTGTCATCAACATGCATTATCACGTTATAACAATAGCATTAAATAATAAATATAGTCAATTTAATATAGCAGTAAAAAGCTCTATTGTCGGCCAAATTTCTATCATTTATATCGCATATCAGGCCTGGAAACAAGTAGCCGTGATACGCAAGGGACAAAAAGTAAAAAAAAAGTATATTATGTGACCTTTAAGGAGCACCAGCTGCACATAACCAAACAGACATCGAGAAGGATATTCCAAAAAGTAACTTACCGTGGCTACTACATTAATGCCGTACTGGTTACCAGTGAGCACCGTGAATACATTTCCCTTAGGGTAGTGTATACACATCACAGCTGTGGTGCTGTTTGGCAGTGGTGCGATGATGGCTCCCCCGTTGGCTGCTGTCACCGCCGCTTCCAGCACGAAGGCGGAAAAGTAGAAAAGCAGAGCTATGAAATGGTAGAAGACATCCTGTGAATGAGAAAAAAAGATGCGTTGGGAACTAGAATGGCACTTAGGAGAGTAAAGGGGAGAGAAAGAGGGAGACTAGCCTAACTTGTATTTGTTTATTTATTTTATTTGCTTATTCATTGCCTGGCAGGATACTTCCTGTTTCATCATGAACTATGTAGACCTTACTTGTTATTGACAAATGGTGCAATTTTTTTGTTACCACTTCCACTAAAAATCAAATAAGTATCCACGTTCTCCATGAGCCTGACTAAAACTCAATAGTCTCTTTGTTGGCACATCTCTCCAAAGTCTAATTTGTCTGTTGCCGTGCTACCGGTTCATTATGCACTCAAACCTGGAAGAAGTACCCTTGTCTTTTTCCTCTGAGACCATTTTCATTCTGGGGTGCAGGCAAAACCTCACAGTGACTCATAAAAATAAAAATAAAAAATATTTACAAAAAAAGAAAGCATCTATAATAAACAATAAATAATAATAGCCATGTAACTAAATAAGTATTTTTGCAAATAAAGCTCAAAGTGCACAACAATTAAAACAGCGATTCTCAATCACTGTGCCGTCGTTCGAGAGATGATCATGTGGCCATCAGAAAATAACCCCATTTCACTTAATTGGTCCAAAAATGGTTTATATACATCATAATACTGTATTTATAATTGTACTGTATATTTATCTATCTATGCAACAACACATAGTGAAAGGTGGAAGAATTCAATACTCTTCCACGAGATAGCAGAAGGAACATAGTTAAGTTGTGTATCCCCCCGTTTCCATTCATACAACAGAAAAAAGCAAAAATCGTGTATAAATTTGGACCACCACAAATACATTTGGCGTTATCTGTTGGCCCTCACTTATAATAAACATTATAATATTGTTAGAACTCAATCACTTGGTGGCGGTATGGGTCATAACTTGGCTTCTCAAAAGGGGAACTGCACTTTTCATTTAAATTTTGCATATCATTCATAGTCTTTATTTGAGACAAGCAAATATATGTTTTCTATTATTATGCATTCTAATTTGTAAAAAAAACGCTAGCAAAAGTCAGCTAATGATGGTGGTAATGAGATTCACTCTAATCCGCTTACGACGCGCCCTTTAAAAAAACCTAAAAAACCCCAACAATGTTTTATACACACGTTGTAAGAATAAATGTAAGGTAGTAACAGGCACATTCATAATACAGTCAAAAAACAGTTTGGTCATTTTAAGCATACAGTGGTGCATTGAATTTACAGACGCATTCCAATGTTAGCTGTCCATTTCAACAACAAAACTTCTACTCATGGCAAACATCATAGGAGACAACGAGTACTACCTTTGGGACAAATGACGATCCAGAACCTTATACTTTTTAGCTTGATTATAAGGTTGAGTCAAGTTTTAGAAGCTGAGTGATAAACAATTTCAGCAAGTACATAGCACTATTGCTAAGTGCTAAATGAGAAATATAAACTACGAACATAATAAAACAATAATAATTTACTGTACTAAGTCTGCTCTCACTGAAATGCTGACAGATGGGATGTTTATATATTTTTGTTTGGATGAAGAATTACATTTAATCTTTACGTAGGTAAGATAAAGAAAATTAGGACAGAAACGACTGTCATTCTCACGATCTGTGAGCTAAATGTCAAAGTTGATCAACTTTTCGGTTAATGACCACAACCTTCTACTATACAAGTGAGAGGCATGATTTATAATATAAAATCAACTTTCACCAACTCAGAGGCGATGCAGCAGCTCATTGGCTCAGTATGTCATTATAGCTAAATAAGCTAGTTACCGCTCTGTGATCATTGCTAAAAGTAGTTCCTCAGACTTAGCGCTTATAATAACAATATTGCTAATACAGTACTTGGTTAATATTCAAGTCAAGACATGTATTGTTGGCAGTTTTTGGATGTTTTTTTAGAGGGCTTTGTGGACGCAATCGGGCAGTGATTCTCAAACTGTGGTGAGTGTACCACTAGTGGTACGCCAAATAATCACTTGATTAAAGTACAGTGTTTTATTTTCCTATATTCAAACACAGCGCTACTAAACTGTGTGTAATGTTACAGTGGTCAAATATAGGGCGGGGCGATATGGCCTTTTATTAATATCTTGATATTTTTAGGCCATGTCACGATACACGATATATATATCGATATTTTGACTTAGCCTTGAATTAACACTTGATGCATATAATCACACCAGTATGATGATTCAATGTGTCTACATTAAAACATTCTTATTCATACTGCATTAATATATGCTAATTTTAAACTTTCATGCAGAGAGGGAAATCACAACTAAGTCAATTTACTAAAACTGTATTTATTAAACAGTTATTAAGCAGTGGCACAAACATTCATGTAATTTCCAAAACAGAAAGTGCAAGATTGTCAGAGACATTTTAAAACAAGCTATTAGTGCACTTTTGTGCATGATGTCACTAAGATGACATATCAAAACAACACTAATTTAAAGTGCACTTTTTGTACAGAACGCCACTACAATAGTTTAAAACAAATAAAGTGCACTTTTGTGCATGATGTCACACAAGATATTTCAATAACTGTCAAATAAAAATTAGCTGCATAATAGGAAATCAAATAGTCTATGTCCTTCGCTATGTGGTAGGTTACAGCGGACGTTATCTCCTTCTGTTGTTGACTATTTTTTTCATACGGTGTTGATCTGGAAATGGAAGACGCCAGGCTCAATTGGGTCAGTGCATTTTGTTAGTGTGGCACCGGCCGGAGATGTTGACATGCAGAATTTCAAGCACTCTTCATTCTCTAGCGGGTGACTTTTCAAATGATGCAACAAATTAGTAGTGCTGCTACTTTTTTTAGCATCGCTTTTGCCGCATACTTGACATATTACGGTTGTCTGTTCAACATATTACCGCTTGAAGCCAAACCACCGCCAGACGATGGACCCCGTGCTGTTTTTCTTGGGAATTAATTATTCTTTTTCTTCATTTGTTACCAGATTCGCACCTTCTTTCTCTCGTATTACCCCTCGCACCGCTCCGCTTGCACCACAGCTAACTTTACCCATGCCGCTACCTCTCTGCTCGGCGAGTGTATGACGTTGCATGCGCGACAGTATGTGACATATGTAACAAGGTGCGCTTGTTTTATCTCTCTGTGCGAAGGAGAGACAAGAAAGAGTGAGAAACGCCTGTAGTATAATGCCCGCAGCTAAAAGCAACTGCGTGAGAACGTATACTCGAATACTCACGATATAGTCATTTTCTATATCGCACAGAGACAAACCCGGGATATATCGAGTATATCCAATATATCGCCCAGACCTAGTCAAATGTTTGTTAAATAAAAGCTCTGCCTTTGTATTAATACATACTTGAGCCTACTACGCTACTGTATTTTAATGTCGGTCATTGTGGTGGTTCTTGGAGAGCCAATATTTTTTCTGCGGTGGTACTTGGTGAAAAAAGTTTGAGAACCACACCCATGAGCTTCATTGTTAGCCACCTCGTACTTGCCGTACTATACAAAAAAGAATGCAATAAAAAAAGAATGAAATATGTGTTTTTTTCTTACAGAGGAATGATCAATGATAGAACAAATTCCAAAAAAAAAGTGCGGTACCTCTTTAAAAAACCTCATACACTACTGGTCTGCTACAGCAGGGGTACTTAACATTTTCCACCTCAGGGCCCAACATTTCCAATTGGAGAGGGGCCCGGGTACCACTCAAATATTAACACTGAATTCGTAATTTTACTCTTGATTTTAATCATATTTAATAATTATAACTAACCTACTTGCAGTTTCCATCCATCCATTTTCTACCGCTGGTCCCTCTTGGGGTCGCAGGGGTGGCCTAACAGTCTAAACCTTGTAAAATGATCTGAAACCATGTGTTAATCACAAATATTATTATAAAGGAATAGGTCAGGCTGATTACAAAAACAAAAACTAATCAAATATACTGCAAAAGAAGGAACTCATTAAAACTGACAAAAACTAAATATCCGTACAGTTATGCAGTGCTACAATAAATAAATTCTAACTAAATTAACGTATAAATACAAATACTATATTTTTCTTACTTAAAGGCCTACTGAAATGATTTTTTTTATTTAAACGGGAATAGCAGATCCATTCTATGTGTCATACTTGATCATTTCGCGATATTGCCATATTTTTGCTGAAAGGATTTAGTAGAGAAAATCGACGATAAAGTTCGCAACTTTTGCTCGCTGATAAAAAAAGCCTTGCCTGTACCGGAAGTAGCGTGACGTCACAGGAGCTAGTATTCCTCACAATTCCCCATTGTTTACAATGGAGCGAGAGAGATTCGGACCGAGAAAGTGACGATTATCCCATTAATTTGAGCGAGGATGAAAGATTCGTAGATGAGGAACGTTACAGTGAAGGACTTGAGAGGCAGTGATGGACGTATCTTTTTTCCCTCTGACCGTAACTTAGGTACAAGCTGGCTCATTGGATTCCACACTCTCCTTTTTCTATTGTAGATCACAGATTTGTATTTTAAACCACCTCAGATACTATATCCTCTTGAAAATGAGAGTCGAGCACGTGAAATGGACATTTAAAGTGACTTGTATCTCCAAGACAATACATCGGTGACACACTTAGCTACTGAGCTAACGTGCTAGCATCGTTCTCAAATGAAGATAGAAACAACATAAATAAACCCCTGACTGGAAGGATAGACAGAAGAGCAAAAATACTATTAAACCATGTACATGTAACTACACGGTTAAAAATTCTCAGCCTGGTAAGGCTTAACAATGCTGTTGCTAACGACACTAAGGCTAATTTAGCAACTTAGCAACCGGAACTCACAGAACTATGTACTCTCTCCTTTTTCTATTGTGTATCACGGATTTGTATTTTAAACCACCTCGGATACTATATCCTCTTGAAAATGAGAGTCGAGCACGCGAAATGGACATTTAAAGTGACTTTTATCTCCAAGACAATACATCGGTGACACACTTAGCTACTGAGCTAACGTGCTAGCATCGTTCTCAAATGAAGATAGAAACAACATAAATAAACCCCTGACTGGAAGGATAGACAGAAGAGCAAAAATACTATTAAACCATGTACATCTAACTACACGGTTAAAAATTCTCAGCCTGGTAAGGCTTAACAATGCTGTTGCTAACGACACTAAGGCTAATTTAGCAACTTAGCAACCGGAACTCACAGAACTATGTACTCTCTCCTTTTTCTATTGTGTATCACGGATTTGTATTTTAAACCACCTCGGATACTATATCCTCTTGAAAATGAGAGTGGAGCACGCGAAATGGACATTTAAAGTGACTTTTATCTCCAAGACAATACATCGGTGACACACTTAGCTACTGAGCTAACGTGCTAGCATCATTCTCAAATGAAGATAGAAACCAAATAAATAAACCCCTGACTGGAAGGATAGACAGAAGAGCAAAAATACTTTTAAACCATGTACATGTAACTACACGGTTAAAAATTCTCAGCCTGGTAAGGCTTAACAATGCTGTTGCTAACGACGCTAAGGCTAATTTAGCAACTTAGCAGCCGGACCTCACAGAACTATGATAAAACATTAGCGCTCCACCTACGCCAGCCAGCCCTCATCTTCCCATCAACAGCCGTGCTCACCTGCGTTCCAGCGATCAACGGCGCGACGAAGGACTTCATCCATGGGTTTGGCGGCAAGCATCAGCTAGGCGTGTTCTATCAGGGTAAGTAGTCCTTGTTGTGTTGCTGTAAGTATTGTACTTAGCCGCTAAGACACCGATTGATCCCACCTACAACGTTCTTCTTTGCAGCCTCCATTGTTCGGTAAACAAATTGCAAAAGATTCACCAACACAGATGTCCAGAATACTGTGGAATTTTGTCGAAGAAAACAGAGCTTTGTGTATTGTGTCCAATAGGGCCCAAACACTTCCGTGCATTTTATGACATCACGCGCATAAATCATATCCAAAGGAGATTTTCAACCGGAAGTGTGGCGGGAATTTTAAAATTGCACTTTATAAGTTAACCCGGCCGTATTGGCATGTGTTTCAATGTTAAGATTTCATCATTGATATATAAACTATCAGACTGCGTGGTCGGTAGTAGTGGGTTTCAGTAGGCCTTTAAACTGTTATTTTAATACCCATAGGAATACCCCATCAGACCCTACGTGCGTGGCGCTCCAGACTATAATTGATAGCTGTGGTCTTACACAAATAATAAATGAACCCACGCTTCGCAACGGTAATACGATAGATCTAGTGCTTGTCCGAGGTGTCACCACCTCCAAAGTTATGATCATTACCTCATAAAATTAAAAGTTCTGACTCATTGTCAACAAGCTACGAATAACCACTGCTTTAGCAGCCGCAACATTAACAATTGACTCTTGCTGGCCTACCGCCTTCGGTAATGGGGCCATTCCCAAATGATGTGGGCTCTATCGATAACCTCACTTTAACGATGCCCTGCGCGACACCGTTGATAGTATAACACTGCTAAAGCTAAACAAGGCCCCTAAAAGGCGTACCCCTGGTTTACAGAAGAAACTAGAGCTCAAACTATCATGTAGAAAGCTGGAACACAAATGGCGCGCGACTAAACTTGAAGTTTTCCATCAAGTATGGAGTGATAGTTTAATAACTTATAAACGCATGCTTACCTTAGCTAAAGCTAATTACTACTCCAATCTCATACGCCTCAAAAAAAACGATCCTAAATATTTGTTCAGTACAGTAGCATCGCTAACCCAACAAGGGACACCTCCCAGTTGCTCCACCCACTAGGCCAGGGGTCGGCAACCCGCGGCTCCGGAGCCGCATGCGGCTCCTTGACCACTCTGATGCGGCTCAGCTACATACATGCCGACCCCCCCGATTTTCCCAGGAGATTTATGGATCTCAGTGTCTCTCATAGATTACTCCCAGGGAAAAAATAATCCCATTTACACTCTAATTACTAAATAAAGGGCATGCCCTAATTGCACTGCAGTAATTGTCCTCTATAGCATTTACATACAGCGTGCCAGTCCAGCCACATGTTGCATGTTGTTATTACTTGCACACACAGGAGACAGCAAAGCATACTTACTCATCAGCCACACAGCTTACACTGACGGTAGCCGTATCAAACAACTTTAACATTGATACGTTACAAATATGCGCCACACTGTGAACCCACACCAAAATAGAATGAAAAACACATTTCTGGAGAACATCCCACCGTAACACAACATAAACACAACACAACCATTACCCAGAATCCCATGCAGCCCTAACTATTCCGGTCTACATTATACACCCCCGCTACCACCAAATCCCCCCACACATCAACCCCCCCCCCCCCTCTCCGTGCGTTGGTTGAGCGGAAGAGTTAGGGCTGCATGGGATTCTGGGTATTGGTACCGTCAGTGTAAGATGTGTGTCTGCTAAGTTAGTACGCCTTGCTGTCACTTACGTGAGCAAGCTGAAATTGCATTCTACGTGTGGTTGAGCAGGTACACTGTTAGGGCAGACTGTAGAGGGCGCCAAATGCAGTGTCATCACGCTCTGATATTCGGGAGTCTCCCGGGAAAAATGAGAGGGTTGGCAAGCATGACGCTATCAAGCGCCATTCATTCAAAACTCGCGGGCTGCACTAACATCAAATTTCCACATTAAAGTGTGTGCCGGTGCGTGTGTCGGAGACCCCTGGTTAACATAGCACAAAGCATTTAAGCTTTGCATGCAGTGTTTTTCATTTTACATTTTTTTTTGTGGCTCCCATTACTTTCTTTAATTTGTGAAACTTGCCAAAATGGCTCTTTGAGTGGTAAAGGTTGCCGACCCCTGCACTAGGCAGATGACTTTATGAATTTCTTTAATAGGAAAATTGAACTCATTAGAAAGAAGATTAAAGACAATGTATCCCAGCTACAACTGGGCTGTATTAACACAGATACAAATGTATATACGACGGACATTGCCCTCCAAAATAGTCAATCTCTCTTTTTGATTAAATAACATTAGAGGAACTCCTGCGGAGTGTAAATGGGACAAAATAAACAACATGTTTACTTGACCCACTTCCTGGGAAACTTTTTAAGGAGCTGTTTGTTATATTAGGAACATCAGTGCTAAATATTATAAACTTATCACTTTCCTCTCGCACTGTTCCCTTAGCATTCAAAAAAGCGGTTATTCATCCTCTGCTCAAAAGACCTAACCTTGATCCTGACCTCATGGTAAACTACCGGCCGGTGTCCCACCTTCCCTTTATCTCGAAAATCATCTAAAAAATTGTTGCACAGCAGCTAAATGAACACATAGTGTCTAACAATCTCTGTGAACCCTTTCAGTCCGGGTGTAGGGCAAATACATCTACGGAGACAGCCCTCGCAAAAATAACTAATGATCTATTGCTAACTATGGATGCTGATGCGTCATCCATGTTGCTGCGATTTGATCTTAGCGCTGCTTTCGATACCGTCGATCATAATATTTTATTAGAACGTATCAAAACACGTATTGGTATGTCAGACTAAGCCTTGTCTTGGTTTAACTCCTATCTTACTGACAGGATGCAGTGCGTTTCCTATAACAATGTGACCTCGGAGTATGTTAAGGTAACGTGCAGAGTTCCACAGGGTTCGGTTCTTGGCCCTGCACTCTTCAGCATCTACATGCTGCCGCTAGGTGACATCATATGCAAATACGGTGTTAGGTTTCACTGTTCTGCTGATGAGACCCAACTGTACATGCCCCTAAAGCTGACCAACACGACAGATTGTACTCACCTGGAGGCGTGTCTAAATGAAATTAAACAATGGATGTCCACTAACTTTTTGCAACTCAACGCAAAGAAAACGGAAATGCTGATTATCGGTCTTGCTAGACACCGGCCCCTTTTTAATAATACCACCTTAACTTTTGACAACCAAACAATTACACAAAGGGATTCGGTAAGGATCTGGGTATTATCTTTGACCCAACTCTCTCATTTGAGTCACACATTAAGCTCCATGTCTAGCTCCATCCTATCTTGCTGATTGTATTGTACCATATGTCACGGCAAGAAATCTACGTTCTAAAAACTCTGGCTTCTTAGTAATTCCCAGAGCCCCAAAAAAAGTCTGCGGGCTATGAAGCGTTTTCTATTTAGGGGTCCCCACATCTGCGGTCTGCTCCAAGGTTTATCATTGTACCCCATTGGGTTGAGTTGTTTCTTGCCCTGACGTGGGATCTGAGCCGAGGATGTCCTTGCTTGTGCAGCCCTTTAAGACACTTGTGACTAAGGGCTATTAAAATAAACTTTAATTGATTGATTTAAATGTAGGTGCAAATGAAAATAAAGCTTTACCACTCTAGTCATAATTGTTGCACTTAAGAAACCTCTCTATGACTTTAGCACCATACTTCCTTTGTTTGATATTCTCATTATTGCCACAAGTGGTGGAAAAGTCAATTGCACCTGAGTACCTATTTTTGGCAGCCCTCTAGGGAGCCCTCGCGTTAAAAACATTGTGCTAGAGCAGGGGCGTCAAACTCCTTTTTATTGAGGGCCACATCGCAGTAATGGCTGGTTTCAGAGGAGCGCTTTTTTAAAATTAATTAACATTATGCATGCGGGTAATGACCTGTGATTATTAATGATTAACCGAAATGCATATGCATTTGATTATTAGATTTGTTTATGAATAACTTGCTATGAAATCATAAATAAAGGTGACAGGCAGATATTTACCTATTTGTTTTTATCTCACAAAAATAGTTTTGCAGTACAGTATCCATCCATCCATCCATCTTCGGGGTCGCGGGGGGCGCTGGAGCCTATCTCAGCAACAATTGGGCGGAAGGCAGGGCACACCCTGGACAAGTCGCCACCTTGTTGGCAGGGCCAACACAGATAGACAGACAACATTCACACTCACATTCACACACTAGGGCCAATTTAGTGTATATAATAATATATTTGGCATAATCAGATAATACTAAAGTTTAAAATGTGCATTCTTTTTCTGTCAAAATTGAAAGAACGATGCATTTAGTGAAAAAATAAATAAAATAAATAAATTTAAAAAAAAGTATTTTATGTGGCCATGCTTTTGCAGGCCACATAAAATGATGTGACGGGCCAGAACTGGCCCCAGGCCTTGAGTTTGACACCTTTGTGCTAGAGAATAAGAAGATGAAGCATGGGGGATCAGTGTAGCCAACTTAATAACTTTGTCACTATGTAATTTGAGCCCTCAAGATACCTTTTCACAAACATGCTGATTAGAGCTCAACTCCCTCTAGAACAGTGGTTCTTAACCTTGTTGGAGGTACCGAACCCCACCAGTTTCATATGCGCATTCACCGAACCCTTCTTTAGTAAAAATAAAATGTTGTTTTTTTTCAAAATCAAGACAAAGTTAGATGTTTTTCTACTGGTGCACAAAATGAACCGTGCATGAGCATCACCTTGTTCAAAGAACAAAACCAACACAGCATGAACTCACAACAAATTACACACCTGCAAATCAGATGGAAATGAGAGGGAACATTGTTTGGGGGTATCCATAATATGCCGATAGGGAGAAGTTTTTTATTTTCACGATGAGTTGGGTGTGTCTTGACCTCCGTGGCAGAGGCTCCGCCGAACCCCTGAGGCCAACTCACCGAACCCCTAGGGTTCGATCGAACCCAGGTTAAGAACCACTGCTCTAGAAGCACTCACAGGCGGCTCAGTCTTATTTGTGACATTAAACAAAACTGACAAAAAGATGCAACAAAAGAAAGTTAATTTGTAGTCCTACACACATTTGTTTTGCTTTTCATGTTTTTACTCCCTTTTTGTCTCCCACAACAATATTACTTTCTTCTAAAGTCTCCATTACAATTACAGGCAAATGCATCACAGCCAATTATACCTATTACAAATTCCGGACCTCGGCTTGAAGACCTTTTTATTCATATTTTTTTCATTTTCCTGAACTTTAACATTTTTCATTGAAGGCTCCTGTGAAGCTTTATGTCCCACTCTTAAATTTATTTTATTTTACAATTTATTTTCTGCATAACAAACACTTCCCTGTGGTCTACAATAACATGTAATGGTGGTTCTTTAATCAAAATCCGGCCTAGATTATGTTTTATGGACCATCTTCAAGCCGTATCCAACCGCCTCATCAGGATGTGCCGTTTTGTGGGCGGTTTTATGTACGTGCCTCCACTTCGACAGCGTTTTCTCCTCGTCAGCCATGTTGTAGATTTTAGCGCTTCCATATCGAGTGTACTGGCAGGTATAAGTTAGAATTCTACACTACTTTGTATTAGAAATGGCAACAGCGGAGGATGCATGTGCATGGACAAACCAGTCTGCCCTACAACAAGATAGAAAAAAAGAAGGAGCTTATTGACTACAGCGTTGGACTACAATGGCGGACTCGCACAAAGCTCTTCGGGTAAAACTTTACCATATATGGAGATATGCGCTGACGTCAGCAATTGAAAAAAATATTTCACAAATTGGGCAAATTCCAAACTGCTCGTTTGGAGGAAGTATGAGGGAAGGCAAGATTGGTTTATAAATATCTCTGGCATGCTTTCATGGTTTGATTTCAAATTTTCGGAACTGGTGCAGATCCCAAATACACAAAAACAGGTAGCAATAGGTAAGAAGAATTGGTTTTGCATAACACGTCTACTTTAAATGGTTATCCAGATTCTAAACATACTTTTTGAGGTTCTTCTTTTTTAGTATAATGGTTATCTGCCAATTAACTCTAAACAATACATCTCAACGTCTCTCTAAACAGAGCTGGTTTCAAGTGCCAATACGTGAACCGTGAAGGTTATTGCTTCTAGTCTTGCTTAGTGACCCAGGATAAAGTCCAATCATTCCACACATCATAACAAGGTACACAACACTAACAGGGCAAAAAGTAGACCAGTCATCTTTAAAAGTGGGAAGTACAAAGAAGGCGCAAAAAAAAAGTGAAAGACGAGTTTGTGTTGTCAATTCAGTGAGGCCTTTGTTGTGTTCTGGCATGAGCTCATCATCCATGTCACTCATTGTTAGGATGAAAACAAACAGCAGTACACGTTGGGCGACTCAGAGGAACAAAGCTTGCAGCCTGGAGCAAATATTGGAGCCCAAATGTCAACGGACATACACAGCACAGTATTACTATCATATAGGGCTATAAGGATATTGATCTTATTTGTTATATTATAGTAAATATACACAACAGAGTATGTCATTAAAAAGACATCATTTGATGTCTGTTTAAGTAGAAAGCAAATTGTCATTGGAAGGGAATATGTGTCCAGTTTTTGTAAATACAGTTACTAATACAGTGCTACCTCAACTTACGAGTCACTTAAGATACAGGCTGTTTCTTGGCTTTTTGTTATGCTTTCGGTTGAAGCAAAATTTGTAACCAGGTTTGTGCCGTTCCAGCAATTAAGAGTTAATATATTGTTACATGTTGTTGTGCCTTATTAATTTGCACGAGAAAAAAACATAAGTTTTGATTAGACAGTTGATGTGCACAGTTGAGCAGAGATTGACATCCTGCCCTCCAACCATCAGAACTAAGAAAATGAGTGCGAAGGAGGAGAAGCGGACGACCAAATCAGAGAGAGAAACCATTAAAAAAATGTATGTTTATCTTTACATCTCTGCTAGGGATGTAACGATAAACGGTATTATTGATAACTGTGATAATTGAAAACATTTGATAGTAGCCATCTTAAATGCTAAGTTGTGATCGATCTATCCTCAGAGGAATACAGGAAGTGAACTCGCATCATGTCACATAAACCGGAATTGTTAATCGTTATTTTAAAAATTGAAACGGAAGAACCTAAACATATTTAAACCCTCAAATAAAAACAATATAGCTCTGAAGAAGCCAGAACAATACATAATGTTTCTTCTGCCAAGAAAGTGTATTGTGTGTTTACTTCTTTCTTTCTTTCATAAAACGTGTGTGGGTAAATACTTTCTGACCACATTTAACAATACCATGATAGTTTTGGGTCACAGTAACAGTAATTTAAAAATGTTCATATTGTTACATCCTTAGTCATCACCTACGCACCAAAATCTAGGCCAATTTAATTATCTATTATTGGATATCCCAGGCATAAGCTTTTACTGTTTGGGGAACTGGCTCATACTGGTATATTGTTAGTTCCTTTATGAATGAAAATCGGAATGAAAATGACATTTGTTAAGAAACTTGTCAGCCTTCATTCCGATCACAAACTATTAAGATGATATCTTAAAAAAGTGGTTGTGGAACTAATACAAGGCAAGAAGTTATGATAAAGAACACAATCCTGTCACTGCATGTGCAATTATCAACAGTATAGTAGAGCTGAAACGATTCCTCGAGTAACTCGAGTAATTTGATTACAAAATATATTCGAGGAATTTTTGCTGCCTCGAGGCGTCATTAAGTTTTTTTTTACGACATTTTGCCTCCTTTAGTTTCGTTTCGTTTCGTTTCGTTTTGCACGGACTGTTTAGGTATTGCACAGCGTGTTTACGTCACAGATCATACGCCCCCTGCACCGCACAACAGCGGTCTTTTAAATACGCTTGAGTTGAGAAAACCTTGTCGCCGACATAACTCGCAATGGCAGACGCCGCAGAAAGCAATGGACAAGAGCCATAGCAAAACGAGGGAATTAAGAAGCGACAAAAGTTGTCCAAGGTGTGGGAACACCTCACACTAAAATCGAAGAAAAACACAGTAGTAGGCAAACATTGCTAAGTGTAGCTCGCATACCATAATAGCACAAGTTCGATGCTGTAGCACCTGTAGAGAAAGCATCCGATTTTAGGGACGTCCGGAGGCGAGGTAAGTCATCTGTTATCAAATGTAAACGCAAAAGTTGTGTTAGTAAAATAAATGTTATTCATTATAATAACAAGGATGTGTTCTCTCACTCCCGCGATGTCATCAAATGCCGCCAAAAGGTGTTGAAAACTAACAACACTATCCGAGCTGTCGTGTTCCACTAGCCTTTCATTAGTAACCACGCGAAAGTAGTCGTGCAAAGTTATTCGGGTTATTCAAGTCATGCAACCACATTCTACTTGGATAGCTTGCACTTCCACCCACTATAGTCTCTATAGCATAGGCGCCGATCTACATT
This sequence comes from Entelurus aequoreus, assembly GCF_033978785.1. Taxonomy (NCBI): domain Eukaryota; kingdom Metazoa; phylum Chordata; class Actinopteri; order Syngnathiformes; family Syngnathidae; genus Entelurus; species Entelurus aequoreus. Next base: position 43,910,085 of record NC_084741.1, on the reverse strand, counting down.
TCTGCCAGTGGGTGCCGGACGGGCGGTAAATCTGGCGCTACTTTTCTGAGCGTGCGCGGTTTTTGCTTGGTGGTGGCTCACCACTGGTTGCACATTTCAAATGCAGTATTAAAGGCACTACCTAATCCACTTTTTATGTTTGGTATAATGAAAACTGTTCTTATTGTTTTATACTAAGAATATAGTTTTATTTTAACTTTCTCAGGAAATATATAGTTTGAACAAATGTTATATATGTGTTTTCATCTCAAACTTGTTATGATGGCATTCTTAAAATTTAAAACTGTTGTCGTCATTATTAGGGGTTTGTCTTTTTATATTGTTTATTGTTGGCAGGTTGAAAACAGCCAGCAACAAAGGGTTGGAGGTGGGGGTTAAATCACCAAAATGATTCCCGGGCGCGGCGCCGCTGCTGCCCACTGCTCCCCAAGGGGATGGGACAAATGCAGAGGACAAATTTCACTACATCTAGTGTGTGTGTGACAATCATTGGGACAAATGCAGAGGACAAATTTCACTACATCTAGTGTGTGTGTGACAATCATTGGTACTTTAATCTTTAATCTTAATCTCAGCGGATTTGCGTAGAGAAACCACCATTTAAACGGCACCGTATAATAATCATCAACAACGACAAGAGCTTTGTTTATGCGGTCACACCACACAGCACATAGGGCTGTGAGCGCACCTGTTTTTATTAGCACACACAAATTGGCGCAATCAACCACGGACTCATTTCAGCTGTGCGTGTCAGCCTTCAATAATGAAAACAGGTGTTTAGGAAATAAAAGACAATTAGGCCAAACTCAATAATTGAGGGCACATCTTAACATGTATAATTAAACCTTAATTAAGCCGGCCCGGCTGCACCAAATAATAATATGAATCAATTTAATAAAGTCAAAATACAAATAAGGCAACAAGAGAAGTATCCCACACTTCTCTTTTTTAAAGTAAATTAGTACAGCCGATATGGGCATCTACATCAACAATATGATTTGCCTGAGAAGCTGGACAAGACAAAAAAAAACAATAAAAAAAAAAATCGAGCAAAAATATGATTTATTCGATTACTCGATCGGGATATTCGATAGAATACTCAATTACTAAAATATTCGATAGCTGCAGCTCTACAGTATAGTGAGTAATGTTATGGGTTTAGAGTCATTTTCAGTTATGCAATTTAAAAGGGAACTGCACTTTTTTGGAATTTTGCTTATTGTTCACAATCATTATGAAATACATACATTCATTTATTGCTTTATTTTGTGCCCACCACAAATACATTTGGACAGCTACAAATAGATTTGGCGCTACTACCGGTCTGACTTCGCTCATAAACACATTACGGTATAAAAGGACTGTCTTTGAATGTAGCTTGTCGTAACAAATCCATACAGTAGATGGCATCATAACTGATATATTCATATATTTAACAACTATTCAGACCATTTTTAGATTGTCTTTTTCAAAAAAGCAAGTATCAGATGTGACATAAAAAAATTACAAAAACAAAGTGAATTTGTGTTTATAAACACATTTTGATTTTCATGTTGTCACTTTTTGTCTTCCACAGATCCCTAAAAATGACATGCAAATTAGATGATGACATAATGTAGCCTCCTTTAACCCACCACCACAGATAGATTGCAGTCCTGTGGGAAACACTGTCCTCTGAGAATGTATCAAATGTGCTCCATTTTGAGAGATACTGGATCTGAGAGAATGATATACTACTTACCAAAAAGTTCCAATCAGTATTGATGCGGTCTGCCAGGCCGGTGATGAGTAAGGTGAGGTAGGCGGAGGAGAGGAAGAAGGCAATGACAGACACACACATGACCCAGCCTTGCAGCAGAGGAACGGGAACATTGGAGGAAGCCACCAGGATCCATACTAAACCACCAAATAACTGCAAACACAAGCATCAAACACTTCAGCATTGTAAATATTAGCATTAAACATTAAGGTATTAATCAATCAAAATATAATATTTAACACAAACAATTGTGTTTTTAATGGCAATAAAACACATAATGACAGCATTTCCACATATATAAGATTGATACCTTGGTACATGCATGTGGTAATAATTCACTCAACATTAGGTACAGTATGCATAAAGTGTTGCAGAGGGTCCCAAACACATGCAGAACATGTAATTGCTATGTTTTCAATTTCTGTCCAGTCCATCCTAAAGCAGCTTGATCAGACTGGAGATGTTTTTGAGCTATGATCTTATTATTTGTGTTTGTTTGTGTATTAAGTGCTAGAAATCTTCCTCAGCCGACACTGAGGAAGATGGATATAATTAATTAATTGAAAAAAATAAATAAATACTGTCCGTGCCCAAGGTAATATTTTATTATTCCTAGGTGTTAATAGACTTGAATTACCTGTAATGTGTGTGTCCCGCTAAAACACTTTTGGAACATCACAAATATATTTGATGCTCCCTGTCCGTACTTGTTCATAAACACATTACAATGGGACCATCTGTGTAACTGAGCATGATAAAAAAAAATTCAAAAGCATTTGGTCTGACAGAGAATAAGGAGACAGAGCAAGATGGATGCCAACTATGCCAGATACTCTTTTTCAAAATAGCGACAAGCAACACATCTAGTAAAGAAACTTCTGGAGACTAAAACGGAGAGGCTCTAAAAAGGGTGAGATGTTTCCTGAAATTTAAAGTGGTTCTATGATCAAATTCACCTTTTCTCACTTATAAATGTTGTTACAAGGTTGGATATTCGTGTTAAACAATGCCAAAGCATCAAATCATAGGGTTCATGCATTTTGGTGTAAGCTTTCACACAGTTTTGGATGTCTCTGTTCGCAGGGATATAAATTCTGGCTATCTTGTGACATCACAGCAAGGTGGACGTACTTGGGACGTATTGGGGCCGGCGTGGCGCGGTTGGGAGAGTGGCCGTGCCAGCAACATGAGGGTTCCTGGTTCGATCATCACCTTCTACCAACCTTGTCGCGTCTGTTGTGTCCTTGAGCAAGACACTTCACCCTTGCTCCTGATGGATTGTGGTTAGGGCCTTGCATGGCAGCTCCCGCCCTCAGTGTGTGAATGTGTTTGTGAATGGGTGAATGTGGAAATAGTGTCAAAGCGCTTTGAGTACCTCGAAGGTAGAAAAGCGCTATACAATTATAATGTAGCGGTTGATTTAAGGACATAATTCACCACACCTGTTATTTATCTTTGTCATCATCATTCACTGTACTGTTCTATTGTGCACATGACAATGTTGTTATTTGTGTGTTGTTAAGAGCGAGTAATTCGGCGCGGCCCCTTTAAGTGGCCGTCAGTACATTCTCACAAAGGTGGGGGTTTGTTGTTCCCGCGATATTTGAGTGTTGTGATGAAAGCGTTCATTCTTGCTTGTGCTTTTCTTGAATAAACGACGCACACGTTTTTGTGTGTCAACTATATTTCAAATTGTCTAGCCTTCACGCTACGAGCACAACACTGGTGACCCCGACGCTTCACTGAACGGATTCAGTGATTTTTTTATCGACCATGAATGCGAATGCGGTTTCTCTAAAGCTGCCCGAGTTCTGGGAAACTTCCGCGACCGCATGGTTTGCCCAGGCCGAGGCACAGTTTGCCCTGCGTGGTATCACCGAGGACGACACTAAGTTTTATTATGTCGTGTCCTCCCTCGGCAACGCGACGGCGACCAAAGTGGTTAACGCCATTACGCACCCACCGGAGAGGAACAAGTACCGCACGTTGAAGGCTCACCTCTTACAGACATTTCATCTTTCCGACGCGGAGCGAGCTAACCGCCTTTTTTCGTTGCAGGGGCTTGGCGATTGCAAGCCCTCTGAACTAATGAACAACATGCTAGGACTCTTAGGTGAGCACACACCTGGATTCTTCTTCGTGCAGTATTTCCTGAGACTCCTGCCTACTCAGGTGCGGGCTGCTTTAGCCAACACCACCATTTTGGACTGCCGCGAACTAGCTGTTTTTTTTAGCTTCCCAACCGGCCTATGTGGCTGCATTCCTTCCGGCTGAGACAGAAAGACCCGTGGCAGATTTTTCCACTCTCGCTGCTGCTGCTGCTGCGCCCCCCAGGCGGCAACCGGATTCTGGACTATGTTTTTTCCACGCAAAGTTCGGGACCAAAGCTAGGCGGTGCCGTCCCCCGTGCAGTTTTCGTGGACCGCCGCCGGGAAACGCAGGGGCCGGCGCTCAGCAGTGGCCATGAGCGTCGGCAGTACTGGCAGGCTGCTCTTCATCCAGGACTCCCTCTCTGGACGACGGTTCCTGTGTGACACCGGCGCACAGAAGAGCGTCCTGCCAGCATCAAGGTTGGACATGCTGTCTGAGTCACATGGCCCCCCCATGGAAGCGGCCAATGGCAGCCCTATCCGCACTTATGGAATACGGTACGTGGAACTGTGTTTTGGTGGACAGCGTTTCAGTTGGAACTGTGTGATTGCTAAAGTGACGGTGCCGCTCATCGGTGCAGATTTTCTCTGTGCTTTCGGCCTCCTTGTGGATGTAAAAAACAGGCGTTTGGTGGATGCGATTACGTTCTGCTCGTACAAGTGCAGTCTCAGCGCGAAGGACTCCATCAGGCTTTCCAGCATGCTACCCACCGCAGACGTTTTTCTGCGCCTCCTCGCTGATTTCCCGACCCTGGCGCAGCCCACGTTCTCGTCATCTACCGCCAAGCATGGTGTGGAACACCACATTGCCACCACGGGCCCCCCTGTGCACGCACGAGCCCGGCGCCTGGACCCTGCTAAGATCTCCATCACTAAAGCTGAATTTGAGACCATGGAACGCCTCGGGATCATTCGCCGCTCAGACAGCCCGTGGGCGTCGCCCCTCCACATGGTGGAGAAGCCCGGAGGTGGTTGGCGGCCATGTGGTGATTACCGCAGACTCAACGAGGCGACTACCCCGGACCGTTATCCGGTACCCCACATACAAGACTTTTCCGCCCACCTCGATGGGAAAACTGTGTTTTCTAAGGTAGATCTTGTCCGGGGCTATCATCAAGTGCCGGTCCACCCCTCTGACATCCCGAAAACAGCGGTCATCACCCCATTTGGACTGTTTGAATTTTTACGTATGCCTTTTGGCCTTAAGAGTGCAGCACAAACTTTCCAGCGGTTGATGGACTCTGTTTTACGTGACTTGCCGTTTCTGTTTGTCTATTTGGACGATATCCTGGTCGCGAGCACCTCTCAGGCAGAGCATGTGACCCACCACAGGTCCCTTTTTCAGCGCCTTAGCCAACACGGTCTCATTGTTAACCCAGCTAAGTGCCAGTTCGGGTTGTCTGTGATCGACTTCCTCGGACATCGTGTCACGGAGTGCGGGGCAGTTCCCCTCCCAACGAAGGTTGCTGCCATCGCAAACTTCCCCCGCCCACTCACGGTTAAGGCTCTTCAGGAGTTCCTTGGCATGGTAAATTTTTACCATCGTTTCATTCCCCGGGCAGCTGACCTCATGCGGCCGCTGTATGATGCTCTTAAAGGAGCTGCTCCCAAGCACACGGTGGACTGGTCTGACGCGCGGCACAGTGCTTTTGTGGGGGTCAAGTCTGCTCTTGCTAACGCTACCCTGCTGGCACACCCATTACCCGATGCTCCTATTGCAATTACCACAGACGCGTCAGACTATGCTGTAGGTGCAGTGCATGAGCAGTGGGCAGGTGGCACTTGGCAACCTTTGGCTTTCTTTAGCAGGCAGTTGCGCCCCTGCGAGCGGAAATATAGCACATTTGACCGTGAGCTCCTTGGCCTCTATCTGGCCATACGCCATTTCCGTTCGTTGCTTGAAGGCCGGCCTTTCACAGCTTTTGTGGACCACAAACCCCTCACTTTCGCGATGGCCAAGACGGCTGAACCGTGGTCGGCTCGGCAACAGAGGCACCTCTCCTACGTCTCAGAGTTCACGACGGACATCCAGCACCTTGCTGGTAAAAGCAATGTCGTGGCTGATTGCCTTTCCCGAGCCGTCGCGAGCGCTGTCCATGTGGGGCTCGATTTTGCACAAATGGCAGTTGACCAGGCCGACGACCCGGACATCCAAGCACTGAAGGCTGCAGCCACAGGGCTACGGTTGTCTGAGGTCCCATTTGAGGACACAGGGGTTACGCTCCTTTGTGACGTCGCTACCGGTCGGCCGCGGCCCCTTGTGCCCGCCATTTGGAGGCGGCGCGTGTTCGACTCCATCCATGGCCTTTCCCACCCTGGGAGGAAACCTTCCCAGCGGCTGGTTGCGCGCGTTCATTGGTACGTGGGTTGCCCGTTTCGGTACCCCATCGGACATATCATCCGACCGGGGCTCTCAGTTCACTTCCGAGCTCTGGGCCGCTGTGGCCGAGAGCTTGGGTGTGAAACTCCACCACACGACGGCGTATCACCCGCAGGCCAATGGTATGTGTGAGCGATTTCACAGGTCCATGAAGGCAGCGCTCAGGGCGTCCCTGAAGGACAGCGCTTGGGTAGACAAGCTCCCTTGGGTGATGCTGGGGCTTCGGACTGCCCCCAAGGAAGACTTGCAATCTTCCTCGGCAGAGTTGGTTTATGGCCAGCCCCTGCGAGTGCCAGGGGACTTTATTCCTAGCACGACGGCACCTTGGTCCGCCAGTAAGCAGCGAGCTGCTCTCCTCGATGCCGCCAAGGGTTTTGCCCCCATCCCCACTTCGCAACACGGCCTTACGCCGTCTCATCTTCCCGTTTCCTTAAGGGGAGCGGCGTTTGTTTTTGTCCGCCACGACGCCCACCGCGGCCCCCTTCAACCTCCTTACGATGGGCCATTTCGCGTCCTAGAGAGCGGAGACAAGCATTTTCTGTTGGACATCGGGGGTCGGTCTGAAAAGATCACGGTGGACCGACTGAAAGCGGCCCACTTGGATCTTAGTCAGCCGGTTACCACGGCCGTACCCCCGCGCCGGGGTCGTCCACCCGCTCTACCTAGGCCCCAAGATGATGTTATGCATCCTTCGACGCAGGCCCCCGGGACCTTAGACAGTACAGATACCCTTCCGGTCCCCCCTGTTGACTCCCCGGCGTTAGTACCAGTACCAGGGCGGACCCTAATTAGTGCACCAACCCAAAAAACCTCCCTCCCCCATTTACACTCATTCGCACAAAAGGGTTGTTTCTTTCTGTTATTAATATTTCTGGTATATATCAATATAGATCAATACAGTCTGCAGGGATACAGTCCGTAAGCACACATGATTGTATTTTTTGATGACAATTTTTTTTTTTTTTAAATACCATAACCCCGCCCCCCAAGTTTTAGAAGCAGAGTGCTAAACGGATAATTCAGTTTAGATAAAGACTCAATTGCAATCCTAAACGGTTGCCACAACTAGCGTCTTTTTGTGTATTTTCTGCCATCTAAGGGGGACCTGAAAGTCGACCAGCCTGTCGGTCCATGGCCACATTTGTCTACTACCAGGTGAGAGATGCATGAATAATGATCTAGAATTTACTTTTAGCAAGTTGGAGACGAAACAGAAGCAGCCACCGGCTTCGTGTGTCAACAATAGCAGCGTAAGATAGCATTAGCTCACTGCTATCAATGCTGCATTAAAATAGTCCGTCTGCGTTGGCACTTAAAATAACAATATCACTCATATTTGGTTCATTTTGGTTTCATTGACATGTAAATGGAGTATTGTTGGTGGTTTCTGGATGTTTTCAGAGGGTGTAATGGGCGCAATAGAGGACCCTCAATCTGTTGACTTAATTGTTCGCTATTCATTTACGATTTCGAATGCATAAAAAAGCCAAGCATATGTGTTCTTGTCTTACATAAGAATTGTAATTTGATTAACAGCAAATCGCTTTTCAATTTTTGCGTATTTCCAGTATGACTGGTCTGATAATATGGTCAAGAGTGCAGAAGCGTTACAACAGTGACATAGAATAGACATAAATTGTCAAAGATATTTGGAGCGGAATGTTCAAAATGGCCGACTGAATTTGTGGCATTTTGTGATGTTTAGACTGTATTTTTACATAGTTTGTGGATTGTAAATACAATTGGATATTGCTTGATAGATACAATGAAACACAATTAACAGTATAAAGTCAAATTGTTTTTCCACTCTACTGGTTCTTAAAATGTAAATTAAAAGTGGCAAATGACTCATCCCCAATGCACTGTAGCATTCTTGCTGCCGGCAAATGCTCTTCCACAGTGCTAAACATGCTAATTTACACACCGTAGGAGGAAATGCTAACCACAAGCTAGGCCAGATCAATACAAATATCAACAGTAATGATACCAAATATAGCTTCAGTATTTGATTGATACTACAATGGTTAGATCCATATTTTTACTATCAATAAATATTTTGTTGTTTTTGTCATTGTTTACAAACTCAGGAAATAAGTCACAAGGGCAAAAACCAAATAAATTAAATCAGAGCCAATAGTAGGAAATCATTTAAATATTTAATTGATATTGTTACACCACCATTCTGTGTTTTAGTTAGATTATAATTGTGATAAAAAATGTAATCATTCAATAATGAAATACAACAGAAAGTAACCGGATACTTTCTGTTGACAAGGATACTGCTTGCTGATACGGAAATTTGTATTATTGCCCAAAACAAATGTAAAGTACCAAGCCAACAGAAGAATAAGTGCTTATTACATTTTAACAGAAGTGTAGATAGAAAGTACAACAGAAAGTAATCAGATATTAACAAGTAGATTAAGGCTATGTCTACACTAAGCCGGATAACCCCTAAACGAATAATTATTTGGCCTAAGCCCCGTTTCAGACACACTAAACCATCGTTCGGGAGCTCGACCACTCCCGAACTTTGGAACGCTCTCCCCGACCATCTTAGAGCACCACAGTCGGTCGACCATTTTAAGAAGGGACTAAAAACCCACCTTTTCAGCACAGCTTTTATCTAATTTCTCTGCCTTCTTGTTTTTAAATGCACTGCTTGCTTATCTGTTTTTTATCCAGTGCTTTCATGCTTTTATTTCTATTTTTATCTATGTTTCTGTTGTATGTCATGATTTCATTTATATTTTAATTTTTTTTATTATATATTCTTACATTCTATTTTTTTTTTTTTATACTTTGTAGCACTTTGAGATTTTAACAAATGTAAAGTGCGTTACAAATGCAATTCATTATCATTATTATTATTGTTTAAGGTCGACCTCCTCTGAGAAATTTTTACACGGGTAAGTGCGCTGTGTATTTTTTGAATCTCAGGCTCTTAGCTTTGTATGGACTCATTGATCATTTACAAACTGAGTTCGGAGAGGAAGTGACACCAGAAAGACCAAGCGTGTGCTTTGTATTACCTGGCCGTCGAGGGAAAACTACGGAAAACGGCCAATCCTTTTGGACTGGCAAAGCAGACTGTATCATTTATTGTCCGCCATGTATGTCGCGGACTCAACGTCTAGGTCCAGAGTATATAAAGTCACCAAAAATGAATGGACAATGAAGGCGAAGGCAAAAGAGTGAGGTGTGTCCTGACCAGATATCTAGATCCCTAGAGTGACTGATGTAAAATGTTCTTTCTCACATTGTGTACTTTTGTGTCCAATAAAGATTTGATTAATTTATGATGGCTCAGGTGTGATTCACTACAATAGGGCCCCACAGCACACTGGATTCCAGTTAATTGAAATACCACAAAACTGGATATTGTTCAGATAAGTTAAATTTAATTTAAGAATTTGCACACTAAGCAACACTGGAGGTAACTATGACATGCGCATTTTCCGCGCTTGCGTATTAAGTCGCGTTGCGCCGGCGGACGGAGGTCTTAAACGGTGGCATTGTTGTGTGTGGACACGGATAAGGTTAGGTGGGATTTACCCTGGATAACCTTATCCGGCTTAGTGTAAACGGGGCCTAATAATAGTTTGGGGAAATTCATACAACCGGAAATGTCGCAACATGTTACCGCTTGCTTAGCAGCTAAGAGCCTTTGTAACCTGTTTTGAAAAGGTTTTATTATCATTTTCATGCCTAACAAAATATATATATATATATATATATATATATATATATATATATATATATATATATATATATATATATATATATATATATATATATATATATATATATACATACATACATACATATATATATATATATATATATATGTATCAGTGACGTGCTGTGAGGTTCATGGCTGATGAGGCACTGACTTCATCACAGTCAGATTTACAAACATATGAACCCTAAAGAGTATCTTATTCACCATTTGATTGGCAGCAGTTAACGGGTTGTGTTTAAAAGCTCATACCAGCATTCTTCCCTGCTTGGCACTCAGCATTAAGGGTTGGAATTGGGGGTTAAATCACCAAAAATTATTCCTGGGTGCGGCGCCGCTGCTGCCCACTGCTCCCCTCACCTCCCAAGGGGTGATCAAGGGATGGGTCAAATGCAGAGGACAAATTTCATTACACCTAGTGTGTGTGTGACAATCATTGGTACTTTAACTTAACTTTAACTTTAAAAATACAAACTGTAGCACACAAAAAAGCACATTTAATAAAAAAAATGTTATTATACTCTCCTGAAGGAATCAATAAAGTACTATCTAATCTAATCTAATCTTACCTTTACTTATAAATGAAGTCCATGCGCCGCTGTTGTGCTGGATTAATGCACCCCCTGACGGGAGTGTTGTATCAACTAAAGCCCACACTTAAACTTTCCACGTGCAAGATTGAATCTATTTAAAAAAGTTATTTAATAAGAAGCCAAAAAGTGCAAAAACAATAATGTTCGTGTTGGAGGAGTTGTGAATGAACGAAATGTGAAATCCGTGCTGCAGTCTGCAGGTGTACCTAATGTTGTGGCCCTGCAGTCATTCACAACTCCTCCAACACGAACATTATTGTTTTTGCACTTTTTGGCTTCCTATTAAATAACTTTTATAAATAGATTCAATCTTGCACGTGGAAAGTTTAAGTGTGGGCTTTAGTTGATATAACACTCCCGTCAGGGCGTGCATTCTACGGCGGGGGTGCATTCTCTACCACCAGCAGGCAGGATTACTGCGAGCCTCAGCCAGTGCGTCTTCGCAGCAGTTTTATGATTGCTCAGCACAAGAAATACATTACACACATACAGTTGTTGACAAAATACACTGTACATTATATACCTCAGCTAACTAAACCATGGAAATGTATAATATAGTTCATATAGCAATACGGTCTCACTGCACAGCAGGCCAGCAGTTAGCCGAGTCCGCAATCCATGTTGAGGCACAACGCAGTGACTGGCTGCTGATCACCGCACCGTTTCTTCTCAGTATTTGAATGGCAAATGTGAAAATTCAGCGATTTTGAATAAAAATAATCTAAAACTGGTGAAGTTAAATGGAAAATAACTTTATAGTATAATCACTGGATACATATAACAATTTAATTTTTCTTTTTACATTTTTTTTCTTTCCATGATGGCACGTGAGGCCCCGCCTCACCTGCCTCCACTGACTGCACGTCACTGATATATATAGTTACCATTAGCGCCTTGCATGGCAGCTCCCTCCATCAGTGTGTGAATGTGTGTGTGAATGGGTGAATGTTGAAATACTGTCAAAGCGCTTTGAGTACCTTGAAGGTAGAAAAGCGCTATACAATTATAACCCATTTATCATTTATTAGGCTACAATAGTGCGATTTTAGGCCATATCACCCATCCCTAAGTGAATGCTGTCTGTGCTTGCTGATGTCGAATAGTCTCAGATGTTCCAATTCACAACAGATTTAGTACCAGGACGCTAAACAATAAATTCAGTCAATTTTATTCTAGGGACCCGGATGCAAAGCCCTGGTGGGCCGGATGTGGCCCGTTGGCAGCCAGTTGATGACTACCATTATGTGCTTGTCGTTTTGGTTGTGGGTGTTCAAGTTTTGGACCGGTAGTGTGTAATAAATAACGAAGGTCACTTACAAAGTAAATACATAAAGTTGTTAGAAGGAATGAGGGGAGAATGCGATCACCTTGTAGCTGTAAGGTCTCCAGCGGAGATCAAGAGTTAGCTATGCTAGCTAGCTAAACTTCCACTTTTCCTATCAGATTCCCCATACACTTCTACAGTTTTATTTTGGATCTCAGTACATTTTTTTTAACTGTAAAGCAAACGTGTGAACTTACTATTTCTAAGAGGACAAGCGCTCCAGAGTAAGTCCTCAACACTTCCAGTCCCAGTGGCAGCGAAAGGGTGGGCGCCGGGAAGGAGGTGGCAGCGGGATTCGTAGTGGGATTCGTAGCCGGATCCGACATCTCTCCTTCCGCCTCTCACTCGCTCTCTCTCGCCGCTGTTTACTCGTCCTCCCCTCTGGCTCTGACCCGTTGTAAAGCCGCTGGAACAAAGGACAAGAGTTGTAGGGGGGAAATTCCTCAGGAGTCAAGTGTCCCCTATTGAACAGGTTGGACAGGTGCACTCCGGGCCACTCCCAGACGGCAACAATGGTGCTGCGTTCAAAGACATCACGGAAACATCAGTGTCCAATTGGACTGTGACCGAAAGAATGGTGCTACTATCCAGGGCCATCCATATGGCGTCTACCGCTTGTCCCTAACGCCCCCAACCCTATACGATTTTTTTTTAAACTTTTTTAATATAAAAGTTATTATTTTTTAAATGTATTAATTTATACCTAACTTGAATTTAATTTGATGCATACATTTTTCTGTATGTTTTTGGTGCAAAGTAACAAATTAACATCCTTAAAACATATACAGTGGAACCTCTATTAAATAACTTAATTGGTTCTTGAACAGGGTTCGTAAATCGAAAATTCTGTATGGTGAAGCAAATTTCTCCATAAAAAACAATGTAAATATGAATAATGGGTTCCAGCCTAAACAAAAGTCCATAGTGAAGGTTTGTACACTTAAACACAATTTAAAGTGCCATACAGTAACGTAACAGAGAGTGAAGTATCAACGTATTATTTAATCCATCCCATCCATCCATCCATAGGTGCATGTCTTTGGAAGTGGGAGGAAGCCGGAGTACCCAGAGGGAATCCACACAGTCACGGGGAGAACATGCAAACTCCATACAGGAAGACCCCGAGCCAGGGGATCGAACCCAAGTCCTTCATATTGTGAGGCACACGCACTAACCCCTGCCCATATTATTTAATAACAAGCCAAAACAATACAGTAATGACAAGTTGCTCTCCCTGTATGTGCTCCTCTGCCAACACATGTACACACACATAAGTCCCTTTGGTGCCCTTAAAATTTATCAGAAATCACAAAAATCTTTAACTTTAACAACCATATTGCTACAATAATAAACATTTAAAAAAGCAAAATCCACTTACATTAACAATGGCAAAAGAGGAGTTGACGAGAAAAGGAGCAGACAGAGGGGAAGAAGGCAGGGGGCGTGTGTGTGTGTGTGTGTGTGTGTTTTCTTGGAAGAGGCGCCACTGAACGAGAAGTAGTCTTTTCAGAGACATAGTTTGTACGCGGAGGGATAATTGGCTCAATCTAAAAAGTTTGTAAAGCTTGCAAATAGAGAGGTTCGTAAATCGAGGTTTCACTGTATTTGTAAACCGTTCTAACTTAATTCCGCCTAGCATTAACGCCCATTACCAGAACTAATGCCGTGCACCACAGGATCCACTGGGACTCAATGGGTGTATTTGCCATTATATTATTATTAGTGACGGGGCAGGAAGCGGCTATGAATACGTTACATAAGTAAAATTTCATAAGAAGCAACCTGTCATTCATTAAGAAGTGGTTCTTCATTCAAAACAGGGGGCCCTATGGATCATGTGTGACTTTTCCAGAAAACAATCACTATTCAGTTATAATTATTGCAGATCCATTTTGTTGGGAAAAAAAGAATATAAAGAATGTATATATATATATATATATATATATATATATATATATATATATATATATATATATATATATATATATATATATATATTTATATATATATATATATATATATATATATATATATATATATATATATATATATATATATATATATATATATATATATGACCCACAAATGGCTGCTCTTTGGACACCCCTCTCCTGTATTTGCAAATTATATATATATAATTTGCTTTTAATCTAGAAACAGAAAAGGAGAAGACAACAATAGCAAAAAGAAGAAAAAAAAAGCAAAAATGTATAAAAATATTGAGAAAATACCAATGAAAATGCTAAAAATGTAAATTAAAAAAACGTTGTCACCTATAACAAAGCTGAGAGCAGACTGCTTTTTCTTAGCATATGTAAATTGGATTTTCTTTTTGTCTCTGATGTTATGGCATTATGGAAACCATAATTGGACAGACTACATAATTAGGGAAATGTACCGAACAATGTTTTGATCATATGGTCATATCAGCAGACCGCATACAGTATCAAGTTGTATCGATTCATAGCACACAACTTACAGCATTTAAGTCAAATATACATGTAGCTACTGCTTGAAGTGCATACAAATTCATGATTTCAGTCTGTACAAAAAAAACCAACGTATTAAATCGCTCCCTCTACATCCGTTAATCTTTCAGTATGCTGGTATTTCAACAATGAACTGGATATAGATGCAATAATAATTTAACAACTCATAAATAAGAAGGTCACTAGATTTTTTTGTAGTTTATTAACTGTGTCAAAAGACAAAAGTGTCTCTAAACTTTTGACTAGTACTGTATGTCTGCCACATCATCATAGAAAAACATGAAATTGTGGTAGAAAAGCGACTGAAACATGTAGTTAAAACAATCACCAATTGCTTATGTAGGAGGGAAAATAAGGATAAGAGTGGAATTTATTGATTACTTATTAGTGACTAAGGATACATACAACTAAGGGGACAATGGTGTGACTACTGGTTGACTTGGACTTTGAAGGAGTTGAATAAGTAAATATATATTCATAAGTTAAGAGTTAAGACTTCGGCATTGACTGACTTTGTTGTATTTTTTGTAAAAACACATCAAGACTGAAACTTAAAGGTTAGGAAAGTTACTTTGCTGTTGTATTGAAAAGCGCACTTAAAAGAAAAAAGAAACATGCCACTGTTAATGTTTAGCTAGGATTTGGAATATAAAAACCAATATTGACATAACCTCTTGAAAGCATTCTGGCTTAAGTTGAGTTGAGGAGGAGATGAGACGTTACAATGAACGACAGGACGATGCCTCTCATCGCACACCAGCAATGTTTTTTACAGCAGGACTGCTAGGCTGGCAAACCTTTATTACTGTTAACAGCAATCAGATACAGTATGAAGGAAATAGCAGGCAAAGTGGTGAAAAAGCAGTGAGTCCCCAGTGAGTCCTTTGCATGGACAAAACCTCAACACAGAAACTTAAGAACATGTAACACAAATGTCCATTGAATAAATTGAATAACAACATTATTGGGATGTTATTGATATTAAGATTTTTATGAATATTATATGCATTCAGAGTCTTTATAAGCCCTGCACACAGCTTTTACAAACGCTTATAAAGACTTCCTAAACTATGCTCTTAAAACACTTTATACACTAAAACCTACTTTATTTTTTTCGTTTATTCTGTCTTTCTTTCTAAGCTTCAAGTTTTTTATTAAAACCATTAAACAACTATTATTGTTATGCTTTGATACAGTTTTTGTTTTCTGTTTAGCTTATTACAGTACTGCATTTGTACGTCTTCTCAATTGTTCTGTAAATTAATATTATAAGTATTGTAAAGATGGGATTAGGTTGGCGTTGGAGTTGCACTATTTTATTGGATTAGATTGATTAACATTCAATAAAAAAATTTAAAAAACATTTTTAAAAAGCCGTTTTGCAGGCCTTCACTGTGTGAATAAGTTGTTACGTACGTCAGCAGCCAAGTGGAACTATTGCAACCTGTAACCTGTTTTGAAAAGGTAATATACATACAAAATAATATATTACAAGAATCGTGTTGAATTGAGAATTGATTCTGAAATCGAATCGTCACCCCAAGAATCCTAATCAAATCGTAAGGTGCCCAAAGAGTCCCACCTCTAGTAAACATAGTTTGTCATTTGCAGTGAAGTGCAGTCAGTGGAGGCAGGTGAGGCGGGGCCTCTCGTGCCATCATGGAAAGAAAAAAAATGTAAAAAGAAAAAAAAAAAAATTAAATTGTTATATGTATCCAGTGATTATACTATAAAGTTATTCTCCATTTAACTTCACCAGTTTTAGATTATTTTTATTCAAAATCGCTGAATTTTCACATTTGCCGTTCAAATACTGAGAAGAGACGGTTGAGGCACGTCACTGCGTTGTGCCTCAACATGGATTGCGGATATGGCTAACTGCTGGCCTGCTGTGCAGTGAGACCGTATTGCTATATGAACTATGTTATACATTTCCATAGTTTAGTTAGCTGAGGTATATAATGTACAGTGTATTTTGTCAACAATTGTATGTGTGTAATGTATTTCTTGTGCTGAGCAATCATAAAACTGCTGCGAAGACGCACTGGCTGAGGCTCGCAGTAATCCCGCCTCCTGGTGGTAGAGAATGCACCCCCCGCCGTAGAATGCACCCCCTGACGGGAGTGTTATATCAACTAAAGCCCACACTTAAACTTTCCACGTGCAAGATTGAATCTATTTAAAAAAAGTTATTTAATTAGAAGCCAAAAAGTGCAAAAACAATAATGTTCGTGTTGGAGGAGTTGTGAATGACTGCAGGGCCACAACATTAGGTACACCTGCAGACTGCAGCACGTATTTCATAATTCATTCATTCACAACTCCTCCAACACGAACATTATTGTTTTTGCACTTTTTGGCTTCTTATTAAATAACTTTTTTAAATAGATTCAATCTTGCACATGGAAAGTTTAAGTGTGGGCTTTAGTTGATATAACACTCCCGTCAGGGGGTGCATTCTATGGCGGGGGTGCATTAATCCAGCACAACAGCGGCGCATGGACTTCATTTATAAGTAAAGGTAAGACCATATAAACGTTTTTTTTATTAAATGTGCTTTTTTGTGAGCTACAGTTTGTATGTGTAAAGTTAAAGTTAAGTTAAAGTACCAATGATTGTCACACACACACTAGGTGTAATGAAATGTGTCCTCTGCATTTGACCCATCCCTTGATTAACCCCTGGGAGGTGAGGGGAGCAGTGGGCAGCAGCGGCGCCGCGCCCGGGAATAATTTTTGGTGATTTAACCCCCAATTCCAACCCTTGATGGTGAGTGCCAAGCAGGGAAGAATGCTGGTATGAGCTTTTAAACACAACCCGTTAACTGCTGCCAATCAAATGGTGAATAAGATACACTTTAGGGTTCATATGTTTGTAAATCTGACTGTGATGAAGTCAGTGCCTCACCAGCCATGAACCTCACCGCACGTCACTGGTCATTTGTCTCACATATACAGTCGCGATCAAAAGTTTACATACACTTGTAAAGAACATAATGTCATGGCTGTCTTGAGTTTCCAATAATTTCTACAACTCTTTTATTTTTTTGTGATAGAGTGATTGGAGCACATACTTGTTGGTCACAAAAAACATTCATGAAGTTTGGTTCTTTTATGAATTTATTATGGGTCTACTGAAAATGTGACTAAATCTGCTGGGTCAAAAGTATACATACAGCAATGTAAATATTTGGTTACTTGTCCCTTGGCAAGTTTCACTGCAATAAGGCGCTTTTGGTTGCCATCCACTAGCTTCTGGCAAGCTTCTGGATTAATTTTTGACCACTCCTCTTGACAAAATTGCTGCAGTTCAGCTAAATTTGTTGGTTTTCTGACATGGACTTGTTTCTTCAGCATTGTCCACACGTTTAAGTCAGGACTTTGGGAAGGCCATTCTAAAACCTTCACTCTAGCCTGATTTAGCCATTCCTTTACCACTTTTGACGTGCGTTTGGGGTCATTGTCCTGTTGGAACACCCAACTGCGCCCAAGACCCAACCTCCGGGCTGATGATTTTAGGTTGTCCTGAAGAATTTGGAGATAATCCTCCTTTTTCATTGTCCCATTTAAAGGCCTACTGAAACCCACTACTACCGACCATGCAGTCTGATAGTTTATATATCAATGGTGAAATCTTAACATTGCAACATATGCCAATACGGCCGGGTTAACTTATAAAGTGCAATTTTAAATTTCCCGACACACTTCCGGTTAAAAACGTTTTATTATGCTGACGTATGCGTGTGACGTCACGAGGACAAGGGAAGTATTCGGAGCTCGGAGAATCCTATAAAACAAGCTCTGTTTTCATTTCATAATTCCACAGTATTCTGGACATCTGTGTTGGTGAATATTTTGCAATTTGTTTAATGAACAATGGAGGCTGCAAAGAAGAACGTTGTAGGTGGGATCGGTGTATTAGCGGCTGGCTGTAGCAACACAACAAGGACTACTTACTTGGATAGCAAACGCCTAGCCGATGCTAGCCGCCAAACCCACGGATGAAGTCCTTCGTCGCGCCGTCGATCGCTGGAACGCAGGTGAGCACGGCTGTTGATGAGCAGACGAGGGCTGGCTGGCGTAGGTGGAGCGCTAATGTTTTTATCATAGCTCTGTGAGGTCCGGTTGCTAAGTTGCTAAGTTAGCCTTAGCGTCGTTAGCAACAGCATTGTTAAGCTTTACCAGGCGGAGAATTATTAACCGTGTAGTTACATGTACATGGTTTAATAGTATTGTTGATCTTCTGTCTATCCTTCCAGTCAGGGATTTATGTATTTTGTTTCTATCTGCATTTGAGAACGATGCTATCACGTTAGCTCAGTAGCTAAGTGTGTCACCGATGTATTGTCTTGGAGATAAAAGTCACTGTGAATGTCCATTTCGCGTGCTCGACTCTCATTTTCAAGAGGATATAGTATCCGAGGTGGTTTAAAATACAAATCCGTGATCCACAATAGAAAAAGGACAGTGTGTGGAATCCAATGAGCCAGCTTGTACCTAAGTTACGTTTAGAGCGAAAAAAGATACGTCCTGCACTGCCTCTAGTTCTTCACTCTAACGTCCTCATCCACGAATCTTTCATCCTCGCTCAAATTAATGGGGTAATCGTCGCTTTGTCGCTCCGAATCTCTCTCGCTCCATTGTAAACAAAGGAAAATTGTGAGGAATATTACCTCCTGTGACGTCACACTACTTCCGGTACAGGCAAGGCTTTTTTTTATCAGCGAGCAAAAGTTGCAAACTTTATCGTCGATTTTCTCTACTAAATCCTTTCAGCAAAAATATGGCAATAACGCGAAATGATCAAGTATGACACATAGAATGGATCTGCTATTCCCGTTTAAATAAAAAAAATTCATTTCAGTAGGCCTTTGAAGCACCACTTCCATTGGCAGCAAAACAGGCCCAGAGCATAATACTACAACCACCATGCTTGACGGTAGGCTTGGTGTTCCTGGGATTACAGGCCTCACCTTTTCGCCTCCAAACATATTGCTGGGTGTGGCCAAACAGGAACATTTTTGTTTCATCTGACCACAGAACTTTCCTCCAGAAGGTCTTATCTTTGTTCATGTGATGTCAACTTTTGATCGCGACTATATATACACAATATAAAAATAATACTTTGCTAATATAATTAGAGACAGATATTGAAGTACAGTTGAACCTTCAAAGTCGATTGCTAAAGTTTTCTAATTTGGAATTTGGGGCGGGAAATCTGCTCTGAAGTAGCGTAAAATTGATGAAATCGAACCAAAGACGAGGAAAGTGATGGCCATCATGGAACAGGAAATAAAACTAAAGCTGTATACACCACCCGTTCTGGCTTCTACGTAAAACATGACTGAAGTGACGTCGCCTCAATCCTTTTGGGAAGAGTGTTGCCTTTCAAGCGCATGGGTTAAAAGATTGTATTCATACTTTATTAGTAAATTAGATTATTGTTGTCCCGATATTAATATTTTGGTACCGGTAGCGGTAAGGCGAGGGGTTGGGGAACCGGTACTTTTAAGAGGCGGTATAGTACCGAATATGATTCATTAGTATCGCGGTACTATACTAATACCGGTATACCGTTCAACCCAATATTGTATAGTTGATCTACAAACGTATCACCAGTCCCTTTAGGAATTTGCAATGTGTCGATTGCGCCAATTTTCGCAAATTCAACCAATTCCCGCTAAATTATGCTCGTCCTCGCAACTTTATCCAATGCCTGCAACTTCCTCGCACATGTTGGCCAATCAGCGTCATTTTCGCCACTGGAATTTGTCTCTGAAGGGCGTTCAAACACGCATGTCAACTGTCTAATCAAAGCTTGTGTTTGTTTCTTGTGCAGACGAAGCAGAAAACAACGTGTGACAATGTATTATCTCTTTGTTGCTCAAACAGCACAATTGTTGTCCTCTGGCATTGCTCAGACCTACTTCTGGTTCTTATTTGCAGTGCTAAGCCTTCTGGGTAATGTAGTATATGTGCATTTAGCAACACAGCAGCGTCCTCACTTCTTATTTTACATTAATTTATATACTTATTTATTATTTATTTGTATAGATTAAGGCCATTAAGAACATATTTTTATTTGCAATGCTGACCAAGTAAAGAGGCAGCGTTTACATGATAGAGATGTTGAAGTGTGATAATAATCTATTCATCGTTTCTCATTTACCAACAAAAACGTGCGCTATAAATCACGTTCAACAGCTCACAAATACTTTTAATGTGCGAGGGTATATATGTTGGACCATAAATGGATGTTTACGATAGACAAGCATAAAACATACATGGAGAATGTCTGCAACTTGTGGACGACAGAGCAGACAGAAGAGAATAAGGAAGGAAGACTTAGGTGGTGTTTCTTTCTAACATTAAAAAATATATTTCTATTATTAGTTCAAATGAATTAAAACAGTACTGCAATTTGACAATGAGCTCGATGCTTTTACTGCCATCGAGAGTCGACTTTTACTGTAAGTCGGTGTGGTATAAAACGTGTAAAACATATTTTGTTGCAATCATGTGCTTTATTAGGTGAAGGTTACAAGGAACACTTGAAATATTGAGGGCATCCATCCATCCATCCATTTTCTAGCGCTTGGGCGTTTCGGGGTCGCGGGGGGTGCTGGAGCCTATCTCAGCTGCATTCGGGCGGAAGGCGGGGTACACCCTGGACAAGTCGCCACCTCATCACAGGGCCAACACAGATAGACAGACAACATTCACACTCACATTCACACACTAGGGCCAATTTAGTGTTGCCAATCAACCTATACCCAGGTGCATGTTTAATTCATAAAATCACCAATTGAATTAATGTCATTGAAAAATTGAAGCCTCAAAACATTACACCGTTTGTCACAGATTTCTGAAAAAGCTGAAAACAATCATTTATTTCGTGTGGGGGGAAAAACATTGGGTAGGTCGAAGTTCCGCTGCAAAAGAAATGAAGGTGAAGATGCCTGATGGATATGCAGTAGATACAAAATGATGGCGTCTTCTGTATAATCAAACATGAGAAGCAGACTCACAAAGTCAATGTTAATCTTCACAAACCCAGGACAATTTTTCGCCACAAGGCATATCGTTCCATCCCCTTCCTGCATGTGAAATCTCAACACAGTCCTCATGTCCATTATCGTCATTGGGCTCCCCTTTCTGCCAGAATCCTTCAAAGTCCAGTTCCTGCCCGTTCACCCACTTCCACTTGCCCTCTGTATATAAGTCAGACAGCCCGATCCAGATTCTTTTGTTAAAAGTGTTGATAAATTCCTGCTCTTCTTTTGTGGTGATGATGGCCAGGTCGCTTCCTCGGTCCTGACAGTCTCTTCGACTTGTTTGCCACGACCCAGTGTTATCTTTCTTGGAGATGTAGTAGCATTTCTCCTGGAATTTGACCCAGTCAGCTGGACAGAGTTTTTCTATAGGGAGCAGGGTCACATTGTTATTTGATCAATTTAACACAACACAATGCAACAACAGCAGCTTCATAGGAAGTGTGCATGTGTTTCTGTCATCGCCATGACAACCCAGGCGAGCTTCTTTATTTACACAACATGTGCTGGACTAGCTTAGCTGCTTCTCATATACAATGGTATTAGCATTAGCACCAGCTTGGTGCTCATTTAGACCTACTAATTAATTATACAAAGATCAATTATATATATATATATTATAATTGATATTTTATTCTCTAAACTTTGACATGATGTTAAAGGAAAACTGCATTTTTGGGGAATTTTGGGCATCATTCACAATCCTTATGTGAGATAAGAACACATGTCTTTTCCTTTTACGTGCGTTCTAAATAGTGAAAAACGGCTAGTATGAGGTGGCTAACAATGCAATCTATTCCGCCTGTAAAGTGTTCTAAAAAAACATCCAAAAACTGACAACAACGCTCCTTTTTCGTTCCGTGACCTGCTCATGAATCAAGCTATAGTGACATTGGTATTGTAAGCGAAACAGCACCATGTTGTAAACCGTCTCCGCGCTTACTCGTTGTGCGCATACGTCAGCGGCCAAAAGTATTTTTTGTAAAGTTTTACTGTATTATTATTTTCATATTACGGAGCCAGAACTCTGCCAGTAAGATTTGGTATCGACATTTTTTTTTACATTGTAGAAAAAGTTGTATTGGCACCGAAACAAGTTTTGACAAAAAATGAATACAAAACATTGAAAAACATTTTTTGATGGATGTTTTCAATGCCAATATTCATATTTTTGTACACTTTTATTGTTTTTGTGTGTTTCAAAAGTTTTTATGATCACTTCTCTTTTTTATGGTTTTGTTTCTCTTTTTTCGGTTATCACTTCTTCTTTTTTACGGTTTTAAACTAATGGCAATTTTTCAGCGCGAGGGGCAGGTGCTGTGGGCGGGGCTTTTAACAAGTTTACCTGGAAGGAGTTTTACTGGACTGAAAAAACACCGTAGAAGAAGAATGGAGGACTGATGGCGATTAAATCAAGTGTAAAAGTGATGTGATATCTTCGTGTTAACCGATCCGTAGTTTGAGGATGTAGTACAAAACCCAACACCAGTGAAGTTGGCACGTTGTGTAAATGGTAAATAAAAACAGAATGCAATGATTTGCAAATCCTTTTAAACTTATATTCAATTGAATAGACTGCAAAGACAAGTTATTTAATGTTTGAAATGAGAAACCACTTTTTTTTTTGTAAATAATCATTAACTTTGAATTTAATGGCAGCAACACATTGCAAAAAAGTTGACACAGAGGCATTTTCACCACTGTGTTACATGGCCTTTCCTTTTAACAACACTCAGTAAACGTTTGGGAACTGAGGACACCAATTTTTTAAGCTTTTCAGGTGGAACTATTTACCATTCTTGCTTGATGTACAGCTTAAATTGTTCAACAGTCCGGCGTCTCCGTTGTGGTATTTGACACTTCATAATTCGCCACACATTTTCAATGGGAGACAGGTCTGGACTACAGGCAGGCCAGTCTAGTACCCGCACTCTTTTACTATGAAGCCACGCTGTTGTAACACATGCAGAATGTGGCTTGGCATTGTCTTGCTGAAATAAGCAGGGGCGTCCATGATAATGTTGCTTGGATGGCAACATATGTTGCTCCAAAACCTGCATGTACCTTTCAGCATTAATGGTGCCTTCACAGATGTGTAAGTTACCCATGCATGCCTTGGCCACTAATACACCCCATACCATCACAGATGCTGACTTTTGAACTTTGCGCCTATAACAGTCCGGATGTTATAGATAACATTCACTCTTTATGTTTATTTAAATCATCCATGTTTGTCTCGAGATAGCTGTGATATTTGGCCAAACTCCGTATGGAACAATACTGTGTTACATTTCTACGCGGAGAGAAAAGAGCGACTTTAAAATGTAAGTGTAGCTGTATTTATTCACTTAAACATATTTAACGCCAGACATGTAAAGCTTGGTGTGACATTAATAACTAATTTGTGTTGAAATACGAGACGTCGACTATCGTAATGTTGAGCGGCCTCCGGTGGTTCTTCCTCTTGTTCCCCCAGGAGAGAGCCTCATATCCAGGCCGCGGAGACAACTTCATGCACGGAACTGTTTTTAGCGTTTGAAAGTAAAACTTTACATCTGATCAAGGGCTAGATGATTTGGCCCAAAAAAATCATCACGATTAATTTTTTCATATAATCCGATCTCAATTAAAATTACTTTTTTTTTTAAATTCAAAGCGGATTGTCCCATGAAGGATTATAGCGAGTACCTCATCCCTACTGTTTATTACTGCAGTATCTTGTAACAGACATTTCCACCATGTTTTATTGAGGTAATGCTAACTGCTGACAACTGTAATTTTTTTCATATCCATATTTGTGTTTACTAGAGGTGCAACAGTACAGGTAACGCACACTACGATCCGTACCTGGTTCTAGAGCCATAGTTTTGCTTATGTTTTGGGATGTTTTGTGGGGGTAAAGAGACCAACATTTTGTATATTTGTCTCAAAGTTATTTTGTTTTTTTGATTGTCATCACAAACATTCTGCAGTAATCAAAGTATAATTGGTGTAGTGAAAACTATAAAACTTTTACTTCAAGTTAACATTTACTAAACAACACTTTCAAATGGTAAATTATTATTTGTATTCTTTAATTATTTGTATCTCCTTCAAAACCGCACTAAAAGAACACCTCCAGACAACTACAACCCTAGACTAACACCCTCCCCCCACCACATCCCACCTCCCCGGGTTGTGATTATTCAAATGTAAACAATCAAATGTACAAACGTATATACTTCACTGCTCACTGTACATATCCTACAAAGTCAGACCTACACTGTTTCAATGTCCATTTCTCAGATGATATTATTGTTGATGACTGAAGTGCTGATATCAACCAAACCTAACCCCCCCCGCCCCGACCCCCTCCACATGCCACCCCCCGGATTGTAAATAAGGTAAATAATTCAATGTATATACTCTGATGATTAACTTGTGTGATGACTGTATTATGATGATAGTATATATTTATACCATGTTATACCATGATTAACGTGGACCCCGACTTAAACAAGTTGATTGGCCGTGCCAGCAATCGGAGGGTTGCTGGTTAATGGGGTTCAATCCCCACCTTCTACCATCCTAGTCACGTCCGTTGTGTCCTTGGGCAAGACACTTCACCCTTGCTCCTGATGGGTGCTGGTTAGCGCCTTGCATGGCAGCTCCCGCCATCAGTGTGTGAATGTGTGTGTGAATGGGTGAATGTGGAAATACTGTCAAAGCGCTTTGAGTACCTTGAAGGTAGAAAAGCGCTATACAAGTATAACCCATTTATCATTTATTTATTTATTTATAAACTTATTCGGGTGTTACCATTTAGTGGTCAATTGTACGGAATATGTACTGTACTGTGCAATCTACTAATAAAAGTCTCAATCAATCAATCAGTGCTTCTCACCAATGCTTTGGCAAACGGCAAGCGGTGACCCAGATTGTAGAGTTTTTAAAAGTCAAATTTTATATCTTGTATTGAATGAAAATACATTAAAATGCAGTTTGAATTTGAGATACTATAAACATAAAACAAGTTTAATGATTATTTCAGGAATAAATATGTTTTTTTATCCACAAAGAAATAGAACACAGTGTCTGTCTGAAGAGTTTTTAAGTGCATGTTATATCAGAGGAGTGTAACCTTTGCAGACACATAAGCAAAAAGTCTAAATAAAAATATTTAGATATTAAAATGCCTTTTCTGATTAAATTCTCCCAGTCGGGACCAGTACAGTCACATAGACGTTCTCTGATTGCCTGCAAGTCAGCATTCAGGGCAGGATTACTGGTGCGCTGTAGCAGATAGTGAAAGTAAAGTCGCTGCTCCTTTTAAATGTTGTTTTTTACACTTCTATGCTAGTGATAGTCACATTTCTTTATTTTCTTCTTCTGGGCTGCACTTCCAGCTGTGTAAGGGGACGAGGGACAACGTGATTGAACATTCATTACATTGTGACGAGCCTCACTTTCGCGACGGTGGAACGAGATGGTCCCGCGCACGCGCAAAAAACCACGCACGCGCACGCACGCACGCACACACACTACAGTTGTAGTGCAAGTATCATTAGTACTTGAGTAGTTTTTTTCACTGAGTACTAACTGAAGTAATGACTACTTTTTACTTTTACTTGAGTCATTTTACTCTGAAGCAGGGGTCTTCAATGTCTTCCAGGCCAAGGAGCCCCAAACTGAGAGAAGCGGGAACCACTTCCTTATATACGGTGTTGTATATACAATTGTGTTTTAAATGAAACTGCTCCTGAGTGTACCTTGTTATAGTCCAATACTAAGATATTGAAATAATATAGTTTAGAGCGGCTAATAGCTAGCTGACAACTTTTGCTAGTAGACATATAGCGCGCTAAACGCTAGCTGACAATTGGCACGCTAATCGCTAGCTGTGCAGCTCTAATTGCTTGCTATCTTCTTATTTAAAAGATATAGTTAGTAGGTACGTGTCTCTGGTATTTCTAAACTACTAGAATGAGTTGGATCAATGTTAATGTGTATTTAGAGGTATTTACATTTGTGAAAAAACTGCATGGGGAATATAGTTTATTTTTCTAGAAGTCGAATCAACCCCACCTGCAGTACCTTTGCAGACCCCTGGAGGTCACGGACACCCTGTTGAAGACCCCTGTGCTAAATTAACGGTACTCTTACTTGAGTACAATTTTTCCCTACTCTATACCAGTGTTCTGAAAATTACTTTAAAAAAGTAATTAGTTAGAGTTACTCATTTCCTTACAAAAAAACAGTGCCAAGTGATGAGGGATGTCAGCAAAAGCTCCCTCAGAGCAGCTTTTTACCTCAGCTGTGTTTTTTAGTTCAGCAGCGGCAGTTTTGGCAGCTATGTTGAATCTTTTCACTGGACTGTGTTAGCGCTAGTTAGAGATTGACTGTGCTTCCATGGCTGTAGTCTCCTTGTCCACAAACGGGGTATTGTAGCTTGCCTGTGACGATCGGTCACTTCCTTTCTGTTTGTCTCCTTGGTTTTTGTATTACTTCCGGTCAGTGCTCCTATTTTGTTAAATTTCCTGTTCCGCGGAGCACTGTTTTCTCTTCACCTGCCGTTGATTGGCAGCCGGTCCACACCGGCTGCCAATCAGCATATGTCTATTTATGTTTTCTCTCGAGCACTCTTCAGTGCTCGATGATAGACTTCTATGTTTGGAACAACTCTGCAAGACTGCTTTATTTTCTGTTTATGTTAATTAAAATCATCTTACCTGCACATCCTCCTCCCTGGTTCTTGCATCTTTGGGACACACAAACTGCAGCCATGCGAGTTCCTAACAGTATCATCGAGCCAGAATGCTGTGTCCTCGCGAGAACCCCTGTCGGCGACGCACAGCCGACGTTCTGGACCGCACAATTCATAGAAGACTTGAAAGCCAGGTTTGTGCGGTCCCAGCCCACAGCAGGCTCGGACCTTCTCCCTCCGCCTCGACCGCCGGTTCCGGCTCTCCGACCGGCGCGGCCACCGCCGCCTTCCCTCCTCCCGGCTAGGCCGCCGGCTCCGGCTCTCCGACCGGCGCGGCCACCGCCGCCATCTTCCCCGTCGCCTGCTGTGCATCCTGTCCCGGCTCCACGGCAATCGCCTGTGCCGGCGCGTCGACCTCCGGTTCCCACACCGCGTCGCACGCCGGTCGCAGCCCCGCGTCTTACGCCGGTCGCGGCGCCACAACGACCAACACCGGCTGAGCGCCCAGCACCCGTTCCTGCTCCAAGGCAGCTTCCAGCAGCTGCACCACGGCTGCTATCCCTTCCAGCACCCGCTCGTCCTGCCAGTCCGGCGAAGGCTCCTGTGGAGCCGTCCATGATGTCCCTCCTGGCCTCCTGCTGGGACTGGGCGAGGGACGTGTCTTTTTCCCTCCTCCTGGCCCCCTACCGCCCGTCCCTGGTTTTCGCACCGGGGGACATCAACAACCCGGAACTCCTTCTCCCTGTGGTGGACGGCGTCTGGCATCCGCCTACTGGAGGGGGGGCTACTACCAGCAGCAGTGCAGCCAAGCACACGCCGCTGTCATCCCCGCCATCGTCTCCTCCCACGGAGACATCATCGCCGCCACCTTCATCTTCCCAGGCGCCCCTTCCCATGGCGCAGACATCTTCCGCGTCACCGGCGGGACACTGCACGGTGCCGCCATCGAAGACTCCTCCCATGGCGCTGTCGTCATCGTCGCCGCCGGCTGTGCGACCTCTTCATCCGCCAAAGACGCGGCGGTGTTATGGACTTCCTCCGCGCTGTTTGCCGCGATCTGCAGAACCTGCGTGTGGACCTTTGCAGCTGTTGGTGCTCAGGTACCACGCGCTTCCGCCTCCTTGTCGGCCACTAATGTGGCCGTTCCGCGGTCGCCCACCTCGCCAGTGGCAGCGGCGTTCAACGCGTCGCCGCCACCTGACTCTCCCTCGCTGGCTGCGAGGACATTTGGCCTGGCGACCCTCCACCAACTCCTCCCTCCACCCTCCCGTAATTTTTGGACTTTTTACATTATTGTTTCCAGGGAACATCTGGAATCTGTTCCTTGAGGGGGGGGTCCTGTGACGATCGGTCACTTCCTTTCTGTTTGTCTCCTTGGTTTTTGTATTACTTCCGGTCAGTGCTCCTATTTTGTTAAATTTCCTGTTCCGCGGAGCACTACTTTCTCTTCACCTGCCGTTGATTGGCAGCCAATCAGCATATGTCTATTTATGTTTTCTCTCGAGCACTCTTCAGTGCTCGATGATAGACTTCTATGTTTGGAACAACTCTGCAAGACTGCTTTATTTTCTGTTTATGTTAATTAAAATCATCTTACCTGCACATCCTCCTCCCTGGTTCTTGCATCTTTGGGACACACAAACTGCAGCCATGCGAGTTCCTAACATTGCCGCTTCAATCATTGATCCCCTCTTAGTAGTAGTAGTAGTACAAGTGTGTGTAATTAACCTACACATTGTTTGCTGTGTGATGGTGCCTCTCCCTAGTTAATATCAAGTTCATTTTAGTGTGGCACTGGTTGTTGCTTTCATTAGTAAAAAGTTACTTCCTGCTTTGACCTTGCTGTGCTTCTGACGCTGTCTTGTTGACATCCAACTACATCAAAAGTAATGCGCCGGTAAACTAAAGTTATGTCTACACTAAGTCGTTTAACCCCTTAAACGAACAATTATTTAACCTAGGCCCCGTTTCAGCCACACTAAACCATAGTTTAAAGGCCTACTGAAATGAATTTTTTTAAATTTAAACGGGGATAGCAGATCCATTCTATGTGTCATACTTGATCATTTCGCGATATTGCCATATTTTTGCTGAAAGGATTTAGTAGAGAACATCGACGATAAAGTTCGCAACTTTTGGTCGCTGATAAAAAAAGCCTTGCCTGTACCGGAAGTAGCGTGACGTCGCAGGTTGAAAGGCTCCTCACATTTCCCCATTGTTTACACCAGCAGCGAGAGCGATTCGGACCGAGAAAGCGATGATTACCCCATTAATTTGAGCGAGGATGAAAGATTTGTGGATGAGGAACGTGAGAGTGAAGGACTAGAGTGCAGTGCAGGACGTATCTTTTTTCGCTCTGACCGTAACTTAGGTACAAGGGCTCATTGGATTCCACACTTTCTCCTTTTTCTATTGTGGATCACGGATTTGTATTTTAAACCACCTCGGATACTATATCCTCTTGAAAATGAGAGTCGAGAACGCGAAATGGACATTCACAGTGACTTTTACCTCCACGACAATACATCGGCGAAGCACTTTAGCTACGGAGCTAACATGATAGCATCGGGCTTGACTGCAGATAGAAACAAAAGAAATAAACCCCTGACTGGAAGGATCGACAGAAAATCAACAATACTATTAAACCATGGACATGTAACTACACGGTTAATGCTTTCCAGCCTGGCGAAGCTTAACAATGCTGTTGCTAACGATGTCATTGAAGCTAACTTAGCTATGGGACCCCACAGAGCTATGATAAAAAGATTAGCTATCCACCTACGCCAGCCAGCCCTCATCTGCTCATCAACACCCGTGCTCACCTGCGTTCCAGCGATCGACGGAGCGACGAAGGACTTCACCCGATCATCGATGCGGTCGGCGGCTAGCGTCGGATAGCGCGTCTGCTATCCAAGTCAAAGTCCTCCCGGTTGTGTTGCTGCAGCCATCCGCTAATACACCGATCCTACCTACAGCTTTCTTCTTTGCAGTCTTCATTGTTCATTAAACAAATTGCAAAAGATTCACCAACACAGATGTCCAGAATACTGTGGAATTTTGCGATGAAAACAGAGCTTTTTGTATTGGATACAATGGTGTCCGAATACTTCCGTTTCAACCATTGACGTCACGCGCATACGTCATCATACATAGACGTTTTCAACCGAAAGTTTCGCGGGAAATTTAAAATTGCACTTTATAAGTTAACCCGGCCGTATTGGCATGTGTTGCAATGTTAAGACTTCATCATTGATATATAAACTATCAGACTGCGTGGTCGGTAGTTGTGGGTTTCAGTAGGCCTTTAAGATTCCCCTCCTTGGATTATTTTTTACACGGGTAAGTGCGCTGTGTATTTCTTGAATCTCCACTGTTAGCCTTGTATGGACTCATTGATCGTTTACAAACTGAGTTCGGAGAGGAAGTGAAGTCAGAAAGACCGTGCCCCACACAGGAAGTGACGTCAGAAAGAACGCTTCATAACAACCGGAGCTAACCACTGGAAAAATGGAGGCGAGTCATCCAGACATGCCCATATTTCTCATTCTTCTAAATGTACAGACGCTTGTGGAAATCACACATGAATACCTTAAGAGAAGAAAACGCGCGATTGCAGCTATTTTGGATACAACACATCTCAGACGGCAAGAGAACTTTCGAATGTCCGGGTCAGCTGTGATTGCATTTACCGAAAAACTTTGTCCATTAGTCGAAGGAGAGTCAACGAGAATGCGGGCTCCCGTGGATGTGATAAAAAAGGTAGCGTGTGCTTTGTATTACCTGGCCGTCTAAATAAAAAATAAAATAAAAACTACGGAAAACATCGAATGTATTTGGACTGGCAAAGCCGACTGTATCAGTTATTGTCCGCCATGTACTATATGTCGCGGACTCAACGTCTAGGTCCAGAATATATAAAGTCACCAAAAACGAATGGACAATGAAGGTGAAGGCAAAAGAGTGAGGAGTGTCCTGACCAGATATCTAGATCCCTAGATTGATTGATGTAAATTGTTCTTTATCACATTGTTTACTTTCACGTGTCCAATAAAGATTTGATTAATTTATGATGGCTCAGGTGTGATTCACTACAATAGGGCCCCACGGCACACTGGATTCCAGTTAATTGAAATACCACAACACTGGATATTGTTCAGATAAGTTAAATTTAAGAACGTGCACACAAAGCAACACTGGAGGTGACTATGACGTGCGCATTTTCCACGCATGCGTACTAGGTCGCGTTGCGCCGGCAGACGGACAGGGGTAGGGGGTCTTAAACGACCATTGTGTGCAAGTGTGGACAAGGATAAGGTTAGGTGGGATTTACCCTGGATAACCTTCCGGCTTAGTGTAGAAGGGGGCTAAGTAAAAGTAATGAAAGTAAAAGTATAGGCGTTAGTAACACCGTTTCCCTGACACTGCTCTACACCCACTTCTCCATGCTGGTTAACAAACAATAAAGAAAGGATATTAAAAACCTTACATTTTTTTGTATGAGGCCCTCTGTGGAAGACAAAAGTTTGAACATGCCTAATTTATACCAAAAGGCCCCCAAGGCATCTTTTAGTTTGTCAAGCCAATGCCTTACTTGAATAAACAAATGCAAAGTGGTGTTGATAGAACTTGAAAAATACTTACCATCAGGAGCAAGGAATGTTTGAAAAATACAGATCAAGCTTTACTTGGGAATCGAAGTAAATATGAATGTGTTTCATATTTCAAGGACTGATCTTTTCTGAACAATTCCCTTTGAGATCAAATACGTTTCTACCTCCTTATTATCTTACAGGTCTGAACTTGTTGTCTCTGTGCAGGCCTCACCTGGTCTGTTATTATTCAACTCTTTGGCCTCCTCCTTCAAGCCATCGCGACTTTCCACCACAGTGTCGAATCGACTCTGCAGGAACTCCAACGCTTTGGTCAGGTTGCTGGACACCAGCCTCAGATGGTCTCGCTCGTCTCTCAGGGAGTCGCGCTCTTTCGTGACGGTGTCTCGCTCGTTCAGGAGGGTATTCTTCTCATTTCGCAGGGTGTCTCGCTCGTTTTGGAGGGTGTCTCGCTCCTTTTGGAGAGTGGCTCGTTCGTTTTGGACGATGTCTTTCTCATTTTGGAGGGTGTTTCGCTCATTTTGGAGAGTGCCTCTCTCATTTTGGAGAGCGCCTCTCTCATTTTGGAGGGATACTTTCTCAACCTCGAGAGTGTCTCGCTCCTTTTTGAGGGTTTCTTTCTCATTTTGGAGGGTCTCCCTGTCATTTTGGAGGGATTCTTTCTCACTCTTAAGAGCGTCTCGCTCACTTTTAAGGGTTTCTTGCTCGTTTCGCTGGGTTTCTTGTTCTCTCTGTAAGATGTCACGCTCCTTCTTGACGGCTTCCTGCTCATTTTGCAGGGTGTCTCGCTCAGTCCTGAAGGTGTCTCGCTGATGTTTGAGGGTGTCACTTTCACTCTGGAGGGTGCTTCGCTCTCTTTGGAGAATGTCTCGCTCATTTCGAAGGGTGTCCCGCTCCCCTGTGACATTGTCTTTCTCTTTAGTCAGAGAACAGAGATTGTTCTCTAACCGGTTGTTGCTTTCGAGCAAGGCACTGTATTTGCCTTGAAGGTGGAAGAATTGTGAAGTCAGGTTGTCAGATTTGACAACACTAATGGGCAGTTCAATGTCTTTAAGATGTGTTGGCCTGATATCTGTAAAAAAAAAAAAAGGGCAAACTTATATAGCGCTTTTTCTCTAGTGACTCAAAGCGCCTTAAATTGAGAAACCTATTTTCTACATTTAAGCTACATTTACACTAGTGTGGGCGGCACTAGGAGCAAGGTTTTGGGTGCCTTGCCCAAGGACACAACGTCAGTGACTAGGATTGTAGAAGCTGGAGTCGAACCAGGAACCCTCAAGTTTCTGAGCCACGCCGTTCCAAAACTTTGATTCTAATTAATTAAATACATATTTTTTATAATATTTTGTGTGAATCAGTCATCCGTTATGGCATCTCCACATGGTTTGGAAATCTGTCTGTCAAACTTAAAACCCAACTTCAAAACCTTATCAAGAGGGCTGGTAAAATAATTGGCATGGAGCCCCGTTGTTCCCTTCAAGAAATATTCAACAAGACCGTGAGGAAGCAGGGTCTTAAAATCACCCGTGACCCAAACCACATACTTCATAGTGAAATTGTGTTGATGCCAAATGGTAAACAGTACAGAACAGCAAAATACAAACTCAACAGGTATAGATTTTCCTTTGTGCCACTGGCAATCAAAGCACTTAACAACATAAACCTACTGTAATAACTGGTTGCAGAATAAGGAGGGCAATATTGGGATAGTGCAATACAGGAGGTGTGCAATACGGGGGGAGTGTAATGTGTGATCTCAACTATCTGATATACCTGCACACTGTTAACTGTCGTCACTGTATTGTCGGATGAATTGTATGTATATGTATGTATGTATGTTTTTATGTAAAACGCTGTGTCTTGATGCCCAAGACAAATTTCTCGTCGGAGACAATAAAGCTATTTATTATTATTATTATTATTATTATTATTATTATTATTATTATTATTATTATTATTATTATTATTATGATTATTATATAAATCTGGTCATTAGGATGTCGTTGTGGCTTGTGCAGCCCTTTGAGACACTCGTGATTTAGGGCTATATAAGTAAACATTGATTGATTGATTGAATAACATGTATTGATTTATTTTAGCAGTGCATGCAAGCGTTTCCGTTAGCCACACACTCACATTAGCATTGTTGTTTGGATTTGCAGTCATGTCAAGGCATGTACTCACATTGGGCCAACATAGCTATGATGATAACCAGCAGAAGAAGATAGATCAGCCCCAAACACACAGCTGCAACTCCAATCCACCACACTGTGACACAAAAACAATAGCAATTAGCAATGTCAATGTGTGTTGTAAGTTTTAAATACGTCTTCAGCATCCTTACCTGATCGTCTCTTTCCATATTCCGATTTATAATCCGAGTCCATCAAGTCCCAATCATCTGCTTTCATCACCTCTGACTTGCTGTTAAATGTCACTGACATGTGTGCAATTTGTAATCACACTTTAGTCACCCTCTTGTTTGTCACACCACTACAAGTTTCACAAGTGTTGCGTCAAAAGCAGCCTTATGAAGGTTTGGGCATCTGCTGAATCGGGGAAAAAAGCAGTAGCCACGCCTTTTGGATGGATATAAATTTAAAGGAGAAGTCTGAAAAAGTTGTTATGATGTGTAATAGGTGTTTAATGTTAAGCCAGACCTTAATATAAACTGTATATTGTACTCATACTTGCCAACCCTCCCGAATTTTCCGGGAGACTCCCGAAATTCAGCGCCTCTCCCGAAAACCTCCCGGGACAAATATTCTCCCGAAAATCTCCCGATTTTCAACCGGAGCTGGAGGCCACGCCCCCTCCAGCTCCATGCGGACCTGAGTGAGGACAGCCTTTTTTCACGTCCGCTTTCCCACGATATAAACAGCGTGCCTGCCCAATCACGTTATTCCATACGAGGCGTCCGGCATACCGCCGATGAGCATGGTGCAGATGGAGAAGATCTTCTCGGCGTCCGTGTTGGCGCACACGTTGCCAAAGCCGACGCTGGTCAGGCTGCTGAGGGTGAAGTAGAGGGGGGCGATGTACGAGCTGCGCACCGACGGGCCGCCGACCGTGTTGTTGACGTAGGGCATCTCCAGGCGTTTGCCCAGCTCATGGAGCCATCCTTGGGGAAGAGACGGGAGGACAACAGGGTGACAAGAACTAAATCATCCAGACTAGAGATAAATTGTATTATTATGTTTATCTTACCTAAAAATAAATATATTTATTAATAAAAAATAAAAATCCATCCATCCATCCATCTTCTTCCGCTTATCCGAGGTCGGGTCGCGGGGGCAGCAGCTTAAGCAGGGAAGCCCAGACTTCCCTCTCCCCAGCCACTTCGTCCAGCTCCTCCCGGGGGATCCCGAGGCGTTCCCAGGCCAGCCGGGAGACATAGTCTTCCCAACGTGTCCTGGGTCTTCCCCGTGGCCTCCTACCGGTCGGACGTGCCCTAAACACCTCCCTAGGGAGGCGTTCGGGTGGCATCCTGACCAGATGCCCGAACCACCTCATCTGGCTCCTCTCGATGTGGAGGAGCAGCGGCTTTACTTTGAGCTCCCCCCGGATGGCAGAGCTTCTCACCCTATCTCTAAGGGAGAGCCCCGCCACCCGGCGGAGGAAACTCATTTCGGCCGCTTGTACCCGTGATCTTGTCCTTTCGACCGGTAAATTGAGAGCTTTGCCTTCTGGCTCAGCTCCTTCTTCACCACAACGGATCGATACAGCGTCCGCATTACTGAAGACGCCGCACCGATCCGCCTGTCGATCTCACGATCCACTCTTCCCTCACTCGTGAACAAGACTCCGAGGTACTTGAACTCCTCCACTTGGGGAAGGGTCTCCTCCGCAACCCGGAGATGGCACTCCACCCTTTTCTGGGCGAGAACCATGGATTCGGACTTGGAGGTGCTGATTCTCATCCCAGTCGCTTCACACTCAGCTGCGAACCGATCCAGCGAGAGCTGAAGATCCTGGCCAGATGAAGCCATCAGGACCACATCATCTGCAAAAAGCAGAGACCTAATCCTGCAGCCACCAAACCAGATCCCCTCAACGCCTTGACTACGCCTAGAAATTCTGTCCATAAAAGTTATGAATAGAATCGGTGACAAAGGGCAGCCTTGGCGGAGTCCAACTCTCACTGGAAACGTGTCCGACTTACTGCCGGCAATGCGGACCAAACTCTGGCACTGATCATACAGGGAGCGGACCGCCACAATCAGACAGTCCGATACCCATACTCTCTGAGCACTCCCCACAGGACTTCCCGAGGGACACGGTCGAATGCCTTCTCCAAGTCCACAAAACACATATAGACTGGTTGGGCAAACTCCCATGCACCCTCAAGGACCCTGCCGAGAGTATATAGCTGGTCTACAGTTCCACGACCAGGACGAAAACCACACTGTTCCTCCTGAATCCGAGGTTCGACTATCCGGCGTAGCCTCCTCTCCAGCACACCTGAATAGACCTTACCGGGAAGGCTGAGGAGTGTGATCCCACGATAGTTAGAACACACCCTCCGGTTCCCCTTCTTAAAGAGAGGAACCACCACCCCGGTCTGCCAATCCAGAGGTACCGCCCCCGATGTCCACGCGATGCTGCAGAGTCTTGTCAACCAAGACAGCCCCACAGCATCCAGAGCCTTAAGGAACTCTGGGCGGATCTCATCCACCCCCGGGGCCTTGCCACCGAGGAGCTTTTTAACTACCTCAGCAACCTCAGCCCCAGAAATAGGAGAGCCCACCACAGATTCCCCAGGCACTACTTCCTCATTGGAAGACGTGTTGGTGGGATTGAGGAGGTCTTCGAAGTATTCCCTCCACCGATCCACAACATCCGCAGTCGAGGTCAGCAGAACACCATCCTCACCATACACGGTGTTGATAGTGCACTGCTTCCCCTTCCTGAGGCGGCGGATGGTGGTCCAGAATCGCTTCGAAGCCGTCCGGAAGTCGTTTTCCATGGCTTCCCCGAACTCCTCCCATGTCCGAGTTTTTGCCTCCGCGACCGCCGAAGCCGCACACCGCTTGACCTGTCGGTACCTGTCCGCTGCCTCAGGAGTCCTATGGCCAAAAGAACCCGATAGGACTCCTTCTTCAGCTTGACGGCATCCCTCACCGCCGGTGTCCACCAACGGGTTCTAGGATTACCGCCACGACAGGCACCAACTACCTTGCGGCCACAGCTCCAATCAGCCACCTCGACAATAGAGGTGCGGAACATGGTCCATTCGGACTCAATGTCCAGCACCTCCCTCGTGACATGTTCAAAGTTCTTCCGGAGGTGGGAATTGAAACTCTCTCTGACAGGAGACTCTGCCAGACGTTCCCAGCAAACCCTCACAATGCGTTTGGGCCTGCCAGGTCTGTCCGGCATCCTCCCCCACCATCGCAGCCAACTCACCACCAGGTGGTGATCGGTAGAAAGCTCCGCCCCTCTCTTCACCCGAGTGTCCAAAACATGAGGCCGCAAATCCGACGACACAACTACAAAGTCGATCATGGAACTGCGGCCTAGGGTGTCCTGGTGCCAAGTGCACATATGGACACCCTTATGTTTGAACATGGTGTTTGTTATGGACAATCTGTGACGGGCACAAAAGTCCAATAACAAAACACCGCTCGGGTTCAGATCTGGGCAGCCATTCTTCCCAATCACGCCTCTCCAGGTTTCACTGTCGCTGCCAACATGAGCATTGAAGTCCCCCAGTAGAACGAGGGAATCACCCGGGGAGCACTCTCAAGTACTCCCTCGAGTGAATCCAAAAAGAGTGAGTACTCTGAGCTGCGGTTTGGCGCGTAAGCGCAAACCACAGTCAGGACCCGTTCCCCCACCCGAAGGCGGAGGGAAGCTACCCTCTCGTCCACCGGGTTGAACTCCAACATGCAGGCTCTGAGCCGGGGGGCAACAAGAATTGCCACCCCAGCCCGTCGCCTCTCACTGCCGGCAACGCCAGAGTAGAAGAGAGTCCAGCCCCTCTCGAGAGAACTGGTTCCAGAGCCCTTGCTGTGCGTCGAAGTGAGTCCGACTATGCCTAGTCGGAACTTCTCCACCTCGCGCACTAGCTCAGGCTCCTTCCCCCCCAGCGAGGTGACGTTCCACGTCCCAAGAGCTAGCTTCTGTAGCCGAGGATCGGACCGCCAAGTGCCCTGCCTTCGGCTTCCGCCCAGCTCACATCGCACCTGACCTCTATGACCCCTGCTATGGGTGGTGAGCCCATTGGAGGGGGAACCCACGTTGCCTCTTCGGGCTGTGCCCGGCCGGGCCCCATGGGGACAGGCCCGGCCACCAGGCGCTCGCCATCGTGCCCCACCTCCGGGCCTGGCTCCAGAGGGGGGCCCCGGTGACCCGCGTCCGGGCGAGGGAAATCTGGGTCCATAGGTTTTATTTTTCATTGAGGTCTTCCAGCTGCTCTTTGTCTGATCCCTCACCTAGGACCAGTTTGTCTTGGGAGACCCTACCAGGGGGCATAAAGCCCCCGGACAACATAGCTCCTAGGATCATTGGGACACGCAAACTCCTCTACCACGGTAAGGTGGCAGCTCAGAGACATTTTTACTATATTTTGCTAAAAACATCAAAATTAATTGTATTTTTATTTTTATTTTTTCTGACTCCTTATTGCATCCAGCCATAGAATTATACATTAAAATAAACATATTTGAAATAATTAATTTTAAATTATCATAATAATTCATTTAAAATTACCATATTTAATTATTAAAATAATTGCTTGTTTATCAACAACTTTAGCATTTTATTCATTACATTGTGAAGCTCTCAGAAGCCAAGTTATGTCCTTAAGATTTATTTATGCAAGTTTGAAGTATCAATTATCTAAACACAGTTTTGTTTGCATATTTTCAGGATATATATATATATATATATATATATATATATATATATATATATATATATATATATATATATATATATATATATATATATATATATACATATACGTGAAATACTTGACTTGGTGAATTCTAGCTGTAAATATACTCCTCCCCTCCTAACCACGCCCCCAACCACGCCCCAACCACGCCCTCCCCCACCCCCCACCTCCCGAAATCGGAGGTCTCAAAGTTGGCAAGTATGATTGTACTTTTGTGTAAAACAAATAAGACTCCACTTTACATGGACATTCAAAGATGGCATTTGGCTTGTCTTTATTCTCTGTGGCAGAGCCATCCTTCAAGATGGGAACATTACAGAAGAGTCAGCAAAACTCTAAATTTCCTGTATGTAATAACAGGAAGTCACCAAGCATAAGAGTGCAACATTTAAAATGTTAATTCCTTCCTATTCAACACATCAAGTAAATATCAATGTGTGTGTGTGACATTTTGTCAGAGATCTTGGCTTCACTGATGACACATTAGTTACTTTTGAGTTATTCTATCATTCTAACATCCACATTAAAAGGAAAAAGCTTTTAAATGTGTGGCGAGGGAAAGTATGGAGGGTCAAATGAGACAAAATTAAATACATAAATACATCAGGGACAAGCGGTAGAAAATGGATGGATGGATGGATCATTATATAATCACTAATATATGTAATCATTTCATCAAACGGCCCTGATATGTCAAAAGGCATTAATAAATCATGTTCTTTTCGAACACCTTTATAACTGATAACAGTAGTTCAGCCGGGATATGCTCATTTCAAAATTAGATTTACAGCCCCAAAATCTTGTTATTGTTTTAATTTCGATGTCTCGCCCTGTACCATTTGACCAATTAGAAAGTCTGTGAGTGTGTCCATCCAGGTTGCCAGTTACGCACCACCTTCTTCATCTGGCTACTGCCACTGGTAAGGTTACTAAACATGTCAGACCTTAGTAAATCTAAAAGGCCTCGTTACGATTCTCAACTTATTTATGACAAAGCCAGGGACAAAACGAGGATTTGTATCAGGGATGCTTTTGAAAGATGGACACGATTGAAGGCGGAGAAGATTTTTTTCATCTGACGCCAAACTTGCTAATTTCCTCTTTGATAGGTAAGTCAGGAATTTGCGTTTTCTTATTACTTGTAATAAAAGGAAATTGACATTTCGTATATAAACTATATTTTCCAATATAGTCTATGATCTTGTCTAACAAAGCTAGTATGTTTCTGTAATGAATGCTTAGTGTGATGGTGCTTCACTCCTAGTGTAATGCTTAGCATTACACTAGGACACATGACACATCGACATATAGGCTAACGGGGGAAATATATGCCCGTTAGCCCGTATGTTTATGTGTATTCGAACTGACAGGGCAAAATATATTTTCGACAAATAAAACCTATGTGGATATGGGTAGTGTCAGTGCCTATTTCGTTCTCAATATGCTGATACGCTGAGGAAATGGGTTCCAACATTAGCACGGCTGTCATCATGGCAATGTGAAACGTATGAAATCACATGATAAAATAATTCCTCATTCGTGTAGCCTATAGGCATACCTTGGTAAAATGTCTCCTCTTTAGTTTTGGGCGTATATTAGGCTGCTAAACATGCTGTACTTATTTTCACCAGTATGACCATTGGTAGCTTTGTTTGTAGTTTGTTTTAGTCTTTGTTTTCTGATAGTACTGCCAATAACCATATGATTGCCATTTGTTGTGATATTGTATGCTGGCATGACATACTTCTTCCTGAAAATAGCCTAATTTATGTGTAAAATGTGTTGGTTAGAGATTTGTTATTGACAAAATGCTTGTCTATTCAGCTATTATGGTCCCAGCACCTCAACCCCTAGAAAGAGGTAGTGGAAGTTTGAAGTTCCTTGGAGTCGCCCAGTCGATTGAGTTGAATTCGCTTGCGTATCTGGCAACCTAATGTCAGGGAGAGAAGGGGGGACTACAGAATTTTGACCGTGATCGCAGTACCATTTCTGGCTACTTTATTACATATAGCACCTTTAAATGGTTTATTAATTAGCTGTAATTGGAGTTAAATATATCAATGTGTTATTAAAAGTGTCACTATTATGTATGTAATGTATGTTGTTAGGATCTGCCAACTGTCTTTGATGGCTGCGTTAAAATGAAAAAGAAAAACAGCGCTGACATTGGACAAAATTATCCAAATAAATACACTACCGTTCAAAAGTTTGGGGTCACATTGAAATGTCCTTATTTTTGAAGGAAAAGCACTGTACTTTTCAATGAAGATAACTTTAAACTAGTCTTAACTTTAAAGAAATACACTCTATACATTGCTAATGTGGTAAATGACTATTCTAGCTGCAAATGTCTGGTTTTTGGTGCAATATCTACATAGGTGTATAGAGGCCCATTTCCAGCAACTATCACTCCAGTGTTCTAATGGTACAATGTGTTTGCTCATTGGCTCAGAAGGCTAATTGATGATTAGAAAACCCTTGTGCAACCATGTTCACACATCTGAAAACAGTTTAGCTCATTACAGAAGCTACAAAACTGACTTTCCTTTGAGCAGATTGAGTTTCTGGAGCATCACATTTGTGGGCTCAATTAAACGCTCAAAATGGCCAGAAAAAGAGAACTTTCATCTGAAACTCGACAGTCAATTCTTGTTCTTAGAAATGAAGGCTATTCCACAAAATTGTTTGGGTGACCCCAAACTTTTGAACGGTAGTGTACATCTTTAAATAATTACTATAATGTGTCATTAATTAATAAAATTATTTAGTACATCATGAAATCATAAAATTATGAAATCATGAAGGAATAAAATCAATGATGAAATCAATGATAATGTAATTTTACATTAAATAAATGATGACACATTCAACAACACATTTATGTATTTAATTTCAATTATAATCAATTAATAACACATAAAATTAAGTATTCAAAGATGTATTTACTTATTTAATTTTGTCCCATTTGGCCCCCCATAGGAAAGTAGTACATATAGTGGTTTAAAAAATTGATACATTATCATATTTATTTGTACTTGCATGAACATCTGAGTAATGACTCAAGATGATGAGTTGGTAGCCCCTCTAGCCCCTCCTCTTCTCCTGCTTTTTGGAAACTCACAGATGAAAAACATAGCGGTGTCACACTCCACACGTCCCCATGTCCCAGTGCTGAGCAGCTCCACACAGGTTGAGTTGGAGCTGGAAGGACTGAGCTCCTCGTCCAGACTCCAAGCTGTAAACTCCCGTGGTGGACTGGAGAGAACATCCTGAGAACTGTTTGTTCCACCCTGATGACAACAAACGGGAGAAATGTATTGACAGGACATACTGGCAACACCTATGCATCGAATGGCTTCAGATGTATTTTGTAACATTTACAAAAGGCACTCAAGGGGTTAAATCAGGGGTCGGGAACCTTTTTGGCTGAGAGAGCCATGAAAGCCAAATATTTTAAAATGTATTTCCGTGAGAGCCATATAATATTTAACACTGAATACAATTAGATGCGTGCATTTTTAAGTAAGACCAACATTTTTAGAGTATAATAAGTCTCTTATTCTTTTAATAACATTGTTATTCTGAAGCTAACCAATAATAAATAAAATACTTCTTACCATTAATGCGACTTCTTGAACAGGTGCGGTAGAAAACGGATGGATGGATTAAAATGCATGAGAATGTTTTATATTTTGAACGTTATTTTTAACACTCTGATTACCAGCTGAATTATTCATTACTTACTTACTTAACATTTATCTGAGAGCCAGATACAGTCATCAAAAGAGCCACATCTGGCTCTAGAGCCATAGGTTCCCTACCCCTGGGTTAAATGATACAAATCAATGCAGCATGTCACTACCGTTGTTCTGGCGAGACATGCTCCCCAGTGGAATTAATGCACCCTTCCATCGGTATGAATCCAAGAAATGCAGAAATGTAATTGCACATTAAAGGAATCTTACATGTGAGTACAATCGTAAATAAAGCTATATTTTTGTATTTTGTCTTTTAATACACATTTCGCACTACAAAATGTTAATCTAATGTACGAGTTAATAGAATATTGTTTCATGTAAATATATCGAAGATCCAGTGTCGCAAGGCATTCGCCACAAGGATGGGAGCATGTCACGCCAAATTTCTTCCCTCTACAAAAACCTTCCCTCCCCCATTTACTTCCGGGGCTGCGTCCAATAAAATCACAAAGTTGCCGGGGGTCCTTAACCTGTCCTGTTTCGCGCCTGTACAAAAAAAAAACAATAATCGATTTCTTCAGATTCCAGCAGCTGTCAAAGACGAAGTATCCTTCCAGCGACGGGCAGTCAAAGCCGAAGTGCTATCGATCGCTGTCAATGACGTAAGAGGAAACATGACCACGGAAGTAAATGGGGGAGGGAAGGTTTTTGTAGAGGGAAGAAATTTGGCGTGACAAGCACTTTACACATTTGATCTTTTGTATTGTCAAACATGTACAGTTGTGGTGGTATCAATTAGTTTCAAACATACATTTACAGTGTCATGCATCACACTTGCAAATTCTCATCTCTCTTTACTCCATGTCCGAAAAGGAGTAAGAAGAAGCAAGGCCTAATCCTACTCCTTTTCCACTTCATATCAACTTCTAACACATACTGTATGTTCACTTCCTGTTGTCATCTCGTAACACAATTTACATTCTATAGTACATCTTCTAAATACAGCAGTTCTTTTTATAAGTCTTCAAATCAATTCTGATTCTTACAATGAGATGTAATACATATACTTTTCAATAAAGTTTAAGAAGTTAATCAACATTTTTCTTCTTTGTACTTAGTAAACACTTGTAGTTTGAACAGCCTCTTGAATTGAGTCATATCAGTACATTGTTTATAGGACAGGGGGGGCTTAGCCCCCAGGAGATGCACAGGATGCGAGCGAACGTAGCGCACAAGCACAAAATCACAAACGGCTAACAAAGACTTAGAAATTAATCATTGTTATTATTATTATTTCAGTGGGTTTATTTTCAATCTGTGTTCAGTACAACAACAAACATGGGTTTGCACAGTGACATTTTGTTTACAGCATCAACAAGAAACAATGTCTTGCATGATCCTTCAAGATACACTGAAACACAATGAAAGTCATGGCATTAGCCTCTATGTTATTCATTCACAACATAGAGGCTAATGCCACCACTTTCGCTCACAATACAATAATTGTTTGTTCCAAAATATTTTGAAGTTGCACAGATTACATTTTGGGCACATATGTGACTAAAATGGTTGTGAATTCAAGCCCTGGAAATCTTACTTAATTACTTGAATTAAAGTAATATCTGGATCGGGATAATTTGGCTTGTATATACCATCTTCAAAGTGCAATGCTGAAACAAATAATGCAAACAATAAAATGTAACTTCCAGGGCTTGAGATTAACGTAGTCCCGTCGTCCCGGGGACGGTAAAAAAAAATGCACGGGACGAAATGAAATGCTCCCCGGGACGATGGCTTTTAACCATTTTTTTTCTTTTTCTTTTTATGTATTTATTCATTTTACATTTTATATTAAATGTCTTGGTTTTTCCACCCTCTGAAAATCCTATGAAATGTTTAACAAGCCATCCTATAATAATACAACAGCTATTAATGTGACAATACAATAAAACAAATATATTTAATGATGTTTTTTCCATTATTTTAACAATAGGCTAATGTATATTACTTTTAAAACTCATTTGTATAATCTAGCCTTTAAATAGACCCCCCTTTTTTAGACCAGTTGATCTGCCGTTTCTTTTCTTCTCTCCTCTTCTCCCCTGTCCCTTGCGAGGGGGAGTTGCATAGGTCCGGTGGCCATGGATGAAGTGCTGGCTGTCCAGAGTCGGGACCCCGGGTGGACCACTAGCCTGTGCATCGGTTGGGGACATCTCTGCGCTGCTGACCCGTCTCCGCTCGGGATGGTTTCCTGCTGGCCCCGCTGTGGACTGGACTCTCGCTGATGTGTTGGATCCACTGTGGACTGGACTTTCACAATGTTATGTCAGACCCACTCGACATCCATTGCTTTCGGTCTCCCCTAGAGGGGGGGGGGGGGGGGGGGGGTTACCCACATATGCGGTCGTCTCCAAGGTTTCTCATAGTCATTCACCGACGTCCCACTGGGGTGAGTTTTTCCTTGCCCGTAT
This sequence comes from Entelurus aequoreus, assembly GCF_033978785.1. Classification (NCBI taxonomy): domain Eukaryota; kingdom Metazoa; phylum Chordata; class Actinopteri; order Syngnathiformes; family Syngnathidae; genus Entelurus; species Entelurus aequoreus. The sequence goes on along the minus strand of NC_084741.1, from coordinate 43,865,240 downwards.
GTGGGCTCTGTACCGAGGATGTCGTTGTGGCTTGTACAGCCCTTTGAGACACTTGTGATTTAGGGCTATATAAATAAACATTGATTGATTGATAAACATTGATTGATATATAGATTCTACAAGAAACACAAAACTTAAAAACTAAATTATTTACAATTGCAGACACAAGGTTCTTGTTCTGCGGTGCTGTGTGCTAATGTGCTTCGTACACCTGCAGGACCGCAAGCAAGGTCGCAGAGAAAATGCGGACTGGATTTTGAGTGATGTGAGCATTTTCTATATGAACAAGTGGAATGGATTGGATACCGACGCGCTAAAGGGGCTCTCTACCTTACGCTATGAAGTGAGAGGAAACTGAGTGAATAATGACAGGTTATATGATTATTTATTTAAACTCATATTCGGGCCACTTTATAATGAATATGTCGGCATGTATTTGTTTAAAAAAAAAAAAAAATAGATTTTTTTTTTTTTAAACACAAAATTATTTAGGGGGGCTCAAGAAAATTTTAGGGGGGCTTGAGCCCCCCTAAAATAGGCCTAGCAACGCCAATGCCTCACACTGAGGAGCCTGGTCCCAGTGTTCGATATGGTGTGTCCTGTTTTATAGGAATAAAAAGGAGACACAAAGTGCTTGATTGCGCTGTCATCGCAGGGTGTGACCTGACTTTTTTTATTAAACATTTCTTGACTTCTTTACTCTCATTTGCATTTCTATTGTGCTTTTAATCACTTCCAAATGGTTTCGATAATGTAATTTCAATTCCCCATTTGTTCATTCACATCGATAAACAATTACATCTTTACTTTTGAAATGATAAAACAAATCCACAAAAACATGGAGGATTGATCGTTACATACCCCAACATTATATTTCTTGTGTATAAGCATCACTTAGCGGTACTGTTGCTTTAATAAACCTCTTCATTTTACATGTTTATACTGTATCCTGACATTGCTTCTTTTTAATATTGCTGCTTTCTTGAATGCTTTTTTCTATATTGTCACTGTCATTATAAATCAATTACAATTACACACATTGTTACCTGACTATACCTATAATACTTCTTAACAATCACAGTTTATCTTCAACAAGTCCACTGCCGCCGCCATTCCCGCCCAACCACGCGCTTATTGGGCGGGAATGGCGGCGGCAGTGGACTTGTTGAAGATAAACTGTGATTGTTAAGAAGTATTATAGGTATAGTCAGGTAACAATGTGTGTCCGGATTTAGGCCAGACAGTCCGGATTTTTAATGCCCTGTCCGGCGTCCGGCGCAGCATCAAGCCGGACACGCATTTGTCCTCCTTTTTGAGGCACTAGGCTTGAAGAGCGGAGTTTTTCATCTTTGCTGGGCTGCAGCGCAATAGCAATCATAAACCGTAAAAAAAATGCCCCCAACGCAGTAACATATCAAATGATTGGCTAAGAGCGGTGTCGGATACAAATCTGCTTATCATTGGTTAAAAAGGTAAACAAGGGTCCATGTGCTGCTGCGGCATGATATTGACAGAAAGTTAGCATCATGCCAAAACGCAAGACCTCGTTTAATTCTGAATGGATAAAAGAGCACAAATTTATAACGAAAAGCAGTCGAGACTCATTCCATGGCTTCTGCACACTTTGTCGATGTGATGTCGACGTAAGTAGTCAGGGGAAAGCTGCAATTGAACGGCATGCGGGTACGGATAAACATAAAAGTAATAAACGTGCGGCAGGTACCTCTTCAATGAGGACATTTTTTCGTGCAGTTTCGTCGCCCCTGGATGACAAGATAACCGCTGCAAGGGGCTGTTGATCCTGAGCTGCTACAGAGGGTGAATGTGGAGTTTGCTTAAAGACTGGTCTGCTGCGCACACACACAGACACTGACGACAAGTCCCCAAAAGACTGAAGCACTTTAGAAATGCTATGCTTTTTGAGCAGTTGAATGTTTTCTTGTTTGTTTGTTTGTTACAATCTCCTTTGTTGTTTATATAAAAGGTTATTTAGGCTTTTTTTAAAAGCATTTTTTTTTAATTATATACGTTACCTGTTAATTGTTGTTTACATTTAAGTCCACACATGTTATGCTTTGTGGCACTCTGCACTTGAAAAGATTCATCTCAGTGGTCACTTTTTGAACACCACAATGTATTGAATAAATACAAATACTGTTAACAAACACTTGACTTTAATATTTTTTCCTATTCAGCCACACAAACATCATCTTTAAACCATTCAAAATTGTACTATAAATAAGAGTATACCAGAGTCCTATGTACACCATAGTAATTTATTGATATGCCGCATAATGTCCTCCTTTTTGGTGTCATGGAAATGGTCACCCTACACTATACCGACCTGTTTTATAGGAATAAAAAGGAGATACAAAGTGCTTGATTGCGCTGTCATCGCAGGGTGTGACCTGACTGAGACAGGAAGCACTAATAAGCACGTCCCATTTTCCTCCTTTCCTATAGGAGTGCTCCCTCTACTGGGCCTGTTTGAGTTCAGTGAGACTAAATGGTGTCAATGTTTCTTTGGTCTTGGGTTCAAGCTGGTCACCCTGGGGCAGAGCCAAAGCAGCTATCCAGGCTACATCTCCCCTTTCGCCTGCTCTGCACCCTCCCCATGTCGTGGTGACAACTTCCCTGGTCAATTCCTGGGTACACTCATTGACATATTTGTTGATATCTAGGGGGCAACGTGAGAGAGTATCAACATCAACATTTATTTTGCCTGGTCTGTACCGTCTATCAAATCTAAAATCTGACAGTTCACCCACCCACCTGTGGCCAACTGCATTTAATTTAGCAGTGCTCATGACATAAGTTAAAGGCCTACTGAAATAGCAGATCCATTCTATGTGTCATACTTGATCATTTCGCGATATTGCCATATTTTTGCTGAAAGGATTTAGTAGAGAAAATCGACGATAAAGTTCGCAACTTTTGCTCGCTGATAAAAAAAAGCCTTGCCTGTACCGGAAGTAGCGTGACGTCACAGGAGCTAGTATTCCTCACAATTCTCCATTGTTTACAATGGAGCGAGAGAGATTCGGACCGAGAAAGTGACGATTACCCCATTAATTTGAGCGAGGATGAAAGATTCGTAGATGAGGAACGTTACAGTGAAGGACTTGAGAGGCAGTGATGGACGTATCTTTTTTCGCTCTGACCGTAACTTAGGTACAAGCTGGCTCCACACTCTCCTTTTTCTATTGTGGATCACGGATTTGTATTTTAAACCACCTCGGATACTATATCCTCTTGAAAATGAGAGTCGAGAACGCGAAATGGACATTAATTTTATCTCCACGACAATACATCGGCGAAATGCTTTAGCTACGAGCTAACGTGATAGCATCGTGCTTTAACTGCATATAAAAACAAAAAAAATAAACCCCTGACTGGAAGGATAGATAGAAAATCAACAATACTATTAAACCGTGAACATGTAAATACACGGTTAATGCTTTCCAGGCTGGCGAAGGTTAACAATGCTGTGCTAACGACGCCATTGAGGCTAACTTAGCAACTTAGCAACCGGACCGCACAGAGCTATGCTAAAAACATTAGCTCTCCACCTACGCCAGCCAGCCCTCATCTGCTAATCAACACCCGTGCTCACCTGCGTTCCAGCGATCGGCAGAAGGACGAAGGACTTCACCCGATGCGTTTGGCGGCCCGGAGACGTAGGGAGTCAAGGTGAGGTCGGCGGCTAGCGCGTCTGCTCTCCAACAAAGTCCTCCTGGTTGTGTTGCTGTAGTCCGCTGCTAATACACCGATCCCACCTACAACTGTCTTCTTTGCAGCCTTCATTGTTCATTAAACAAATTGCAAAAGATGTCCAGAATACTGTGGAATTATGAAATGAAAACAGAGCTTTTTGTATAGGATTCTACGGGGTACCATAACTTCCATTAAACTGACTTCATCACGCGCATACGTCATCATACCGCGACGTTTCAGCCAGATATTTCCCGGGAAATTTTAAATGTCACTTTATAAGTTAACCCGGCCGTATTGGCATGTGTTGCAATGTTAAGATTTTATCATTGATATATAAACTATCAGACTACGTGGTCGGTAGTAGTGGGTTTCAGTAGGCCTTTAAAGGGTTATTATCAGTGTAGATAGTAGAGATGCGCGGTTTGCGGACACAACCGCGGAGTCTGCGGATAAACCGCGGGTCGGGCGGGTGACATGACGAAAAAAATAGATTTTAAATAGATTCGGGCGGGTGGTGGTTGAACCAATTCGGAAATATATATACATAGTTAAATGTTGTTACCCACATACGAAAAACGAGCAGCACTTTTGAAACAGTCAATTATTCATCAGGCACTGCAGCACAACACAACACAGTCTGATGGGTTTGATTTCCCCCCTTCAGCTATTTGCCTTGGCCAATAAGTTGCAGGTAATTTATTATTATTATTTATTTAATTTATTTTTGTTTAAATAGGGACGACATACATATGTTATTGTATAATTTAAGTTTGTGCGCGTGATTGACAGCCTAAGGCTTATGAGGCACATTTTTTATTTATTTTTTTATTTCAACTTAAAAACGTATGAGCCTATACCTACGCCTACAACATAGGCTATGTGTTTATCTTTATTTTCCTGCCTGTCGTTGACGATGGAGATTGTCTGATATTTTGTCATGGCTGCAGATCAATCAATAAAGGTCCATCTTTGTCGCGAAATTGTTTACTGTTTCACTGTGCACCCCGCCCTTGTCCCTATTTGAGCATTATAACGTTAACAAGTTAATATGCATTGAAATAAATTCAGAACATTTTTTTTACCTAACGAAAATATAGGCCTAGTCTTTCTAAAACATTTTTTTAACTTCTTAAAAGCATCGTTCTGCTTGCTGCAACTGCGCACACAAAGTGTGAGGAACGCACTCCTGATCTGAGGGCATTGGCAACAATAGTCAAGACTTTCTTAATGGAAATGACAACAATATTATAATAATGATAAATAATATTATCACGCATTAATATCTCTTAGCCACTAATGCGTGGCCAAGAGATATTAACGCGGGGCACGCATTGAATGTCTCTGCTGCATTGGATCAGTCTCCTTTCTTTAACAGGCAAAAGCTTTCTAACCTCACTAATGCCTTGCATCGTCTATATTAGATATATAACAACGGGCGGGTGGCGGGCGGGTGTGGTTTTGATAAAATGTTTGTTCGGGTGGATGGCGGGTGGATGACGACTTTTGTGATGCGGTTGCGGATGAAATAATTGCCTATCCTTGCATCTCAAGTAGATAGTAAAGTGTGGGGCATAATACAAATAATCCCTAAACTTTTCGCAGACCGACCATTTGAGGGCGAGGAATTCTAACTTGCCTGAGTGCAGTCTGTAGTTTTTCTCAGCTGGTGTGAGAGTCCTCGATCCATACGCAACCACTCTGAGCATTCCATTCTGTCTCTGATAAAGAACCGCTCCAAGTCCCTTGTCAGAAGCGTCTGTGTGGACTACGTAAGGCAGTTAAAAATCTGGTTATGCCAGCACAGGTGGCTCTACCAACTGGTCAATCAGCTTGCATAAGGCTTCTTGATGCATCCTGGTCCATTCAATTGGGGTTTTGGATGGCAATTGAGCACCTTTTCCTTTTCGAGCTCCTGATCTATCCAGCAATGGTTGTCTCAAACTTCTCCCTGGTTGGAGGAGTTCTTGAATGGGGCTTGCCATTCTGGAGAAATCCTGTATATAGGACCTGTAGTAGCTCAAAAAGCCTACAATCCTTCTCACATCACCGATTGTAGTCGGAGGGTTATTCTTCAAAGCATACACAGATTCCAAGTCTTTGGGGTCAATGCGCACGCCTTCAGCTGACACCAAGCGACCGACGTACCGCACTTCTTTTTTAAAAAGGTCACATTTTGTGGGCCTGAGTTTCACTCCATGCGTCTGCAGGGCTCTCAAAACTTTCCTGAGCACTTCAGTGTGATCTTCAAAGGTCTTTGCAAAACACAATATGTCATCTAGGTACGGGATGCAACACTCATCCCTCAGGGGTGCAAGCATTTCCTCCATACTGCGCTGAAATGCAGCTGGCGCATTTGTCAGGCCGAATGGTATGCGTACCCACTCAAACAGACCCCATGGGGTGATAAAGGCGATCAGATGACGTGAACTGTCTGCAATAAACCCTTGATGGTATGCCTTTCCCTGATCTAAGATGGAGAACCAAGTATATCCCCCCAGGGTGTCTGTGAGATCTTGGATCCTGGGAAGGGGATGGTGGTCAGGGACTGTGCGCCGGTATCAGATGTTGATTCTTCTGGGGTAATTAAGGGTGATGAAGAGAGTTGTTTTGACTATATATGTGCTTACTTAAATTTTAGGACACTACTAGAGTCAGAAGACCAAGGTATTGCATGCTTACTATCTCTAAGAGATACGATTTCTGCCCCCGCGACTCGACCTCGGATAAGCGGAAGAAGATGGATGGATGGATGGATGGACATCAGAGCCAGTCGTTTCGCCGAAGTCCGTCACGCTAAGCAAACAGAGAGTGTTGTCATTAACCCACCACCCTTACAACTGACAACTATACAACAGGGACAGAGGGATAACAGTGATGACACATTGCCAAGTGTTTCCGCTGATCCACAAGCATCCTCGCTTTCCCCTGGACTCTGACGCCTCTCTCTCGCCCCGGATCACCTGCCTGCCCATGGACTGCCTCGTTCCTTCACTCATCAACACTTGGTAAAACACACTTCAGCTAACTACACACATAGCCTCAAACACACACACACTCTTGGGTTTGACACACTCCATTTCCTTAGGTTAGCTTATTTGTTAGTATTGTTTTGCATTATTATATATATATTGATTATATATATAATAAATTATCGTACATACCGCCCTCTGGTGTCTGTTGCCGTCACCTCCCCTTTAGTAAACATAACAGTAAGTTCCCGCCCAAATTATTAAGGACCTGCCGTAACAGTTCCTTAGCCCCCCCCAGTGACTTTCGTTCCGCCCCCTGTGAATTTATTTATTGTTCCTCTTTTTTCCCCATTCACCATGTCTTTTTCTTTTTTTCGCTCCACACGGGAGGATTTGTCTTGTCCTGTCGACATGTCTTGGAAGGGGATGTTTAGTAGCGACATGGGCAAGGAAGAATTTTCTTGCCGCCTGGACACCCTCCTCCCACCCTTAGTGACTGTTCCTTAGTCAGCAGGAAGCGTCTGGCATCCGGGTAGTACTAGTGGCTGTGCTGGTGTGGTGGTGCAGCTGCACCCAGACAGGCTACCCCCTGCCAGACTAATTCCACCTGTCTTCCGCTTTTCCCAGCCGCAGCCACCAGTCCCCTGGCTAGCCTCCGAGCTAGCACCAGTCCCCTGGCTAGCCTTCGAGCTAGCACCAGGCCCCAGGCTAGCCTCCGAGCTAGCACCAGTCCCCAGGCTAGCCTCCGAGCTAGCACCAGTCCCCGGGCTAGCCTCCGAGCTAGCACCAGTCCCCGGGATAGCCTCCGAGCTAACACCAGTCCCCAGGCTAGTCCCCGAGCTAGCACCAGTCCCCAGGCTAGTCCCCAAGCTAGCTCCAGCCCCCAGGCTGGCCCCTACGTCTCCACCAGCTCCCAGGCTGGCCCCCGCGTCTCCACCAGCTCCCGGGCTGGCCCCCGTGTCTCTACCAGCTCCCAGGCTGGCCCCGACCTCTGCCCCTCGGCCAGCAGCGCCGACTTCTGCCCCTCGGCCAGCAGCACCGACTTCTGCCCCTCGGCCAGCATCGCCGACCTCTGCACCTCGGCCAGCAGCACTGGCTTCAGCACTTAGGCCTGCTCCGCCGACCTCTGCACCTCGGACAGCAGCACTGGCTTCAGCACCTCGGCCTGCTCCGCTGACCTCTGCAACCTCGGCCAGCAGCACTGGCTTCAGCACCTCGGCCAGATCCTCAGCCGTCCTCCTCGTCTCCGAGGCGGCCGACGTCTGCTGCTTCCATGCCTGCATTGCCGATGACGTCTTCCTTCACGCCTGCCTCGCCGAGGATGTCTGCTGCTTCCACACCAATGACGTCTGCTGCTTCCACGCCGATGACGTCTGCTGCTTCCACGCCGCCGACGGCCGCTGCTTCCACGCCTCCGACGACGACGTCTTCCTCTTCGCCTCAGACGACAACGTGCCCTCCTCCTTGTGTCTGGCGGGCCGTACCACGGTGCCGCCGTCCTCTTCGTTGCCGGCGGGACGCACCACAGTGACACTCGCGTCCGCCTTCCCGACGGCCAAGAAGGTGGCCGTTCCTTGGTCGCCCGCCTCGCCTGCCTCAGCGGTGCTCTACTCGCCGCCGCCACCAGACTCGTCCCCGGTGGATTCGGGGACACTTGGGCCGGCGACCCACCACCAGTTCGCCCCTACGCCCTCCCTTGACTTTTGTTCTTGTTTTTTTGGGAGTTCGACTTCTAGGACATCTGGAAGCTGTCCATAAGGGGGGGATACTGTCACGGCCAGGGCACATTCCAATGCATCCTCATCTGTGCGTCCTGACGAGCGCACCGCCGGCCACGCCCCCATGCGCTCTCTCTCCGCTGACAGCGCGTTCGGACACGCCCCTGCTCGCGCTGAGAGCAGCACGCCCACGCAGCTACAAGCCTGCAGACGATTGGCAATCTACACACCTGGAATTGATGAGGGCAAGCAGCTTAAAGGACCAGTGGACCCAGGGATCCTTGCGGTAACTTAGTTCTCATACAGTGAACCGTAAGCGACTAGCTTGATGCTCTCTTTGTTTCCTCTCCGTGGCTTGATTTGTCCCTTGTCTTCTCCTGTGTTTCAGCAGTGTTTTCCTTCCTTTGCCCTGGATCTCGACTGCCTCCCTCGTTCCTTGACTCCTCGCTTGCCCCTGGACTCTGACGCCTCTCTCTCGCCCCGGATCACCTGCCTGCCCCATGGACTGCCTCGTTCCTTCGCTCATCAACACTTGGTAAAACACACTTCAGCTAACTACACACATAGCCACACACACACACACACACACACACACACACACACACACACACACACACACACACACACACACACACACACACACACACACACACACACACACACACACACACACACACACACACACACACACACACACACACACACGCACTCACACACACACACACTCTTGGGTTTGACACACTCCATTTCCTATGGTTAGCTTATTTGTTAGTATTGTTTTGCATTATTATATATATATTAATTATATATATAATAAATTATTGTACATACTGCCCTCTGGTGTCTGTTTCCGTCACCTCCCCTTTAGTAAACATAACACTTTGTTTTCCAAGCATAGGAAGGAAGAAAGAGTGTGAAGGACAGTGCTGAGAAGAAGTGGAAAATGTTCACTGAGTTAAAAAAATAAATCCTCAAAAACTTGACAGAGCGAGTCACCAACTTGGCAAAGCAGTTTGAGAGTATCACTTTTTATTTAAACGGGAATAGCAGATCCATTCTATGTGTCATACTTGATCATTTTGCGATATTGCCATATTTTTGCTGAAAGGATTTAGTAGAGAAAATCGACGATAAAGTTCGCAACTTTTGGTCGCTGATAAAAAAAAGCCTTGCCTGTACCGGAAGTAGCGTGACGTCACAGGAGGTAATATTCCTCACAATTTTCCTTCGTTTACAATGGAGCGAGAGAGATTCGGAGCGACAAAGCGACGATTACCCCATTAATTTGAGCGAGGATGAAATATTCGTAGATGAGGAACGTTACAGTGAAGGACTAGAGAGGCAGTGATGGACATATCTTTTTTCGCTCTGACCGTAACTTAGGTACAAGCTGGCTCATTGGATTCCACACTCTCTCCTTTTTCTATTGTGGATCACGGATTTGTATTTTAAACCACCTCGGATACTATATCCTCTTGAAAATGAGAGTCGAGCACGCGAAATGGACATTTAAAGTGACTTTTATCTCCACGACAATACATCGGTGACACACTTACACTACCGTTCAAAAGTTTGGGGTCACATTTAAATGTCCTTATTTTTCAATGAAGATAACTTTAAACTAGTCTTAACTTTAAAGAAATATACTCTATACATTGCTAATGTGGTAAATGAATATTCTAGCTGCAAATGTCTGGTTTTTGGTGCAATATCTACATAGGTGTATAGAGGCCCATTTCCAGCAACTATCACTCCAGTGTTCTAATGGTACAATGTGTTTGCTCATTGGCTCAGAAGGCTAATTTATGATTAGAAAACCCTTGTGCAATCATGTTCACACATCTGAAAACAGTTTAGCTCGTTACAGAAGCTACAAAACTGACCTTCCTTTGAGCAGATTGAGTTTCTGGAGCATCACATTTGTGGGGTCAATTAAACGCTCAAAATGGCCAGAAAAAGAGAACTTTCATCTGAAACTCGACAGTCTATTCTTGTTCTTAGAAATGAAGGCTATTCCACAAAATTGTTTGGGTGACCCCAAACTTTTGAACGGTAGTGTAGCTACTGAGCTAACGTGATAGCATCGTTCTCAAATGAAGATAGAAACAAAAGAAATAAACCCCTGACTGGAAGGATAGACAGAAGATCAACAATACTATTAAACCATGTACATGTAACTACACGGTTAAAAATTCTCAGCCTGGTAAGGCTTAACAATACTGTTGCTAACGACGCTAAGGCTAATTTAGCAACTTAGCAAACGGACCTCACAGAACTATGATAAAAACATTAGCGCTCCACCTACGCCAGCCAGCCCTCATCTTCCCATCAACAGCCGTGCTCACCTGCGTTCCAGCAATCGACGGCGCGACGAAAGACTTCATCCGTGGGTTTGGCGGCAAGCATCGGCTAGGCGTCAGGGTAAGTAGTCCTTGTTGTGTTGCTGTAAGTATTGTATTGATTGATTGATTGATTGAGACCCTTATTAGTAGGTTGCACAGTGAAGTACATATTCCGTACAATTGACCACTAAATGGTAACACCCGAATAAGTTTTTCAACTTGTTTAAGTCGGGGTCCACTTAAATTGATTCATGATACAGATATATACTATCATATATACTATCATCATAATACAGTCATCACACAAGATAATCACATTGAATTATTTACATTATTTACAATCAGGGGTGTGGAGGGGAGGGAGGGGGGGGGAACTTAGCCGCTAATACACCGATCGATCCCACCTACAACGTTCTTCTTTGCAGCCTCCATTGTTCATAAAACAAATTGCAAAAGATTCACCAACACAGATGTCCAGAATACTGTGGAATTTTGTCGAAGAAAACAGGAGGTTTTTGTATCGGGTCCGATGGAGTCCAACCACTTCCGTGGATTTTGTGACGTCACGCGCATAAATCATATCCATAGGAGTTTTTCAACCGGAAGTGCGGTGGGAATTTTAAAATTGCACTTTATAAGTTAACCCGGCCGTATTGGCATGTGTTTCAATGTTAAGATTTCATCATTGATATATAAACTATCAGACTGCGTGGTCGGTAGTAGTGGGTTTCAGTAGGCTTTTAACGCCAGCCAAAGATGTTAAAATAATATCTAAACGGCAGACATTCATCCATGAAAATATAGAAAAGCTGATGATGGTGTTTGCCGAAAAAGCAGCCGGAAGGAATTACTGTAGAAGTCCACTCTCCAAGGTAAATGCTGTACATTATTTTTACCTTTCTTCATAAAACTACTATAGCTGTTTGTAGTAGTAGAACATTGTTTTGTATTGTTTGTTTTTTAAAAGTATTTTTTTATTTTCAAAAGACATGTTTTTTGTTAAAAGTGTGCTGTTTTTTTTGAGGGGGGGAAGGGGAGATTGAGGGGGGCGGTTGGGAGGGGGGGTGCATGTACTTATCAAATTGACTTCAATCATTTCAATGGAAGACGTTGATTTGGGATACAAGTGTTTTGAGTTAAGAGCTCTGTCAGAGAACCAATTAAGCTTGTAAGTTAAGGTACTGCTGGATGTTAGATGGCATTCATGGATTCATATGAATGCACAGATACAGGGGGTGCATGCATTTCAAAGGGGAGCCCGTCTCGCCAGAACACTAGATCAATGTGTGCACTACTACTTGGGAAAACTACCTGAAAAGTGTTGCCAGAGACAATAATATCTTTAATCTAATTGATAATAATGACGGATTAATTCGCATTTAAGATGTAACTTTGACAGTCTTACAAACGTTTGTACATTAGATTAGTGTTGTCCCGATATTAATATTTTGGTACCGGTACCGGTAAGACGGGGGGTCGGGGAACCGGTACTTTTAAGAGGCGGTATAGTACCGAATATGATTCATTAGTATCGCGGTACTATACTGATACCAGTATACCGTTCAACCCAACATTGTATAGTTGATATATTACCAGTCCCTTTAGTAATTTGCAATGTGTCGATTGTGCCAATTTTCGCAAATTCAATCAGTTCCCACAAAATTATGCTCGTCCTCGCAACTTTATCCAATGCCTGCAACTTCCTCGCACATTTTGGCCAATCAGCGTCATTTTCGCCACTGGAATTTGTCTCTGAAGGGCGTTCAAACACGCATGTCAACTGTCTAATCAAAGCTTGTGTTTGTTTCTTGTGCAGACGAAGCAGAAAACAACGTGTGACAATGTATTATCTCTTTGTTGCTCAAACAGCACAATTGTTGTCCTCTGGCATTGCTCAGACTTACTTCTGGTTCTTATTTGCAGTGCTAAGGGTAATGTAGTATATGTACATTTAGCAACACAGCGGCGTCCTGACTTCTTATTTTACATTAATTTATATACTTATTTATTATTTATTTATATAGATTAAGGCCATTAAGAACATATTTTTATTTGCAATGCTGACCTAGCAAAGATGCAGCGTTTACAATAGAGATGTTGAAGTGTGATAATAATCTATTCATCGTTTCTCATTTACCAACAAAAACGTGCGCTATAAATCACGTTCAACAGCTCACAAATACTTTTAATGTGCGAGGGTATATATGTTGGACCATAAATGGATGTTTACGATAGACAAGCATAAAACATACACGGAGAATGTCTGCAACTTGTGGACGACAGAGCAGACAGAAGAGAATAAGGAAGGAAGACTTTGGTGGTGTTTCTTTCTAAAACTTTAAAAAATATATTGCTATTATTAGTTAAAATGAATTAAAACAGTACTGCAATTTGACAATGAGCTCGATGCTTTTACTGCCATCGAGAGTCGACTTTTACTGTAAGTCGGTGTGGTATAAAACGTGTAAAACATATTTTGTTGCAATCATGTGCTTTATTAGGTGAAGGTTACAAGGAACACTTGGAATATAGAGGGGATACATCCATCCATCCATTTTCTACCGCTTGGCCCTTTCGGGGTCGCGAGGGGTGCTGGAGCCTATCTCAGCTGCATTCGGGTGGAAGGCGGGGTACACCCTGGACAAGTCGCCACCTCATCACAGGGCCAACACAGATAGACAGACAACATTCACACTCACATTCACACACTAGGGCCAATTTAGTGTTGCCAATCAACCTATCCCCTGGTGCATGTTTAATTCATAAAATAACCAATTGAATTAATGTCATTGAAAAATTGAAGCCTCAAAACATTACACCGTTTGTCACAACTTTCTGAAAAAGCTGAAAACAATCATTTATTTCGTGTGGGGGGAAAAACATTGGGTAGGTCGAAGTTCCGCTGCAAAAGAAATGAAGGTGAAGATGCCTGATGGATATGCAGTAGATACAAAATGATGGCGTCTTCTGTATAATCAAACATGAGAAGCAGACTCACAAAGTCAATGTTAATCTTCACAAACCCAGGACAATTTTTCGCCACAAAACATATCGTTCCATCCCCTTCCTGCAAGTGAAATCTCAACACAGTTCTCATTTCCATCATCGTCATTGGGCTCCCCTTTCTGCCAGAATCCTTCAAAGTCCAGTTCCTGCCCGTTCACCCACTTCCACTTGCCCTCTGTATCTAAGTCAGACAGCCCGATCCAGATTCGGTCGTAATAAGTGGTGACAAATTCCTGCTCTTCTTTTGTGGTGATGATGGCCAGGTCGCCTCCTCGGTCCTGACAGTCTCTTCGACTTGTTTGCCACGACCTAGTCTTATCTTTCTTGGAGATGTAGTAGCATTTCTCCTGGAATTTGACCCAGTCAGCTGGACAGAGTTTTTCTATAGGGAGCAGGGTCACATTGTCAGTGTTGGGTTAGTTACTGAAAACCAGTAACTAGTTACAGTTACTAGTTACTTCATTTCAAAAGTAACTCAGTTACTAACTCAGTTACTTACACCAAAAAGTAATGCGTTACTGTGAAAAGTAACTATTTAGTTACTTCTTTTTTTCTTCTTTTTTTTTTTTAAAGCTCCCATTAATGCCCCTTTAGCCTTAATTTAAGCACTGTTATTGCACTGGAGAATAATACAATGTGTTGATCAACTTGGCATGCATTTGCATCACTGAACTCTGCTAAGCAATGTGGTCTACATACAACACACAAAGACAAAGATATGTTACAAAGGCCAATTTGTTTCTGGCCAGAACAAATTGACAAAACTATTTTAAACAGCTCCACAACGTAACATACATAAGTAACAAACAGCATAACAACAACATAGCTGTAAAGCAAGAAAGGCACACACTACATACACAAAGCCTAACCAGGCATTTTTTCCTCAAGGAATTCTGACACAAAATCATGTCTGAAGCCCAGAACACTCTACACATTTCCCCAGTTTTAGTTTAGAGATAAGGAAAGATTGGCCTGGCCCACTAGGATCCCTTTTTATGTTTGTGAACTTTATAGTCTATACATTTAGAGTGATGTGATAATCAAACACTCTAGAAGTCTAGAATGAAAGAGTATATAAGAGAATTGACAGCAACGTTCCCTCTAAGGTGCGCACCTGTGCAATTGCGCACTGCTCAAGCGTCCTCTGCACACGGCAAATCTATGCCACGCACAAAATCAAATAAAAAAATAAGCGCATAACAATTTTCGACACGACACGGACACGACAGAGAAAACACTTTTCGTCATCCTTGTTCAAATATTGTAACGTCTGTCGAGACGCTTTGAGGACATGAATTCCATCCATCACTTTACTGAGCAAAACTCTTTATTGACGGCCATAAACACATCACCAAAACATTAGTAAAAAAAATTATATCTAGCAAAAGTGGTCATTTTCTGCAGTACAAACCAGACCAAAAGCAACTTTGTTATATCAACAGCAACCGCTCGCTCTTTCTCACTTGCGCCAACACATGCACATATGGCACTTAGCCAGTGATGCGTTTACAGCCACACAAAAAGTCGGACAACTCCAACACCACACATAAAGTGTCATTCCAGGTCGTTACTCTATGATTTACCAATCAAATGTGTGCTTATTCTAGTGTCATTTATTAGGAATCTTAATTTATAAATATTAATCATTAAATGCTGTTAGTATATTAAATAAATACTAATAAAAATATATTTTTTACAAACAGGAAGTTGCGGGAATGTACACATGATCCCCTGCTTACATCTCATTGTGCAACATGTGAATGTTTTAATGGGAACTAAATGCAATGTCCGAAAAGGGTACAAAATATTTCCAAAGCAGGACCTCCACCCAGACAAACAATACAAGTACACAGTTCATGAAAAACATTATTTGTTGTTATTGTCATTGTAAGTGGGCCTAAACACTTATATTAGAAATGGAAATGACTGCTGTCATTTGATTATAATAATAAGAGAATGTTGTATGTCTATCTGTGTTGGCCCTGCGATGAGGTGGCGACTTGTCCAGGGTGTACCCGGCCCTCCGCCCGAATGCAGCTGAGATAGGCTCCAGCGACCCCGAAAGGGACAAGCGGTAGAAAATGGATGGATGGATGGAGATTGAACTTGTTATTTAGTCAGGTTTGGGACAGGTGTGCTGCTGGTGTAGCCACAGTGTGCACGTCTGATGGTGCTCACATGGGCTCCACTGAATGCTCAGGGAGTTTTTGCGTTTGCTCACACATGAAAAATTACAGGGAACATTGATTGACAGAGTGTGTACCTTCAGTGCTGAATGATGAACAGAGGCAGAGTTAATCCTTAAGTGGTGGTGGTGGAGGTGAAGTGGCATTGGAGTCTCTGTCTCTCTTTACTAGCTACGTCGAAGCATGTTGCTTATGTAGCTCGTTTCAGCAGATTTGAATTGCTGTTTTGGGCAGTAGATGGGATCTTTGATCCAAAGCACAATTTACATTTAACTAAAATG
Organism: Entelurus aequoreus; assembly: GCF_033978785.1. Classification (NCBI taxonomy): domain Eukaryota; kingdom Metazoa; phylum Chordata; class Actinopteri; order Syngnathiformes; family Syngnathidae; genus Entelurus; species Entelurus aequoreus. The sequence goes on along the minus strand of NC_084741.1, from coordinate 43,849,024 downwards.
TTATTTTCTTTGTGCTCGACAAAAGAAAAGTAGTGAAAATATCTCTATGTTAACAAACTCGACTTTTGGCTCCGCCATGATCAGACACGCCCCCCCCCCACACCCAGACACACACAGAGCGCAGGTCTCTCTTCTCCGGCTTGTGACACAAGAAGAATCAGAACGATGACACTGCAGCGCTCCGATAAAACACACTTTATACTACATAAAAAGTAACGTAAAATAACGCAGTAACGCATCATGTAGGAACGGTAACTGAGATACTGAATATAAAAAATAACGCGTTAGATTACTAGTTACCGCCGAAACTAACGGCGTTACAGTAACGCGTTACACAGTAGTTAGTTAGTCCCAACACTGCACATTGTTATTTGATCAATTTAACACAACACAACACAATGCAACAACAGCAGCTTCATAGGAAGTGTGCATGTGTTTCTGTCATCGCCATGACAACCCAGGCGAGCTTCTTTATTTACACAACATGTGCTGGACTAGTTTAGCTGCTTCTCATATACAATGGTATTAGCATTAGCACCAGCTTAGTGCTCATTTAGACCTACTAATTAATTATACAAAGATCAATTATATATAGAGAGAAGAAAAGATCAATTATAATATATATATATATATATATATATATATATATATATATATATATATATATATATATATATATATATATATATATATATATATATATATATATATATATATATATATATATATATATATATTATAATTGATCTTTTCTTCTCTCAACTTTGACATGATGTTAAAGGAAAACTGCATTTTTGGGGAATTTTGGGCATCATTCACAATCCTTATGTGAGATAAGAACACATGTCTTTTCCTTTTATGTGCGTTCTAAATAGTGAAAAGCGGCTAGTATGAGGTGGCTAACAATGCAATCTATACCGCCTGTAAAGTGTTCTAAAAAACATTCAAAAACTGACAACAACGCTCCTTTTTCGTTCTGTAACCTGCTCATGAATCAAGCTATAGTGACATTGGTATTGTAAGCGAAACAGCACCATGTTGTAAACCGTCTCCGCGCTTACTCGTTGTGCGCATACGTCAGCGGCCAAAAGTATTTTTTGTAAAGTTTTACTGTATTATTATTTTCATATTATGGAGCCAGAACTCTGCCAGTAAGATTTGGTATTGACATTTTTTTTTACATTGTAGAAAAAGTTGTATTGGCACCGAAACAAGTTTTGACAAAAAATGAATACAAAACATTGAAAAACATTTTTTGATGGATGTTTTCAATGCCAATATTCATATTTTTGTACACTTTTATTGTTTTTGTGTGTTTCAAAAGTTTTTATGATCACTTCTCTTTTTTATGGTTTTGTTTCTCTTTTTTCGGTTTTCACTTCTTTTTTTTACGGTTTTAGACTAATGGCAGTGTTTCAGCGCGAGGGGCGGGTGCTGTGGGCGGGGCCTTTAACAAGTTTACCCGGAAGGAGTTTTACTGGACGGAAAAAACACAGTAGAAGAAGAATGGATGACTAATGACGATTAAATCAAGTGTAAATTGATATGATATCTTTGTGATAACCGAGCCGTAGTTTGAGGATGTAGTACAAAACCCAACACCAGTGAAGTTGGCACGTTGTGTAAATGGTAAATAAAAACAGAATAGAATGATTTGCAAATCCTTTTAAACTTATATTCAATTGAATGTACTGCAAAGACCAGTTATTTAATGTTCGAACTGAGAAACTTATTTTTTTTTGCAAATAATCATTAATTTAGAATTTAATGGCAGCAACACATTGCAAAAAAGTTGGCACAGGGGCATTTTTACCACTGTGTTACATGGCCTTTCCTTTTAACGACACTCAGTAAACAATTGGAACTGAGGACACCAATTTTTGAAGCTTTTCAGGTGGAATTATTTCCCATTCTTGCTTGATGTACAGCTTAAGTTGTTCAACAGTCCGGGGTCTCCGTTGTGGTATTTGACACTTCATAATGCGCCACACATTTTCAATGGGAGACAGGTCTGGACTACAGGCAGGCCAGTCTAGTACCCGCACTCTTTTACTATAAGGCCACGCTGTTGTAACACGTGCAGAATGTGGCTTGGCATTGTCTTGCTGAAATAAGCAGGGGCGTCCATGATAACGTTGCTTGGATGGCAACATATGTTGCTCCAAAACCTGTATGTACCTTTCAGCATTAATGGTGCCTTCACAGATGTGTAAGTTACCCATGCATGCCTTGGCCACTAATACACCCCCATACCATCACAGATGCTGACTTTTGAACTTTGCGCCTATAACAGTCCGGATGTTATAGATAACATTCACACTTTGTATATTTAAATCATCCATGTTTGTATCGAGATAGCTGTGATATTTGGCGAAACTCCGTATGGAACAATACTTTGTTACATTTCCGCGCGTGGAGAAAAGAGCGACTTTAAAATGTAAGTGTAGCTGTATTTATTCACTTAAACATATCTAACGCCAGACATGTAAAGCTTGGTGTGACATTAATTACTAATTTGTGTTGAAATACGAGACTTCGACTATCGTAATGTTGAGCGGCCTCCGGTGGTTCTTCCTCTTCTTCCCCCAGGAGAGAGCCTCATATCCAGGCCGTGGAGACAACTTTGCACAGAACTGTTTTCAGCGTTTGGAAGTAAAACTTTACATCTGATCAAAATATAAGACGAGCGCAGGCTCATAACTTGAGAGGCTTTGGATATTTCTTATTGCCGAGAGCTCAAACCACTCGTAAACGTTTTTGTGTGTCTCCACGAGTTGGAACAAACTGGACTTAAAACACAAGCAATGTCAAACTATTAATCGATTTAAACTATTATACAAACATGGGGTCTGGTTCAAATATAGAGATGAGGGTCTTTAATTTGACCTGCTGCTGTACTCTGTCTCAAAGTGTTAACATGTGCTCAATGTTTCCTTACCATTATTGTTATGTTGTCTATTACCATTATTGTTATGTTGTCTATTACCATTATTGCTATGTTGTCTATTACCATTGTTGGTATATTCATTATTCCTACATTGTTGATACAAATTATTGTTACAGTGTAATAATTATTGTTACCTGTGGTAATGCCACTATTATACAACATCTGTATTATAATCCTTGAACAAAGTAAGAGTGAAACTCATGTGATTAATCACTGAATGGAGAACTGGGGGTGGGATTAAATAAATTATCTTCTTCCCACTCCCCTTCAGGCAAAACTGGACAATCATGCATTACATACTATACATTACCTTTGCACTATATTAATTTGCACTATATTAATTTATATTATTATGTGTTGTCAACTTTGTACTTTTTATGTCATTGTCTGAAATAAATAAATACATTTAAAATTTATGGCAGATTGTCCCGTGCAGGATTATAGCGAGTACCTCATCCCTACTGTTTATTACTGCAGTATCTTGTAACAGACATTTCCACCATGTTTTATTGATATATGCTAACAGCTGACAACTGTCATTTTTTTCATATCTATATTTGTGTTTACTAGAGGTGCAACAGTACAAGTAACCCACGCTACGATCCCTACCTGCTTTTAGGGCCATGGTTTTGCTTCTGATTCGGTATGTTTTGTGGGGGTTAAGAAAACACTATTTTGTATATTTCTCTCAAAGTTATTTTGTTTTTTTGATTGTCATCACAAACATTCTGCAGTAATCAAAGTATAATTGGTGTAGTGAATACTACAAAACTTTTACTAAGTTCAAGTTAACATTTACTAAACAACACTTTCAAATGGTAAATTATTATTTGTATTTTTTAAACATTTGTATCAGTGCTTTGGCAAACGGCAAGCGGTGACCCAGATTGTAGAGTTTTTAAAAGTCAAATTTTATATCTTGTATTGAATGAAAATACATTCAAGTGCAGTTTGAATTTGAGATACTATAAACTAATGTGTACTAAAACATAAAACAAGGGTAATGATTATTTCAGGAATAAAAATGTTTTTCTATCCACAAAGAAATAGAACACAGTGTCTGTCTGAAGAGTTTTTAAGTACATGTTATATCAGAGGAGTGTAACCTTTAAAGAAACATAAGCAAAAAGTCTAAATACAAATATTTAGATATAAAAATGCCTTTTCTGATTAAATTCTCCCAGTCGGGACCAGTACAGTCACATAGACGTTCTCTGATTGCCTGCAAGTCAGCATTCAGGGCAAGATTACTGGGGCGCTACAGCAGATAGTGAAAGTAAAGTCGCTGCTCCTTTTAAATGTTGTGTTTCAACTTCTATGCTAGTGATAGTCACATTTCTTTATTTTCTTCTTCTGGGCTGCACTTCCAGCTGTGTAAGGGGAAGAGGCACAACGTGATTGAACATTCATTACATTGTGACGAGCCTCACTTTCGCGACCGTAGAACGAGATGGTCGCATATATATATATATATATATATATATATATATATATATATATATATATATATATATATATATATATATATATATATATATCTCATACTTGCCAACCTTGAGACCTCCAATATCGGGAGGTGGGGGGGTTGGGGGTGGGGGGCGTGGTTGGGGGCGTGGTTATTTACAGCTAGAATTCACCAACTCGAGTATTTCATATATATTTCATATCCATCCATCCATTTTCTACCGCTTATTCCCTTTTGGGGTCGTGGGGGGCGCTGGAGCCTATCTCAGCTACAATCGGGCGGAAGGCGGGGTACACCCTGGACAAGTCGCCACCTCATCGCAGTATATATATATATATATATATATATATATATATATATATATATATATATATATATATATATATGTATATATATATATATATATATATATATATATATATATATATATATATATATATATATATATATATATATATATATATATATATATATATATATATATATATATATATGTATGAAATACTTGACTTTCAGTGAATTCTAGCTACATATATATGTATATATTTATTTTATTTACATATAAATAAAATAAATACTTGAATTTCAGTGTTCTGGTGGCTATCCATTAGATGGCAGTATTGTCCTGTTTAACTTCTCCGTTCATGATGAGTATATCATTTCGGCCACTGTGTTCAATGGAGAAGTCTGTTCTACAAAATTTACAGGCAACATACACCTTCCCCTTCGAACTGCCCTGGATGAACTGAAATTCTTGTTTCCATTCGTTTTGGAACTTGCAAGCGTATTTCTTCATCTTGCTCGTCGACGGCGTCGCCATGTCTGTAATTTCCTCGTTCTTCTGCTTCGTCTCCTTGTTGTGTGCGCAGTTGTGCACTCTACTCTCTAAAAGCCCTAGATGTTATGACGTCATTGGGCAGGCAAGCTGTTTATATTGTGGGAAAGCGGACGTGAGAACAGTCTGTCCCCACTCAGTCTCAGGTCCGCATTGAGCTGGAGGGGGCGTGGCCTCCAGCTCCGGCTGAATACCGGGAGTTTGTCGGGAGAAAATCTCTGCCGGGAGGTTGTCGGGAGAGGCGCTGAATAGCGGGATTCTCCCGCTAAAAACGGGAGTGTTGGCAAGTATTTTATATATATATATATATATATATATATATATATATATATATATATATATATATATATATATATATATATATATATATATATATATATATATATATATATATATTTATAGTACAGTAATGAAAACAGTTGTTCAACTAACTGTACTGTACTTGCTGCTTACTTAAAAAAAAAAAAACACTTAACTTTCACTATTTGAGTAGCCTTTGTTTTGCCATTTGAGTACTGGCGAGCGATCTCTGAATCCGGGAACATATCCTTCACGGATTTGTTGAAAACATCCGCAAATGAGAACGGAATGTTGCTTGCAAGGTGGCCCCGCCTTGTGCTTCTCTGACCGTTCATGAGTGACTATATCCATTCGGCCACTGTGTTATGGGTTATAGATAAACCTATGGATAACGGAGACATATATAATAGTCTCCTTTTCAGGTGAGAGAGGACGCTAAAGGCAGTGCCTTTAAGGCACGCCCCCAATATTGTTTGTCCGCCTGGAAATTTTGGATATTACAACGTGCCGTAGTTTTGAAGCAATGCATGATGGGAATCCGGATGTTGTGTGTCAGTGTATTGTAATAATCCCAGGAATGTAGGCTCATACGACTTCTTTGTTTGTCTTATCTTTATTGCACAAGATGTAATTCAACCACACAACAGATCCAATGTGCGTCTATCCCTTTTCCCGGCAAAACTCGAACACCCATTTCCTATTAACAACGTCACTTCCCTATCTCTCCCGGAAGTCCCGCCCCCCAGCCACAGTCATTGGCTAACACCCCGTAGCCAGCCGCTACGGCAGACCTGGGCATTCTGCGGCCCGCGGGCCACATCCGGCCCTTTGTGCGTCCCTGTCCGGCCCGCGTGAGGCCAGTCATAAATTACAAAATAAATTTAAAAAAGTATCTATGTCGAGTGTGCAATACAACGGTGCTACTTTTGTTTTGAAAAGCGTTATTTGTATTACTTCCGTGTGGACGTATGCGCGTGCACACACACACACACACACACACACACACACACACACACACTACAGTTGTAGTGCAAGTATCATTTGAAAATAGCTACTAAACAAATCATAAGTTACCCAGCTGCCATGAATTGATTAACGTGGACCCCGACTTAAACAAGTTGAAAAACGTATTCGGCAATCTACTAATAAAAGTTTCAATCAATCAAAGCTGTTACTAAGTACTTGAGTAGTTTTTTTCACTGAGTACTAACTCAAGTGATGACTACTTTTTACTTTTACTTGAGTCATTTTACTCTGAAGCAGGGGTCTTCAATGTCTTCCAGGCCAAGGAGCCCCAAACTGAGAGAAGGAGCGGGAACCACTTCCTTATATACGATATTGTATATACAATTGTGTTTTAAATGAAACTGCTCCTGAGTGTACCTTGTTATAGTCCAATACTAAGATATTGAAATAATATAGTTTAGAGCGGCTAATAACTAGCTGGCAACTAGCGCACGTATTGCTAGCTGACAACTTTTGCTAGTAGACATATAGCGCTCTAAACGCTAGCTGACAATTGGCACGCTAATTGCTGGCTGGCAACTACAGCTCTAATTGCTTGCTATCTTCTTATTTAAAAGATATAGTTAGTAGGTACGTGTCTCTGGTATTTCTAAACTAGTAGAATGAGTTGGATCAATGTTAATGTGTATTTAGAGGTACTTACATTTGTGAAGAAATTGCATGGGGAATATAGTTTATTTTTCTAGAAGTCGAATCAACCCCCCCTGCAGTACCTTTGCAGACCCCTGGAGGTCACGGACACCCTGTTGAAGACCCCTGTGCTTAACGGTACTCTTACTTGAGTACAAATTTTCCCTACTCTATACCAGTGTTCTGAAAATTACTTTAAAAAAGTAATTAATTAGAGTAGTTACTGGTTTCCTTACAAAAGTGCCAAGTGACGAGGGATGTCAGCAAAAGCTCCCTCAGAGCAGCTTTTTACCTCAGCTGTGTTTTTTAGCTGAGCAGCGGCAGTTTTGGCAGCTATGTTGAATCTTTTCACTGGACTGTTAGCGCTAGTAAGAGATTGACTGTGCTTCCATGGCTGTAGTCTCCTTGTCCACAAACGGGGTATTGTAGCTTGTCGCTTAAATCATTGATTCCATCTTAGTAGTAGTAGTTGTACAAGTGTGTGTAATTAACCTACACATTGTTTGCCGTGTGATGGTGCCTCTTCCTAGTAAATATCAAGTTCATTTTAGTGTGGTGCTGGTTTCATTAGTAAAAAGTTACTTCCTGCATTGACCTTGCTGTGCTTCTGACGCTGTCTTGTTGACATCCAACTACATCAAAAGTAATGCGCCGCATTACATCAAACGTGTCGGTAACCTAAGGCTATGTCTACACTAAGCCGGATAACCGCTTAAACGAACAATTATTTAGCCTAAGCCCCGTTTCAGCCACACTAAACCATTGTTTAAGATTCCCCTCCTTGGATAATTTTTTACACGGGTAAGTGCGCCGTGTATTTCTTGAATCTTCGCTCTTAGCTTTGTATGGACTCATTGATCGTTTACAAACTGAGTTCGGAGAGGAAGTGAAGTCAGAAAGACCACGCCCCACACAGGAAGTGATGTCAGAAAGAACGGGCCACAGTCAGCTTTATAACAACCGGAGCTAACCACTGGAAAATGGAGGCGAGTAATCCAGACATGCCCGTGTTTTCATTCTTCTACATGTACAGACGCTTGTGGAAATCACACATGAATACCTTTAGAGATGAAAACGCGCGATTTCAGCTATTTCGGATACAACATATCTCAGACGGTAAGAGAACTTTTGAATGTCCGGGTGAGCTGTGATTCTATTTACCGAAAAACTTTGTCCATTAGTCGAAGGAGAGTCAACAAGAATGCGGGCTCCCGTGGATGTGATAAAAAAGGTAGCGTGTGCTTTGTATTACCTCGCCGTCGAGGGAAGACTACGGAAAACATTGAATGCATTTGGACTGGCAAAGTTATCAGTTATTGTCCGTCATGTATGTCGTGGACTCAACGTCTAGGTCCAGAATATATAAAGTGACAGAAAACGAATGGACAATGAAGGTGAAGGCAAAAGAGTGAGGAGTGTCCTGACCAGATATCTAGATCCCTAGATTGATTGATGTAAAATGTTCTTTATCACATTGTTTACTTTCACGTGTCCAATAAAGATTTGATTAATTTATGATGGCTCAGGTGTGATTCACTACAATAGGGCCTCACAGCACACTGGATTCCAGTTAATTGAAATACCACAACACTGAATATTGTTCAGATAAGTTAAATTTAAGAACTTGCACACAAAACAACACTGGAGGGTGACTATAACGTGCACATTTTCCACGCATGCGTACTAGGTCGCGTTGCGCCGGCAGACGGACAGGGGTAGGGGGTCTTAAACGACCATTGTGTGTGTGTGTGGACAAGGATAAGGTTAGGTGGGATTTACCCTCGATAACCTTAGCCTGCTTAGTGTAGAAGGGGCCTAAGTAAAAGTAATGAAAGTAAAAGTATAGGCGTTAGTAACACCGTTTCCCTAACACTGCTCTACACCCACCTCTCCATGCTGGTTAACAAACAATAAAGAAAGGATATTAAAAACCTTACATTTTTTTGTATGAGGCCCTCTGTGGAAGACAAAAGTTTGAACATGCCTAATTTATACCAAAAGGCCCCCAAGGCATCTTTTAGTTTGTCAAGCCAATGCCTTACTTGAATAAACAAATGCAAAGTGGTGTTGATAGAACTTGAAAAATACTTACCATCAGGAGCAAGGAATGTTTAAAAAATACAGATCAAGCTTTACTTGGGAATCGAAGATGCGATTTTTTGCCAGTAAATTTGGCAAATAACACATAATGAATGTGTTTCATATTTCAAGAACTGATCTTTTCTGAACAATTCCCTTTGAGATCAAATACATTTCTACCCCCTTATTATCTTACAGGTCTGAACTTGTTGTCTCTGTGCAGGCCTTACCTGGTCTGTTATTATTCAACTCTTTGGCCTCCTCCTTCAAGCCATCGCGACTTTCCACCACAGTGTCGAATCGACTCTGCAGGAACTCCAACGCTTTGGTCAGGTTGCTGGACACCAGCCTCAGATGGTCTCGCTCGTCTCTCATTGAGTCGCGCTCTTTCGTGACGGTGTCTCGCTCGTTCAGGAGGGTATTCTTCTCATTTCGCAGGGTGTCTCGTTCGTTTTGGAGGGTGTCTCGCTCCTTTTGGAGAGTGGCTCGTTCGTTTTGGACGATGTCTTTCTCATTTTGGAGGGTGTTTCGTTCATTTTGGAGAGTGCCTCTCTCATTTTGGAGAGTGCCTCTCTCGTTTTGGAGGGATACTTTCTCAACCTCGAGAGTGTCTCGCTCCTTTTTGAGGGTTTCTTTCTCATTTTGGAGGGTCTCCCTGTCATTTTGGAGGGATTCTTTCTCACTCTTAAGAGCGTCTCGCTCACTTTTAAGGGTTTCTTGCTCGTTTCGCTGGGTTTCTTGTTCTCTCTGTAAGATGTCACGCTCCTTCTTGACGGCTTCCTGCTCATTTTGCAGGGTGTCTCGCTCAGTCCTGAAGGTGTCTCGCTGATGTTTGAGGGTGTCACTTTCACTCTGGAGGGTGCTTCGCCCTCTTTGGAGAATGTCTCGCTCATTTCGAAGGGTGTCCCGCTCCCCTGTGACATTGTCTTTCTCTTTAGTCAGAGAACAGAGATTGTTCTCTAACCGGTTGTTGCTTTCGAGCAAGGCACTGTATTTGCCTTGTAGGTGGAAGAATTGTGAAGTCAGGTTGTCAGATTTGACAACACTAATGGCCAGGTCGGTGTCTTTAAGATGTGTTGGCCTGATATCTGTAAAAAAAAAAGAAACCTATTATCTACATTTAAGCTACATTTACACTAGTGTGGGCGGCACTAGGAGCAAGGTTTTGGGTGTCTTGCCCAAGGACACAACGTCAGTGACTAGGATTGTAGAAGCTGGAGTCGAACCAGGAACCCTCAAGTTTCTGAGCCACGCCGTTCCAAAACTTTGATACTAATCAATTAAATACATATTTTTTATAATATTTTTTGTGAATCAGTCATCCGTTATGGCATCTCCACATGGTTTGGAAATCTGTCTGTCAAATTTAAAACCCAACTTCAAAACCTTATCAAGAGGGCTTGTAAAATAATTGGCATGGAGCCCCCTTGTTCCCTTGAAGAAATATTCAACAAGACCGTGAGGAAGCAGGGTCTTAAAATCACCCGTGATCCACACCACATACTTCATAGTGAAATTGTGTTGATGCCAAATGGTAAACAGTACAGAACAGCAACATACAAACTCAACAGGTATAGATTTTCCTTTGTGCCACTGGCAATCAAAGCACTTAACAACATAAACCTACTGTAATAACTGGATGCAGAATAAGGAGTGCAATATTGGGATAGTGCAATACGGGAGGTGTGCAATACGGGGCGAGTGTAATGTGTGATCTCAACTATCTGATATACCTGCACACTGTTAACTGTCGTCACTGTATTGTCGGATGAACTGTATGTATATATGTATGTATGTATGTATGTATGTATGTATGTATGTATCAGTGGGGTGCAGTCACTAGAGGCAGGGGAGGCACGGCCTCACCTTCCATCATGGAAAGAAAAAAAAAAGTAAAAAGAAAAAAATAATAATTAAATTGTTATATGTATCCAGTGATTATACTAAAGTTATGTTCCATTTAACTTCCCCAGTTTTAGATTATTTTTATTTTTATTTTCACATTTGCCGTTCAAATACTGAGAAGAGACGGTGCGGTGATCAGCAGCCAGTTGAGGCACGTCACTGCGTTGTGCCTCAACATGGATTGTGCACAATGACTCGGCTAACTGCTGGCCTGCAGTGCAGTGAGACCGTATTGCTATATGAATTATATTATACATTTCCATAGTTTAGTTAGCTGAGGTGTATAATGTCCAGTGTATTTTGTCAACAACTGTATGTGTGTAACGTATTTCTTGTGCTGAGCGATCATAAAACTCTGCTGCGAAGACGCACTGTGAGAGGCTCGTCTCATAACCCCGCCTCCTGGTGCCAAGCAGCTCCACCGCAGAATGCACCGTCCGACGGGAGCGCCACACCAACCAAAGCCCACACCCAAACCCTCCACGTGCAAGACAGAATCCACCCAAAAAAAGTCACTTAACAAGAAGCCAAAAAGTGCAAAAACAACAATGCTCGCGCTGGAGGAGCCGCGAACGACCGCAGGGACACAACATTAGGTACACCTGCAGACTGCAGCACGGATTTCATATTTCATTCACTCACAACTCTTCCAACACGAACACCACTGTTCCCACACTTAAAAGTAAAGGTAAGACCATAATAACGTTTTTTTTTATTAAATGTGCTTTTTTGTGTGCTACAGTTTGTAAGTGTAAAGTTAAAGTTAAGTTAAAGTACCAATGATTGTCACACACACACTAGGTGTGGTGAAATTTGTCCTCTGCATTTGACCCATCCCCTTGTTCACCCCCTGAGAGGTGAGGGGAGCAGTGGGCAGCAACGGCGCCGTGCCTGGGAATAATTTTTGGTGATTTAACCCCCAATTCCAACCCTTGATGCTGAGTGCCAAGCAGGGAAGATTGCTGGTATGAGCTTTTAAACATAACCCGTTAACTGCTGCCAATCAAATGGTGAATAAGATACTCTTTAGGGTTCATATGTGTGCCTCACCAGTCATGAACCTCACCGCATGCCACTGGTATGTATGTATGTATGTATGTATGTATGTATGTATTTATGTAAAACGCTGTATCTTGATGCCCAAGACAAACTTCTCCTCGGAGACAATAAAGCCATTTATTATTGTTGTTATTATTATTATTATTATTATTATTATTATTTTTATTATTATTATTATTATGATTATTATATAAATCTGGTCATTAGGATGTCGTTGTGGCTTGTGCAGCCCTTTGAGACACTCGTGATTTAGGGCTATATAAGTAAACATTGATTGATTGATTGAATAACATGTATTGATTTATTTTAGCAGTGCATGCAAGCGTTTCCGCCAGCCACACACTCACATTAGCATTGTTGTTTGGATTTGCAGTCATGTCAAGGCATGTACTCACGTTGGGCCAACATAGCTATGATGATAACCAGCAGAAGAAGATAGATCAGCCCCAAACACACAGCTGCAACTCCAATCCACCACACTGTGACACAAAAACAATAGCAATTAGCAATGTCAATGTGTTGTAAGTTTTAAATACGTCTTCAGCATCCTTACCTGATCGTCTCTTTCCATATTCCGATTTATAATCCGAGTCCATCAAGTCCCAACCATCTGCTTTCATCACCTCTGACTTGCTGTTAAATGTCACTGACATGTGTGCAATTTGTAATGACACTTTAGTCACCCTCTTGTTTGTCACACCACCACAAGTTTCACAAGTGTTGCGTCAAAAGCAGCCTTATGAAGGTTTGGGCATCTGCTGAATCGGGGAAAAAAGCAGTAGCCACGCCTTTTGGATGGATATAAATTTAAAGGAGAAGTCTGAAAAAGTTGTTATGATGTGTAATAGGTGTTTAATGTTAAGCCAGCCTTAATATAAACTGTATATTGTACTTTTGTGTAAAACAAATAAGACTCCACTTTACATGGACATTCAAAGATGGCATTTGGCTTGTCTTTATTCTCTGTGGCAAAGCCATCCTTCAAGATGGCAACATTACAGAAGAGTCAGCAAAACTCTAAATTTCCTGTATGCAATAACAGGAAGTCACCAAGCATAAGAGTGCAACATTTAAAATGTTCATTCCTGCCTATTCAACACATCAAGTAAATATACATTTTAGCTTGTGTGTGTGTGTGTGTGTGTGTGTGTGTGTGTGTGTGTGTGTGTGTGTGTGTGTGTGTGTGTGTGTGTGTGTGTGTGTGTGTGTGTGTGTGTGTGTGTGTGTGTGAGACATTTTGTCAGAGATCTTGGCTTCACTGATGACACATTAGTTACATTTGAGATATTCTATCATTCTAACATCCACATTAAAAGGAAAAAGCTTTTAAATGTGTGGCGAGGGAAAGTATGGAGGGTCAAATGAGACAAAATTAAATACATAAATACATCAGAGACAAGCGGTAGAAAGTGGATGGATGGATGGATGGATCATTATATAATCACTAATATATGTAATAATCAGTGTTGGGACTAACGCGTTACAAGGTAACGCGTTACTGTAACGCCGTTAGTTTCGGTGGTAACTAGTAATCTAACGCGTTATTTTTTATATTCAGTAACTCAGTTACCGTTACTACATGATGCGTTACTGCGTTATTTTATGTTATTTTTTATGTAGTATCGGGTAGAAACAGAAGATCTGAGTGTGTTTTATTGGAGAGCTGCAGTGTTGTCCTTCTGAATCTCTTGTGTCACAAGCCGGAGGCGCGCTCTGTGTGTGTCTGGGTGTGGGTGTGGGTGTGGGTGTGGGTGTGGGGATGGGGGGGGAGGGTGCGCAATACAACGTAAACCGTTGGCCAAACAAAAAGGAACCACAGAACACTATAGTGTTCTGTGGTTACTTGCCAAGCGGACGTGACGACAGGCTGTCCTCACTCAGGTCCACACAAACCTGGAGGGGGCGTGCCTTAAGTCCGGCTGGAAATCGGGAGAAATTCGGGAGAATGGTTGTCCCGGGGAGAGGCACTGAAATTTGGGAGGGTTGGCAAGTATGAGATATTCTCACTTCTTTTCTTTTGTCGAGCACAAAGAAAAGAACATTTTAGTTAAATGTAAGTTGTGTCTTGGATCAAAGATCCCGTCTACTGCCCAAAACAGCAATTCAAATCTGCCTGGTTAGGCTTTGTGTATGTCACGTGTGCCTTCCTTAGGTGAAGCCAGGTTTACAGCTATGTTGTTATTATGCTGTTTGTTACTTATGTATGTTATGTTGCAGCTATTTAAAATAGTTGTGTCAATTTGTCCTGGCCTGAAATAAATTGGCCCTTTGAAACATATCTTTGTCTTTGTGTGTTGTATGCAGAGATGGGTAGTAATGCGCTATATTTACTCCGTTACATCTACTTGAGTAACTTTTGGGATAAATTGTACTTCTAAGAGTAGCATTAATGCAACATACTTTTACTTTTACTTGAGTATATTTATAGAGAAGAAACGCTACTTTTACTCCGCTCCATTTATCTACATTCAGCTCGCTACTCGCTACTAATTTTTATCGATCTGTTAATGCACGCTTTGTTTGTTTTGGTTTGTCAGACAGACCTTCAAAGTATCGCATGCCTGCGTTTCACCAATCAGATGCAGTCACTGGTGACGTTTGACTCCGTTTCACCAATCAGATGCAGTCACTAGTGACGTTGGACCAATCAAACAGAGCCAGGCGGTCACATGACCGTCACACGTGGACCCCGACTTAAACAAGTTGAAAAACTTTTTCGGGCGTTACCATTTAGTGGTCAATTGTACGGAATATGTACTGTACTGTGCAATTTACTAATAAAAGTTTCAATTAATCAATCAAAAGTGTGAAGGAAAAAAGACACTTTTTTATTTCAACCGTACCTCCCCAAAAGCCTAAAGACTGACCGCACAGTTCTTGTCTTCACAATAAAAGTGCCGCTCCATCGCGCCTGCGCTAACAAAATAAGAGTCTCCGAAAGCCAGCGCAAACAAGCTAGCAAGCTACGGAGTTTGCCGCCAATGTATTTCTTGTTAAGTGTATAAAAACGAATGTGGAAGCTGGACAAATAAAATGCCAAAAACCAACCACTTTCATGTGGTATTAGACAGAAAGGAGGAAGTTTTTTTCTCCTCCATTTGAAAACGTGGACATTATCAGCACTACTGTCTGATTCCAATCAATGCAAGTCATCAGAATCAGGTAATACACCAACTTATATTCTTGTCTTCATGAAAGAAAGGAATCTATATGTTAAACATGCATGTATATTCATTAAAACACCTTTAACATGTGAACAAAAACGGCAAAATAAATAAATATAAATTATATACTGTATATATAAATGTATGTGTATATATATATATATATATATATATATATATATATATATATATATATATATATATATATATGATATATGTGTGTATGTATATGTATATATGAGGAAGATCACCTCGACTTGGTCATTTATTAAGTAATTGATTAACGTTGAAAAACTTATTGGGGTGTTACCATTTAGTGGTCAATTGTACGGAATATGTACTGTACCGTGCAATCTACTAATACAAGTTTCAATCAATCAATCAATGAATGCCTACTGAGCCTATGGTGCTGTTAAGTTATTGTGGCTCAATTTGCCTTAATTTTTTTTATTTTAATGTATTATTTAATATATATTATTGTTTTAGTTGCTTAAGAGATATTCCTGGCTCTGAATTTGCTCATTGCTATTTTTATGTTTTTGTGCATTATTTGTCTTTTTCGATTACGCATGCACCTCCTGGTACCCTAGCACCTCCAAAACCCTCAAATCTAAACTCCAAACATCCCAGAACAAGCTAGTCAGGTTACTTCTAGACCTCCAACCCAGATCCCACCTCACTCCTACCCACTTCTCCCAAGTGGGCTGGCTCAGGGTGGAGGACAGAGTAAAACAACTTGCACTGAGCCTAGTCTATAAAATCCGCTACACCTCCCTGATACCGAAGTACATGTCAAACTACTTCCTTAACGTAAATGACCGCCATAACCACAACACCAGGGGGAGCTCCACTAACCACGTTAAACCCAGATTCCGAACTAACAAAGGTCTTAACTCATTCTCTTTCTATGCCACAACAATGTGGAATGCACTCCCAACAGGTATAAAAGAAAGGGCATCTCTATCCTCCTTCAAAACTGCAATAAAAGTTCACCTCCAGGCAGCTACAACCCTAAACTAACACCCTCCCCGGATTGTTAATAATCAAATGTAAACAATCAAATGCAGATACTTTTTCTTATGCCTTCTAATCTCTCTCTCTCTCTCTCTCTCTCTCTCTCTCTCTCTCTCTCTCTCTCTCTCTCTCTCTCTCTCTCTCTCTCTCTTGCTCTCTCTCTCTCTCTCTCTCTCTCTCTCTCTCCATATCCTACCAAGTCAGACCTACACTGTTCCAATATCCATTTCTCTGTTCTCAATTGTTGATGACTGATGATAACAACCAAACCTAACCCCCCCCCCCCCCCCATCCCCCTTCCACACCCCCGGATTGTAAATAAAGTAAATAATTCAATGTGATTATCTTGTGTGATGACTGTATTTTAATGATAGTATATATCTGATAGTATATATCTGTATCATGAATCAATTTAAGTGGACCCCGACTTAAACAAGTTGAAAAACTTATTCGGGAGTTACCATTTAGTGGTCAATTGTACGGAATATGTACTTCACTGTGCAATCTACTAATAAAAGTCTCAATCAATCCAAAATTGCTGCCGTCATCATTAAACGAACAGGTTACTCATCAGTTACTCAGTACTTGAGTAGTTTTTTCACAACATTCTTATTACTTTTACTCAAGTAAATATTTGGGTGACTACTCCTTACTTTTACTTGAGTAATAAATCTCTAAAGTAACAGTACTCTTACTTGAGTACAATTTCTGGCTACTCTACCCACCTCTGGTTGTATGTAGAGCACATTGCTTAGCAGAGTTCAGTGATGCAAATGCATGTCAAGTTGATCAACAGATTGAATTATTCTCCAGTGCAACAACAGTACTGAAATGAAGGCTAAAAGGGCATTAATGGGAGCTTTTAAAAAAAAAAGAAGAAAAAAAAAAGTAACTAAATAGTTACTTTTCACAGTAACGTATTACTTTTTGGTGTAAGTAACTGAGTTAGTAACTGAGTTACTTTTGAAATAAAGTAACTAGTAACTGTAACTAGTTACTGGTTTTCAGTAACTAACCCAACACTGGTAATAATTTAATCAAACGGACCTGATATGTCAAAAGCCATTAATAAATCATGTTCTTTTCGAACACCTTTATAACTGATAAGAGTACCGTAATTTCCGGACTATAAGACGCTACTTTTTCCCCTCGTTCTGGTCCCTGCGGCTTATACAAGGGTGCGGCTTATTTACGGCCTGTTCTTCTCCGACACCGACGAAGAGGATTTCGGTGGTTTTAGTACGCAGGAGGAAGACGATGACACAATGATTAAAGACTGACTTTTCATATACCGGTAGGCTGGTTATTTTGATAACGTACAGGCGAGCACTTTGTATTACTTTGCACCGTTGTATTATTTGTACTCTGCACGAATGCTGTTCGCCATGTCAAAGATGTGAAAGTTTGATTGAATGATTGAAAGATTTATTGTTAATAAATGGGACGCTTTGCGTTCCCAAACAGTCATCTCTGTCCCGACAATCCCCTCCGTGGTAGCAGGAACCCCTATATACTACGGTAATTTCACATCAAAACCCTGCGGCTTATAGTCGGGTGCGGCTTATATATGGAGCGATCTGTATTTTCCCCTAAATTTAGCTGGTGCGGCTTATAGTCAGGTGCGGCTTATAGTCCGGAAATTACGGTAGTTCAGCCGGGATATGCTCATTTTAAAATTAGATTTACAGCCCCAAAATCTTATTGTTTTAATTTCGATGTCTCGCCCTGTACCATTTGACCAATTAGAAAGTCTGTGAGTGTGTCCATCCAGGTTCCCAGTTACACACCGCCTTCTTCATCTGGCTACTGCCACTGGTAAAGTTACTAAACATGTCAGACCTTAGTAAATCTAAAAGGCCTCGTTACGATTCTCAACTTATTATTGAAAAAGCCCGAAACAAAACGAGGATTTGTATCAGGGATGCTTTTGAAAGATGGACACGATTGAAGGCGGAGGAGATTTTTTTCATCTGACGCCAAACTTGCTAATTTCCTCTTTGATAGGTAAATCAGTCATTTACGTTTTCTTATTACTTGTAATAAAAGGAAATTGACATTTCGTATATAAACTATATTTTCCAATACAGTCTATGATCTTGTCTAACAAAGCTAGTATGTTTCTGTAATGAATGCTTAGTGTGATGGTCCTTCACTCCTAGTGTAATGCTTAGCATGCTAGCCCGGTCAATGACACATCAACATATAGGCTAACGGGGGAAATATATGCCCGTTAGCCTGTATGTCGATGAGTATTCGAACTGACACGGCAAAATATATTTTCGACAAATAAAACCTATGTGGATATGGGTAGTGTCAGTGCCTATTTCATTCTCAATATGCTGATACGCTGAGGAAATGGGTTCCAACATTAGCACGGCTGTCATCATGGCAATGTGAAACGTATGAAATCACATGGTAAAATAATTCCGCATTCGTGTAGCCTATAGGCATACCTTGGTAAAATGTCTCCTCTTTAGTTTTGGGCGTACATTAGGCTGCTAAGCATGCTCTACTTATTTTCACCAATATGACCATTGCTAGCGTTAGTTGTAGTTTGTTTTAGTCTTTGTTTTCTGATAGCACTGCCAATAACCATATGATTGCCATTTGTCGTGATATTGTACACTGGCATGACATACTTCTTCCTGAAAATAGCCTAATTTATGTGTAAAATGTGTTGGTTAGAGGTTTGTTATTGACAATACGCTTGTCTATTCAGCTATTATGGTCCCAGCACCTCAACCCCTAGTAAGGGGTAGTGGAAATTTTAAGTTCCTTGGAGTCGCCCAGT
Source organism: Entelurus aequoreus (assembly GCF_033978785.1). Classification (NCBI taxonomy): domain Eukaryota; kingdom Metazoa; phylum Chordata; class Actinopteri; order Syngnathiformes; family Syngnathidae; genus Entelurus; species Entelurus aequoreus. The sequence goes on along the minus strand of NC_084741.1, from coordinate 43,829,809 downwards.
CGATCGAGCTGAATTCGGTTGCGTATCTGGCAACCTCAGTACTGATTGCAGCACCATTTCTGGCCACTTTATTACATATGACATCTTTAAATGGTTTGTTAATTAGCTATAATTAAATATATCAATGTGTTATTAAAAGTGTCACTATTATATATGTAATGTATGTGAAGTGAAGTGAATTACATTTGTATAGCGCTTTTTCTCAAGTGACTCAAAGCGCTTTACATAGTGAAACCCAATATCTAAGTTACATTCAAACCAGTGTGGGTGGCACTGGGAGCAGGTGGGTAAAGTGTCTTGCCCAAGGACACTGTCACACCGTGGTGAGGGAAGTCCTGTTTTGGGGTTGTCTGGCACATTTCCTGTTTTATTTTGAAAGTTCTAATCCTCCTCTCGTTTCAGGCCACTTGCCCTTCCTCCTGTGTCACTGGTCTGATGTCTCTCCTGATTGCCTGATTGTGTCCACCTGTGTCACCCTCCCTCATGTGTATATAGTCCTCGTCTTCCCCTGTCTTGTTGCCAGAGTATATCGTCTCGCTACGTACCTCCAGCCTTGTCCACAGCCTTGTTCACAGCCATCAACCAAGTTTGTTAAGTATTGTCTCGCTTTGTTTATTGATTCCTTTGTTCCCTCTGAGAGAGTGATTTTCTTTTGCTAAAGTTTTTGGTCAAGTCTTTTGTATCAATTTTCATAGTGCCTTGTCTTCCTTTTTTTTTCCCCCTCCTTCTGGAGCGCTTTTAGTTTTCAGGCCTCGCAAATACTTTATACATACTTTCTGTTTATAGCGTCTCAACCTTTTAGCATGAGATAATTTCCTTTTTGTAGATCATTATAGATTGTTGGGTTTTTTTTTGTGTATTCGACTCATATAACTTTTTGGCTATTGCCGGTTCCTCCTTATGGAGTGATTTTCTGTTTATTGCCTTATGTCCTATGCTAATACCCTATAGGTGCTTGAATATATCTTAGATAGATTTTGTAGCCACTTTCTTTAATCACTCTGTCCTAGAGATAGCAAGGAATTATTTAAATAAAGGTCTGAGTCAATTGTCACTCCTCTGCATCTGAGTCCTCATTTACGCCAAGTCATAACAGTATACTCTGGCCAGTATGGACTCAGCAGAGGCAAAACAACTGACGGAAATCCTGCACACCCAGGAATCACGGCTCGCCCGACAGGAGGCGTTTCAGACGGCGATGGCAGCAAACATGGGTCACCTTTCCTCCCAGCTACAAGGACTACTTGAGCAGCTTGCTCGACCGATTCCGGCGACCCATCCCCCCACGCCACCCGCTGCCCCCACTGTGTCTTCACCTCCTTCCGGAGCCGGCTGCGAGCTGGCCCCTCCGGTGCCATATGCTGGCGCTCCTGGTTTGTGCAAAACCTTTTTGATAGACTGTGCTATTCATTTTGAACTGATGCCCCATGCATTCCCCACTGAACGTTCCAAGATTGCTTTCATGATTTCTCATCTTACGGATAGAGCTAAGGCGTGGGCTTCTGCCGAATGGGGGTGGAACTCTTCACTCTGCCACTCCTTCACAGACTTTCAAGCTGCGCTAACCAGGACTTTTGACCCGGTGACCTCTAACAGAGAAAAGGCACAAGAACTAAGCAGTTTAAAGCAGGGCACCGGGCCCGTGTGTGACTACGCCATTGGCTTCCGCACGCTGGCAGCAGAAAGCGGGTGGGACGACACGGCTCTTTACGACGTCTTTTTGAAAGGGCTCAGTGCGTACATACAGGACCTCCTCGTTCCTCTGGACCTACCCGACAATCTAGATGCCCTCATCGAGCTTGCCATCAGGACGGACAATCGACGGGCCCAGCTCAAACGACAGCGAGATGGAGGATCGGAAGCTGCAGAAAGAACCACCCATCCTTTAGCACCTAACCGGTCGACGACTCGGCGCTCACCCCTGGAGCTACATCCTCACTTACGCACCAACCAGGAGGGGGAGCCCATGCAGCTGGGGAGAGCCCGACTGACGCCAGAGGAGCGACGCAAGCGGCTGATGGAGGGGAGATGTTTTTACTGTGGAGAGGGCGGCCATCTTGTCGTTTCATGTCCAACCAAGAGATCCCAGGCGGTGAGTCACATTCCGGCTGTTCCTCAGAGGCCACGCACTCATACCAAGATCACGTTAACTAATCACACAGTCACATCGCTTGAGGCGTTAATAGACTCTGGGGCAGATGAGAGTCTGATGGACTGGGGTTTAGCTAGGAGACTAGGACTCAAGTCAGAACCACTAGTTAAACCCATTAAGGCCAGGTCTCTGAATGGTAAGGAGCTTTTCACCATCACACACATCTGTGAACCTGTCCAAATGAACATTGACGGCCATCAGGAACAAATTTGTCCATATTTGATTAATTCTCCTTCTCATCCGTTGATCTTGGGGTATCCATGGCTGTACCAGCATAACCCTCGTGTGGACTGGAAGACAGGGAAGATCAGTGAATGGGGAAGGGAATGTACCCAGAACTGTAATTTTTCTACTATCCAGAAAGAAAGTGTCAAAGAAATTAATCTTTTTTCTGCTAAACCTGTCACAGACTCAGAATTTCCGGACCTGAATTCTGTCCCCTCCTGTTATCACCATCTACGACAAGTCTTCAGCAAGACAAAGGCCCTGTCACTGCCACCCCACCGTTCCTACGACTGTGCCATTGATCTACTCCCCGGGGCCACAATTCCCAAAGGGCGTCTGTACTCCGTCTCGGGTCCAGAAAAAGCTGCTATGAACGATTACATCTCGGCATCACTGGAATCCGGCCTGATTCGCCCGTCATCATCGCCAGCAGGAGCAGGGTTCTTCTTTGTGAAGAAGAAAGACGGGTCGTTAAGGCCCTGCATCGATTACAGCCCCCTGAATGACATTACCATCAAGAACCGTTACCCTCTTCCCCTCATGTCTTCTGTCTTCGACCAACTCCAACAGGCTAAAATATTCACCAAGCTGGACCTACGCAACGCTTACCATCTGGTCCGAATAAGAGAGGGAGACGAGTGGAAGACCGGATTCAACACACCCAATGGTCACTATGAATACAGGGTCATGCCTTTTGGTCTCACCAATGCCCCGGCCGTGTTCCAAGCCATGATCAACGAAGTACTAAGAGACTTTCTGGACCATTTTGTCTATGTTTATCTTGATGATATATTGATTTATTCACCTGACAGTGACACTCACCAAGACCATGTAAATCAGGTTTTAAAGAGACTCATAGACAATGATCTATATGTTAAAGCTGAAAAGAGTGTTTTTCATGCCGACACTGTTTCCTTCCTGGGCTTCATTGTAGCCCCTGGAAGAGTGCAGATGGATCCGGCTAAAGTTAGCGCTGTGGCCGATTGGCCGACACCTGACAGCCGCAAGAAAGTTCAGCAATTCTTGGGATTTGCTAACTTTTACAGGCGGTTTGTCAGAAACTTCAGCGCAATGGCTGCTCCTCTCCATGCTCTTACCTCCACCCAGGTGCGGTTCCACTGGTCTCCAGAGGCAGAGAGGGCATTCCAGATGCTCAAGCACCGCTTCACCTCAGCGCCCATCCTCACCATTCCGGACCCACAGCGCCAGTTCGTCGTGGAAGTGGACGCTTCTAATGAAGGAGTTGGAGCAGTGCTGTCTCAACGCTCTCAGCAGGACGGGAAGATGCATCCCTGTGCCTTTCTGTCGCGGCGGCTGTCCAAAGCTGAAAGAAACTATGATGTCGGCAATCGGGAGTTGCTGGCGGTGAAGCTCGCCTTGGAGGAATGGAGGCATTGGCTCGAGGGGGCCGAACACCCATTCATTGTCTGGACAGATCACAAGAACTTAGAATACATAAAGAAGGCTAAGAGACTCAATTCTCGCCAGGCCAGGTGGGCGCTTTTTTTTAATCGCTTTTCTTTCTCGCTCTCCTACAGGCCGGGGTCCCGCAACGTCAAGCCAGACGCCTTGTCACGATTATTCGACCCCGAGCCTGAGGCCAAGCAACCTGAGACCATCCTTCCACTGAACTGTGTGGTAGGAGCGGTAACTTGGCCAATAGAAACTGAGGTAAAGCAAGCTAACGGTGTGGCCCCGCCACCTAGGGGTTGTCCTGTTAATCGATTGTTTGTCCCCACTGAGCTGCGTCCCCGGGTGGTTCATTGGGCTCACACCTCGCTGCTTTCGTGTCATCCGGGAGTTAAAAGAACCATGTTTGTGATCTCCCGGCGGTTCTGGTGGCCAGCCATGGAGACAGAGGTCCGAGAGTATGTAGAGGCCTGTTCGGTCTGTGCCAGGAACAAGACGTCTTCCAGGTCTCGCATGGGACTTCTTCAGCCGTTCCCCATCCCCTCCAGACCGTGGTCAGACATCTCGATGGACTTCGTTACAGGCCTCCCGGTCTCACAAGGTAACACCACCGTCCTCACTGTAGTCGACAGATTCTCCAAAATGGTCAGATTCATCGCTATGCCTAAATTACCATCCGCCAAGGAGACGGCAGAGACTATGATGACTAATGTATTCCGAGTTCATGGATTTCCCAAAGACATTGTTACAGACCGGGGACCTCAGTTTGCATCACGGTTCTGGAGGGAGTTCTGCCGACTCATTGGAGCCAAGGCCAGCCTGACATCAGGATATCATCCGGAAGCCAACGGCCAGACCGAACGACTTAACCAGCAGCTGGAAACCGGCCTCCGGTGCTTGGTCTGCCAGAACCCCTCCACATGGAGCAAACACCTGGTCTGGGTAGAGTATGCGCACAATTCGCTGCCTACATCAGCCACCGGCCTCTCTCCCTTTCATTGTGCCTTAGGGTACCAGCCCCCTCTCTTCCCAGAGAATGAGTCAGAAGTGTCGGTTCCCTCCGCCCATGCCATGGTCCGACGTTGTCGCCGCATTTGGGCAGCCGCCCGTCAAGTATTGTCTAAACAACAAGATCGGATGAAGAGAGCGGCAGACCGCAAGAGACGACCTGCGCCTGCATACGAACCCGGTCAGAGAGTCTGGCTTTCAGCCAAGAACTTACACCTCAAGGTCACATCTAGGAAACTGGCACCACGCTTTGTAGGTCCATTCCCAATTACCAAGCTCGTCGGACCTGCAGCGGTTCGGCTTCGTCTGCCTCGATCCCTCCGCGTCCATCCCACCTTCCACGTCAGTCAGGTCAAACCAGCCAAAGAAAGCACCATGGTCCCAGCCACCACGTCCCCTCCACCACCCGAAGTAATTGAAGGTGGACCAGTATACAAGGTTAAACGCTTGTTGGCAGTGCGCAACCGGGGTCGGGGCAGACAATTCCTGGTGGATTGGGAAGGATACGGACCTGAAGAGAGACAGTGGGTTCCTTCCCGCCACATTGTCGACCCCACTCTCATCAGGGACTTCTACAGAGATCACCCCGAACAGTCTGGGCCGTCCGGAGTCGGCCATAGAGGGGGGGGTACTGTCACACCGTGGTGAGGGAAGTCCTGTTTTGGGGTTGTCTGGCACATTTCCTGTTTTATTTTGAAAGTTCTAATCCTCCTCTCGTTTCAGGCCACTTGCCCTTCCTCCTGTGTCACTGGTCTGATGTCTCTCCTGATTGCCTGATTGTGTCCACCTGTGTCACCCTCCCTCATGTGTATATAGTCCTCGTCTTCCCCTGTCTTGTTGCCAGAGTATATCGTCTCGCTACGTACCTCCAGCCTTGTCCACAGCCTTGTTCACAGCCATCAACCAAGTTTGTTAAGTATTGTCTCGCTTTGTTTATTGATTCCTTTGTTCCCTCTGAGAGAGTGATTTTCTTTTGCTAAAGTTTTTGGTCAAGTCTTTTGTATCAATTTTCATAGTGCCTTGTCTTCCTTTTTTTTTCCCCCTCCTTCTGGAGCGCTTTTAGTTTTCAGGCCTCGCAAATACTTTATACATACTTTCTGTTTATAGCGTCTCAACCTTTTAGCATGAGATAATTTCCTTTTTGTAGATCATTATAGATTGTTGGGTTTTTTTTTGTGTATTCGACTCATATAACTTTTTGGCTATTGCCGGTTCCTCCTTATGGAGTGATTTTCTGTTTATTGCCTTATGTCCTATGCTAATACCCTATAGGTGCTTGAATATATCTTAGATAGATTTTGTAGCCACTTTCTTTAATCACTCTGTCCTAGAGATAGCAAGGAATTATTTAAATAAAGGTCTGAGTCAATTGTCACTCCTCTGCATCTGAGTCCTCATTTACGCCAAGTCATAACAGACACAACGGCAGTGACTAGGATGGCGGAAGCGGGGATCGAACCTGCAACCCTCAAGTTGCTGGCACGGCCGCTCTACCAACCGAGCTATACCGCCCCATGTTGTTAGGATCTGCAAACTAACTTTGATGGCTGAGCTAAAATGAAAAAGAAAAAAAGCACTGACATTGGACAAAATTATCTAAATAAATACATCTTCAAATAATTACGGAAATGTGTCATTAATTAATCAAATTATTTAGTACATCATGAAATCATAAAATTATGAAATCATGAAGGAATAAAATCAATGATGAAATCAATGATAATGTAATTTTACATTAAATAAATGACACATTCAACAACACATATCTTTATTTTTTAAAATTTAAATTATAATCAATTAATAACACATAAAAGGAAGTATTCAAAGATGTATTTACTTATTTAATTTTGTTCCATTTGGCCCCCCATGTGAAAGTAGTACATGTAGTGGTTTAAAAAATTGATACATCATTTATTTATTTGTACCGGTACTTGCATGAACATCCGAGTAATGACTCAAGATGATGAGTTGGTAGCCCCTCTAGCCCCTCCTCTTCTCCTGCTTTTTGGAAACTCACAGATGAAAAACATAGCGGTGTCACACTCCACACGTCCCCATGTCCCAGTGCTGAGCAGCTCCACACAGGTTGAGTTGGAGCTGGAAGGACTGAGCTCCTCGTCCAGACTCCAAGCTGTAAACTCCCGTGGTGGACTGGAGAGAACATCCTGGGAACTGTTTGTTCCACCCTGATGACAACAAACGGGAGAAATGTATTAACAGAACATACTGGCAACACCTATGCATCAAATGGCTTCAGATGTGCTGGTATTAATTTTGTAACATTTAAAAAAGGCACTCAAGGGGTTAAATGATACAAATCAATGCAGCATGTCACTACCGGTGTTCTGGCGAGACATGCTCCCCAGTGGAATTAATGCACCCTTCCATCGGTATGAATCTAAGAAATGCAGAAATGTAATTGCACATTAAAGGAATCTTACTGTCACAGTTCGATTAAATATAGAACAGAGGAGCCCAAGGATGCAGATGGAATGTGAGTTAAACAGTTCTTTACTTAACGAAAAAGCACTCACAACAATGATCCAAAAATAGGAGATAACAAAAAGCGACGGTGCTAAAAAGAGAACACAAAAAGAGCACAGTGATAAAAAGAACAAAAGCTAATATACAAAACTAACTAAACTTGGGTCGGAGTTGCAAGACGTGCAAACTAACAAAGTACATACCAAGCTGGATGGCACTGGAAATAGCCAAGAAGGTAAGTAGCATAAATACAAGGAGCATAAGAGTCTTCATACAAGTAGAGTCGAGGAGTGGAATTGCCGAGTGCCATCCAGCTGTCAGGGTGCTGCTTAAGTAGTGCAGGGGAGATTGGACACAGCTGTGCACGTCTCACAACTCCGCCCACAAGGGGAACCAGGAACTAAACCACAAGGTGGCAGCAGGCGGTGACACTTACACGTGAGTACAATCGTAAATAAAGCTATATTTTTGTATTTTGTCTTTTCATACACGTTTCGCACTACAAAATGTTCATCTAATGTACGAATGAATAGAATATTGTTTCATGTAAACATATCGGAGATCAAGTGTCGCAAGGCATACGCCACAAGGATGGGAGCACTTTACACATTTGATCTTTTGTATTGTCAAACATGTACAGTTGTGGTGGTATCAATTAGTTTTGAACATACATTTACAGTGTCATGCATCACACTTGCAAATTCTCATCTCTCTTTACTCCATGTCCGAAAAGGAGTAAGAAGAAGCAAGGCCTAATCCTACTCCTTTTCCACTTCATATCAACTTCTAACACATACTGTATGTTCACTTCCTGTTGTCATCTCGTAACACAATTTACATTCTATAGTACATCTTCTAAATACAGCAGTTCTTTTTATAAGTCTTCAAATCAATTCTGATTCTTACAATGAGATGTAATACATATACTTTTCAATAAAGTTTAAGAAGTTAATCAACATTTTTCTTCTTTGTACTTAGTAAACACTTGTAGTTTGAACAGCCTCTTGAATTGAGTCATATCAGTACATTGTTTATCTTCTTTGCTTAGTCCATTCCATAATTTAATTCCACATACTGATATACTAAAAGTCTTAAGTGTTGCAAATGTTTTAAGTTGGATTTTCCTCTTAGGTTACATTTTCCTTCTGCTGTTGAGAAGAATTGTTGTACATTAGCAGTAGCAGATTATAGTTTGCTTTTTACACAATTTTGGTTGTGTGTGGCTGCAAGTACTTATCAAATTGACTTCAATCATTTCAATGGAAGACGTTGATTTGGGATACAAATGTTTTGAGTTAAGAGCTCTGTCAGAGAACCAATTAAGCTTGTAAGTTAAGGTACTACTGGATGTTAGATGGCATTCATGGATTCATATGAATGCGCAGATACAGGGGGTGCATGCATTTCAAAGGGGAGCACGTCTCGCCAGAACACTAGATCAATGTGTGCACTACTACTTGGGAAAACTACCTGAAAAGTGTTGCCAGAGACAATAATATCTTTAATCTAATTGATAATGACGACGGATTAATTCACATTTAAGCGGTAACTTTGACAGTCTTACTTTTGACACATGACTTAAACATGTTTTCTGTTATACGTCATTCAAATAATATAGTGTGTAGTGAATAATATAAAGTACTACACTGTATTACTACGGTAATACATTTTTAAACAAAACCAATTTTACTCTTTGTCTATATTATATAGTTGCTTTCCATATGTCAGCAACTTCTATGTTGGATGTATCCACACTGTATGATCACTTACTGTGTAGTTGCTGTGAGCCTGCACTCCGATATAAACCCGTGTGAGTCCTGCCTGACCGACATAGTCTGCCATGAGGCGGTTACAGCTGATGGTGTTTGGCATGGCCAGGGCACCGCCTCTTAGCTTGCAGTTCAAAGAGGCCTCCTTGAACTTTTTGGGCTCCCTCACCAGCAGGTAGTAGTGCTCTTCATTTTCTGTTAAGCCCACCATGACTGGCAAAGAGCAGGGAGAATCACACTTTAAGTATATTTACATTTTGTAAAATAAAACTTTCCTTTTGCGTTGCATCAGTTCATTCATTCATTCATTTTGCACCTGTTATTCTGTGAGTTGTAGCCTATCTCAGCTGGGTGCCAGCCATTCACACTCACAATCACAACTACAGTAAATATATCCAGCATCCTTCCTATAATAATAATCAGTTATACAGTTAAAAACACAACTTATTCATGACAAAGCCAGGAACAAAACGAGGATTTGTATCGGGGATGCCTTTGAAAGATGGAGACGATTGAAGGTGGAGAAGATTTTTTCTATCTGATGCCAAACTTGCTAATTTCCTCTTTGATAGGTAAGTCAGGCATTTACGTTTTCTTATTACTTGTAATAAATGGAAATTGACATTTCGTTTGTAAACTATATTGTCCAATACAGTCTATGACCGTCGATCATAATATTTTATTAGAGCGTATCAAAACACGTATTGGTATGTCAGACTTAGCCTTGTCTTGGTTTAACTCTTATCTTACTGACAGAATGCAGTGTGTCTCCCATAACAATGTGACCTCGGACTATGTTAAGGTAACGTGTGGAGTCCCCCAGGGCTCGGTTCTTGGCCCTGCACTCTTTAGGATTTACATGCTGCCGCTAGGCGACATCATACGCAAACACGGTGTTAGCTTTCACTGTTATGCTGATGACACTCAACTCTACATGCCCCTAAAGCTGACCAACACGCCGGATTGTAGTCAGCTGGAGGCGTGTCTTAATGAAATTAAACAATGGATGTCCGCTAACTTTTTCCACCTCAACGCTAAGAAAACGGAAATGCTGATTATCGGTCCTGCTAGACACCGACCCCTTTTTAATAATACCACCTTAACATTTGACAATCAAACAATTACACAAGGTGACTCGGTAAAGAATCTGGGTATTATCTTCGACCCAACTCTCTCGTTTGAGTCACACATTAAGAGTGTTGCTAAAACGGCCTTCTTTCATCTCCGTAATATCGCTAATATTCGTTCCATTTTGTCCACCAGCGACGCTGAGATCATTATTAATGCGTTCGTTACGTCTCGTCTCGATTACTGTAACGGATTATTTTCGGGTCTCCCTATGTCTAGCATTAAAAGATTCCGGTTGGTACAAAATGCGGCTGCTAGACTCTTGACAAGAACAAGAAAGTTTGATCATATTACGCCTATACTGGCTCACCTGCACTGGCTTCCTGTGCACTTAAGATGTGACTTTAAGGTCCATCCTATCTTGCCGATTGTATTGTACCATATGTCCCGGCAAGAAACCTGCGTTCAAAGAACTCCGGCTTATTAGTGATTCCCAGAGCCCAAAAAAAGTCTGCGGGCTATAGAGCGTTTTCTATTCGGGCTCCAGTACTATGGAATGCCCTCCCGGTAACAGTTAGAGATGCTACCTCAGTAGAAGCATTTAAGTCCCATCTTAAAACTCATTTGTATACTCTAGCCTTTAAATAGACCCCCTTTTTAGACCAGTTGATCTGCCGTTTCTTTTCTTTTCTCCTCTGCTCCCCCGCCCCCTCTCCCCTGTGGAGGGGTTATTCCGGTTCCGGTGACCATGGATGAAGTGCTGGCTGTCCAGAGTTGGGACCTGGAGTGGACCGCTCGCCTGTGCATCGGTTGGGGACATCTCTGCGCTGCTGACCCGTCTCCGCTCGGGATGGTCTCCTGCTGGCCCCACTATGGACTGGACTCTCACTATTATGTTAGATCCACTAGGGACTGGACTTTCACAATATTATGTCAGACCCACTCGACATCCATTGCTTTCGGTCTCCCCTAGAGGGGGTGGTGGGGGTTACCCACATATGCGATACTCTCCAAGGTTTCTCATAGTCATTCACATCGACGTCCCGCTGGGGTGAGTTTTGCTTGCCCTTATGTGGGCTCTGTACCGAGGATGTCGTTGTGGCTTGTGCAGCCCTTTGAGACACTTGTGATTTAGGGCTATATAAATAAACATTGATTGATTGATTGATTGACCTTGTTAGGCTAGTATGTTCGTGCAACGAATGCTTAGTGTGATGGTGCTTAGCTCCTAGTGTAATGCTTAGCATGCTAGCCTGGTCATGACGCATTGACATAGAGGCTAACGGGGGAAATATATGCCCGTTAGCCTGTATGTCGATGTGTAGTCGAACTGACAGGGCAAAATATATTTTCGACAAATAAAACCTATGTGGATATGGGTAGTGTCAGTGCCTATTTCGTTCTCAATATGCTGATATGCTGAGGAAATGGGTTCCAACATTAGCACGCCTGTCATCATGGCAATGTGAAACGTATGAAATCACATGATGAAATAATTCCTCATTCATGTAGCTTATAGGCATACCTTGGTAAAATGTCTCATCTTTAGTTTTGGGCGTACATTAGGCATGCTCTACTTATTTTCACCAGTATGACCATTGCTAGCGTTGGTTGTAGTTTGTTTTAGTCTTTGTTTTCTGATAGTACTGACAATAACCATATGATTGCCATTTGTTGTTTTTAACTGTATAACTGATTATTATTCTAGGAAGGTTGCTAGATATAGCTGTAGTTGTGATTGTGAGTGTGAATGGCTGGCACCCAGCTGAGATAGTTTTCAACTCACAGAATAACAGGTGCAAAATGAATGAATTGATGCATTGGAAAAAGAAAGTTTTATTTTATCAAATTTAAGTATACTTTGTACTGTATAACTCACCATTCTTGACAAACTTGAGTGCATTCCTCAGCTTGCCTACACTGACATCCATCTGTCCCGCCACCCTCCGGTACTTTCCACAGTCACATGTAGTGCCTAGGTATTTGGATACAGGTTCCACGTCAATGAGAGCATTGTTTTCTTTTTGCAGTTCAGCTGAGTACAGCCAAAAAGAGTGAGAGCTACTATTTTGCTGATCCCCGCTATTTGCAGGGGTTACGTTCTGAGACCACCAGTGAGTAGTCAAAAAGGTAGATACATTTAAATGGATGGGGAAAATGTCAACTTTAGACACTATGTTATTCTCCTGTGTGGAGGCGCTGGCATCTGCTGTGCTGGATCATACCTACCGCTCCAAACCTTCCTGCGTACCTTTATATTGACATTCTCCTCTGATTTTGCATCAACATTTGCATTAAAAGTGGCTGTTGTAACACATTGATTAGTTTCAGCTCCAATAACACTTTAATTGCCATTTCTTGCTCACAACAAATGGAAGTTAACAAGCTAAATGCATGGAAGTATAATTCAGACTTAAAGGGAAACTGCACTTGTTTGGGGAAAATGTTGCCTTTCAGCCACAACTCCTACTTGTGGGACACTCGTCTTTCACGTTTATGTGCATTCTAAATAGGGAAAAACTTCTGGTATGAGGTGGCTAACGATGCAGGTGTATGGTTTAAAAAAATGTTTTTTTAAATTGCCAACAAAATCTGACTTACATGCTGTGACCTGCATATTAACCAAACTGTAGCATATTTTTATTTCAAGAGATGACACCGAATAACTACTTTTCTGGCATTTGACACATCGCCTTGCTCACACTGCTCCTCCGACCACTAGTGGGTAGCAAACTACTAGCTGCTGGCTGTGAAATCAATACGGACAGAAAATAAGTTCCGGTAATGCTTAAAATGACAAAATGCTGTACATTTTTCACGTTGCCTGTTACTACATTACATACATACTCACAGCACATACTGTATATAAAATATTGCTTGAGGTTTTTGGATTGTTTTTCGAGCGCTTTATAGGCGTAATAGATCATATCCCGTTATCTACATTGTTAGCCGCCTCTTACTATCAGTTTTTCCACTTCTTAGAATGCACGGAAAAGGGAAAGACATGTGTGTTCGTTACTGTCTCACATAAAGATTGTGGATGATGGGCAAAATAAAAAAAAAAAAGTACAGTTCCCTTTTAAGCCCTCTAATATGCCTCACATGCTAAAACACATTTTAAACTGTAAAATGTATATGTACTCCCCACAAATTAAGGACAAGGATAGATGGATAACATACTGTACTGTACATGGTGTATATTTTATATTTGGTTAAAACATGCTTAAAACTTTGTATCAACTTCAGGTGAATAAAATTAGTTTTTAAAAAACAAACAAACACAAAAATAAAAAATGCCTAATAATTGTTGGATAACTGTTTTGTTTTTTTGCCAAAAAATAAAAATGGCAAATATGCAGTGATCCACTGTATCGGACCTAACACCTGTGAGCATATTGTGTTGAACTGCTACAGTTTAAAAATAAAAGGGTCTTACCAGCTTTCCCCTTCAAACCAAAGTGTCCATCCAAACCTGTGTCTCCTTTGTCCCCTAAAGAGAAATACAGTTAGTTTACTTTATTTTTTAATAAATTATAGTATAATTCAAATACACCCATTATTCTAAGCTTTCTAAATATGTTCAACTTGATCAAAATGACAACAATACCAATGTTGCATACTGCCCCTTATTAAAATGATGTTCATAAAAATAAACATTGTAACAGAAGACACACAACACATTTGTGCCTTGCTTTATTGTTCTCAATAAAACCAAAATCTAACTGACATAACTTTCATCATATGCTCTAAACTTAGCTGGTTTGTCTTCTCCATCCCTTGATGATGCAGGTGGACTTTATATTACAGCCCTTAATATTTAGATCAGCAGCAGGAGTTGCGCAACCTCACAACTGTTTCTGACAGCTCGTGTAATCAGATTGTATTTTGTTGCACTTGCATAATATGACCAACAGATGGCGGTATTATACGAGGAATAGCAGTGTAGAAGTTGACTTTTGATGATCTCCACACCATTTTTGATGATGATGTATATGAGCTTGCTGCACATTTTACAGTGCAAATAATCACTTCTACATCCTAATTTGGAGGGAACAGAGTTAATAATATAATAGCAATATACATAAAAAATGGCTGACCTTTATTGACCTTTTAAAACAAACAATTAAATGAATTGAAAGCACATGTAAAAGTATTACAATACAATACCCTCAAGGTCAAAGTTAGGCTTGTTGCAAACACAATAAATACACTACAATTTACTGTAAAGTACATGTGTGTTTTCATGTATATTTTTTTTAACTATTAGGCATAATTACATCATTTTTTCACTTTATATACCAGGTGTATGTGTATGTTATATCATAAACAAAATAAATATTGTTATATAATAAACAAAATAAATACATGATTACATTATTTATTCACTATATATACCAGGTGTATTTGTTTATTTGTTATATAATAAACACAATAAATATTGTTATATAATAAACCAAATAAATCATTACATTATTTATTCACTCTATATACCAGGTGTTTATATCTTATTAAGATTAAAGATTAAAGTACCAATGATTGTCACACACACACTAGATGTGGTGAAATTTGTCCTCTGCATTTGTCCCATCCCCTTGGGGAGCAGTGGGCAGCAGCGGCGCCGCGCCCGGGAATCATTTTGGTGGTTTAACCCCCAACTCCAACCCTTTGTTGCTGAGTGCCAAGCAGGGAGGTTATGGGTCCCATTTTTATAGTCTTTGGTATGACTCGGCTGGGATTTGAACTCCAACCTACCGATCTCAGGGCAGACACTCTAGCCACTAGGCCACTGAGATAAAATAAAAACCAGAAGTGCAATAGCATGACGTACATACTTTTTCTATGAGATCACCTGAAATAGCCTGTATCGTATTTCTGTGAGAAATACGGATAGGAAATGGCAACAAGAAAACAAACTTTTGTAGCCTATACAATTCCAAATAGTGCAGAAAACAACCACTTCATTTATTATTTCTACTTCTGATCTGATGTTTCTTAAGATAGTTTTATTTTCCAGGGGAACAAATAAAGCAGCCAGGATAGCAGAAACCCTTTTTTAGTATGATGCAGTTCAGTTCTACGTGACTGAAAGCTATAATAAACATACAGCGCTAAATTCCTATGTCGGGTGCATTTTTTAAAATGATCTGACTCACAGTAGGCGCTCTTGTGATGTCTGAAATGGTGGATTACACATAAACAGAGACAAACTAATTTTTTTAACAACGAGAAATAATTGCTGTTTTGAGGTATTTAACAAAGTCTAGACCAGACTTGGGCAATTATTTTGACTTGGAGGGCCTTATTGAGAGAAGAAAATGTGTATGAGGGTCGGTATATATATATACATATATAATGTAACAAACATGGCCGAATATGAACGCAGAGGGTACAAAAACACCCATAATCTGATATAATATAACTTTTCTGCAAACCTTTGTTGTAAAATACTGTTTCAGGCTGGCTTCTCTGTAAACAAACAAAGACCCACTCTGCTTTGTGCCTCTTGTGTGTTGAGCAGCTGTGACGTATAGTCCCTATGATTACTGTAATAAGTTGTATATCACTCAAAAGTGCATATTCCAACCATCGGAATATTTCCTATACTCACTGTAATTTGAAAATGGCACTGTACATACATATTTTCAATGGTAAAGGTTTTAAATATTTTTTTTTTTGTAAAAGCTTGATGGGCTGTATTTGACCCGTGGGTTGTATTTTACGCAGATCTGGTCTAGACAAACTATTGCATTAACCCTCTCAGATCTAACAACTTGACTGCCTTACCTTTATCTCCACCGGGTCCCGTCTTTCCCAGGGGACCAAGCTCTCCTTTGAGCCCCGCTTGTCCGGGCACTCCTGGGCAATGAAGAGTGAGAAGAGAAGATTTGTCAGGTAAGTAATTGTCATAATTTCTTTATAAACTTGTTATGCAGGATATTTTGTTTCCTTTTTATGTCTTTCTGGAAATATGGCGGCTACCAACGATGATGTACAATCCCTAATTAGGGCCCGAGTACCGAACAATATAATTGCAAAGGCCGTATTGGAACTACTTTTAAAATTTTATTCTATTAATTTTTCTTTTTGGTTGGGTTTTTTTTTGGTAATTTTTATTACTATTTAAAAAAAAAAAGTAATATTCCTTTTTATTTAAAAAAAAAAAAAAAGTTTTAAATGTATTTTATTTTTTTAAAGGAACTGGGATATTCAGTGTCTTTTTGTGACTCAAGACAATATTTGTTTGTCTGTTTCTATCTTTAATAATAGTAGAATTTGATTTGATGAAAGACACACTTTAAATTGAATCCTCCAAGGCTCCAAATGTCACTAAATATTATACATTGCACATAGCAACTGAGTTCAACTGATCAACTTCCCTCCTTTATGTGGCCCTAAACCACATAAAGTGTTTATGCCCTGACTATATTATTAAAAAATGCTTTTCCAGCAAGCACATTAGGCCAACTGAAAAAATTCAGGGGTCCCAAACATGACTCCCAAATCCTTGCTCATTGGTGCCCTCTACCAATATTTTTAAAATGAGCTGTTGAGTAAATGTGATCTCATTGTTATTAATGCTGTTTCTGTGTATTATGAGAAGAGAGGCTTGCCGTTGTTGTTATGCGCCTCCAATAGGTTATATACGGTAGTGCCGGCTCATCCACGCTATCGTCAGGTGATCTCTTCCGGTTCACTGCGCGCCAGGAAATGACGTCACACACACAGAAAAGTTCGATGGAGTTGTGTTCTTTTTCCCACAGTTACCGATGTTTTGTTTCCCGGTGCTGTGAGGCATTGTACTGAACCATTCTTAAAATAAACCATCATCTTTCATATATATACAACTGGAGTATTCATTGAAGATGAATGAAGAAGGAAGAAACCCAACAGGTTATGGGCCCAGACGTGCAACGGGAGGAAGATGGCAGCGCCTGATCTTCGATGGAGACGAGGACAACTACGAACTTTGGGAAGTAAAATTTCTTGGTCACATGAGACTTGAACGTTTAAAGGACACAATACTTTCCTCTGGTGAGGTGGACCCAGAGAAGAATGCAGAATGCTTTGCAGAGCTAATCCAATTCCTAGACGACAAAAGTCTGTCGTTGGTGATGAGAGACGCTGCTGACGATGGTCGCAAAGCACTACAGATTTTACGGCGCCATTATGCCAGTGATGGTAAGCCAAGAATTATTTCCCTGTACAACGAATTGTGTTCCCTGAAGAAAGACTCAGAAGAAACTATTACAGACTACATCATTAGTGCTGAAAAGATAGTGACTGCTTTAAGAAATACAAAGCAAGTAATATGCGATGAGTTGAGCATTGCTATGGTTCTGCGGGGCCTACCGGAACCATACAAAACATTCGTCATTCACATGACACAGAGCAACAATGAAGTGACTTTTGTGGAGTTCAAGAGCAAACTACGAAGCTACGAAGAGACAGAGAAATTTGAACACAAATCAAAATCAGACAATGTAATGAAAGTGGACATAGCGTCAGCGACCTGTTATGGATGTGGGAATCGTGGACATTTTGCGAAAAATTGTCCCCACAAAACAACACCAAAGTGGTGCAACTACCACCGAAGCACAACACATACAGACGCGATGTGCAGAAGAAAAACCAAGCCTGACTCTGCTAAACAAACTATGGAGAAAGAAGAAGATTCAAAGGAAATTGGCACCTCCTTTGTGTTCCAAGCCAGTCATTTGGTGCTTCCAGACGGCATCAAACAAAATGGACTGATGGTGGACTGTGGGGCGACGTCACACATAATCACTGAGAAGAGCAAATTCACACGATTTGATGAGACTTTTAACCCAATCAAACACTACCTGGAGTTGGCCGATGGAACAAGGAAGAACAATGTGGCGCTGAAGAGAGGCGATACAGTGGTTCTTCTACGCAACACAGAGGGGAGAAGCGTCCCCGTCACACTGAAGAACGCCTTGTTCATCCCAACCTACCCACAAGACTTCATGTCGGTGAAAGCAGCCACGACTAATGGAGCTCAAGTGATCTTCGGAGAAGGACAAAACCGGCTCATCACGAAAGAAGGAAACACCTTCAAGATAGAAGTACACGAGAGACTGTACTACCTCAAAACGGTAAACCATCAAAAACTGTATGATGATTCTGTGCATGACATGATGTCAAAAGACAAAGTGAATCTATGTTGTGATGTGAAAACATGGCACGAGATCTTGGGGCACTGCAATGTGAATGATGTGTTGAAGCTACAAAATGTTGTGACAGGCATGACAGTTACAGGAGATGCAAAAATAGAATGAGACATTTGTACACAAGGAAAATTCACTAACACTAGGAACAAATTACCTGATGTCAAAGCTAGTGCACCCCTAGAGCTGGTGCACACTGACCTGGCCGGTCCCATTGACCCCATTGGATTAGATGGGCATAAATATTCAGTCTCATTTACTGATGATTATTCAGGGGCAGTATTTGTTTACTTCTTGAAAAATAAGAGTGAAACTACCCTTGCGACAGAGAAGTTCATTGCAGACGTTTCCCCATATGGCAACGTAAAATGTATGCGCTCAGATAATGGAACTGAGTTCACTGGAAACGTTTTTCAAACACTTTTGAGAGAGAAAGGTATCAGACATGAAACCTCATCACCTTATTCTCCTCATCAAAACAGTACAGCTGAAAGACAGTGGCGAACACTGTTTGAAATGGCAAGGTGTATGCGACTAGAAAAAGAGTTACCAAAAACATTATGGCCTTATGCTGTTCAAAGTTCCGCCCACATTCGGAACAGATGTTACAATGACAGAACAAAGAACACACCATATTTCATGCTAACTGGAAAGAAGCCTAACATTTCAAAAATGTGGGTGTTTGGTTCGGAGTGTTACGCATACACTCACAGTCACAAGAAACTTGAACCAAGGTGTGAGAAAGGAGTATTTGTGGGCTATAGTAAAAATAGTCCAGCATACTTGGTCTATGATCCACAGTCAAGAAAGGTGTCAAAACACAGACTGGTAAAATTCACCAAAAAGAACACTGCAGAAAAAGAGACACAAACAAATGCGTATGACTTGGAAATCCCAGATTGTGAAAGCAATGAAACCAAACTACCTGACACTGTGTCAGAAAAATCAGTGAGCATCGAAAATCAAACTGTAGCTCAAAATGATGTTGATAACCAAACACAAACTCTGGAAGTAGAGGAGGATGTGGTGTTAGATGATGCCACAACTAACATAGAGACTAGAACAGAACAAAGAGGTCGTTACCCAAAGAGAGAGATAATTCTTCCTCCAAAATACTTAGAGAAATATGTAACAAACATTGATGATATCAATGAAAGCCATGACGTTATTGATCACTGTTGCAGGGCAGTGTGTGGAGTCCCACAGACGTATAAAGACACCCTGATGTCATCAGAGGCAGCAAGCTGGGGAAAAGCCATGAAAGACGAGTTGGCATCTCTCAAAGAAAATGACACATTTGAACTAACAACATTACCAAAAGTGAAAAAAACAGTAGGCGGAAAGTGGGTTTATGCCCTCAAAGAAAACACAGAGAAAGGACAGCTTTTCAAAGCTAGATATGTTGCCAAAGGATACAGTCAAACTGAAGGTATAGATTATCAAGAAACATTTGCACCAACCGCAGACATTACTTCTGTGCGTGCATTGATGCAAATAGCTGTCCAAAATGACCTCACCATCCACCAGATGGATGTGAAAACGGCATATTTACATGCCCCCATTGATGAAGAGATATACCTAGAACAACCAGAAGGTTTTCAGAAAACATCGGACACAGGTGAAAATCTAGTATTTAGGTTGAAGAAATCAATCTATGGCCTAAAACAATCAGGAAGAAATTGGTACAAACTTCTAAATGATCATTTAGAGCAAAACAATTTCAAAAGAAACCTATCTGATCATTGTGTCTACCGAAAACAAACAGAAAATGAAACAGTCATTGTTATCATCTGGGTGGACGACCTGATCATTGCTGCAAGTAGCAAAGAAGCACTTGAGCAATTCAAAGACACAATGAAAGCCAAATTCAACATGAAAGACCTAGGTAAGATATCTTATTTCCTGGGTATTCATTTTGAACAGAAACAGAATGAAATCAAAATGGATCAAAAGATGTACATACAAAAGATGCTTGAAAGATTTGGCATGTCAGAATGTAAACCTAGAAGCACTCCTTCTGAACAGAAAGTAGAACTGAGCACTACAAATGAAAATGAGTGTGACACTACCGAAGTGGTAAATCCCAAAGAATACCGTGAAATCATTGGTAGTTTGATCTATGCCATGACCTGCACCAGACCAGATATCAGCTGGATTGTTGGTAGGTTATCACAAACATTGGCAAAGCCAACAGCACAGGATCTAGTTGCTGCCAAACGTGTGCTAAGGTATCTCAAGGGTACACAAGACTTTGAACTAAGTTTCAAGAAAAGTGAGGAAGGCCTCAACCTGATTGCATTTAGCGATTCAGACTGGGCATCATCGGTGGAAGACCGACGCAGCACTAGTGGATATTGTTTCGGTCTAACAAAACAAGGTCCAGCTATATCCTGGAAATCAAAGAAACAACCAACAGTTGCATTGTCAACTTGTGAAGCTGAATATATTGGCTTATCCACCACTACACGAGAAAGTATTTATATCACCCAACTGTTGAGTGGCATGGACAAATGTTTGTATGATTGTACAACAATTCACGGAGACAATCAAGGGGCTCTTTTGTTGAGCAAAAATCCAGTTAATAAACAGAGGTCCAAACATATTGATGTTAAATATCATTTCATTCGTGAGGCACTCACTGAAGGGAACATTTCATTAGTCTACTGTCCTACAGAAGACATGGTTGCAGACATTTTAACAAAACCTACTACAAGAGCCAAGATTGACAAATTCAAATTTTTCTTTTTTGGAAACTAATGTGTTTCACTGTTTCATGGTCATGAGATCAAGGGGGGGTGTTGAGTAAATGTGATCTCATTGTTATTAATGCTGTTTCTGTGTATTATGAGAAGAGAGGCTTGCCGTTGTTGTTATGCGCCTCCAATAGGTTATATACGGTAGTGCCGGCTCATCCGCGCTATCGTCAGGTGATCTCTTCCGGTTCACTGCGCGCCAGGAAATGACGTCACACACACAGAAAAGTTTGATGGAGTTGTGTTCTTTTTCCCACAGTTACTGATGTTTTGTTTCCCGGTGCTGTGAGGCATTGTACTGAACCATTCTTAAAATAAACCATCATCTTTCATATATATACAACTGGAGTATTCATTGAAGATGAATGAAGAAGGAAGAAACCCAACATGAGCCCACACCACCAGTTTTACCAATAATCGTGTTTGCTCACAGTTACTCAAAAAAGTCTCAAGAACCCATACGTGCAAGCAAACAGGAAGTAGGCCTGTTTGGTTTTGGCTCACAGTCTTGGGCTAAAACCAGATTTTTAGGAACTCCCTACAGCAGTGGTTCTCAAACTTAATTCACCAAGTACCACCTCAGAAAACACTTTGCTCTCCAAGTACCACTATAACCACCAACATTAAAATACAGTAGGTTAAGTTTTCAATAAAAACAAGGCAGCGGTTTTATTTAACACATGTATTTAATATTTTGGCCACTGTAACATTAAACGCAATGCACAAACATCATCTACAATGATACTCTATGTACTGTTGCTTGTATTTCGTCACGTGACTTCTTCCCGGAAGTGAAAACCAGTGGTGGTCAACCAAGCCAAGATAGCTGTTGTACAGCAAGCAGCGCACAAACTATATGAGTACAAAAGAGGCCTAAATATTCCTGCAATAAGCAGATACAAGCAAAACAATCTAACTATGCAATAGAATAGATCCCTATACTTGATCAAAAAAAGATTTGTCAAATGATATCAAGGATTATACGTCGGTCGCCTTCCCAGACATATCGAAACGACAAAACAGATGGAAACTTGATAAGCATGGAGGTCTACAACTTCTTTGTGTGTAGCTGGGTCAAAGAAATTGGTATCAAGACTCTCCCGGATAGACACGCATCGTTTTTGCTCGGGAATGGTTGTATTTCATGATTTAACTTTGCCTCTACTGCCATGTTTGTTGCTGTTGCATGCGCCGTTTATGAGTAGCGTGTTTTTCCCCATCTTTATCAAAATATAACTCTAGATGTCAACATTATGTATGTGCTCAAAGCTTCACATATGATTGTTGTCTTTGGTTAAAACTTAACTCTTTTAGGTTTTGCTTACATTTGCTTTTTTTTTTATTTAGACTCGCCGAGTTGGTGCTTTACCATGAAAGACTCTCCATATGACAGCTGGCTCCATGTTGCTGTCTCTATTTATGTTTTAAGAAGTACAAATAATATCAAGATAATACTTAAATGGGAAATAATAAACATTAAAGGTATATCAAACAAACCTTTAACAAAGTGATCACTGCAAACTTGTGAGTTCTTCAAATTTGCTCACTCAGACTGGAGTGCGTGCTACTTTTTTCATCGTCATTCATCTTCCGCCCTTCTTAATTACCGATCTTTTTCCCGTTTTGAACGGTACGTACAGCCGAAAACAACGCACGCATAGGTCATTTTTTCTTCAAAAAGGCTAAATGGCACCTAGTACTAAGAACAGGCGCTGGATTGACCACCACGCGTACTCAGTGAGCCGGATGTGATGTCATATGCAACCCAGCAATACAGTAAATACTGTATTTACGGACTTCTTTGACGTACCACTAGATAGAGCCCGCTCACCACTTGTACCACACTTTGAGAATCATTGCCCTATAAGGACTTTAAAAACAGAGCCCAAATCCTAATCACGGATACTAAACAGATGGGTGATTACAAATTACAAAGCCTTTTAGCCCCTGCCATAGGATGTGGGCACAGCATGGTGAAACAAATTGATGGTCTGTCTGACAAATCGCTACAAAAATGCAAATTTTAATAAATTAACTCCTCAAGGTCAGGTCTTACTTGGAGTTTATGATGAATATGAATCTCAGAAGCTGTGCATTTTGTCACTTCCTTAGTGCAGCACCACCCAGTAGCAAGAGGACAAAAAGTTGAATTAGTTGCCTGAAACACCAAGTTGCATGAGGGTGTAGAGGGCCTCTTGAATGCAGCCTGCAGCTGCAATGTTTATTTGTCATTGTGCTCACTAGATAGCCTCCCTTGGTTAGATATTATTACACACAAAATAAATAATCCTACAGTAGTTGGTGCATGTCCAGGGTCTTTTTTTGTTTTGCTTTGTTCATCTGTTTTTCATTTGATTATTTTTATTTTGTTTTGTTTGTTTCCTAGTTATTAATTGTTCTCTTTTTTTGGGGGGGGGGGGGGGGGGGGACAAATAAGAATCAGAAGGATGCCCACTGTTGTGTAGTTGTATTGTTCCCATTCATCTTTGTTGGTTGATTTGTGTTTGTTGGTTAGCTGGAATACACAAAAACTGAAGCACTGACTTCCATGAAACAGTGCGGCTCAGCGGCACAAACGTGAAACAAATGATGTATGAAAAGTTATTGCAAGGACTCACAACCCGAGCGTTTTATAAGTCAGGCTGTCAAAGTAAAAGCAATAATAACAATTTGACAAAAAAATATTTTAACTGCGCTATTTTTTTATGGGAAAAAATGACCCTCAGTCTAAAGCAGCGGCATTCCAGCTGATGTTGAGCCATGAATAGCAAGCAGAAATTGACAAACAAAAGTGTACAGAATATTATATCAAATGGCAAGTTTAACTCAAGCCCTGGCAGGTCGCTCTCTTGACAAAACCAAAGTTATTTCCATCTACTGTCGCTTTGAGTTGAGTTGTCACTAGAGCAAGTGGAGCCACTAAGCTGATAGCTGATACAAAGGGTACTTCTTCTCTTCCACAAAGACAGATCCTGCTAGAACGTTTACAACGGACTCTCATGAAGACTGAGGAGGCACAGTTTTTTTTAATTGTCATTAATATATGATTAGTTTTTTAAGTGAACCACAAGCGGTAAGCAAGTGTGAGACGGTATGTTTGCTTGTGTGAGATATAGTGTCTGTAGAAGAAAAAAACATATTATTTAACAAACTGTCCAGTCCCAAGTTGATAGTTTTTAAATATTTAAATTATCTGTTTAAGGTACACACAAGTTAACTATAGACAAAATGGGATTACTAATAATTAATAATTAGCAGCCACCCTAAAGGCCTATTGAAATGAAATGTTTTTATTTAAACGGGGATAGCAGATCCATTTCGCGATATTGCCATATTTTTGCTGAAAGGATTTAGTAGAGAACATCGATGAGAAAGTTCGCAACTTTTGGTCGCTGATAAAAAAAACTTGCCTGTACCGGAAGTACAGGTTGAAGGGCTCCTCACATTTCCCCAGTGTTTACACCAGCAGCGAGAGCGATTCGGACCGAGAAAGCGACGATTACCCCATTAATTTGAGCGAGGATGAAAGATTTGTGGATAAGGAACGTGAGAGTGAAGGACTAGAGTGCAGTGCAGGACGTATCTTTTTTCGCTCTGACCGTAACTTAGATAAAAGGGCTCATTGGATTCCACACGCTCTCCTTTTTCTATTGTGGATCACAGATTTGTATTTTAAACCACCTCGGATACTATATCCTCTTGAAAATGAGAGTCAAGAACGCGAAATGGACATTCACAGTGACTTTTATCTCCACGACAATACATCGGTGAAGCACTTTAGCTACGGAGCTAACATGATAGCAAAGTGCTTAAATGCAGATAGAAACAAAAGAAATAAGCCCCTGACTGGAAAGATAGACAGAAGATCAACAATACTACTATCAGGAGACACCGAACCAAACACTGGACCTGTAACTACACGGTTAATGCTGTGCCGCCTGTCGAAGCCTAGCAATGCTGTTGCTAATGACGCCATTGAAGCTAACTTAGCTACGGGACCTCGTCAGAGCTATGATAAAAACATTAGCGCTCCACCTACGCCAGCCCTCATCTGCTCATCAACACCCGTGCTCACCTGCGTTCCAGCGATCGACGGCGCGACGAAGGACTTCACCCGATCATCGGTGCGGTCGGCGGCTAGCATCGGATAGCGCGTCTGCTATCCAAGTCAAAGTCCTCCTGGTTGTGTTGCTGCAGCCAGCCGCTAATACACCGATCCCGCCTACAGCTTTCTTCTGTGCAGTCTCCATTGTTCATTAAACAAATCGCAAAAGATTCACCAACACAGATGTCCAGAATACTGTGGAATTTTGCGATGAAAACAGAGCTGGACGGCGTGGCGAAGTTGGTAGAGTGGCCGTGCCAGCAATCGGAGGGTTGCTGGTTACTCGGGTTCAATCCCCACCTTCTACCATCCTAGTCACGTCCGTTGTGTCCTTGGGCAAGACACTTCACCCTTGCTCTTGATGGGTGCTGGTTAGCGCCTTGCATGGCAGCTCCCGCCATCAGTGTGTGAATGTGTGTGTGAATGGGTGAATGTGGAAATACTGTCAAAGCGCTTTGAGTACCTTGAAGGTAGAAAAGCGCTATAGAAGTACGACCCATTTATCATTTATCATTTGTTTGTATTGTGATACAATGTGTCCGAATACTTCAGTTTCAACCATTGACGTCACGCGCAAACGTCATCATACATAGACGTTTTCAACCGGAAGTTTCCCGGGAAATTTAAAATTGCACTTTATAAGTTAACCCGGCCGTATTGGCATGTGTTGCAATGTTAAGATTTCATCATTGATATATAAACTATCAGACTGCGTGGTCGGTAGTAGTGGGTTTCAGTAGGCCTCTAAATAACCATAAAAAGTAAGTAGAATGACTCCAAAGAATCCATAAAGTCAAAGCACACACAATGTGGATTTTTCACAGAACTAATACGGTAATTTAAAGTAATTTCTATTTCCAAATCTTCACTATAGTTGGGATTGGCATGTAGACTGTGAATAATTCACCAGGAAACTATTGCACTGGCAATTAATGATGTTTAAACTAAACACACAAACTAGAGGCCTGTTGCTATGAGAGTTTGGACACACACACACACACACACACACACATACACACACACACACACACACACACACACACACACACACACACACACACACACACACACACACACACACACACACACACACACACACACACACACACACACACACACACTCACACACCAAGTTCAACACTTTTACAAGTTGATTTTCATCTTGACAATGTCCTAGCATTGTCAAAATCGAAATTCACTACAAATACTTCAGTTTACACACAGAACAAATTGAAAATTGAGCCCGTAGAATCGAATCCTCAGCTATATGAATAAATTGGATCTGTTGCGCTCTTTTCCCACTGTTAGCATTTGATTCATGTTATTTTTCCCTGTGCTTACTTGCCAGTTTAACCGTCCATATATCTTTCAGATAACAGCTCTTCCTATCACTACTGTTGCTCTTTATAATGGCCAAACCCTCCAACTGGCTTAACGTCTGGATTCCCCGTGCAGCTGCCAGAGGATTAAAAAGGTGGCAGCGCTCATTATTCACGAGGAAGACACATTTGAAACCACCTCGAGCTACTTAAAAAAAAAAAAAAAAAGTAAAGGGATTTTTCTGATCGCAATCCTGAGTTGAACCCAGATTGTTCAGTAACGATCAAGTGCTGGACCTGTGCCTTGTAGTGGACAGAGCACAGAGAACTGGTTTACATCAAACTAACGTCCTGAGGCACAATTTCCATTTGTCAACATGTGCTTCCCTGCTGGCTTTCCCAACATGGGGCCACACAGCAATTAACTTTCACAACAACAAATTCACAGCTCGGTTTAGAGGAGCTTTAATGTAAATGTAAAAAAAAACCCAACTAAAAAGCCCACCAACATTTGTTGACATTAATAAACCAAGAGCAACACATTGTTTTTGTTTCCAGAGCAATAACTCTCCGGTAGTCCCTGTTAACATTCCAAAATTAAGCCACTGTTTCCTGTAAAATCTCCTAAATTAAGACTGGGAATGTATGCGTCATCTGTTGAGCTCCTGACAAAATGAGAGGCTGTGATGTTGCCACAATAAGTATATACACGCTTATGATGGCAAAGTCACATTTACTTACTTTCATGACATTACTGAAGGAAGATTTGTGGAGAGAAACAAGCTGCTAGTAATTAGTGACGTTCCAATGAGTGTGTGTGTGTGTGTTTGTGCTCGCAGGTGCAACAATGGTAGTGTTGTGTGTGTGATTGACATGTGTGTCCAAACTGGTGTTGTCCCGGTAGCGGTACCAAAATGTATTTCGATACTTTTGGGTATTTTGATACTTTTCACAAAAAAATTGCATTATCGGCTTTATTTTAACAAAAAATCTTACGGTACATTAAACATATGTTTTTTATTGCAAGTTTGTCCTTAAAGGCCTACTGAAATTACATTTTTTTATTTAAACGGGGATAGCAGATCCATTCTATGTGTCATACTTGATAATTTCGTGATATTGCCATATTTTTGCTGAAAGGATTTAGTAGAGAACATCGACGATAAAGTTTGCAACTTTTGGTCGCTGATAAAAAAAAGCCGGAAGTAGCGTAAGGTCACAGGTTGAAGGGCTCCTCACATTTCCCCATTGTTTACACCAGCAGCGAGAGTGATTCGGACCGAGAAAGCGACGATTACCCCATTAATTTTAGCCAGGATGAAAGATTCGTGGATGAGGAACGTGAGAGTGAAGGACTACAGTGCAGTGCAGGACACATCTTTTTTCGCTCTGACCATAACCTTAGGTACAAGCTGGCTCATTGGATTCCACACTCTCTCCTTTTTCTATTGTGGATCACGGATTTGTATTTTAAAGGCCTACTGAAACCCACTACTACCAACCACGCAGTCTGATAGTTTATATATCAATGATGAAATCTTAACATTGCAACACATGCCAATACGGCCGGGTTAACTTATAAAGTGCAATTTTAAAATTCCCGCCACACTTCCGGTTGAAAAACTCCTTTGGATATGATTTATGCGCGTGACGTCACAAAAGCAACGGAAGTGGTTGGACCCCATCGGACCCGATAGAAAAGCCTCTTGTTTTCTTCGACAAAATTCCACAGTATTCTGGACATCTGTGTTGGTGAATCTTTTGCAATTTGTTTAATGAACAATGGAGGCTGCAAAGAAGAACGTTGTAGGTGGGATCGATCGGTGTCTTAGCGGCTAAGTACAATACTTACAGCAACGCAACAAGGACTACTTACCCTGATAGCAGACGCCTAGCCGATGCTTGCCGCCAAACCCACGGATGAAGTCCTTCGTCGCGCCGTTGATCGCTGGAATGCAGGTGAGCACGGCTGTTGATGGGAAGATGAGGGCTGGCTGGCGTAGGTGGAGCGCTAATGTTTTATCATAGTTCTGTGAGGTCCGGTTGCTAAGTTGCTAAATTAGCCTTAGCGTCGTTAGCAACAGCATTTTTAAGCCTTACCAGGCTGAGAATTTTTAACCGTGTAGTTACATGTACATGGTTTAATAGTATTGTTGGTCTTCTGTCTACCCTTCCAGTCAGGGGTTTATTTATTTTGTTTCTATCTTCATTTGAGAACGATGCTATCACGTTAGCTCAGTAGCTAAGTGTGTCACCGACAGTGTTATTTTTTTATATTCAGTAACTCAGTTACCGTTACTACATGATGCGTTACTGCGTTATTTGACGTTACTTTTAATGTAGTATAAAGTGTGTTAGTGTCGTAGTTCTGATTCTTCTTGTGTCACAAACCGGAGAAGAGAGACGTGCGCTCTGTGTGTGTGTCTGAGTGTGGGGGGAGAGAGAGGAGGGGGGCGGGGGCGTGTCTGATCATGGCGGAGCTGCAGTCGAGTTTGTTGGAGATATTTGTACTACTTTTCTTTTGTCGAGCACAAAGAAAATAACATTTTAGTTAAATGTAAATTTGTACTTTGGATCAAAGATCCCATCCACTACCCAAAACAGCAATTTAAATCTGCTTAAACAAGCTACATAAGCAACATGCTTCGACGTAGCTAGTAAAGAGAGACAGAGACTCCAATGCTACTTCACCTCCACCACTTAAGGATTAACTCTGCCTCTGTTCATCATTCAGCACTGAAGGTACACACTCTGTCAATCAATGTTCCCTCTAATTGTTCATGTGTGAGCAAACGCAAAAAGTCCGTGAGCATTCAGTGGAGCCCATGTGAGCAACATAAGACGTGCACACTGTGGCTACACCAGCAGCACACCTGTCCCAAATCTGACTAAATAACAAGTTCAATCTCCATCCATTTTCTACCGCTTGTCCCTTTCGGGGTGCTGGAGCCTATCTCAGCTGCATTCGGGCGGAAGGCGGGGTACACCCTGGACAAGTCCCCACCCATCGCAGCTAGGGCCAACACAGATAGACATACAACATTCTCTTATTATAATCAAATGACAGCAGTCATTTCCATTTCTAATATAAGTGTTTAGGCCCACTTACAATGACAATAACAACAAATAATGTTTTTCATGAACTGTGTACTTGTATTGTTTGTCTGGGTGGAGGTCCTGCTTTGGAAATAATTTGTACCCCTTTCAGACATTGCATTTAGTTCCCATTAAAACATTCACATGTTGCACAATGAGATGTAAGCAGGGGATCATGTGTACATTCCTGCAACTTCCTGTTTGTAAAAAATATATTTTTATTAGTATTTATTTAATATACTAACAGCATTTCATGATTAATATTTATAAATTAAGATTTCTAATAAATGACACTAGAATAAGCACACATTTGATTGGTAAATCATAGTGTAACGACCTGGAATGACACTTTAAGTGTGGTGTTGGAGTTGTCCGACTTTTTGTGTGGCTGTAAACGCATCACTGGCTAAGTGCCATATGTGCATGTGTTGGCGCAAGTGAGAAAGAGCGAGCGGCTGCTGTTGATATAACAAAGTTGCTTTTGGTCTGGTTTGTACTGCAGAAAATGACCACTTTTGCTAGATATCTTTTTTTTTACTAATGTTTTGGTGATGTTTTTATGGCCGACAATAAAGAGTTTTGCTCAGTAAAGTGATGGATGGAATTCATGTCCTCAAAGCGTCTCGACAGATGTAACAATATTTGAACAATGATGACGAAAACTGTTTTCTCTGTCGTGTCCGTGTGTCGAAAATTGTTATGCGCTTATTTTTTTATTTGATTTTGTGCGTGGCATAGATTTGCCGTGCGCAGAGGACGCTTGAGCAGTGCGCAATTGCACAGGTGCGCACCTTAGAGGGAACGTTGCTGTCAATTCTCTTATATACTCTTTCATCCTAGACTTCTAGAGTGTTTGACTATCACATCACTCTAAATGTATAGACTATAAAGTTCACAAACATAAAGAAGGATGCTAGTGGGCCAGGCCAATCTTTCCGTATCTCTAAACTAAAACTGGGGAAATGTGTCGAGTGTTCTGAGCTTCAGACATGATTTTGTGTCAGAATTCTTTGAGGAAAAAACGCCTGGTTAGGCTTTGTGTATGTAGTGTGTGCCTTTCTTGCTTTACAGCTATGTTGTTATTAAGCTGTTTGTTACTTATGTATGTTATGTTGCAGCTATTTAAAATAGTTTTGTCAATTTGTTCTGGCCAGAAACAAATAGGCCTTTGTAACATATCTTTGTCTTTGTGTGTTGTATGTAGAGCACATTGCTTAGCAGAGTTCAGTGATGCAAATGCATGTCAAGTTGATCAACACATTGTATTATTCTGCAGTGCAATAACAGTACTGACATGAAGGCTAAAGGGCATTAATGGGAGCTTTAAAAAAAAGAAGTAACTAAATAGTTACTTTTCAAAGTAACGCATTACTTTTTGGTGTAAGTAACTGAGTTAGTAACTGAGTTACTTTTGAAATGAAGTAACTAGTAACTATAACTAGTTACTGGTTTTCAGTAACTAACGCATCACTGGTCACCGATGTATTGTCTTGGAGATAAAAGTCACTTTAAATGTCCATTTCGCGTGCTCGACTCTTATTTTCAAGAGGATATAGTATCCGAGGTGGTTTAAAATACAAATCCGTGATCCACAATAGAAAAAGGAGAGAGTACATAGTTCTGTGAGGTCCGGTTGCTAAGTTGCTAAATTAGCCTTAGCGTTGTTAGCAACAGCATAGTTAAGCCTTACCAGGCTGAGAATTTTTAACCGTGTAGTTACATGTACATGGTTTAATAGTATTGTTGGTCTTCTGTCTATCCTTCCAGTCAGGGGTTTATTTATTTTGTTTGTATCTTCATTTGAGAACGATGCTATCACGTTAGCTCAGTAGCTAAGTGTGTCACCGATGTATTGTCTTGGAGATAAAAGTCACTTTAAATGTCCATTTCGCGTGCTCGACTCTCATTTTCAAGAGGATATAGTATCCGAGGTGGTTTAAAATACAAATCCGTGATCCACAATAGAAAAAGGAGAGTGTGGAATCCAATGAGCCAGCTTGTACCTAAGTGACGGTCAGAGCGAAAAAAGATACGTCCATCACTGCCTCTCAAGTCCTTCACTGTAACGTTCCTCATCTACGAATCTTTCATCCTCGCTCAAATTAATGGGGTAATCGTCACTTTCTCGGTCCGAATCTCTCTCGCTCCATTGTAAACAATGGGGAATTGTGAGGGATACTAGCTCCTGTGACGTCACGCTACTTCCGGTACAGGCAAGGCTTTTTTTTTTATCAGCGAGCAAAAGTTGCGAACTTTATCGTCGATTTTCTCTACTAAATCCTTTCAGCAAAAATATGGCAATATCGCGAAATGATCAAGTATGACACATAGAATGGATCTGCTATTCTCGTTTAAATTAAAAAAAATCATTTCAGTAGGCCTTTAAACCACCTGGGATACTATATCCTCTTGAAAATGAGAGTCGAAAACGTGAAATGGACATTCACAGTGACTTTTATCTCCACGACAATACATCGGCGAAGCACTTTAGCTACGGAGCTAACGTTATAGCATCGTGCTTAAATGCAGATAGAAACAAAAGAAATAAACCCCTGACTGGAAAGATAGACAGAAAATCAACAATACTATTAAACCATGGACCTGTAACTACACGGTTAATGCTTTCCAGCCTGGCGAAGCTTAACAATGCTGTTGCTAACGACGCCATCGAAGCTAACTTAGCAACGGGATCTCCCAGAACTATGCTAAAAACATTAGCTATCCACCTACGCCAGCCAGCCCTCATCTGCTCATTAACACCCGTGCTCACCTGCGTTACAGCGATCGACGGAGCGACGAAGGACTTCACACGATCATTGATGCGGTCGGCGGCTAGCGTCGGATAGCGCGTCTGCTGCTGCAGCCAGCCGCTAATACACCGATCCCACCTACAGCTTTCTTCTTTGCAGTCTTCAT
Organism: Entelurus aequoreus; assembly: GCF_033978785.1. Taxonomy (NCBI): domain Eukaryota; kingdom Metazoa; phylum Chordata; class Actinopteri; order Syngnathiformes; family Syngnathidae; genus Entelurus; species Entelurus aequoreus. The sequence goes on along the minus strand of NC_084741.1, from coordinate 43,797,318 downwards.
TGTTCATTAAACAAATTGCAAAAGATTCACCAACACAGATGTCCAGATACTGTGGAATTTTGCGATGAAAACAGAGCTTTTTGTATTGGATACAATGGTGTCCGAATACTTCCGTTTCAACAATTGACGTCACGCGCATACGTCATCATACATAGACGTTTTCAACCGGAAGTTTCGCGGGAAATTTAAAATTGCACTTTATAAGTTAACCTGGCCGTATTGGCATGTGTTGCAATGTTAAGATTTCATCATTGATGTATAAACTATCAGACTGCGTGGTCGGTAGTAGTGGGTTTCAGTAGGCCTTTAACAAAAAATCTTACGGTACATTAAACATATGTTTCTTATTGCAAGTTTGTCCTTAAATAAAATAGTGAACATACAGGACAACTTTTTAGAGGCGGTATAGTACCGAATATGATTAATTAGTATCGCGGTACTATACTAATACCAGTATACCGTACAACCCTAGTCCAAACATCTGCAGATACAAACGATTTTAAAGGCAGTGTCCTCTGCAGTGGACATGTATGTGCTTGCATAAAAGGCTTTTAGGAAGCACGTTACAATCAACCAGCTGGTGTGTAATACAGTACAAACACACAACAAAAGACAAGAATGACACATTCAGCTTCATGGCAAAGACTACTTCCTGACAAAGCAACTCAAAGTAACTTATACACTACTGCCATCTAACGTCATTTAATTGCAACTGCATGCAACATTTGGTAAATGGTAAATGGGTTATACTTGTATAGCGCTTTTCTACCTTCAAGGTACTCAAAGCATTCACACACTGATGGCGGGAGCTGCCATGCAAGGCGCTAACCACGACCCATCAGGAGCAAGGGGGAAGTGTCTTGCTCAAGGACACAACGGATGTGACTAGGTTGGTAGAAGCTGGGGATCGAACCAGGAACCCTCAGGTTGCTGGCACGGCCACTCTCCCAACCTCGCCACGCCGTTCACATGTACTATATAATACTTACAAATCAGACCCAGAAGTGTTAAAGCACGGTTATTATCATCTCAGAGATAAATGTTACATAAAATGTGATTTTATTAATAAACAAATTACAATTTATTAACATGTTGACACAGACAAAGGTACCAACAATTGGTACAGTTGAGAACCGGTACTGATTCCCATGTACTGGGAATTGGTACCATATTGGTTCAGATGAGAGAGGTACCCATCCCTAGAATACTTAATAGTATAGTGATGGGGTCTGTTAAGGCAGCACTAAGTAACTTCAACCTTTTATAAAATATTTTCATAACTTTTGGGATGATACATGGGCTTACAACTAGTTGAATGACACCTCTGTCATGGCCTGAGGGGGTCTGTATCGCTCTCACTTGCACAAAGCAACTTTAAGGAGGGTGGCAGGAGCCCTGCCACACAAGATCTACAAATGTGCTGACTTGCTTTTCGGCAAACGTCACTCCCCCCGTTCTCCATTCGCTGCAAAGACGGAAGTCGATGCGAACGCCTGCGTGCCACTAGAAAACTAAAACATAAAAAGAAGAACGCTTATGTGTGGTTACTGCTATCATGGCAGAAGCAGCAAAACAAACGAAAACACGAAAAGTTTTGTCTGAAGAGACAAAAACAAGAAAAAGGGAGGCTATCCGGGTAAAAAGAAAGTCAAGGATCAACATTGCCCTGGCTTTCACTTGCTGGCGTGAGCTCAAAGATGAGGAGGGATTTTCCTCCGATGCTGTCTTGGCTCTGTTCCTGCTGGAATAGTAAGTGACTTTTGATGCTCAAATCAAAATGATAATGCTAATGTTAGATATCGGAAATTTGCGTGATAGCAATAAATAGCCACCAACTTGATAGTTTGCAGTTTCAAAATGACACGACCAGCCACGCAACAAACTCAAAAGTAATGTATAAAGCAAAAACAAAGCAATGACTACAAACCGCAAATATAAAGTTTGAGTAAAATATATAGTTTCCTACTGAGTAAAGATCAGTCATACTGACTCATTGTGGTTTTATCATGTCATTTTGACCTTTAATGCGCTAGTACTCATGGGAAATGTGGTCTTCATTCTGGCAAAACACTACCGCTTTGGTCCATTGGCGGTGCCAAAAACAAAGAACCAAAACTAAAAGTTCCTACGCTGGGTTTAAGAATATTGATATTTTATAAGAATATGGCTGTAAATTTGTTGTAATGTTGCTCAGTTTTAACAATTAGGCACTGAAGTTAGTAACTCTATATTGGCTGTACATTCAAGATGTCACCTGACCCACTTCTGGTTATTGTAGGAAATTGTGCATGTACAGTATAATAATATCTACTGCTATAGCGCTGGTGTTTCCACACTGTCCTTCTACTTTTTAATAATACTTAAGATAGTTATAAACCCAATTTAAGTAGTTTTAGTAATCTCATTGGATGTTTTTTCATGCTCAATGCATGACAGTAATTTATTTTTTGTCAAGAACCACAAAGTGTGTCTTCCGGCATTCTTGTTTAACAATAAAGAACCTCAGGGTTGAATAACCATCCATTTTCTACCCTCTCGTGCTCACGGGGGTGCTGGAGCCTATCCCAGCTGCATTCGGGCGGAAGGCGGGGTACACCCTGGACAAGTTGCTACCTCATCACAGGGCCAACACAGATAGACAGACAACATTCACACTCACATTCACATTCACACACAAGGGCCAATTTTGTGTTGCCAATCAACCCAGGTGCATGTCTTTGGAGGTGGAATGAGGCCAGAGTACCTGGAGGGAACCCACGCAGTCATGAGGAGAACATGCAAACTCCACACAGAAAGACCCAGAGCCCGGGGATTGAACCGAGGACGTTCTTATTGTGAGGCACACACACTAACCCCTGTTTCACCGTGCTGCCCAGTTCAAATAACTTGAAACGTAATGGAGTATGGAGTAATCATCCAAAGGTAGACCCTTACCTATTTGCATAGTTAAATCCAGGTGCACAGCAGGCACAAGACATTGATACAACGTTTATTATACATAAATGTCCTTTAAAACTGACGTTGAAACAACATTTCAAAATGGTTGTATTTGAAAATTGAGACAACGTGTCTAATGTTGGATCCATATGTTGGTTGGGAAATGACCAAATTTCAATGGTCAAACCAACGTCAGCACCTGACGTTGTTCCAATGTTATGTTTGAGTTGCTCAACGTCAGGACCTAGTTCAACAAGTTCTCAACGTTGTTTTAATGTCTTGTGCCTGCTGGGTGGTGACCTACTTTTTGACCATGTAGTGTATAAAGATTCCATTGGGCATTAGAGGCTGCCCTTTTGGAAGGTGGACGCATAACCACCCAAGACATCAAGAATAGTGTAAATCAAACATCCTATTCCTCATAACTATTTTAAGTTTCCAGAAACAGAAACACACTAATTAGCAATCATTACCAAGCTGTTTTGGTCAAGTGTCAAGACAATCAGGAGGACTTTTTCAACAGACTAATCACGCTGGTCAAAACATGGCTCCATATCAATGATCCCAGAGACTAAAACCTATTCATAGCATTATCACTTGCCAACTCTTGGAAATACACAATTCCAAACCATAATGGGATGTCTTGCTCACAGTTATTTACAAAATTATTATTATGCACAAAATTATCAGGACCAACAAAGCATCTCAGATGGCTCAATTGATGTAGGCCATCAAAACCGAGAGGCTGAGGGTCCATCTCTTGTCAGACACTTTGGTTCTTATTACAATAGGCCGTTTTCCACCAAAAGTTCAGGTTCCTGGAACTAGAAGTCTGTGGTTTGTGTTTCCACCGCATTTCACAATTCAGGGTAGTTTATACAAATCAGGCTGATGACATATGGAGGGGTGGTTTAGTATATGTCTACACTGATATGTAAAAAAACCCAGACAATTTTATGTTAAAGTTGTCTTACTAAAAATTAATTAGATGAAATACAAAGCAATAATATACAAAACAATATGATTTAAAAAAATAAAGTGGACCTAATTGTTCATAAAAAGTCAGTTTTTGTCCACAATGTGTCAGAAAGTCGTCCTCTCAGTAAAGATGAATTCATGAGAGTCAGGTGGTTCTTTGAGGTCAATATCAGCTGTGGATAACAAAATATAAATAATAAATGTCAGTGTTTGTCTCACGCCGACAACACAAACACATCGGCTTTAACGTTAGCTTGTTAGCATTAGCATTCTGTTGACTTGGGTTGAGGCTAATAACTACACAAATGGATTGTTACTGATTACTTTTACGACATGTAATAAAGTCAATAGTTAATAATTAATGACATTTACCTTTGTTCCACTTGTTTACTGCCTCCTTTATTTCACATTTATCCAATACATTCTCAGAGTAGTTATCAGCTGAGGTCGTTGCTTTAAATCCGGCTGAATACTTCATACTCCTCTGTAAATACGTTTTTAAAGCGTTTGTGCACTTCTCGTAGCTTTGCATATCGAAATTAAGTTTGTAAAAAATAATAAACAACAATAAACTGCATATAGTTTAAAGAGTAGAGCTGAGTAAAAACACTGTAAGATAGTTCCACTGATCAGCGTTCTTCAGCTCTGCTGAAGAACGTTGATCAGTGGAAAGATCAGCTGAATCAACACAAAGATGCCCCACTAAAGCTCCTGCAAGTCGGAAATTCCCTTTGACCTTCTTTCTTTCCATTGTCAAGTTTGTTGTAATACACATACTGTACACAAAAATGTAACATTTTTAAAAGTCGCCCAGCGTTCTGTAATGGTGGTCCTGCTTTTGTTAAAAAAATACGTTTTAGGAACGCCCCCAATTGTGTTTAACCAAATAGCGTTTGACAGCAAAGCCCACCCCTGATAAGGTTTCAGGAACCTTCCAAAAGTCCCACCTAGCTGGCAAAAAAGTTCCTGAAGGACTATATATACACAAGTAGTTTTTGGTGAAAACACAGGGGGAACTTCATTTACCCCGGTAAATGGGAAACATTCCTGTTCTAGTAGGCCCTTTTCCACCACAGGAACTTTTCCAGGAACTTGTAAAATATACTAAACCACTCCTCCATACGTCATCAGCCTAATTTGTATAAACTACCCTGAACTGTGAAATGCAGTGGAAACACAAACCACACCCTTACAGGAACCTGTAGTTCTAAGACTCTAAAGTTCCTGAACTTTTGGTGGAAAAAGGCATATTGTTGTCCATAAGCCGGACAGGACTGTCTTGTGGCCATGCAATTCTTCGACCCTTTATTCTCTTGACCTCTACCAATATTCAACCACAAAGACATTCCTCAATTTCAAGCCCCTCACAGAAGATAAAACACTTATTTTTTAGGTCAAGTTATGGCTTAGCACGCAAGACGAGAAGTCATTGCAGCGGCGTAAAGAAATGGGAGTGTCATGTTTCAATATCGTGAAGCTTTACCCCACAATGAGGGGACATTGTGGCTGTTTTATAAAGTATTTAGCTTACACAAGGTAAACTCACACAAAGCGAAGAGGCAAAGTAATAAAAAAAGCAAAGTAGGGTAGGAGGCGAACGTTAACTTAAAACTCTAGGCTTTGTTTAGTGCCCGAGTTTTTTTTTTGGTGGACCCATTTTGGTTTCCAATACTACTTATTTATTATTATTGTTATTATTATTAGACTCCTGAAAGGCCCCCACCTCACACTAAACCTAACGTTACTGCGCCATATACACACACTTAGTATGTTTAAAGTAGAGATTATCTGATTCATCTAGGATTATAGTCAGTGTATATTAATCATAATGATACACCCTTATTAATATAATTACTATCAGTATTATTAGAGCATCTACTGGGGTTAAGCCTCCCCTGTCTTTAGAAACTAGCGACGCCTCTGTTTCAAACTTTAAACAAGGGTCTTTGAATGCATCACAATTATGTCCTGTGAGATGCAAAAGTGAAACTTAAACATTTTGTCCGATGTTGCCACAAATAGATTTATCTTTTTTTTTAAAACCTTTTTCTATCATCTCCTGGTTGCCAAATGTTGGCGCTGCGTGTAAATGCTTAAAGGTGAGCTTTGATGACCTTATGATGTTTACGAGTGAACACTAAATTGTTCGATGCCGGGTTTACCACTACCAGATGACTCTGGCAATTATTGTTTATTTAAGTCCATGGGAAGTGGATCAGGAGAACACCCTTTGTATGAAGATGAAACTTGGTGCAAATCATTTCAGTATAAAAATTGTTAATTTAAAATACACAGAACTGTAATTTAACATAATACCTGGAAATCCTGGAGAGCCGTTCTTCCCCAGTTTTCCCTCATCTCCCTCTTCTCCGATCTCACCTTGATCTCCTTCATACAAAGAAAGGATTAGCAAACGAACAAAATAAACAAAGCAATTGTGGGCATATTCTAAAATGGAACATCTTTACCGTGTTAACAATACACAATCCAATTTAGACTTTTGTCATTTTGTGTGTAAGTTCTGATGTACACACAGTTTGTTCGTATTAATATTTTCGATTATGCAGTACTTCACAAAAGTTTTAGGCCACAATTAGATATTTTTGCAATACTTTATTGAGCACATATACTGTAACTCAAATATCACTTAGTAGATCTTCAAGGCTAAAAAGTGAACATTGTGTTATTTGTGTTTGTTCATTAGCAGGTTACTTCCTGGTTAAAGAGGATGAAAAACAGACAGGGGTGCCATTGTGATTCTGGTGGATTGGCTGTTCCTTTAATGATATAGTGACCCAAACTGGAATAACAAGCTCCTGTATTAATCACTATCAAAATATAAAGTATTTTTCCTTGGTCCATGTGACACCGATCTACAAAGTTTAGTGGTAATAAGGGCCTGAGCGGGCGATGTAGAACACCACAAGGACCCGATTTAATTTGCAATGATTATTATTATTATTATCATTATTATTATTGTATCATGCATTGAAATTCACTAAATTGGAATCATTTTTTTTTCTTCTGCCAATTGTAGCCTTCCTTTTTATTTATTGTTTTATTATTTCAGAATGACTACTGTGAACATTTTTGTGTAAAACAATAAAAACAAGTGCTGGTCAAAGACTTTTACATGGTAATATATGCCACAGCTATTTCATTTCTAAAACCAAAAGGTCCATTGAACTATTATTTATGAGATCACTGTTGGAGTCAAAAACAAATGAGTTGTACAGTACATGCAAAAGAGGTTTTGGCAAGACGTGATGTCTGATGTGGCTGCCAAGGACACTTTGTAGCCTGGGTGCTGGGCAAAGGCAGGATAGCAACAAACCTGTTTGCATTGGTGCATATTAACGTCACTTTATTATTTTGTACCGGCTTCATATTTCTTCATAAAATTAAACTGTATACTGTTCAGGAATATTACCTTAATGTGGATGTTTCCTATACATTTATAAATGGTTGATTTATATAGGCCAGTAAGGTAAAGTTTTGTACCTGACAAGTTTCGGCTATCTTGCTTCTGCAGCCTTCATCAACCTAAATCAACAATTTATAAATACACATTAGTAGGCTAAATGAACCTTTTCAACGTGTTTCCTATACAGTTGTAACAATACAGTTGTGGTTATAGTTTGCAGCTGTGTAAAACTGCATTCTGTCATACTCAGTGGAGGTTCTTTTTGCCTCTCTTGAGTAAGTAAATAAAAATAATATAAATATAACACATCTCACTTACACTTAGTGTTGTCCCGATACCAATATTTTGGTACCGGTACCTGTACTAAAATTATTTCGATACTTTTCGGTACTTTTCTAAATAAAGGGGACCACAAAAAAGTGCATTATTGACTTTATTTTGACAAAAAATCTTAGGGTACATTAAACATATGTTTCTTATTGCAGTTTAGTACTTAAATAAAATAGTGAACACACATGACAACTTGTCTTTTAGTATTAAGTAAGCAAACAAAGGCTCCTAATTAGTCTGCTGACATATGCAGTAACATATTGTGTCATTTTCCATTGTATTATTTTGTCAAAATTATTAAGGACAAGTGGTAGAAAATTAATTATTAATCTACTTCTTCATTTACTGTTAATATCTGCTTACTTTCTCTTTTAACATGTTCTATATACACTTCTGTTAAAATGTAATAATCACTTATTCTTCTGTTGTTTTGATACTTTACATTATTTTTGGATTATACCACAAATGTATGAATGAAACAACAAAGACTCAGATTTCCCTCGCCCGGACGCGGGTCACCGGGGCCCCCCTCTGGAGCCAGGCCCGGAGTTGGGGCACGATGGCGAGCGCCTGGTGGCCGGGCCTGTCCCCATGGGGCCCGGCCGGGCACAGCCCGAAGAGGCAACGTGGGTCACCCCTCCAATGGGTTCACCACTCATGGGAGGGGCCGTAGAAGTCGGGTGCATTGTGAGCTGGGCGGAAGCCGAAGGCAGGGCACTTGGCGGTCCGATCCTCGGCTACAGAAGCTAGCTCTTGGGACGTGGAACGTCACCTCGCTGGGGGGGAAGGAGCCTGAGCTAGTGCGCGAGGTAGAGAAGTTCCGGCTAGATATAGTCGGACTCACCTCGACGCACAGCAAGGGCTCTGGAACCAGTTCTCTCGAGAGGGGCTGGACTCTCTTCTACACTGGCGTTGCACGCAGTGAGAGGCGACGAGCTGGGGTGGCAATTCTTGTTGCCCCCCGGCTCAAAGCCTGCACGTTGGAGTTCAACCCGGTGGACGAGAGGGTAGCCTCCCTCCGCCTTCGGGTGGGGGGACGGGTCCTGACTGTTGTTTGTGCTTACGCACCAAACAGCAGTTCAGAGTACCCACTCTTTTTGGATGCGCTCGAGGGAGTACTGGAAAGTGCTCCCCCGGGTGATTCCCTTGTCCTACTGGGTGACTTCAACGCTCATGTTGGCAACGACAGTGAAACCTGGAGAGGCGTGATTGGGAAGAATGGCCGCCCGGATCTGAACCCGAGTGGTGTTTTGTTATTGGACTTTTGTGCTCGTCACAGATTGTCCATAACGAACACCATGTTCAAACATAAGGGTGTCCATATGTGCACTTGGCACCAGGACACCCTAGGCCGCAGTTCCATGATCGACTTTGTAGTTGTGTCATCGGATTTGCGGCCTCATGTTTTGGACACTCGAGTGAAGAGAGGGGCGGAGCTTTCTACCGATCACCACCTGGTGGTGAGTTGGCTGCGATGGTGGGGGAGGATGCCGGACAGACCTGGCAGGCCCAAACGCATTGTGAGGGTCTGCTGGGAACGTCTGGCAGAGTCTCCTGTCAGAGAGAGTTTCAATTCCCACCTCCGGAAGAACTTTGAACATGTCACGAGGGAGGTGCTGGACATTGAGTCCGAGTGGACCATGTTCCGCGCCTCTATTGTCGAGGCGGCTGATTGGAGCTGTGGCCGCAAGGTAGTTGGTGCCTGTCGTGGCGGTAATCCTAGAACCCGTTGGTGGACACCGGCGGTGAGGGATGCCGTCAAGCTGAAGAAGGAGTCCTATCGGGTTCTTTTGGCTCATGGGACTCCGGAGGCAGCAGACAGGTACCGACAGGCCAAGCGGTGTGCGGTGTGCGGCTTCGGCGGTCGCGGAGGCAAAAACTCGGACATGGGAGGAGTTTGGAGAAGCCATGGAAAACGACTTCCGGACGGCTTCGAAGCGATTCTGGACCACCATCCGCCGCCTCAGGAGGGTGAAGCAGTGCACTGTCAACACCGTGTATGGTGCGGATGGTGTTCTGCTGACCTCGACTGCGGATGTTGTGGATCGGTGGAGGGAATACTTCGAAGACCTCCTCAATCCCACCAACACGTCTTCCTATGAGGAAGCAGTGCCTGGGGAATCTGTGGTGGGCTCTCCTATTTCTGGGTCTAAGGTTGCTGAGGTAGTTAAAAAGCTCCTCGGTGGCAAGGCCCCGGGGGTGGATGAGTTCCGCCCGGAGTTCCTTAAGGCTCTGGATGCTGTGGGGCTGTCTTGGTTGACAAGACTCTGCAGCATCGCGTGGACATCGGGGGCGGTACCTTTGGATTGGCAGACCGGGGTGGTGGTTCCTCTCTTTAAGAAGGGGAACCGGAGGGTGTGTTCCAACTATCGTGGGATCACACTCCTCAGCCTTCCCGGTAAGGTTTATTCGGGTGTACTGTAGAGGAGGCTACGCCGGATAGTCGGACCTCGGATTCAGGAGGAACAGTGTGGTTTTCGTCCTGGTCGTGGAACTGTGGACCAGCTCTATACTCTCGGCAGGATCCTTGAGGGTGTATGGGAGTTTGCCCAACCAGTCTACATGTGCTTTGTGGACTTGGAGAAGGCATTCGACCGTGTCCCTCGGGAAGTCCTGTGGGGAGTGCTCAGAGAGTATGGGGTTTCGGACTGTCTGATTGTGGCGGTCCGCTCCCTGTATGATCAGTGTCAGAGCTTGGTCCGCATTGCCGGCAGTAAGTCGGACACGTTTCCAGTGAGGGTTGGACTCCGCCAAGGCTGCCCTTTGTCACCGATTCTGTTCATAACTTTTATGGACAGAATTTCTAGGCGCAGTCAAGGCGTTGAGGGGATCCGGTTTGGTGGCCGCAGGATTAGGTCTCTGCTTTTTGCGGATGATGTGGTCCTGATGGCTTCATCCGGCCAGGATCTTCAGCTCTCGCTGGATCGGTTCGCAGCCGAATGTGAAGCGACTGGGATGAGAATCAGCACCTCCAAGTCCGAGTCCATGGTTCTCGCCCGGAAAAGGGTGGAGTGCCATCTCCGGGTTGGGGAGGAGACTCTGCCCCAAGTGGAGGAGTTCAAGTACCTAGGAGTCTTGTTCACGAGTGGGGGAAGAGTGGATCGTGAGATCGACAGGCGGATCGGTGTGGCGTCTTCAGTAATGCGGACGCTGTATCGATCCGTTGTGGTGAAGAAGGAGCTGAGCCTGAAGGCAAAGCTCTCAATTTTCCGGTCGATCTACGTTCCCATCCTCACCTATGGTCATGAGCTTTGGGTTATGACCGAAAAGACAAGATCACGGGTACAGGCGGCCGAAATGAGTTTCCTCCGCCGGGTGGCGGGGCTCTCCCTTAGAGATAGGGTGAGAAGCTCTGCCATCCGGGGGAAACTCAAAGTAAAGCCGCTGCTCCTCCACATCGAGAGGAGCCAGATGAGGTGGTTCGGGCATCTGGTCAGGATGCCACCCGAACGCCTCCCTAGGTGTTTAGGGCACGTCCAACCGCTAGGAGGCCACGGGGAAGACCCAGGACACGTTGGGAAGACTATGTCTCCCGGCTGGCCTGGGAACGCCTCGGGATCCCCCGGGAGGAGCTGGACGAAGTGGCTGGGGAGAGGAAAGTCTGGGCTTCCCTGCTTAGGCTGCTGCCCCCGCGACCCGACCTCGGATAAGCGGAAGAAGATGGATGGATGGATGGATGGATGGACCAAAAATGTAGGTATCAATCCGATACCAAGTAGTTACAGGATCATAAATTGGTCATATTCAAAGTCCTCATGTGTCCAGGGACATATTTCCTGAGTTGATAAACATAATATAAATAAATAAAAAACGAAAGATGTTGTGGTGCCAAAAAATATCGACGTAATCATAGTAGTATCGCTCCTGTACTTGGTATCATTACAGTGGATGTCAGGTGTAGATCCACAACTGCCGTTGGTTTACATTTTGACGCCGGTGAGCTACGGTGTGTAGTGAAGCATGTTTAGCTATTCCTCGTCGTGCAGGGATGATACTTGTAAGAAACTTATTTCATTAGTCGCCATGGAGGCGAGGATTATTAATTTAGAAGTAGCTAAAACACTGCCGACAGAGGCTGGACTTTAGCCGCTAGCTAGCTAGCCATGTCTTAAAGGCCTACTGAAATGAAATTTTTTTATTTAAACGGGGATAGCAGATCCATTCTATGTGTCATACTTGATCATTTTGCGATATTGCCATATTTTTGCTGAAAGGATTTAGTATAGAACAACGTCGATAAAGTTCGCAACTTTTGGTCTCTGATAAAAAAAACCTTGCCCCTACCGGAAGTAGCGTGATGACGTTGTCAGTTGTTCACTCCCTCATATTTTCCTATTGTTTTCAACGCAGCTAGAGCTATTCGGACCATTACCCCATTAATTTGAGCGAGGATGAAAGATTCGTGGACGAGGAACGTTAGAGTGACGGACTAGAATGCAGTGAAATACATATTTTTTTTCGCTCTGACCGTAACTTAGGTACAAGCTGGCTCATTGGATTCCACACGTTCTCCTTTTTCTATTGTGGGTCACGGATTTGTATTTTAAACCACCTCGGATACTATATCCTCTTGAAAATGAGAGTCGAGAACCCGAAATAGACATTAACAGTGACCTGTATCTCCACGACAATACATCGACGAAGCTCATTAGCATTAGCTACGAGCTAACGTGATAGCTACGAGCTAACGTGATAGCATCTGTCTCAAATGCAGATAGAAACAAAATAAATAAATCCCTGACTGGAAGGATAGACAGAAGATCAACAATAGTATTAAACCATGTACATGTAACTACACAATTAATAGATCTCAGCCTGGCAAAGCTTAACAATGCTGTTGCTAACGACGCTAAGGCTAACTTAGCAACTTAGCAACCGGACCTCACAGAGCTGTGATAAAAACATTAGCGCTCCACCTACGCCAGCCAGCCCTCATCTGCCCAGCTCATCAACACCCGTGCTCACCTGCGTTCCAGCGATTGACGGCGCGACGAAGGACTTCACCCGATCATCCGTGCGGTGGCCGGTTAGCATCGGCTGGCGCGTCTGCTATCCAAGTGAGTAATCCTTGTTGTGTTGCTACAGCCGCCGCTATACACCGATCCCACCTACAACGTTCTTCTTTGCAGCCTCCATTGTTCATTAAACAAATTGCAAAAGATTCACCAATACAGATGTCCAGAATACTGTGGAATTATGAAATGAAAACAGAGCTTTTTTGTATTGTATTCAATGGGGTACCAATACTTCCGGTTCAATGATTGACGTCACGCGCATACTCATCCTCCGAAGGCTTTTTCAATCGGAAGTGTGGCGGGAATTTTAAAATTGCACTTTATAAGTTAACCAAGCCGTATTGGCATGTGTTGCAATGTTAAGATTTCATCATTGATATATAAACTATCAGACTGTGTGGTCGGTAGTAGTGGGTTGCAGTAGGCCTGTAAAGCACCTCTTCCTGAGGGCGTTTCAGTGTTACAACTTCACCTAGCGTTAGTTTTTAAGCCAAAATGCGTCCGTTCTCCCTTTTCAGTCTACACACTGTGTGCTTGTAAGTACTCCGTGATTGTGCACTGCGGAACATGCTCCTCTGCTCGTAAACCAGCAATGACATGATGTGACGACGATGGTGCACGGGGGAGTATGGAACCGGTACTTTTCAGAGGCGGTATATTACCAAAAATGGTTCATTAGTATCGCGGTACTATACTAATACCGGTATACCGTACAACCCTACTTACACTATTAAATTACTACTTAACTAACTGCCGCAATCAAAACTGATAGAGTATTATCATCATCGTAATTGTTGTGGCCGGTTTTTTTGAGGGATTCTGAAAGGTTGCTTCACAAGAAAAAGTATGTAGAAGAATGTACTGGTAGAAAAAAACAATAAGGTGACACATCCAACGAGGTGCATAACATTGGAAAAAAGCCTACGTGACGCTGCTGAAAATACGAAAAAACGTGGGCGCTCGACGTCACAGACACATTTTGAGGTCAGTCGTATCTGAGATGCGTCTTGTCTAAATAATCGCTCCAGTATTGTGGCAGCTGTCTAAATACACAAAGTTTCAAAGGGGATTTTTTTTTCAGCACACACAGACACAAACATGGTCTTTACTTCTTAGCTCACTTCCATTACGTCATCTTATGTCACTTTTGCGTCCGCCTGGGCTGAAATGGAAGAAATAAATACTTAACATCACCTGGTGTGCGTTTTTATTAGGTCTGTCCGAACCAGCAGGGGAATGAGCTACTGGATGTCATAAAAGAGAAAAGGCATTCCCTCCAAAAGACTGTGGGTGAACTCGCTGTTAAACTACAGGACATTCCACGCTGGCTACCTTCATCATCAACTCTATAAACTCCTAGAGAATTATTTTGGTGTTTCCTCAGAATTTTCCATTGTGTTTTTCCATTTGACCACTTACTGACATTTACATGACGACCCGCTTACAAGAAGTCTACAAGTTAAATAGCAGTTGGTTAAAAACACATGGGAAAGTATTTATATAGCTAACGCCTATAGTTTGGAATTACAATATAAGATTTTTTAATCTCACATTCACAATGCATAAGTGGTCATATTTACCTTTAGCTCCAGGTATGAAGGAGTTGCTGCAGACGTCTGGAGAGGCAAAAAGGCAGCTGAACAAGGCTGTAAGACAAAGTAACAGCAAGCCTGTTGTGCATCTTCCTGCCATGATCTATCAATAACTCTTATTTTAAAATATTATATTGACTGTGTTGCCTCCTCTGTGCTAGTGTATGCCTTCTGAGAGACGTAACCAAAGGACAGCAGGCCAGTGAAGCACTAATGAGCAGACATGTTGAAAGTAAGAAAACACACAGTAGAATGCACGCACCCACGCTTGTTTACATGCTCTTATCTGCTCCTTGTCATGCTGTCGAGCCACACTTGCCAGGGTCTCACATTCCACGGAGCTCAATTCAAAAACCCATCAAGCTTAAAGGCCTACTGAAATGAAATGTTCTTATTTAAACGGGGATAGCAGGTCCATTCTATGTGTCATACTTGATCATTTCGCGATATTGTCATATTTTTGCTGAAAGGATTTAGTAGAGAACATCGACGATAAAGTTCGCAACTTTTGGTCACTGATAAAAAAGCCTTGCCTGTACCGGAAGTAGCGTGACGTCACAGGTTGAAGAGCTCCTCACATCTGCACATTGTTTACACCAGCAGCGAGAGCGATTCGGACCGAGAAAGTGACGATTATCCCATTAATTTGAGCGAGGATGAAAGATTTGTGGATGAGGAAAGTGACAGTGAAGGATTAGAGTGCAGTGCAGGACACCAGGGTGTATCTTTTTTCGCTCTGACCGTAACTTAGGTACAAGGGCTCATTGGATTCCACACTTTCTCCTTTTTCTATTGTGGATCACGGATTTGTATTTTAAACCACCTTGGATACTTTATCCTCTTGAAAATGAGAGTCGAGAACGCGAAATGGACATTCACAGTGACTTTTATCTCCACGACAATACATCGGTGAAGCACTTTAGCTTCAGAGCTAACGTGATAGCATCGTGCTTAACTGCGGATAGAAACAGAAGAAACATGCCCCTGACTGGAAGGATAGACCGAACCAAACCCTGGACCTGTAACCACACGGTTAATGCTGTCCAGCCTGGCGAAGCATAGCAATGCTGTTGCTAACAACGCCATTGAAGCTAACTTAGCTACGGGACCTCGACAGAGCTATGCTAAAAACATTAGCTCTCCACCTACGCCAGCCCTCATCTGCTCATCAGGACCCGTGCTCACCTGCGTTCCAGCGATCGACGGCGCGACGAAGGACTTCACCCGATCATCGGTGTGGTCGGTGGCTAGCGTTGGATAGTGCGTCTGCTATCCAACTCAAAGTCCTCCTGGTTGTGTTGCTGTAGCCAGCCGCTAATACACCGATCCCACCTACAGCTTTCTTCTTTGCTGTCTCCATTGTTCATTAAACAAATCGCAAAAGATTCACCAACACAGATGTCCAGAATACTGTGGAATTTTTTGATAAAAACAGACGCTGTTTGTATTGGGACACAATGGTGTCCCAATACTTCCGTTCAATCCGTGACGTCACGCGCAAACGTCATCATACCGAGACGTTTTCAGCCGGATATTTCCCGGGAAATTTAAATTTGCACTTTATAAGTTAACCCGGCCGTATTGGCATGTGTTGCAATGTTAAGATTTCATCATTGATATATAAACTATCAGACTGCGTGGTCGGTAGTAGTGGGTTTCAGTAGGCCTTTAAGTCTGAATAGCAAGCTACACTGAGGGACTGCTATAATAAAGATTTGCGTGTAGTAAAACACGGGCAAATTTGATGGCTAACGACGCAAAGCTGATCTACGAAGCATGTAGAGTAGGGGTGTCACACGTACGGCCCGGGGGCCGGATCAGGCCCCCGAACAGGTTTTATCCGGCCCGCGGGATGAGTTTGCCAAGTATAAATATTACCCTGAAAAATTTGAAGGAAAAAAACAACTGTTTTAAATGTGTCCACTGGATGTCGCAATAGCAATTATTTATATATTTGTAGATGATGCTACATATGTACAAAATAAACCACATAATGTTAGTACATCAGTTGAGGAAAATGATCAAACTACATTAATAACATACTGTAATTTGATTTTGATATATATCTTTTTATCTTGATAGATTGAAAATTAACACCAATGAGTTGACTGGTGAACATTATCACATAATTTATTCAGAAAATATAAATAACGACAAATAAAGTATATATACTATTAACCACAACAGGTAATTGTAAAAAACAACAACAACATCATGATTTGTACAATTTCAGAGTGTGCTTCTTCTATTTTTTTTAGCTCTGCAAGATCAAGGAATTCATCATAAGTACATTAAGTTACTCAAGGACATCTACACAAACTGCACTACCACAGTTACGCTGCACAAACCAAGCGAGAAAATCCACATAAAGAAGGGTGTCCGACAAGGCGATACAATTTCGCCTAAACTGTTTACAGCTTGTTTGGAAGGCATATTTCGCTCTCTGGAGTGGGAGGATAAAGGAGTTGATATCAACGGAGACAAATTTAATCATCTGAGATTTGCAGATGACATTGTTGTCTTGGGAGAGCAAATCAGTGAAGTAGAAGATATGCTTAAAGACCTTGCAAATGCCAGCAAATGTTGTGGATTGAAAATGAATATGAAAAAAACAAAAGTTATGGCAAATTCCATGGTACCTCATGGACCTGTGACTGTTAATGGAAATGAAATTGATGAAGTTAATGAATACATCTATCTGGGGCAGAGATTTAGCCTGAAAGAAAAGAGTCAAGAACAGGAGATAGGGAGGAGAATCAGATTGGGCTGGTGCCAATATGGAAAACTGAGCAACATCATGAGAGGAGAAATACCGTTAAGCCTAAAAAGAAAGGTCTTTAATCAATGCGTGTTACCAACCATGACATATGGAGCTGAAACCTGGGCATTGTCAAATAAAATGGAAAAGAAAATAGCAGCAGCACAACACAACATGAAAGAAATATGCTCGGAATCACATATAAAGACAGAAAAACAAATGAATGGGTGAGAAAACAAACGCAAGTCCAAGACATTATGAGAACTATCAAATTCAGTAAGTGGAAGTGGGCTGGACATATCAGTAGAACAGATAATAGATGGACTTCCCTAATGACATCATGGAGACCCATGGATGGGAGCAGAAATAGAGGAAGACCAAGAGTGAGATGGCGAGATGAGATAGACAAATATTGGGGAACAGTGCAGTGGCAGGGAGCAGCTAGAGATCGTTCACTATGGCAGAAACATGCTGAGGCTTTCGTCCAGCAGTGGACTGACAATGGCTGATGATGATGATGATGATGATGATGATGATTCTTCTATTTTTAAACGAAGAAAAACAATCTGAAGTTGTCTTTATTTTAAATTTATTGTACAGTGATTTTACCAGTCCGGCCCACTTGGGAGTAGATTTTTCTCCATGTGGTCCCCGATCTAAAATGAGTTTGACACCCCTGATGTAGAGCTTTGCGTCTCCTAAAGGGGCCTTTTTAATCAAAACCAACTTTTCTTACCTATTAGTGCCTGCTCTTGTGTATTTTGGATCTGCACAAGTCCCGAAAAACTGTGGAGACATTGCCTTCCTTCATACTTCCAGGAAACAAGCTGTTTGAAAATTGCCCCATTGGTGACGCTTATATTAATATTATCCATACAGTATATGGTAGAGATTTACCTAGAGTGTTTTGCGCAAGTCCACCATTTTAGTCCCCGCTGTGGTCAATAAGCTGCTTCTTTTTCTCTATCCTCTTGCTGTGTGGCAGACTGACTCGTACATGCACATGCATCCTCCGCTGTTGCCATTTCTAATACAAACAAGCGGTCACGAGACTCGCTATGCATGCGCTAAAAGCTACAACAAAAGGCGGTTGGTGGGGGTGGGAATGGGGGTTGCGTAGCAGTCATGTAAGGAAGTGTTTTGCTCAGCTCCTCAACAGAGATAACCTTTTTAAATATTTTACCATTAACCGTTGCAAAAACGCATTTGGAAATTGCCCTGACACCGTTGTCCCGTACATTTGCATCACTGGGAAGGAACAGGCCGCAAAAACTCTCGAGCCTGGGATTAAAAGTAAGATCATGAAGGCTATTGCTAGCTCGGAGCAAAAGATACTAGCACACGTTGATTCAAAAACAAAATACCTTTTTTTCTGTCCTGTCCAGCCACTCAGGCAAATCATATTGATAACCTCACTAACAACTTTAACGACGCCCTGCGCGACATCATTGATAGTATAGCACCGTTAAAGCTAAAAAGGGCCCCTAAAAGGCGTACCCCATGGTTTACAGAAGAAACTAGAGCCCATAAATTATCATGTAGAAAGCTGGAACGCAAATGGCGCGCGACTAAACTTGAGGTTTTCCATCAAGCATGGAGTGATAGTTTAATAACTTATAAATGCATGCTTACCTTAGCTAAAGCTAAATATTACTTAAATCTCATCCACCTCAACAAAAATGATCCTACATTTTTGTTTAGTACAGTAGCATCGCTAACCCAACAAGGGACTCCTCCCAGTAGCTCCACCCACTCGGCAGATGACATTATGAATTTCTTTAATAAGAAAATTTAACTCATTAGAAAGGAGATTAAAGACAATGCATCCCAGCTACAACTGGGTTCTATTAACACAGATACGACTGTATATACGACGGATACTGCCCTCCAAAATACTTTCTCTCTCTTTGATGACATAACATTAGAGGAATGGTTAAGATGTGTAAATGGGACAAAACAAACAACATGTTTACTTGACCCATTTCCTGGGAAACTTATCAAGGAGCTTTTTGTATTATTAGGTCCATCCACTATGGGCTGGACTCTCACTATTATGTTAGATCCACTAAGGACTGTACTTAGGGGGGGGGGGGGGGGGGGGTTACCCACATATGCAGTCCTCTCCAAGGTTTCTCATAGTCATTCACATCGACGTCCCTTATGTGGGCTCTGTACCGAGGATGTCGTTGTGGCTTGTGCAGCCCTTTGAGACTTTTGTGATTTAGGACTATATAAATAAACATTGATTGATTGATTGATGGGCAGCACAGTGGCAGAGGGGTTAGTGCGTCTGCCTCACATTACGAAGGTCCTGAGTAGTCGTGAGTTCAATCCCGGGCTCGGGATCTTTCTGTGTGGAGTTTGCATGTCCTCCATGTGACTGCGTGGGTTCCCTCCGGGTACTCCGGCTTCCTCCCACCTCCAAAGACATGCACCTGGGGATAGGTTGATTGGCAACACTAAATTGGCCCTAGTGTGTGAATGTGAGTGTGAATGTTGTCTGTCTATCTGTGTTGGCCCTGCGATGAGGTGGCGAGTTGTCCAGGGTGTACCCTGCCTTCCGCCCGATTGTAGCTGAGATAGGCTCCAGTGCCCCCCGCGACCCCGAAGGGAATAAGCGGTAGAAATTGGATGGATGGATGATTGATTGATTGATGTAGATGCCTATATTTGCAGTACAGTTTACTTTATAAAAGAGAAGTGTGTGATATTTCTCTCATTGCCTTATTTGTATTTGACTTTATTATCGTATTTTTCGGACTATAAGGCGCACTTCAAATTCTTTCATTTTCTCATAAATGGACAGTGCGCCTTATAACCCGGTGCGCCTAATGTACGGAATAATTCTGGTTGTGCTTACCGACCTCGCAGCTATTTTTTTATTTGGTACATGGTGTAATGATAAGTGTGACCAGTAGATGGTAGTCACACATAAGAGATACTTGTAGACTGCAATATGATGCCAGGAAACAACACCAACACTTTTAATGTTCCATTGAAAATAAAGAACATTACACACGACACTCAAAAATCTGTCAAAATGTTTGAGTATGACTTTGAAGCCGCACCGCTTGATGGATTGTCGGCCCATTACGGCTACTGTAGTCAGAGATACAAGTACTACTATGGTGTGTTTATAAGGACCGCTAAATGGCACCTGTTAGCAGACATTATCTGGCGTTTTGTTTGACGATATTATGCAAAACCAACTTTTCTTACTTTATGGTACCTGCTGATGTGTATTTGAGATCTGCATAAGTCCTGAAAATTTGTGCATGTCCGCCACTGTAGTCCGTGCCGGTGCCATAGTCGATAAGCTTCTTCTTTTTCTCTATCTTCTTGTTATGGGACATTCACCCTCTGCCATTTCTAATATAAAGTAGTGTAAAGTTCTTACTTATATCTTGCTATGGAAGCGCTAAAAACTACCAGTATAGTGAGTTTACATTATTCACCCACGGAATTTTAGTTATTAGAGAGTTCCGGTCAGACGGTTTTTCACGGTACACATTGTTATTGCACTAGTGATCCACGGATGAGGAGATGCTGCTCCGTTGTTGATTTAAGTAAAGTCTGAATGTCGTTAAAACAGTTAGCTCCATCTTTTGACGCTTCTTCCACTCCCATCCTTGCTACAACAAAGATGATGGAGAAAAGACGCTGCCGAAGGTGAGTCACGTAAATAAGACCGCCCACAAAACGGCGCATCCTGAAGCGACTGTCAGAAAGCGACTTGAAGATGATCTGTAAAACATAATCTATGCAACATTTTGAGCAAAGAACCACCATTACATGTTATGTAGACCACAAGAAAGTGTTTTCAATTTAGAAAAAAAATAAATATATATATAACCCCTTTAATACTCCCTATAATCCGGTGCGCCTTTTGTATGGAAAAAAAACCTGATTAGACCCGCCCATCGGCAGTGCGCCTTATAATCCGGTGCACGCTATGGTCCGGAAAATACGGTGAATGGATTTATTTACGACAGAGAAACAGCAATAACAACACAGAACAACATCAGCAAATAGGATATGCACATATATGATACGAAAAGTGATAGCAAAGAAGCAGTTAGTGAAGTAAATATTATTAACACAGAAATGACAATGAAGATTATTGCACTACAAATGGAGCAATAAAAATACCAATAGAAGGAGGGGCCTGATGTAATAATCTCTTTAGATGCGGAAAAGGTATTCAACCACATTAAATGGGAGTACCTTTTTGCCTTTCAAAAGAAATTCAACTTTGGCTCCTAATTTCAAAAATGGATTCAGACACTGTATTTCTCCCCATGGCGGCAGTGCGTACAAACAATGTTGACTCAGACTTTTTTGACCTGCGCAGGGGTTGCAGACAAGGATGTGGCCTCGTTCTCGATCTGTTTGACTTGGCCATCGAACCACAGCTGTAAGAATAGATAATGAAGTCATGGGGATTTCTGGGGCCGAAGAGCTTATTGTTTCCAATTAATAACACTGCCTGTGACTTTACATTTTCCCCTTTTAATTACAGAGTTATGCTTTTAGATATTATGTCACCCATACACTGGCAGAACAAAGCGGCCATAATTTCGATACGCTGTTAGAATATACATCAGAGGACTTTAAAAAGTGGACAATGTTAACATGTCTGTCAAAATGTCTGTTTTGCCAAAATTCATCCACCTCTTTCAGATGATCCCCATTTTTTTTTAACAATGTTGACTTTCAAAGAGTTAGACAAATTGATAGCAACATTTATTTGGAATAATTCTAATCCTAGAATTAAGAAAATGTACTTAGAGGTGCCAAGGGAAGCAAGTAGACTCGGGCTACCCAGTTTAAAATTTCTCTTATTGATGCATTTGATGGTGAGGAATGTGAAAATTGGACACGAGTTAACATCTAACTCACTTTTTCAGCAGGTGAGATACTTATCAAATGTCCAATTGGAGGTGATCTATCTCAAATATGTGTGTGTGTGTGTGTGTGTGTGTGTGTGTGTGTGTGTGTGTGTGTGTGTGTGTGTGTGTGTGTGTGTGTGTGTGTATATATATATATATATATATATATATATATATATATATATATATATATATATATATATATATATATATATATATATATATATATATATATATATGTACATATATATATATATATATATATATATATATATATATATATATATATATATATATATATATATATATATATATATATATGTACATATATATATATATATATATATATATATATATATATATATATGTACATATATATATATATATATATATATATATATATATATATATATATATATATGTACATATATATATATATATATATATATATATATATATATATATATATATATATATATATATATATATATATATATATATATATATATACATTTTTTTTTTTTTCTTTCTTAAAGTTCAGAATATTTTTTTCACACCCTCATTATCCAATAACGCATTCAAAATTTGGCATAATAAAGGTTGGAATAATACAGGTTTTGCAGTCAACTGTTCTCAGACGACAAGTTTAGTTCTTTCAACATTTTACTAAGAGGCTACAAAATACCAGCTACACACTATAGGTACATTCAACTATGTTGTCTGTGAAAATTGACAAAAACAAAAACTACAACAAAGATTGCGAGGAGAAAATTCTGTCTAAGTGGAGCCACGGGAACAAGACCTCCCACAAAACGGAGAAAGCGGCTTAAAAAAAGTCTGTAAAACAAACTATATGCAAAATTTAGACCAGAGAACCACCATTACTTGTTATGTAGACCACAAAGGTTTTTTTAAATGTAGAAAAAAGCATAATATGAGCTCTTTAAGTTAACCAAATAAGAAGCGCAATCCTTTTGGTGTGTTTGTCTTCATGAATATGCAACATATATGCTGATCATCGGAACGCCCACAATACTGGGAGGAGAAAATGCAAATATAATTATTTAACACATGCAGTGTGATTTGTCAAAACTAAAACTGGTCTGCGTCCACTGTATATTTAATATGTCTAAAAAGGACGTGCAAACTGGCAGTGGCGCAGACATATCTGTGATAAAGGAGGCGATCTTACTGCAGCTCCGTCCTACGTTTGCTTGTCAACATACAGCATATGGACTTTCACAAAGAATTTGTCTGTTATGCAAAATAATTTTACAGCTGCTGGATGACTAAGGGGCCTGATTAAAACATAATAAATGATAAATGGGTTATACTTGTATAGCGCTTTTCTACCTTCAAGGTACTCAAAGCGCTTTGACAGTATTTCCACATTCACCCATTCACACACACATTCACACACTGATGGCGGGAGCTGCCATGCAAGGCGCTAACCAGCAGCCATCAGGAGCAAGGGTGAAGTGTCTTGCCCAAGGACACAACGGACATGACTAGGATGGTAGAAGGTGGGGATTGAACCCCAGTAACCAGCAACACTCCGATTGCTAACACGGCCACTCTACCAACTTCGCCACGCTGTCCCTAAAACAAATACAAATGATGCGCTTTGGATGTATTTAAAGTTTTAGTTTTTTATACATATATAAAAAAACGTATTGCGATATGCATTTTCTTGTGTCTAGAACATTCCAGCTCACGCTTGCATTTAGTGCTGGCTTCTCCCAGGGCGCACCTTCAGGGCACTAAAAAAGGGGATTCCAATGTAGATGCACTGCAGAACTGCTTCTAAAATGCCTATAAAAAGTGGTACATATTTGTCTGCTACATGTTTCAAAACAAAGCAAAATGCTACAGGCGAGATAACATGAATGTACAGTAAATAGGTGTTTGTTTGTTTTTAAATCCTTTTGCATATGTAGTTGATCACACCCAACACGGCCACAAATAGTACACGCTATTTCAGCGTTTCTCAAAGTGTGGGGCCCGCCCCACTGGTGGGGCGCGAGGAACGGGAAAAAATGTCACTTTAAATTTATTTTTTTTAAATTATATTCTTAGATTTTTTTTTTTTACTATGCTTTCATTTTCTATACACACTGTAAATCACTTTGTGATTCTGTCTGTGAAATCCGCTATATAAATACATGTAAATTACTTATTTTTCCTGTAGGCTTTAAGGTAGGAGCGAAAGTTTGACAGACAATAGCAACAGTAACTAATGTGGGCGGGGCGAAGCGGAAGCTTTGTGAATGGCGAGTCACTGTGCGAGGATTTGCTGTTTTGCAAATACATAAAAAATAGAGCCACTGCTGATGAGCTGTTCAAGATAATGGACAGTTTCCTCAAAGAACACGACCTTAAATGGGAAAACTGTGTGGGCTTTTGCTCTGATGGCGCACAGACCATGGCAGGGTCAAGAAACGGGCTGCAGGCTCTAATAAAGAGGGTTGCGCCAAATGCGCATTGGACACACTGTGTCATTCACCGGGAAGCACTCGCGTCAAGGCAGCTCAGCCCCGAACTCAATGAGGTTTTAACAGTGGCAGTGTCAAGCCTGCAACCCCGATTTGAAAAGCTGTGCAGTGCAAAACAGGCTCATTGCAGCTGTCACGCCAAATGTCTTCCCCCTACAAAAATCCCCCCCCCAATTTACTTCCGTGGTCATGTTTCCTATTACGTCATTGACAACGATCGATAGCACGTCGGCTTTGACTGCCCGTCGCTGGAAGGATACTTCGTCTTTGACAGCTGCTGGAATCTGAAGAAATCGATTATTGTTTTTTTTTGTACAGGCGCGAAAGAGGACAGTCGCGTGCCGGTTAAGGACCCCCGGCAACTTTGTGATTTTATTGGACGCAGCCCCGGAAGTAAATGGGGGTGGGGGGGAGGTTTTTGTAGGGGGGAGGTTTTTGTAGGGGGAAGAAATTTGGCGTGACAGCTCCTCCTTTTTTTGCAAAGATTGCAAATGGGCACTTTTATTTGATTTATTTTTGAACTTGATGCAAGTTATTTGATTTATTATTGAACTTGATGCAAGTTATAACACTTTTATTTGATTTATTATTGAACTTGATGCAAGTTATAACACTTGTTTTGATTTATTATTGAACTTGATGCAAGTTATAACACTTTTTTTTTATTTATTATTGAACTTGATGCAAGTTATAACACTTTTGTTTTATTTATTATTGAACTTGATGCAAGTTATTTTATTTATTATTGAACTTGATGCAAGTTATACCACAGCTGCACAGTTATTTCATTTATTATTGAACTTGATGTTATTTTATGTTATTGAGTTTGAATGTATACAACTTGATGTTACTTGATCCATCCATCCATCCATTTTCTACCGCTTATTCCCTTCGGGGTGATGTTTCTTGATGTTCAATAAATTTGAAAATGTTAAGCTTGGCACTAGCGTTCTGTTGGGGCGATGGGGACAGATGGGGCTTGAAAACTCCCCCTTGTCCAAAGTGGGGAATGACAAAAAAAGTTTGAGAACCATTGCGCTATTTTATAGTTAACACACACTGTTTAGAGCGTGGCATTTGGATCTTAGTAGATCAGGGCCTTTGCGTGTATATCTTCATGTACATGCATTATATATGCAATTTATCTAAACATTCACAATACTGGGAGGGGGATATGCAAATATTATCATTTAGTGTTCGAAATGTAATTTATCAAGCCTAAAACTGTCTTGCCTCTATATTTAACTTGTTTGGAATGTACGTGCCGAATGCCACAGTTCTGCACAAATGACCATGAGAAAAGAGGTGATTGCGCTATAAAGACGGACCATGGAGAGCGAATACTGTCCGTGTGTGTGTTAACATTTCAGAAATAAAGCATTCTAGACATATCGTCTAATACCTTCACAACACGTCTCCCAGAGTGCACCCTCTGCGTGCTAAAATATAGGTTTTGTTGTCAAGATCGACCTATAGCCCAGAAAAGAAGGTGCAAGTTGTATTTGTGTGCTGCTATTTGAACAATACAACAAACCAGACCAGATTGTGGCATATGAATGTGTAGGGACAAGAGTGTCTCCATGGCCACGCAAAATCGTCGTTTAAAAGGGGCGGTCTGCACCACTTTTTCACTTGTTATCAATTGTTCACGCAGGCTTAGTAGATCAGCTGTAGCATGTCCACTATTAGTACATACAATTTTATTTATTTCTTTATTTTATTTATAGTGTTTCAGTGTATCCATAATGAAATAGTTTTGTTTTTTTTAAATAAGAAAAAGACCAGAATATAAATGCATTATTTATTATGAGGCATTGGAATTTGACTAAATTCATTTGGTTGACGACATGGAAAAATTGTTGTTATCGTTCAATCTTTTTAATCGCATAGTTAAGACTGAATTGACATGACTTCTAAACAATGTAATGATCAAATACGACAGTCAATTATTATGCCCATCCTTATTTATTACATTGAATTTGATAAGTATAACACTGCTTTAATACAGTATCTTTGTCAGAAAATCTCATGTACAGTAGGTGCTTTTTAAACTAGAGCTCTAGAGAATGTCTATGGATGCTCTCATTCTTCCAAGTCATTGTATTCTCAGGGCATTCAACCGAACGCAACTGGACTGTTTGGTTTGTCTTAGAAGTTGTTTCGTCTCTCATCCAAGTAGGCTTCTTCAGTTCATGCTTAGATTAATCAGATCTAGTCTAATTAGTTCGATCTGACAATCTACACTACCGTTCAAAAGTTTGGGGTCACCCAAACAATTTTGTGGAATAGCTTTCATTTCTAAGAACAAGAATAGACTGCCGAGTTTCAGATGAAAGTTCTCTTTTTCTGGCTAATTTTAAGCGTTTAATTGACCCCACAAATGTGATGCTCCAGAAACTCAATCTGCTCAAAGGAAGGTCAGTTTTGTAGCTTCTGTAACGAGCTAAACTGTTTTCAGATGTGTGAACATGATTGCACAAGGGTTTTCTAAACATCAATTAGCCTTCTGAGCCAATGAGCAAACACATTGTACCATTAGAACACTGGAGTGATAGTTGCTGGAAATGGGCCTCTATACGTCCAATGTAGATATTGCACCAAAAACCAGACATTTGCAGCTAGAATAGTCATTTACCACATTAGCAATGTATAGAGTGTATTTCTTTAAAAGTTAAGACTAGTTTAAAGTTATCTTCATTGAAAAGTACAGTGCTTTTCCTTCAAAAATAAGGACATTTCAATGTGACCCCAAACTTTTGAACGGTAGTGTAAGTCTAATTGGTTTAGTTTGTCTTAGAACATTTTCTGTGTCTCAACCAAGTAGCCTTCACCAGTTTATGCTAATAGACTTAGATTGGTCAGGTCTAGTCTAATTGGTTGAATCTGATCAATCTTAATTTAAAGGGTTTATCTCTGTCCAATCTAAGTCTGAGCATGAACGTATGAAGCCTACTTAGATGGGAGGCAAAACGTCTTCTAAGACAAACTGCACAGTCCAGTTACGATCGATTGAATGCCCTGAGAAGCTTTAGAGAACATGTGTCCAATTTACATTAAGTTTATACTTTCAAATTGGCCCAATGTTTTAATGAATGCTGGCACTGTTATCCTTGAGGTGACATGTCTGTTAACATTCTATAAAGCCAATTCATGCATTTCCATCATGAAAATTGCTATCCATGAAAGGTAGCAGACATGCCTAGTGAGGGACTTTGCTGACTGGTGCCACAGGAACCTCTTGCAGCTCAATCCGTCAAAGACCAAGGAGCCGGTCATTGACTTTGGGAGGTCGAGTCCAAGGTCACAACCTATTGTGATCGAGGGAGTCGAGGAACAGACCGTGTACTCATTCAAGTACCTCGGGGTGTGGGTGGACAATAAGCTGGACTGGACTGTTAACACGGACCACTTGTACAGGAAAGGACAGAGCAGGCTATACTTCCTGAGGAGGGTGCGCTCCTTCAACATTTGTAAAAAACTTGTGGATGTACTACCAGTCTGTGGTTGCCATTGTTCTGTACTAAATCGTAGTGTGCTGGGGGGGCAGTACATCTAAGAAGGACAGCTCCAGACTGGATGAACTGATCAGGCGGGCCGGTTCTACGATTGGAATAAAACTGGACTCACTGGTGACGGTGGCAGAGAAGAGGACTGTGGAAAAACTAGTGAGCATCCTGGATGATGCCAGTCACCCTCTGCATACCGTTGTCAGTAGCCAGAGGAGCCTGTTCAGTGCTAGACTGCTTCATCCCAAGTGCAGGACTAATAGAATCAAAAACTCCTTTGTCCCACACGCCATTAGACTGTACAACTCCTCTCTGGGGGGGAGGGAGGGTACTCTGATGACAGGGGATGCAAAACAATAACAGTGCAATACTTTTTCACAACATAGTCACTACTGCCTAGTTTCCCTTTTTATATTCTTATTTTACTGTTATATTTTTATTCTCATTGTTGCTTTTTATTTTTATTCTTGGTGTAATATTTTTCTATTTTGTTTCTATTTATACCCCCATTATTTACTTTTTACTTTTTAAATTATATCTCAATTCTGTACACTGCTGCTGGAATTTTAATTTTCCTGAGGGAACTCTCCTGAAGGAATCAATAAAGTACTATCCATCTATCTATTTATCTATGTTTCTGACAACACCCACAATCTTTGCAAGCAAAAATTGCTTGGCATATGTTGCTTGAACACACATATGAGACCTACGTTTGCTAAGATTAGAAGAGAGGATGGGAATAAAATAAAGAGATACAAAGGGGAGTTCATAAAAAAGTCTAATTAGAGAAGATGAAACTTGGAAAGGAGAGAGAAAGGAACAAAGAACACGTTTGGAAGAGAAGTGGTTAGGGCTGCATGTTAAACTAAAAAAATATGAACTTTACTTTCTAAATCTCCTTTTGTGACATTATCAAGGGCATTCACATGCTCTGGGGTACAGCAAGGTTGATGCTTTCAATGCAGTATTAATGAGAAATAAAACACATCTCTTAAAGTCAATTGCTCCCTGAGGGACTGAGTTTGGTAATCAAGACATTAGAACACAGCTCTTTGAATTTGAGCTCGCTGCTTGTTTCATTGCCTGTGTTATGCTTGGCATTTGTTAATGTTATTTGTATTTGCAGACAAAAATCTGCCGAATACCGGTGGACCGGTTGGGAAATGACAAAACATTTTTGTTTTCAGTTATGGAACAACTTAATTGAACTATTGCACACATTGTGCTCTTGAGAGGAAATGATACAGGCCTGTTACATGTCAGAGTTATTCAGTCATCACTTCTTCATGCTGATAGTTGTGTTTGTTTCTTTTAGTTAATACCGAAACTCAGTTTATGTCTCATACAGACAAATGCTCGAAAACAATTTGGGTTTATTCTCTTGATAAGTAACATGGATAGAGTCCGACCAACGTTTGTTTTGGCATCAACTAATGTTTTTTTTAAAGCTTTGAAGACTTTAGTATATCATTTCGGCTGTGGAATTCGTGGATTTCAAAACCTGTGTTCTTTGGTTCAGCAAATCTTTTATGGTCCTGGCTTTCAGCTGGCTGGTTGGGGAGAGAAGACTTGCTGTGAGGAACAACCAAAGCCAAAAACATGCCTTTTTGCGGCCAACACAGTGCATGCTAAACTCTCACAAATACAACATTTAAGTATACATTCTAATCCATGTCATTTGTAAAAAGTATGTACTTTTTTTAATTTTTTTTTTATAATGTCCTGCCCAGCTTCTCGGGCAAATCATATAGCAGATGTAGATGCCCATATCGGCTGTTCAGATTTACTTTACAAAAGAGAAGTGTAGGATACTTCTCTTGTTGCCTTACTTGTATTTTGACTTTATTAAATGTATTTATATTATCATTTGGTGCAGCCGGGCCGGAGCAGGAGGGGATAGAAAGAGAGAAAAAGGAAGACAGAGGGGGGAATTGTGGGGACAAGAGGGGGATTAGACAGAGAGACAAAAACAACAACAGCAAACACAACAACAACAACAACAACAGAGCAACATCAGCAAATACTACATGTACAAATATGATGGTAAAAGTAATAGCAAATAAGCAGTTAGCGAAAATTTAAAAAAAAAAAATACAGAAATGACAATGAGCATTATTACACTAAAAATGGAGCAATATGAATACCAATAGAAATAGTGCTATTGATAATAAACAATACCAGTACTTTACCTTTATTATCAACAACACAATTGTTCAAATGCAACAATACATATACATAATGATAACTTGAGATACGAAAGAATGCAGAAAAATGGAGGGGAAGAAAGAGAAGCAACCTTAACCTAGGGCAACAACGTTAATATATGTTTGATGAAACGTGATTATGTGCATGAGTGTATGTGTGCATATGTACTTGTATATGTACTGTATGTGTATGTGTGCTTGTATAGTGAATGTATATGTACAGTATGTGTATATGTGTGTACAGCGAATGTATATGTACAGTATGTGTATACAGTATGTGTGTTTGAACAGTGAATGTATATGTACAGTATGTGTAAATGTGTGTTTGTACAGTGAATGTATATGTACAGTATATGTATGTGTGTGTTTGTACAGTGAATGTATGTGTAGTATGTGTATGTGTGTGTTTGTACAGTGAATGTATATGTACAGTATGTGTATATGTATGTTTTTACAGTGAATGTATATGTACAGTATGTGTATACAGTATGTTTGTATAATGAATGTGCGTGTGGATGTACGAACTTTGAGTGTGTAAATATGTACTGTATTTATTTGTATATGTATGTGGGAGCGTAGGTACCTATGTATGTCTGTATGTATGTGTGTGAGTATATGTGAATTTGCATGTACAATACATTTGACTCCCAGTGTGTGCGGGAGCCAGAGTACGGCCCCAGCCTCCCCGAGAACCCATCCCACAAACAGTAGGTGTGGTGCCCAGGGAACCAGGGGCCACCGCCCCCACGCAGCCAAGCCGGACAGCGACAGGAACCCCGGAGCCTGGCCCACCGTGCCGCCCACAAGGGCCAGCAGCAGGCCGCAGACAGACGCACCCGGCAGAGGACAAGGCACGAGAAAAACAGGGGGCAGCCAGACCCCAAGCCAGCGAGAGACCACACCCCACACGGACAGAAAGGCGGGACGCCCCGCCCGAGGGGCCCGGAGACCCCCCGCAACCGGACGGGAAGACCGCCCCCGCCCCACCGGCAACAGGGCCCCCACGAGCCCCCCCACCCCCGGAGAGCGCGGCGAGGCCAGCCCACGGCCACCCCACCCAAGCCGGCCGCCACAGGACCACCCAGCACGGGGCCACAGGAACCACCCACCCCACCCGCAGGGACCCCAACGATGGAGATGGAACAACCAGCAACCGCCCCGCCGAGTCCCCCCCACCTGAGGTAGGGGAATAAATAAATAAAATAAATAAATACATAATAATAATAATAATAATAATAATAATATTAATAAAATATATTTTAAAAAAAAAAGGAAAAAAAAATAATTTTTTTTTATCTATTTATAAAAAAAAAAAAAAAATAAATAAATAAAAAAAGAATTAAAAGAAGATCACAGACATGCTGACACACAAGGTCGCTACCCCAACAACTGGCCAACTCGCAGCACCTCGGAATACCCTGCAGCACCAAGCCACCACAGTAGACGCAGGGACCAGACCCAGCAGGCCCCAACCAAGACGGGCACCCGGAAGGGATGGACGGCGGGACCCAGGAGCTCCAGACACGCAGTCCGGATGCAGTAGCCTGAGGCGCCGACCCCCACCCGACAGGCAGGCCCAGAACGTACCCCCAGAAATATACATACATATATATATACATACACATAAACATACACATGTACACATACACATGCATACACATACACATATATATACATACATACATACATACATACATACATACATACATACATACATGCTTACATACATACACACACACACATACATACACACAGTTTGTCAGCCCCGACAACCACCACGCGCGCGCGCTGCCACCAGTCACAACATCAGCCACCCCCCTGCACCAGACCCAGCAGCCACGGGCGCCCACACCACAAACAAACGGCAGCAGAAACAGCAGCCACAACACCCCCAGACAGCCAGCACCACCCAATCAAATCAAAGCGATCAAAAAAAAAAAAATGCGACCGGCAACCACACGCCAACAGGATCACAGATACCAGCCAGCGCCAGCCCGCCAGCAAGCCCAAACGCCAACACGCAAACAACAGACACCAACCCCCCCCCCGCCAAAAGACCCCACCACCCCAACCCAAACCCGCACAAACACACCACCGCCCAAACAACCGAGACACAGTATCCAGACCAGACACGGGCGGCGCGCCGCCACCACATCAAGTCGCCAACAGAGACCCCACAGCGCAAGGTCGGGCCACACGGGCACGGACCCCACCCAACAGGAAGCGAGACCCGCGCGACGCCACACACAATTAAATAATAAGATTAAACAAAAATAACAATAATTTAAAAAAAATAAATGATAATAATAAAATGAAATACAAATTAAATTAAAAATAACAAATACAAATAATTAAATAAAATAAAGTAAGTAAATAATAAAAATTATTTTAAAAAAAATAAAATAAAAAATAAATAAATAAATATATATATATACATATATACATACATATACACACACATACACATACACATACATACATACACACATACACACATACACACATATATATATATATATATATATATATATATATATATATATATATATATATATATATATATATATACATATATATACACATTAAAAAAAAAATAAAAAAATAAAAAAATTAATAAAAGCCTGGCAGGCCACCAGAACGCAGTCCCCGGAATCCGCGCCGGCCGACGAGGCAATGAGGGGTGCGCCGAACCCCAACCCCCCCCACATGCATGTGTACAAGGCCCCCAGAGTGTCTACTGTGTAGTTAAAATTAGGAGGTCAGCCATTACAGCCGACCTCCAGTCCCTATTGATGCGTGTACTGTAGCGTGAGTGAGATATGTATGCTTGTGGGAACTAATAATGCGATTAAAATTGGGGGACATCAAGGTCTTGGTGGGTCCCAACCAAGCCGAGCCCTCCAAATCCTAAGTGTCTAATATGCAGCTAAGATTGAGGGATGGACGAGCAGGGGACAAGACAGGAGGACCGGAGCCCCATAGGAGGCATCCTCAACCCCCCGCCATGCCTCCCCGCAGGACAATCCCCCAAAGTCCTATATTTGTGTGACTGTGTGTGCTATAAGTAGGAGGAGTAGAGGGCCCGGACACCCCCCCCAGTCCATGCGGCCGACAACCAGGAACTACGGCCAGGAAGCCGCCCCCCCCCCACGGCCCGTGACCCACACCAGACCACTTTAGCGTGACGTCACGCGAGCCCACCCCCGCCAAACAAAGCCAGCCCCCGCCCGCCCCAACCCAACCCCGCAGAGCCCATACCAGCAACCAAACGCAGAAAAACTGCACAGCCCCATGCCCAATGCAAACACCGCGTCCCGGCCATCCACACAGCAACGCACCCATACGAGTTCCGGCCAGGGGATGGTGCCCCCCAACTGGGGAAGAAGTCAATGCACCCCGTCCGCACGCCAGCCCCCAAACCAGCCGGCAAGCCAACGCCAGCCAGCCCCCACAACCCCACAAGCGCACAGATACCAGCCACAGTCCCCCAATCACTCCAACCCAACACAGCGACGCCAACCGCCGGCAGTACCACAGCAACCATCACCACCACCGCCCGTCCGCAGTACAAACACCTGCGGCCGCCGAAACCTGAAACAAAAAAAAAAGCGACCTACCCCGTAAACCACAACAACGCACACCCCCAGCTACCACAGAGGCCGCCAACCCACCTACCCCAACTCATCCACATACAGGCCAATCGATCCACCGGACATCCACACCCATACACACACCTACACATACATACACACATACATACACACATACACATATACATACATATACACACACACACACACACACACACACACACACACACACACACACACACACACACACACACACACACACACACACACACACACACACACATATATACACCCACATACATATACATATGCACACATATACACACACATACATACACCAAAACAAAACAAAAACAAAAAAAACAAATATAAAAAATTAAAATAAAAATAAAAATAATAATAATAATAATAAATAAAATAAAATAAACCCTTTAAATAAAATAAAATAAAAATAAACATGAGGCCTGGTTGCCAACAGTGTCCAGCGCCACCAAACCCCGCAGCCATACCCGCACGTCCAGGCTCCCCCGCCCACCACCCACCAGGCACCCCATCCGGCAAAAAGCCATAAGGGCCCAGCCCCGCACCCACAGCCGGCATGCCATGGCATCTCTGCAGGCCTGGTGCCGCGATCAGCAATGCACACCGGGGCAGCGACACACACACATGTACCTACATACATACACACAGATTCCACCATACATACATACAAAAGTACACACACACACACACACACACACACACACGCACCTATATATACATGTATATAATTTAACAGAATAAATAAAATGTATTAAATAGATAATTAAAAAAAATATATATATAAGTATATATATAAATAAAATTAATAAATAAATAAGGGCGGAGTAAAACACAGGAGGGAGACCCCCGCAGGGCAGTAAAAAGTATGTACTTGATGGTGGTACCTTGGTTTTTGGCAGTAATTCGTTCCAAAATGACGAAAAACCGAATTGTTCGAAAATTAAAACAATTTTCCAATAAAAAATACTATCATCATTTTTATGTTTATTAAAGACTATTGTTGGCAAAGACAGCAAAGAGCAGAGCGAGAAGAGGGAAATAGAAAGCCAAGCAAACACAATCTTCATACTTTTCTACAAGTTATTTCTTGAATTCAATAGTGTTTCTCAACTTATTTATGAAAGTGCTAGCTCTACTAACTTTTCGCAGTTGTACCCAACAAAACAAGCACAGAGACTAAGGGCCTGAGTTACCAAGATCCAAATACCGAGCGCTAAACAGCGTGTTCAAAAAATAAAATAGCTTGTACTAGGGTTGTCCCGATACCAATATTTTGGTACCCGTACAGGTACAAAAGTATATTCCGATACTTTTCTAAATAATGGGGACCACAAAAAAATGACATTAGTCATATTTAAAGTCCTCATGTGTCCAGGGATGCATTTCCTGAGTTTATAAACATAGTATGAATTTTAAAATAAGGAAAAAAGATTTAGTGATGATAAACATTTTCGATGTAATCATAGTAGTAGACAAGATACGCTATTGTACTTGGTATCATTACAGTGGATGTTAGGTGTAGATCCACCCATGGCATTTGTTTACATTCAGGAGCGCTATCTTTTGTTACAATTGATAAAAAATGCAAAAGTAGCGCATATCGCCTTAAGTTAATGGGGTTTTGCGTGTACAGAGGACACTTCGATTAAGACATTCCTCTATTTGCAACCTTTTTGGTTTACAAACTTTAAGATCATGCCAGACGACTCTGTGTGCGAACAATGTCTCTGTGTACGAACGCTCAATTAATTCACTTTGAATTCCGCTGCCAACCATTTTGTGCCTGCTTGTATTGAAGGGACTGAAGAAGCTAGCTTCATATCACAGCAATTTTTTAATTGTGATGAGAACGGACAATTCTGGAAAAATAAGCCAAAGCAGACATATTTCACAGCAGAGGCTGCAACACGTGCCAAAGTAGTTGGGAAAGGGCATGTTCACCACTGTGTTACATGGCCTTTCTTTTTAACAACACTCAGTAAACGTTTGGGAACTGAGGAGACACATTTTTTAAGCTTCTCAGGTGGAATTCTTTCCCATTCTTGCTTGATGTACAGCTTAAGTTGTTCAACAGTCCGGGGGTCTCCGTTGTGGTATTTTAGGCTTCATAATGCGCCACACATTTTCAATGGGAGACAGGTCTGGACTACAGGCAGGCCAGTCTAGTACCCGCACTCTTTTACTATGAAGCCACGTTGATGTAACACGTGACTTGGCATTGTCTTGCTGAAATAAGCAGGGGCATCCATGGTAACGTTGCTTGGATGGCAACATATGTTGCTCCAAAACCTGTATGTACCTTTCAGCATTAATGGCGCCTTCACAGATGTGTAAGTTACCCATGTCTTGGGCACTAATACACCCCCATACCATCACAGATGCTGGCTTTTCAACTTTGCGCCTATAACAATCTGGATGGTTCTTTTCCTCTTTGGTCCGGAGGACACGACGTCCACAGTTTCCAAAAACAATTTGAAATGTGGACCCGTCAGTCCACAGAACACTTTTCCACTTTGTATCAGTCCATCTTAGATGAGCTCTGGCCCAGCGAAGCCGATGGCGTTTCTGGGTGTTGTTGATAAACGGTTTTCGCCTTGCATAGGAGAGTTTTAACCTGCACTTACAGATGTAGCGACCAACTGTAGTTACTGACAGTGGGCTTCTGAAGTGTTCCTAAACCCATGTGGTGATATCCTTTACACACTGATGTCGCTTGTTGATGCAGTACAGCCTGAGGGATCGAAGGTCACGGGCTTAGCTGCTTACGTGCAGTGATTTCTCCAGATTCTCTGAACCCTTTGATGATATTACGGACCGTAGATGGTGAAATCCCTAAATTCCTTGCAATAGCTGGTTGAGAAAGGTTTTTCTTAAACTGTTCAACAATTTGCTCACGCATTTGTTGACAAAGTGGTGACCCTCGCCCCATCCTTATTTGTGAATGACTGAGCATCTCATGGAATCTACATTTATACCCAATCATGGCACCCACCTGTTCCCAATTTGCCCGTTCACCTGTGGGATGTTCCAAATAAGTGTTTGATGAGCATTCCTCAACTTTATCAGTATTTATTGCCACCTTTCCCAACTTCTTTGTCACGTGTTGCTGGCATCAAATTCTAAAGTTAATGATTATTTGCAAAAAAAAAAATGTTTATCAATTTGAACATCAAGTATGTTGTCTTTGTAGCATATTCAACTGAATTTGGGTTGAAAATGATTTGCAAATCATTGTATTCCGTTTATATTTACATCTAACATAATTTCCCAACTCATATGGAAACGGGGTTTGTATATACGGCATATTCATGAAGATAGACACGCTGTATGGATTGCACGCCTTTTTTTGCTCACTTAAGAGACGCAATCTTCTGCGCATGAGCGCAGTAGTTTAGCTTTGTGTGTGCTATCAGTTTTGCACATGTTTTAGTACAGGCAAACCTTTAGTAGATCAGGGTCTAAGTGACCAATACGTGGGATTCTTTGTTTGGGCATTCCATTACTCGCAATGATAAAATACTGTAGTTACATTAAATGCATTAAATGCCAAGTTTGGTCACACAATAATTTGGACTGTAAATAGGGTTAAAATCTTAACAGGTTTTGTCAAAAACCATATCATACAAAAAGTGAAGTGTATAAAAAACGAGGCACCACATGTATTCTGTTTATGTGCATTCAAAATTTGCTTTAGTTGCTTTTTACATAACAGTAACTTAGAATTAATTGTGTAGAGAAGCCCTAAAGCAAATTACAATGACTACATATACATTTTTTACAACTATTATTAAATATATAATGGATACAAAAGACTGCACATTAGTGTGTGTGTGTTATAACACTCATTCTTAGGTTTCTTTCATATGGGCTTTCTCTACATTCCTAATCAGTGAGTGCAATGCGCACATGTACGTGCAAGCCTTATAAAGCTAAACGTTTACATGTGGTTTGTGTTCCTTTCTCTAACTAAGTGTGTGAGTAACATTCCTACATTGAAAGGTGATTCTATATTGGTAAACATACTATAAAACAACCACATTTTCCCTGCCCCAAGAATGACTGTCAAAGAGCAAAAGTATGTCATTCAGTCAAATGAATTACAAAATAAGGGCATTAACAGATTTAGTTGTTTGCTTTGAACCGCATTTCTATCAAGTATGACTTGCCCTGTCTGTATTTCTTAACATCCAGTAAAATCATAACAAAGCTTTGTCCCTGGAGGACTATAAGACATAAGACAAACTATTGACATTACGGTTGAACTTTTCAGGATATGACGAAGACGATTAATTATCATCACTGAATGATCCCCAACAGAATGAATACTTTTCTGCGTTTGTCCTTGCTTTACTGGACAAAGTAATCTGCCTAAATTAAACTGTTTAGTAACACAAAACTGTTAAAAAAAAATGTGTAGGCACAAGAACACATTTTGCAAGTTGATTGAACGGATTGTCTGTTTATCACATTTATTTTGTGACAGAGCAACATTTTTGTCAAGAAAAGTCTTGTAAGGTATTATCCATGTGTGATCAGGTTCTGATAGAACTGCTGCTCTCAGAACATCAACACAAATCTCTCTGCGACCACCAGTGTTTACAAGCTGAACAACATTTGAACAAAAATGCTAAATAACAAGGTGTGGAATTACAGAGAGAGATAAATTGTATTGGGTTGATGAACATTTTTTTTACATAAGCAAGTAACCTTTTATCTCCAAATCAATCATCCTCAAACAACCACCAGCTCTAAACCTCTACGCTTCAAGATCATCTGAAACAGTTCAGAATCAATATTGTGACGCATTCCAAGATAAAGTAAGGAGAAGAAGGGGGTGGTTTATGAACAATCTCTTTATTAAGGCCATGTCCACATGAACACAGATACTTAAAGGCCTACTGAAATGATTTTTTTTTTATTTATACGGGGATAGCAGATCCATTCTATGTGTCATACTTGATCATTTCGCGATATTGCCATATTTTTGCTGAAAGGATTAAGTAGAGAACATCGACGATAAAGTTCGCAACTTTTGTTCGCTGATAAAAAAAAAAGCCTTACCTGTACCGGAAGTAGCGTGACGTCGCAGGTTGAAAGGCTCCTCACATTTCCCCATTGTTTACACCAGCAGAGAGAGCGATTTGTACCGAGAAAGCGACGATTACCCCATTAATTTGAGCGAGGATGAAAGATTCGTGGATGAGGAACGTAAGAGTGAAGGACTAGCAGATAGAAACAAAAGAAATAAACCCCTGACGGGAAAGATAGACAGAAAATCAACAATACTATTAAACCCTGGACCTGTAACTACACGTTAATGCTTTCCAGCCTGGCAAAGCTTAACAATGCTGTTGCTAACGATGCCATTGAAGCTAACTTAGCTACAGGACCTCACAGAGCTATGCTAAAAACATTAGCTATCCACCTACACCAGCCAGCCCTCATCTGCTCATCAACACCCGTGCTCACCTGCGTTCCAGCGATCGACGGAGCGACGAAGGACTTCACCCGATCATCGATGCGGTCAACGGCTAGCGTCGGATAGCGCGTCTGCTATCCAAGTTAAAGTCCTCTTGGTTGTGTTGCTGCAGCCAGCCGCTAATACACCGATCCCAACTACAGCTTTCTTCTTTGCAGTCTTCATTGTTCATTAAACAAATTGCAAAAGATTCACCAACACAGATGTCCAGAATACTGTGGAATTTTGCGATGAAAACAGAGCTTTTTGTATTGGATACAATGGTGTCCGAATACTACCGTTTCAACGATTGACGTCACGCGCATACGTCATCATACATAGACGTTTTCAACCGGAAGTTTCGCGGGAAATTTAAAATTGCACTTTATAAGTTAACCCGGCCGTATTGGCATGTGTTGCAATGTTAAGATTTCATCATTGATGTATAAACTATCAGACTGCGTGGTCGGTAGTAGTGGGTTTCAGTAGGCCTTTAATAAATACATATTACTAACGTAAATACGTTATCTAGCGTTTAGGCCTCTTGTCCACATGCAGACGCATACTTTTGTCTTTAAAAACGCAGACTTTTGCAAACGCTGGCCAAAGTGTAGAGTTCCAAAACTCTCCACTTAGCGTATGCGTGTACACGGCACAAACGGAGACTTGTGAGGACGTCACGTTGTACGCTGTCATTTCCAAAGCTCAACAACACTGCCTTGCTGGCTTTAAACACACTATAAGAGGAATTACTGTATGTTTGAACGTAAACATGCTGCTCTTTTCACGCAACATGAATAAAAAAGACACATCAAAATGGGCTTTGCGACACTCCCGCCAGCCCAAATGACAGTCAACTGCTTTGGATACGATCGCTGTGGAATCTCCACCTGATGATACAACTTTGACAAGGAAGACTTTTTGTTGTGTGTCATAAGACACAACATCATGTTATGTTTTTAGTCCTTGTTTAACGACAAATCATGAAGTCAACTTACATGTGTTGCTTGCATTCTTGTAGAAGAAGCCGGGCGCAAAACGACCGAGCAACAACAAAAAAAACAATGTACTGTACTAGTGTGTACTGATGTTAAAGACAATATACACTTATTTGCACATGTACTATATCACAATATCAATGATTAAATGATTCATAATTCCACGAGTTTTGCAGCGGTACACGCACGTTTGTGTGCTTTATTTAGGCATTCAAACGTGCAAAAATAGTTTCCTTGGCTCGTTAGTGCATGTTGGTTTGAGAAATAATGTACACTTCACTGCACATGTAATACATCACCATGTTGCTGAACGCGTTATAATTCTATGAGTGTTGGGTTTCAGCAGCACAGGCGCGCATGCACTACTATCTCTTAAAAACAAGAGATAGTAATGTTCCCGGGGCTCTGTGTACGTGCAGGCTGGTTTTAAAGATAATGTACGTGTCATTGTATGTCCAGTATATCAAAATCAACATAATAGGAGGTGGAATTCCACCAAGTCAGCTATTGCTGCTTTTTTCAGGATTCTGATTGGACAAAATGTGCATGACAGCAGGTGTATGTGTGTGTGTGTAGACATAGACAGTTTTGAAACTACACTTGTGTGGATGGAGACTGTTTTAACCCCGAATATGTGTTTTTGAAACTCTCCGAGTTCGTGTGGACATGGCCTAATTCTATTCATCTATATCCTTTTTAATCTCTTTAATGTTGTCGCTATACACGCAAAAACATCTGCAACAAAACCAGCTGTTCTTTCAACAAGCAGCCATCTTCAACCCCCACCTACACAAACGCACACACTGGGCTCAGCGGCCACAAAGACAGTTGAACGTCACAAATTTAAACACAACAAATAACTCTCAGGTCGCTTCAATAATAATCTACAAACCCCGTTTCCATATGAGTAGGGAAATTGTGTTAGATGTAAATATAAACGGAATACAATGATTTGCAAAACCTTTACAACCCATATTCAATTGAATGCACTACAAAGACAAAATATTTGATGTTCAAACTCATAAACTTAATTTTTTTTTTTGCAAATAATAATTAACTTAGAATTTCATGGCTGCAACACGTGCCAAAGTAGTTGGGAAAGGCCATGTTCACCACTGTGTTACATGGCCTTACCTTTTAACAACACTCAGTAAACGTTTGGGACCTGAGGAGACACAATTTTTAAGCTTCTCAGGTGGAATTCTTTCCCATTCTTGCTTGATGTACAGCTTAAGTTGTTCAACAGTCCGGGGGTCTCCGTTGTGGTATTTTAGGCTTCATAATGCGCCACACATTTTCAATGGGAGACAGGTCTGGACTACAGGCAGGCCAGTCCAGTACCCGCAATCTCTTTTACTATGAAGCCACGCTGATGTAACACGTGGCTTGGCATTGTCTTGCTGAAATAAGCAGGGGCGTCCATGGTAACGTTGCTTGGATGGCAACATATGTTGCTCCAAAACCTGAATGTACCTTTCAGCATTAATGGCACTTTCACAGATGTGTAAGTTACCCATGTCTTGGGCACTAATACACCCCCATACCATCAAAGATGCTGGCTTTTAAACTTTGCGCCTATAACATGGTTCTTTGGTTTTGGTTCTTTTCCTTTTTGGTCCGGATGACACAATGTCCACAGATTCCAAAAACAATTTGAAATGTGGACTCGTCAGACCACAGAACACTTTTCCACTTTGTATCAGTCCATCTTAGATGAGCTCAGGCCCAGCGAAGCCGACGGCGTTTCTGGGTGTTGTTGATAAACGGTTTTCGCCTTGCATAGGAGAGTTTTAACTTGCACTTACAGATGTAGCGACCAACTGTAGTTACTGACAGTGGGTTTCTGAAGTGTTCCTAAACCCATGTGGTGATATCCTTTACACACTGATGTCACTTGTTGATGCAGTACAGCCTGAGGGATCGAAGGTCACAGGCTTAGCTGCTTACATGCAGTTATTTCTCCAGATTCTCTGAATCCTTTGATGATATTACGGAGCGTAGATGGTGAAATCCCTAAATTCCTTGCAATAGCTGGTTGAGAAAGGTTTTTCTTAAACTGTTCAACAATTTGCTCACGCATTTGTTGACAAAGTGGTGACCATCGCCCCATCCTTGTTTGTGAATGACTGAGCATTTCATGGAATCTACTTTTATACCCAATCATGGCACCCACCCTTTCCCAATTTGCCTGTTCACATGTGGGATGTTCCAAATAAGTGTTTGATGAGCATTCCTCAACTTTATCAGTATTTATTTCCAATTTTCCCAACTTCTTTGTCACGTGTTGCTGGCATCAAATTCTAAAGTTAATGATTATTTGCAAAAAAAAAAAAAGTTTATCAATTTGAACATCAAATATGTTGTCTTTGTAGCATATTCAACTGAATATGGGTTGAAAATGATTTGCAAATCATTGTATTCCGTTTATATTTACATCTAACACAATTTCCCAACTCATATGGAAACGGGGTTTGTAATAAAATGACAAAAACATAAATTAAGTACATCGAACTGACTCATTAGCACTGGT
Organism: Entelurus aequoreus; assembly: GCF_033978785.1. Lineage (NCBI taxonomy): Eukaryota > Metazoa > Chordata > Actinopteri > Syngnathiformes > Syngnathidae > Entelurus > Entelurus aequoreus. The sequence continues at coordinate 43,754,575 of NC_084741.1, read as the reverse complement.
CTGCAAAGGGCGAACAACCCCTGTCCGAGGCTGCCGAAGACAAGCTAGCGAGCTTAGAGGTTGGTTGACCTCGCCCTACTATGCCCAGCTTTTCTGGAAAAGTCTGCCTTTAAAATTAATTTTTAGGAATGTCCGACACCAAGTCAATTTCTTCTCCTACTCCATCAGCCATTTTGAGTGTTATTGTTAGTAAAACTTTGCAGACTAATAATCTTGACAAACTTTTCCCGTTGTTTGTTTGTTTGTTTTGAATCTATATGCAGTTGACAAGCTACATTTGGTGTGCTTTTTAATTTTCCTGAGGGAACTCTCCTGAAGGAATCAATAAAGTACTATCTTTATCACCACTATCTGCTTATTGAACTTTGCATGTTTTCATCTGATAAATCAATCAGGGAATGGAACGATGCTGACATGGTTGACTTGTATGTCTGCATGCTCGCAGGCTCTGTGTAAAATATAATTGGTTAAGAAAAGGTGGCATTGCCAACAGACAACTGGCCTGCACTCCTCACTCTGAGGGCCCTGGGCAGATTACATTGACATGGCAACACACAGAAGCTGAAATATGATTGGTCCAAAAATATCAAAGAAACACTTCCTAAAAGCAGTGCAGCGCACTTTACGAAATGATGATGATAGACTGTTTACAATAATTAATACAATTTCGTGGACAAAAATATTAGAGTTTAAGTTGTAAATGTAGGTCAATTCTTCTGATTGTGTTTAGAGATGATCTTGCTGGCCGGACCGCCCACCACCGCATTTAGGGATATTGAACGGTCTGGCCAGTTTGAAATGAAGTATGAAGACCCCAATGAGGTGGCGACTTGTCCAGGGTGTACTCCGCCTTCCGCCCGAATGCAGCTGAGATAGGCTCCAGCACCCCCCGCGACCCCGAAAGGGACAAGCGGTAGAAAATGGATGGATGGATGGATGGACTCCAATGCCGCTGAGATAGGCTCCAGCGACCCCCGCGACCTCATAAGGGACAAGCGGTAGAAAATGGATGGATGGATGGATGGACTCCAATGCCGCTGAGATAGGCTCCAGCGACCCCCGCGACCTCATAAGGGACAAGCGGTAGAAAATGGATGGATGGATGGATAAACTCCAAGGCCCACACTGGTTGTCTTCTTATTCAATAGTGATGTAACAACTGATGAATGGAGAATAATTTTTGTCTCTTACGCTTGTTTGTTAAATCTCTTGCAAAGCTCACAAAGTCCTTGTCAATTTTCAGATTCACCGTCTTAGATTTATTTTACAGTCTAATTGTTTGAAGCAAAGAAATACAATTCCCTCATAGCCACAAGCAGGGAAAGGGAGACATCCTGCTTCCTCTGGCTCCTCGCACAATGTCTGTCTTATCCTTCTCCACAAAGTCTGATATCATTTTCCAGAAGGCGGGTTGGGTTGTCGTTGTATCATCTAACTCCGGTTTCTATGGTTACTGCTCCTTCTCTGTCTTATCTTGATGATCATTGCCGCTCGCGAATAACTCGCACCCTCATGTCAGGGCTCTATTGTGTGTCTCTTAATATGTGTTGTTTTACAACTAACCATTTACAGTAATACCTCAATGTGAGTCTCCTGCAATAGAACTATAGTCGCCTTGTTTTTAATGGCGATCTGTTCGATGACGTTGAGTTTAGCGGTGGTAAGGCCTTCAACGTTGAGCTGCAGTAACGCTAAACCAACTAGGATTTTTGCGGTCTGCAGACGTGGTAAAGACATTAATTTTGCTTTTGTAGGCTTTTTGAACCTGTAAGCTACTCGTGGGGCAAACCATGTAGAGGCTGTCTTTGTCTCCCCCACAGTAATACCTAATGTTTTATTACAATAACTAGCATGCAGAAATATAATGGTAAAGGTAAAGTACCACTGATAGTCACACACACACACACTAGGTGTGGTGAAATTACCCTCTGCATTTGACCCATCCCCTTGTTCCACCCCCTGTGAGGTGAGCAGCTTTGGAATAATTTGTTTGATTTAACCCCCCAGTGCCAAGCAGGGAGGTAATGGGTCCCATTTTTATAGTCTTTGGTATGACTCGGCCGGAGTTTGAACTCACAACCTACTGATCTCAGGGCGGACACTCTAACCACAAGGCCACTGAGTTAGTTTAGTTAGTAAGATCAATATACTCATTTTATTAGGTGTATGTGTATGCTAGCAATAAATGTAGTAAGCATTACAAATATTGTAATCCTTCACTGACAAATAGCTTAGCATAACATCATGGCAAAGTTTGAAAAAAACAAACAATGCACACAACTATAAACAGTCAATGCTGGTCCACCATCACTGACCATTACTGTTGTTGATGTGAGGGTGCAATCTCAGAAACAAAGTGTTTTTCTCCTATGCAAATAGCATCAAATGATTTTGAAACAGTAATAATTAGACTACTTTGTTGCTTGGACAAGTGTTTCAGGCAGCTTTGATTGACATTAGAAACCACCAAGAATGGTGTCAGCATGTAAAAACAAGGAGAGAAGCAAAGGTTGCAGTAAATGGCTTGTAACCATTTCACACATATTGTGAAATCTCACCTAACCAAAAATAAATCTGGGGAGACGGATGCATTTCCAAGTTTTCATTCTTTCCTTGGATTTCCTGAAAACAAAAGATCACTGAGAGGAATTTGAAAACAGACATCATTTGAGGCCAACTAGTACAGTTAAACCGCAGGAATTGTTGCGCTATGATGATCAAAGCAAGTCAGCAATTGAAACATTATTTCATTTCATTAGGAAAGCCACTAACATCCGTCCTCACGTCCCCTCAAAGATATTACTCATAGTGGGCAACCCGACGATTGCTTCGATGCTTGTGAATCAAATGCAGACACACTCACATTTGGAAGGAACAAAAGTAAAGACCAAACTTAATGTAGAGAAACCATGTTTCTTAACTCGTTGGTCATTTATTCTGAATTAAATTTGTTTTATGCAGCAAAGTGACAACAAAGCTCTGAATCTTGCTGTCAAAGATGAAGACCAGCAAAGTTTGTTAGTAGTCTGCTGCCATTCGGATGTTTGATGTGCCAGTCCTATTCCTTGTTGAGGATCAACGTGTTTGCCTGTATTTATGCTTATCATTTATCAGCTGCTAATGTAGAATGTACATCTAAGTTGTCTACTTCATTGTCATATGAGGTGTTTAAAATCACTACGTAAAATTGCTAATGCTAATCACTATTGAGTATATGGAATTTTCAATGTAAATTAGCATCAAGCTAGCAAATTTGTAAAACATATGTTTATGGTAAATGTCTTTGAAAATTTCATTTTGAAAATATTCGGCTCATTCATGACAGGCACGCTACCATTTTTTTACTTTTAAAAAAATCCCACATTTCCAGGAATTCCACATTTTCAGGAATCATTTTTTCCCATTCGAAATAGATAATTTTTCAAACTACCACATTTCTCAACTGATTCAAAGCATTCCAAATTCAACATGCTCCTTGCTAATGTTTGTCAATTGCTAACAAGCTGATGTTAGCATGCTAGTTTTTTTTAAACAAATTTTACATGTATACATGTCAGAGTCAAATATTTTGGTACTCACAAATGATAGGGTTAGGGTTATATGAGGTGTTTTGAAATCACTATGCTGTGAAAAGACTAAAAATACTTAAAAAGCACAAAAAGTAGCAATCAGCACAGTAGTTAACGCCAATACGAGCACCCGAGATTGATTAGTGAGGCCACAATGGACGTGCTGCAAAGCACAAAAGAGGATGAGACATTAGTACACTGAGACAAGGTTTGTACGCCAAACTATATTTTTATTTGGTCTGTGATTCCTAACTTTAAAAGTTTGTACAATGAGGGCTTCATAAATTAAGGTTTCACTTCAAGGCTCTAAAATTTGGAACTCAGCTGGAGTATTTATTAAGAACATGCTATCTGTCAGCTGGGCTAGCAAGAATAGACTAAACGCTAGTGGAAGCAAAATAAAAAAACCTTTACAGACACTTTTTGCCAGTGGCAGGCCGTGCGTTTCCCACCTAGGCCTTCAGTCATGTCCTGTGTCCAATGATTACCTCTAAAAAATACCAATAATTGATGTCACCACATGACCATTGCTGGAGAAATACTATACAGAAACACATTTACTGGCCATTAAACCACATGAACAGTGTACAAAACGGGTTATTTTATCGCGCATTTAATAAACCCGCGTCAGCAATTAAAACATATCTTATGTGGTACTGTCAAAATTAAAATTGAAAAAAACACATTACACGTGAAAAAATTAAGAAATAAAATATATGAACTCACAATTTGTAGAACCCATTCAACGCCGTATAAGCCGTCTCACAAGATGTTGTTTCTCTTTAAATATCCTTCTTGAAAATGGCCTTGCAAATATATGTGTTGTCTTGTCTAATCATAAGACAAGGCGTGTTGGCTGAGTTCTTAAAGTTTACTCCACAGCGTGCTCATCAATAACATGTAGCCGGCATGGCTACCCAAAGGAGGTTACTGCGCATGCTCTTCACTTCTGTGGCATGCTGGGTAATGGAGTTCTTATTTTACCTAGGTCATCCATGCATCCATTTTCTACCGCTTATTCCCTATCTCAGCTACAATCGGGCTGAAGGCAGGGTACACCCTGGACAAGTTGCCACCTCATCACAGGGCCAACACAGATAGACATAACATCACTATATCTTTGCCTTAGGCCATCTAGAAGACCTTACTGACAACCACTCATGATCTGATTGGCTATTGCAACTGCCTATCACTGTATGTCCTCGTTCACTTACAGTGCACGGACGCCCGCATTGTTGATTCTGAAGGCTCCGGGCAGATTTGGTACAGCATGGCAACATAAGCTAGCTGAATTCTGATTGGATAAAAACTCTTTAACCTAAAAACAACAGTGCTGGAAGGAGCATAATATGACATGAAGAGTATATGAATACTTTTAGATATTTAGGGAAAGTAAATTAAAAATTACTTTTATCTTTAATTATGATCATGATAGAGGGTGGGGGGTCACCCACATCTGCGGTCCTCTCCAAGGTTTCTCATTGTCATTCTCATTAACATCCCACTGGGTTGTGAGTTTTTCCTTGCCCTTATGTGGGATCTGAGCCGAGGATGTCGTTGTGGCTTGTGCAGCCCTTTGAGAAACTTGTGATTTAGGGCTGTATAAATAAACATTGATTGATTTCTGGTTCAAAGACATGCACATGGGGATAGATTGATTGGCAACACTGAATTGGCCCTAGTGTGTGAATGTGAGTGTGGATGTTGTCTGTCTATCTGTGTTGGCCCTGTGATGAGGTGGCGACTTGTCCAGGGTGTACCCCGCCTTCCGTCCGATTGTAGCTGAGATAGGCTCCAGCAACCCCCGCAACCCCGAAAGGGATAAGGGGTAGAAAATGGATGGATGGATGGATTTCTGGTTATGTTAGGCCAGCAGAGAAGGCCTTGCTGGCCCTGACGGCACACCACTGCTTTTTGCTAATATAATTTTGAGTTTGTGGATGAAAATGTATAGTTCCTGAAATCCATCCATCTATTTTCTGCCGCTTGTCCCTTTCGGGGTTGCGGGGGGTGCTGGAGCTTATCTCAGCTGCATTCGGGCGGAAGGCGGGGTACACCCTGGGCAAGTCTCCACCTCATCGCAGTGCCAACACAGATAGACAGACAACATTCACACTCATGAAATGTTCAATGAAAATTTGTTGTGCTAGCACACTGTTATTTTGCACTACCTCCAGTTCAAACTGCATTATATTTTCATTGCATAGAAAATATTTGAGAAACATCTTCACAATTTTGGTTGAAGATTGTCATTAAGGAGCCAAAGCAGCTAAGGACCACTACTCTCTACTCTAAACTACCTGCACAAGATGTAAAGACACTTTTTATGTTCCGCTTGTGAATTTCCTGTTTTCCTTCCACAGTCCAAAGACACTGACTTTGAAATCATAGATTGCGTAAAATACTTTTCAAACTAATTAAAACAGGCACCAATTTTAGATCCTTGTAGTTCTCCACACAACATTTTGTGAAATGGAGTCTGGTACAATACGCAGAAAATATTCTTCAGAAAGGTAGGATTTAATTCCAAAGATTTGCAAAGACAATGTGGCAAATAATAAAATGTATTGCAATATGTAGTGTAATACTAATTCTTCAATTCTGAAAGAAGATAGTGTAGTCATTTTCTAAAGTAGCTGGGTTGTGTGAGAACAGGTAGTCTTCTCTAACTGTGCATGAATTCACTTGGACTGAGGTCACTGAAAGGTCATAGTATGGTTTATTTGAGCAAAAGTAGACATGTGTTGGACATAGAAATGCAGTATGCGTGACCCAAAGTACAGTTTATGTGGTCATGTGAAGGATGGGTGTTTACATCTGCCTTAAACTTTGCTGATTTTGGTTCAATCTTTGGTGATTCTTCCAGGAAGTATTTTACTCAGACACGACTTCATTTCAAGACAAAAGTTTGTCTTTTTCAACCGTGACTGGTGGCTTTCCTCAAGTTTACACAACCTGCTCTGTTGCTAAATGTCAGCCATCGGTTTGTTGCCTTAAACCGACCCTAACCTCCACTCAAGTTGTTATACTCGCTTCTCGTGTGACACCCGTTCATCCATTTTCAGTTGGTGACACAAACGTCCCACGATGCACATTTCACTGTGCTGTGTTTGCTGTCGGGAACAACTGTAAAATCTGATCTGACACGTGATGCAAATGAGGCGCAACGGGGCATGTTACAGTTAAGTGATGTATGTATGTTCCTTCACGGTTGAGTCATTTGCATTTTTTTTTAACCACAGTCTCACAAAGAAATGTTGCATCAGCTTTTCTGAACATTATGAATAACGCAAGTATTTGTTTTTGTAAAGTTTTTTTTTTTCACACCTTATTCTAATCGGAAATAAATCAAACTGTAATATGAAATATGAAATATGGATACAAATAAACACACCTGTCCTTGTAAAATATTGAATCGCCATTGTTGTCTTATTAGTCTTTAGACCTGGCACTGAAGCCACAGACTTTGCTGCCTTTAATTATACTGCAGCCTTGATTGTGAATAATAGAGCTAACTTTTATCACACACATGAAATTCTGTTTTGGAGGATCAGGTCAAAATGCAATTGCAAATAGGGGGATCCAACTCGATATTATCTTTCATTGTCATTTAGGCTACTGGTGGCTGTGTTTGTCCATTTAGAATTTAGATGTGTTTCTCAGTACTATTATATAGCAGTGGAGTCAATATGTGTATTATAGTTGCTCCAAAGCATTCACACACCAAAGACCTGATTAACTAAGTTCCAAACACCATGCGCTAAACAGCGTGTGCAATTTATAAAATAGCGAGTACTAGGGTTGTACGGTATACCGGTATTAGTATAGTACCGCGATACTAATGAATCATATTCGGTACTATAGCGCCTCTAAAAAGTACCAGTCCCCTGCTCCCCCGTCGTCGTCACGTCGTGTCATTGCTGGTTTACGAGCAGAGGAGCATGTTCGGCAGCGCACATACACGCAGTACTTACAAGCAGACACAGTGTGTAGACAGAAAAGGGAGAATGGACGCATTTTGGCTTAAAAACTAACGATTAAGGTGAAGTTATAACACTGAAACTCTCAGGAAGAGGTGCTTTAAGAGATGCCTAGCTAGCTAAAGTCCATCCGCAGTCTGCAGTGTTTTAGCTACTTCTAAATCACTAATCCTGGTCTCCATGGCGACAAATAAAGTACGTTTCTTACAAGTACCATCCCTGCAGGACGAGGAATAGCTAAACATGCTTCACTACACACCGTAGCTCACCGGCGTCAAAATGTAAACAAACGGCATTGGTGGATCTACACCTAACATCCACTGTAATGATACCAAGTACATATAGCGTATCTAGTGGATACTACTATCATTACATCGATATTGTTTAGCATCACAAAATCTTCTTTCGTTTTAAAAAAATGTATACTATGTTTACAAACTCAGGAAATACTGTATGTCCCTGGACACCTGAGGACTTTGAATATGACCAATTTATGATCCTGTAACTACTTGGTATCAGATTGATACCCAAATTTGTAGCATCATCCAAAACTAATGTGAAGCATTCAAACAACAGAAGAATAAGTGATTAATACATTTTAACAGAAGTGCAGATAGAACATGTTAAAAGATAAAATAACCAGATATTAACAGTAAATGAACAAGTAGATTAATAATTCATATATCCTAGTCACGTCCGTTGTGTCCTTGGGCAAGACACTTCACCCTTGCTCCTGATGGCTGCTGGTTAGCGCCTTGCATGGCAGCTCCCGCCATCAGTGTGTGAATGTGTGTGTGAATGGGTAAATGTGGAAATACTGTCAAAGCGCTTTGAGTACCTTGAAGGTAGAAAAGCGCTATACAAGTACAACCCATTTATTTATTATTTATATTCTACCACTTGTCTTTAATAATTTTTATAAAATAATAGAATGATAAATGACACAATATGTTACTGCATACGTCAGCAGCTAAGTAGGAGCCTTTGTTTGCTTACTTACTAATAAAAGACAAGTTGTCTTGTATGCTCACTATTTTATTTAAGGACAAACTTGCAATAAGAAACATATGTTTAATGTACACAAAGATTTTTTGTTAAAATAAAGCCAATAATGCAATTTTTTGTGGTCCCCTTTATTTAGAAAAGTATCGAAAAGTACCAAAAAGTATCAAAATACATTTTGGTACCGGTACCGGTACCAATATATTGGTATCGGGACAACACTAGCGAGTACTATTAGCGGCCGTGTTGCGTGCGATCTGCTAACACTGCATATGCAATTCAAAAGTGGCGCAGACCGCCTTATTTAAATGAGGATTTCTCCTACCATGTGGTGCATCACCACGCAGACACTGTCAGTTACTGCACATTCATGTTATCATGCTCTTACCTGCGGCATTTTGCTATGTTTTCAAACATGCAAGCAACATCTGCCACTTTTTATGGGCATTTTAGAAGCAGTTGCAGAGTGCATCATTGACACCACTTTTTTTTTTTTTTTTTTTACCGCCAAAAGTGCGCTAATTGGAGAGAAGCTGCACTTTTACTTTTCTCAGGACACAACAAAATTCATACTTAAATAAGTTAAATTTAATTTAAATAATATTTTAATAATATATATTCTATGTGAAAAAAACAAACGTCATTAAAAAAATACTAAAGGACACAAAAACGCACCAATTTAATTTGATTTAATCAGCCCCTTAACTCCTCTTGCAGTTATAAAAATGTTTAAATGATGTTGCAGTATGTCTGCCATATGTCTAATATTTTTTATTTTAGACTTTCCAAAATGTTGACACACACAAACTGGACAGAGGATTCTCGTCTGTCCGTCGGCTGTGCAGCGCCAGCACGGATCCTGCATCCGTGTGTGGAATTGTCAGTTTACACGTCCTTCTAACACGTGTTCAATAAAACTCAAAATAGTGCACGGAAAACAGTGATGAGTATTGATGAATCAAATTGCGCGTTCTAAATAATTAGATTTGCATTTTCTCCTACCAGTATTGTGGCCGTTTTGATGATAAGCATTTATTTTGCATATTAATGAAGACAGAGACACAAAATTAATTGTACACCTTATTCTGCTCACTTAACAGACACAATCCACTTTGCACACGTCTAGATCAGCGTTGCATGTGCTCTCAGGTTTGCACGTGTTTTACAACATGCAAGCCTTTAGTACAAACCCCGTTTCCATATGAGTTGGGAAATTGTTAGATGTAAATATAAACGGAATACAATGATTTGTAAATAATTTTCAACCCATATTCAGTTGAATATGCTACAAAGACAACATATTTGATGTTCAAACTGATAAACATTTTTTTTTTGCAAATAATCATTAACTTTAGAATTTGATGCCAGCAACACGTGACAAAGAAGTTAGGAAAGGTGGCAATAAATACTGATAAAGTTGAGGAATGCTCATCAAACACTTATTTGGAACATCCCACAGGTGAACAGGCAAATTGGGAACAGGTGGGTGCCATGATTGGGTATAAAAGTAGATTCCATGAAATGCTCAGTCATTCACAAACAAGGATGGGGCGAGGGTCACCACTTTGTCAACAAATGCGTGAGCAAATTGTTGAACAGTTTAAGAAAAACCTTTCTCAACCAGCTATTGCAAGGAATTTAGGGATTTCACCATCTACGGTCCGTAATATCATCAAAGGGTTCAGAGAATCTAGAGAAATCACTGCACGTAAGCAGCTAAGCCCGTGACCTTCGATCCCTCAGGTTGTACTGCATCAACAAGCGACATCAGTGTTTAAAGGATATCACCACGTGGGCTCAGGAACACTTCAGAAGCCCACTGTCAGTAACTACAGTTGGTCGCTACATCTGTAATTGCAAGTTAAAACTCTCCTATGCAAACCGTTTATCAACAACACCCTGAAACGCCGTCGGCTTCGCTGGGCCTGAGCTCATCTAAGATGGACTGATACAAAGTGGAAAAGTGTTCTGTGGTCTAAAGAGTCCACATTTCAAATTGTTTTTGGAAACTGTGGACGTTGTGTCCTCCGGACCAAAGAGGGAAAGAACCACCGGATTGTTATAGGCGCAAAGTTGAAAAGGCAGCATCTGTGATGGTATGGGGGTGTATTAGTGCCCAAGACATGGGTAACTTACACATCTGTGAAGGCGCCATTAATGCTGAAAGGTACATAAAAGTTGTGGAGCAACATATGTTGCCATCCAAGCAACATTACCATGGCCGCCCCTGCTTATTTCAGCAAGACAATGCCAAGCCATGTGTTACATCAACGTGGCTTCATAGTAAAAGAGTGCTGATACTAGACTGGCCTGCCTGTAGTCCAGACCTGTCTCCCATTGAAAATGTGTGGCGCATTATGAAGCCTAAAATACCACAACGGAGACCCCCGGACTGTTGAACAACTTAAGCTGTACATCAAGCAAGAATGGGAAAGAATTCCACCTGAGAAGCTTAAAAAATGTGTCTCCTCAGTTCCCAAATGTTTACTGAGTGTTGTTAAAAGGAAAGGCCAAGTAACACAGTGGTGAACATGCCATTTCCCAACTACTTTGGCACGTGTTGCAGCCATGAAATTCTAAGTTAATTATTATTTGCAAAAAAAAAAAAAAGTTTATGAGTTTGAACATCAAATATCTTGTCTGTGTAGTGCATTCAATTGAATATGGGTTGAAAAGGATTTGCAAATCATTGTATTCCGTTTATATTTACATCTAACACAATTTCCCAACTCATATGGAAACAGGGTTTGTAAATCAGGCCAATAGTATTCTGACTATTATTCCACCCTACTATTAGTTTGCCTTCCTCTCCCACATTTTTCCATTCAAACCATTTCACTTTCAAAATGTTCAGCACATGCATGACAGGCATGCTACCATTTTTTTAACTTCAAAAAAAAATCCCACATTTCCAAGAATTCCACATTTTCGGGAAAATGTTTTCCCATTCTCTGGAAAATGTTTTCCCATTCGAAATGGATAATTTTCAAACTACCCCAATTACCACATTTCTCAACTGATTCAAAGCATTCCACAGTCAACATGCTCCTTGCTAATGTTAGTCAATTGCTAACAAGGTGATGTTAGCATGCTATCTTTTTAACACATTTTACATGCATACACGTCAGAGTAAAATATTTTGGTACTCACAAATGATAGCGTTAGAATAAAAGCATGCTAACGTTAACATGTTAATGCTGGCTTTTTAGCTCTTTTTGCATGTATACGCTTCAGAGTTATACATTTTGATACTTGACGCATGCATACTGTTAGCATGCTAGCTTATTTAGTCACTTTTTTTAGTATACATCTCAGTAATTTTTTGGTAATTTACACATTCTAACTGTCATATTTTTGTTACCTGGCCCTTTCTGGCTAGCATGCTAACTGTTAGCATTTCAGTTCGGCTTTGGCTTTTCAGCATTCACACGCAATATTTATTGAAATTGCAACTTGTAGTTAATATGTTAGTTTCCATCTCTGATGGACGCCGGCATGGCTGTTCCGTCCTGCTGGCCTGTGCTAAATAAATATGTGCAAAGCTCCTATTTTTCTTAGTCACCCCAGCGCGGGAAATCAACTTAGCAAAAATGTGCTGGACAAGAAGTCATGTACAAACACAAAGTACATGATCGTGTTTGTTATGTTTTTGGACATTGCAACTTGCCGTAGTTGTAAGCAATGCATGATGGGAATCCGGATGTTGTGTCGTTGTATTGAAGTGCCGGCTGAAATAAAGACACGCTAAGAAATAGCTCCGTGCCTGTCTACTTTATGGGTCGTAGACAAACCTACAAATAATGGGGACATATATAACAAGTGGCGACGAGGTGGTTTGAGATCCCATGGGCGCGGTATGGCTGGATTGTGTATGTAGTCAAGTTTATGAGTGGCGGTGTTTTACTGAGGAGAAGCTAACGCGGCTAGTTAGCATTTGGCGCGCCACAGCCTGCGTCTGTTGTGAATAGGGCGAAGAGGAATTAAAAAAAAAAAAAAGGAGAAGAGGAGACGTGTGACATGGAGGGAGGACCCGTCTGAGGAGGAAACATTGTCAGAGGATATTGCTAATAACCAGGAGCCTGAAAGGAAAATGGCAGGAGTTGTTGGTAATATTGGCCCTTTTGATGAGCATGTGGAGCAGTGGACTGCATATGCAGAATGTTTTGACTATTTTGTATTGGCAAATTACATTGCTAATGATAAAGTAGTACCCACATTTTTGTCAGTGATGGGTCCAAAGACATTTAATTTGTTGCGTGACCTGCTGCAGCCCACCAAACCGGGGACCAAAACCTATGCAGAAACAGTGGATGTTCTGACCCAGCATTTTTCACCCAAACCATTAATGCTCGCAGAAAGGTTTAGATTCCACAGACGCAATCAAGAAGAGGGGGAATCTGTTACCATGTTTGTTGCAGCGCTGAGGAAATTAGCTGAACATTGTGAATTTGGGCAAGGCTTAAATGACGCATTAAGAGACAGATTGGTCCTCGGACTGAGAAATTAAGCCGTTCAGAAGAAACTGCTGACCGAAAGTAACCAGACGTTGCAGAAAGTCATTGAAATCAGTGTCGCCATGGAAATGGCCTCAAAGGAGGCTCACCAAATGAACGCTACAGGCGGAGTGCATACAGTTCAAACGGATAGACCAAGTGGACAAGGGACATGTTTCCGTTGTGGAAAATCAGGACACCTAGCCACGTCATGCTGGTGTAAGGATATGGACTGTCGCAGTTGTGGAAGAAGAGGCCATATCGAGCGGGCCTGCTTAAGAAAAAAGAACAAGGAGAAAACATCAAAGTCTGCCAACATACCTGACTCTGTGAAGAACAGGAGGAAAACACAGGTGCACACTGTGAGACAAAGGGAGACTGTGTCCAGCGATTCTTCGGAAGGAGAACAGGAGATGAGTGTACACACATTGAATATAATGAAGATGGATGAAGATTCAGAGGGTTACTGGGTGGAGCCCATGCTGGAGGGGCACCCAGTGAGTATGCAAATAGACACTGGTTCAAAAGCATCCATCATCTCAGAGGGGGTTTACAAAAAAGTTTTGGGACACCTTCCGCTGCGACCGTCTGATACTAGGTTCAAAACCTATCTAGGGGAACCTGTACCCATGGCAGGAATGACTGATGTCGTGGTCCAGAGTAACAATCAGGTGAGGAAGCTCCAAATCTATATTGTTAAAGGTGATTACCCGGCTATTCTGGGACATGTGTGGCTAGAGAAAATGAAGCTAAGGTGGCACACTGTAAAAATGGTATCACCAACGGCTACTAGTCTAGCTGCTATTTTGAGGAAACATGATGAGGTTTTCCAGAAGGAGTTGGGCAGTATGAAGGACATTATTGTCAAGCTAAACATTAAACCGAAAACAACACCAAAGTTTATGAAGGCCAGGTCTGTACCATATGCTATTCGATCGAAAGTGGGAGATGAGTTGGACGCCTTAGTTAAAAGCGGTGTTTTGGAACCAGTGACTGTCAGCGAGTGGGTCACACCCATAGTTCCCGTACCCAAGAAGACGGGAGAAATACGAATCTGTGGAGATTTTAAAGTGACACTGAACCCTGTACTGTCAGCAGAGCAGTATCCTCTTCCCCGCATTGACGATTTGTTTTCCGGGCTGAGTAAGGGGCAAAAGTTTAGCAAAATAGACCTTAACCAAGCCTACTTACAGATGCACGTTCATGAGGATTCTAAAGACTTGCTCACCATAACTACACAAAAGGGGATTTTCAGATATTGTCGACTCCCTTTCGGGATCACATCAGCCCCTGCACTTTTCCAACGTGCCATGGATCAGATCCTATATGGTCTCCCTGGGTTACAGTGCTATTTGGACGATATTCTGTGCACAGGAAGTACGTACCAAGAACATCTGAACAATTTGGATGCTGCTCTTCAAAGGCTGAAAGAGTATGGGCTCAGGGTTCGCAAAGACAAGTGCAAATTTTTACAACTGTTTGTTGAATATTTGGGACATGTAATTGATGCCCGAGGGTTGCATACTGTGCCGTCAAAGGTTCGAGCGATAGTGGATGCCCCTGCCGCCAGAGAATGTTAGCCAATTATTCATTCTTGGGCTTAGAATTATTATGGCCATTTTATACCGAACTTGTCATCCAGGCTCAAGCCGCTGCATGACCTACTTTGTCAAGTAAAGAAGTGGAATTGGAGTGATGCCTGTCAAGAGGTTTTTCAGAAAACAAAGGAGACATTAGTGACGTCAGGGGTACTGACCCATTTCGATCCACCACTCCCCATTCAGTTGGCCTGCGTTGCATCACCGTATGGAGTGGGGGCGATCATTTCACATTTAATGCCGAACGGGGTAGAGAGGCCAATAGCATTTGCATCACGGACCTTGAACAAAGCCGAGACTAACTATGCTCAGATAGAGCGGGAGGCGTTGAGCATCGTCTATGGGGTTCGCAAGTTCCATGAGTACCTGTATGGGAGACAATTTACATTGCTGACAGATCACCGACCCCTGACGACCATCCTGGGGTCACACACTGGGTTACCCTCACTTGCCGCGAGTTGCATGCAGCGGTGGGCGTTGCTCTTGTCGCCACACTCGTATGACATCAAGTATCGCAAGGCTGACCTGCACGGCAACGCCGATGCCCTGTCCAGGTTGCCTCTTCCTATCACCAGGCCTGAGCTGCGGGCAGCAGAAATCTTTTACTTCAGTTAGGTGGATGGTGCGCCAGTTTCTGCTGCTCATGTGAGGAGGGCCTCTCGCACTGACCCTGTCCTGTCTGCGGTGATGGACATGGTGATGGGGGGGTAGATCAAGTAGCGATGCCCCCAGTATTCAACCTTATCTCTCCAGGAGAGCAGAACTGTCGGTGCAATCTGGTTGCTTACTGTGGGAGAGGAGGGTGGTTATCCCGCCATCATTGAGTAAATCCGTTCTGCAACAGCTCCATGCAGGTCACAGTGGAATCGTTCGAATGAAGGAGATAGCAAGGAGTTAATTCTGGTGACAAGGAGTGGACAGAGAGATAGAGACTACCGCCAAAACCTGTTCCTCATGCCAAGAAGTTAGGAAGGCACCCCAACTAGCTCCTCTACATCCCTGGGAGTTTCCCGAAGAACCATGGCAACGGGTGCACATTGATTTTGCAGAACCTGTAGAGCAGGGGTGTCAAAGTCAAATGGACGGAGGGCCAAATAAAAAATTTAGCTACAAGCCGAGGGCCGGACTGTTCGAATGTTCATTGAAAAATTTTTAAATGACGCATATAGTCTAGTGAACCTAATTGAACCTACTGAAAACCTAACAAATATATTCCAATATGATCAGATAAATAAAGCAATATTTTCTTATGGCTCTGTCAGTAATCTTTAATTTTCAACAGACACAAAAGACAAATTTCCTTTATATAAAAATCCCCATAACATGAACATTAAATGAAAGAAACCGGTATTCAAGGCACCATCAGTAGCCTATATTTTCTATTTTAGCAAAAGTGGGCTAAATTTACTTCAAAGAAAAAAACAATAATAGCAATTTTCTATCATCCACTCAACTGAAATATTTTTAAAATATAATTAAATTGAAATACAATAAAATAAAGTGCAAAAATCTATAAATCAAAAACAACACTTTGTTTAAGGAGAAGTAACATGCAGTGAAAACAAATATTAAACTTTAACTTTTAAACTTGAATTGAGTAAAAACTCTAAATATGTGATTGCACAGTAATGTTCACATTAAACCCCCCTCCTCCCTCCGTGGGAGGGAGGCGAGTTGGGTGCCCGAAACCCCCCGCTGGTTTCGGCCCGCCCCTTGGCGCGCGTGGCACGGCGGGCTCCGCGACCCGACGGCTGGCCCTCGTGGCTTGACGGCGGGCGCGTCCCGACGGGCCGCGCGTAGGGGTCAAACGCAGAAGTCTCAGGGCCTCGTGGTGAGGGGGTGGCCTGCGGGTTTCGGCCCGCTTGACCCCCCCCGCTCCGCTTGGCGCGCGCGGCACATGACGGGTTCCGCCACCGACGCTCGGGCTGCAGCCCGACGGTGGTGCGGGCCCGGCGGTGACGCGCGCGCGGTTTGGGGAAACAAAGCAGAAGTCTCAGGGCCTCGGGGCCGGGTTTCGGCCCGCCCCCTTGGCGCGCGTGGCACGGCGGGCTCCGCGACTGACGGCCGGGCTGCAGCCCTTCGGCCGGCAGGCGCGTCCCGGCGGGCCGCTCGCCCCCTTTCGGAACCTTGGACCGGCATCCGCTTGGTGCGTGTAAAAGATCTGCGGTCTGCGGGCCGGTTCTAATAATAAATCAAGATCATCCCAAGGGCCGTAAAAAACCTTCTCGCGGGCCGGATATGGCCCGCGGGCCTTGACTCTGACATATGTGCTGTAGAGGGTTGTATGCTCCTTGTGTATGTGGACGCCCACAGTAAGTGGCCGGAAGTGGCCATAATGAAAACCATTACCACTGAAAAGACGATTGAGAGGCTGGGGGAGATTTTCAGCCGGTTTGGTTCCCCTCTTCAGTTGGTCTCAGATAACGGGCCACAACTGGTGTCACAAGAAATGACTACCTTCCTTGAAGCAAATGGCGTACAACACATTCGATCCGCACCATTTCACCCTGCGACCAACGGTCTGGCTGAAAGGTTTGTGCAGACCATGAAGAAAGCTTTGAAGACATCTCAAGAGCAGGGATCATTTCATCAGAGATTGCATAGATGTTATGCCTTGGCGAGGATGAGGACTCAGGTGCAGAAGGGGGACAATTGACATCTCTTTGAACAGAGTGATTAAAACAAAGTGGCTACAATATCTAGCTTTGATACATTAGTAACAAAAGACATATAGGCATAAGGCCATAAACGGAAAATCACTCCATAGGGAGGAAAAAGGCAACAGCAAAATAACACACGAATCTAATAACAAAAAAAACAACAACCTCTGATTAGCTACAAAAAGGTAACTTACTCATGCAGAGGAGACAAGAAACTATAAACAGAAAGTAAGCTATAAAGAGCTGAGATAACTACAAACTAAAACGCTCCAAGAGGAGGAAAAAAGGAAGGCAAGGCACTATGAAATAACACACAAAAAGAACTTGACCAAAAACTTTAGCAAACGAAAATCACTCTTTCTCAGAGGAAACAAAGAAATCAATAAATAAGGCAAGGCAATACTTAGCAACTTGGTTCGAGACTGTGGACGAATGCTGGAGGTACGTGACGAGACGATATACTCTGGCAACAAGACAGGGGAAGACGAGGACTATATACACATGAGGGAGGGTGACACAGGTGGGCACAATCAGGCAATCAGGAGAGACATCAGACCAGTGACACAGGAGGAAGGGCAAGTGGCCTGAAACGAGAGGAGGATTAGAATTTTCAAAATAAAACAGGAAGTGTGCCAGACAACCCCAAAACAGGACTTCCCTCACCACGGTGTGACAATAGATTCCTGTTGAGCTTTAGGAATAATCCCCATGAGTGTGGTCACAGGGTGAGGCCGTTTAACCTCAACTCAGAGTTATGTTGGATAACTGTTACCAAACAATGTAAAAAAATTAAAAAAAATAGGCGAAGTGCCCCATTATACAGTTGAGTTATGGTGTTTTGCTATAAGGATTTTGTTGTTGGGGGGGATTTTTTCTAAGGGGGGAGGAGATGTTATGTTTTTGGACATCGCAACTTGCCGTAGTTGTAAGCAATGCATGATGGGAATCCGGATGTTGTGTCGTTGTATTGAAGTGCCGGCTGAAATAAAGACACGCTAAGAAATAGCTCCGTACCCGTCTACTTTATGGGTCGTAGACATAATGAGGACATAATAATACCTGGGATTTATATAGCGCTTTTCTAAGTACCCAAAGTCGCTTTACATGTTTTTCTGAACCCATCATTCATTCACACCTGGTGGTGGTAAGCTACTTTCGTAGCCACAGCTGCCCGGAAGCGTGGCTGCAATTTGCGCCTACGGCCCCTCCGACCACCACCTATCATTCATCATTCATTTCACCGATGTGAGCGGCACCGGGGGCAAAGGGTGAAGTGTCCTGCCCAAGGACACAACGGCAGCGATTTTTTAGATGGTAAGAGGCGGGGAGCGAACCTGCAACTCTCAGGTTTCTGGCACGGTTGCTCTACCCACTACGCCACACCGCCCCGACATATATAACAGTGTTTACGGCGGTTCATACTTTACCTCTTGAAACGTTCTTATGAGCGGGGACAGACCTGAAGTCAACTCATGAAATGTTTTCAGACATAATTTGACAATAATGGATGCATGCTGTTTCTGGAGGTCCAAAATGAAATAATCATGTTACAGGCATAGACTAGACAGCTATTTGGGGGGCCTGTGTCAACTATGACATGATGAGTGAGAGTTGAATGAGAAGTGTGTGTGTACAAAGCTCACTTGAGATGTTAACGCTGTTTCTTTCTTGCTACTAATAAAAATATAAAGTAGTTGTTCTGCAAGGCAAAACCCTTGTTTTTTCCACGAGTTGAATCAAAACAGACTCGTCACAAACGCCCGCCGTTGGCTAATGACGAATGGCGACACTCAGAGATATTCCGTGGCGTTGCCGTTCAGCAGCTGTTACGTATCTCGAGGAAATCCGGGGTTAAAGTCCTATTAACGTTGCCCAAAATGACCTCAGTCTTGACGAAATATCAGATAGGGTAGGATGCAAAGATGTCAAGTGTAGCTGTCAGATGGGTGTTGAGAAAACCACCTCAGTCTTTCTCACGCCTCCACCTCACAGTTTTGGGTGTCACTCTGTTTTTCTAGTACACTTCATCCAGACATGTGGTTGCACTTTGACACGAAACGTCCCTCATGTTCCCAGTGATTGACTTGCACGTCAATTCTTTCTGTGTGGCTGTAAAGTACTGCTACCTCCAAAAATCTGGGAAATAACCCGTGAATTAGTGCAGACTGTTAAACGACAGATTTCAGTCATGCCCATCATTGTACATAAAGCTTTTTTAAACATGCATATTTAAATTCAATTAAAACAGTCTGGTTTGCAGCACGTTGAACTAGTGGTCAGTACGTCTGCTTCACCGCTGGAACATCTCTGAGTTGAGTAGGGTTGCAGGATATATAGCATATAAATGGCACAGATTTGGCCAAAAATAGAGCTTTTAATAGTATCATTATATGGTGAAAATGCATGTTGATGACACATTCTAGCTGTGTCCTGCAAATTTGACAGCACCAAGCGAACAAACGGATCGTCCATCCAATATACCATTCTCACTAGTTTCTAACGTCCCTCCACAGTGCAAAGCCACTTCTAGCCTTAATGACGGCAAATAAACTATGTTTCTTACAAGTCACTGGAGGACGAGAAATAACTAAACATGCTCTTTGGGTTAATTGGAGACTAAATGTTTTTTAGGTTTGAACGTGTGTGCGTGTGAATGGTTGTTTGTCTTCATGTGTCCTGTGATTGACTGGTAACCAGTCCAGGGTGGACCCTAACTGCCTTTCGTCTGAAGTCAGCTGGGATAGACTTCAGCTCTTTCGTGACCCCATGGGGACAAGCGGTATAGAAAATACAAGGTCATAGTGGGTCTCATGTCTGAATGAATTGGGCGGGGCAGACAGTTTCACCTGCTTTCCATACTTTGATCTGCTCTAAACTATAACCATTCATCCATCCATCCATTTTCTACCGTTTGTCCCTCTTGAAGTAGCGGGGGTGGCTGCACCCTCCCTAATGTTATGAAAAGACTCTCGTGAGATAGAAAGAAAACATAGCGGAATTTTCTGTGACTTATGCTACTCCCTGATTTATAACACTGAGAGATATAAGACTGTGACTTAAGTTTCTGGCACCAAACTGAGATCTTACATAAATCACTGACACAACAAATTAAGTTTTGTGGTAGATGACTTATGCAACGACAACAGAAGGACAGATTTGTATTGGAAGACTAATGTTGAGTTTCAGCAAGGCTGGTCACGTGTGTTTCATAGATTTTGGATTACAACAAAAGGTGCACTTTACATGTGTTTCATCACAGTACACAACCATGTGTGCAAATATGGCTGGCTAGGAGAAGGGTTTTTTTCAGCATGATGTGTGAGATGAGACGCTAACGTGAGGGAAAAGTGCAAGGCTTGACGTATGGGTCCATGACAGTCTGAGAGAGCGGCTCACACTCTGTCTATAAATCCTCCCCGTGATGTGGCGGTTAAACTGTGACACGAGAAATTCGTACAGACTCCAAATGTTGACGCTGATACCATGACGAGTAATTGATTCCAACTCGGAAACAAATTGACGTTAAGCCACAGCAAAGTGGTCAAGTTACAGACATCATTTGACAAAGTACAAGGACGAAAGATGAAAAACATGCATCACTGATGGATAACATTTTTTTTCCATGGCTCAAAGTTACACCATGTTTTGTGTTGCGTCAGCGTTAGGAGTTAATAAGAGTAGTGGCTATACATTATACAGTATGTATACATTAGATGTGCGTTTCAATCATTTTAATGTATATTTGCCCGAAACATACACTGAACAATATGTTGCACAATCTCTGTATGATTACATAACTTGGCGTCACTACATGTATTTTATTTATGACAGTCTTTGAATGTGTTCATCAGCTGAAGGTTACATATTTTGTTTGGAACAGAAGATATTTAAAAAATGTGTGTTATGTGTATAAAGGGCTGGACATTAAAAAGTCAAAGTATGCGCATGCTGTATTTTTTTTTTTGTCAAAAAAAATTTAAAAAAGAAAGTTAAAAACATACATTATATATTTTAAAGAGAAAACTCATATTTCTTTTCCAACTAAGCATGACATTATTTTCGGTATCAAAACTTGTGTCTGTAATGCTAGAGAGACAATGGATGCCTGGCTTCGACAGATGCATGGTGAGAGTGTTAGCGATGTGACGTTCGCGAACGAGTCGAGTCATTTGAACGGCTCTTTCAAGAATTATTATTTTTATTTTATTATGAACATTGCCGGCGCTTCCCACAGTACTTGTGCTAGCCACTTTTAGCGCTGTACCAGCAAAGAGTGTCATGATCCGTTGCCTGGATCAAGTTTTGTTTAGTTTTTGAGTCTCTCAGTTCCCGTTTTGAGCACCCCTGGGTTTGGGTTTTGGTTGCCATGGGTGCAGACTGGTTTCACCTGCCTCTGATTAGTGTATGGCACGCTCACCTGCTGCTAGGCACTAATCAGAGAGCTACTTATTCCCGTTGTTCGCCACACTCAATCTGGCTTCCTTGTTTGCTGTATGCACCAAGTTATGTTGGATGAATTCCTGCTTCTTTGCTCATGATTCCTGTGCCAAGTTTTTGCCTGAGCTCCCCATGCAATCGCCATGCGTCTCTTTTGTTTGGTATCTCATATTTTTGTATTCTGTGTGATTTATGAGGAATAAATCATTGTTCCTTACCTGCATGTTGCCTCCGAAGTTTCCGTCTGGGAGAACGACCCACGCATAAACATGCGACCCAACCGTGACAAAGAGGAGATATTACCGCCTAAAAAACAATAGTTGAGTAGATATTGTAGCTCAGTTTCGTATTCACATTTTTTAATTCCAGTTGTATTTATATGTATTGTAGCGGCTGGCTACGGGGTGTTAGCCAATGGCTTTGGCTGGGGGGCGGGACTTCTGGGGAAGTGAGGGAAGTGACGTTGTTGACAGGAAGTGTTGGTTCGAGTTTTGCCGGGAAAGGAGATAGACGCATGTTGGAGCTGTTGTGTGCCTTAAATGCATCTTATACAATAAATGCAAGATAACGGAAGAAGTCTCTGAGCCTACATTCCTGAGATTATTACACTGGTGTCAGAAGTAAAACCGACGATTTTCGGAAGAGACTTTGTCGCGGTAAGGACACGCTGCGTATCGCGCATTAGCAAGTTAGCTTCAGTCTGTGAGTTAGCTAGGACCGCAAGCCGTTTAGCATGTTTAGCTCCGGTGAGCATAAGTTTAAAGTTGAGCGGGATGACGCTGTTTTGGAACGGGTGACCGTCGAACAGCCGCGCTCCTGCTCGCACACGAGCGGCTCGTCAGCCCATGAGGACGTAAAGATGTCGCCGCTGCCGCCGCAACCCACACCTTCCCCGCACGGCGCGTCCCCCCCACCGTCTGCGGCCGCAGTGAAGACGCCAAAATTTGCCGGTGGATCAGATTGGGAGGCGTTCCACGCTCAATTTGAACTGTTGGCGGACGCTAGAAGGTGGGAAGAAAGGGACAAAGCATTGCAATTGGCTTTGTGTCTGGAGGGAGAGGCTCTTTCGTGCCTTCTGCTGCTGGACCCTGAACAGCAGCGGTGCTACGCAGCCCTGGTGGGGGCGCTCAAGAGGAGGTTTGGGAGATGGTCTCAGCCAGCGCTTTTAAAAACTGAACTGAGAGGGAGGTGCAGGAAGCCTGGCGAGCCACTCCGGGGGCTCGCTAATGACATGGAGGGCCAGGTGCGCCGTGCATATGGTCACCTGCCTGCTGATGCACGGAATGAGCTCGCAACTGACCTGTTTGTTGGAGCCATTACTCCTCCTGATCTGCGTGTGCAGGTGCAGCTTCAGCACCCGAGGTCCCTGCAGGAGGCACTGGAAGCTGCCGTGGAGAGGGAGATGCTGAGGAGCGCAGCTGCAGCCGGGGAACTGGAAAGTATACCCCATCCAGTGAGGGCGGCATCGTCACACCCGTCTAGCGACGGGGCTCCGGCTTGGGCGAAAGAAATTACCGAACTGCTGAGGTCGGTGACTCTGCAAAGTCAACGTGGCCCGCGCCCCATGCAGGTCTGCTGGGGATGTGGCCAACCTGGACACTTTCGCAGGGAGTGCCCTGCCACTCGTCGTGAGCCGGGAAACGGCGCCGGGCCCGCATAGTCAGGGGTATGCGGGCCCCTACGTCCACCGCGGACCCAGACTTGCCAGCCCAGGCTCGTCAAGCAGGGGAAGGAGCACATCAGCACAGCCAGGGGGGAGGGGCTCCATCCCCCCCAGAAGCAGACGACGACTCGCCTTCTACTCCTTCTTCTCGCTTTCGGGCACCCGGAGGAGCCCAGCGGCACAGCCAGGGGGGAGGGACTCCATCCCCCCCAGAAGTAGATGACAGCAGTGTGCCACCTATGGCGGTGGGCTGGACACGGGGGGGGGGAAAAAGTGGGGGCTCCTGCCATGTTGCTGTCTCTGTCCAGGGGGTGCCTACCGTGGGTCTGGTGGACACAGGGTCATCGGTAACGCTGGTAAGACCGGACGTTCTTCCCAGCAGTACACCACTTGAACCCACGGCAGTACAGCTACGCACAGTCACGGGCCAGCTAGCTCCTATGGTGGGGAAGGGGTTCCTGTGGTTGTGCGTGGGGGGAAAGCGAGTTCGCCACCTAGTTTGGGTGGCAGACGTGCAAGACTGCTGCATCTTAGGGCTGGACTTCCTCCAAGTCACTGGGTGCCTGCTAGACATGGGGAGGGGTACACTTAACTTCCCGGGGGGCCCTACAGTTGCCATGGGTACCCTAGTTCCCGGGCCCCTGCCCGTTTCACCGCATGCCTCTACATTCTTGTTGCCTCACACATCACCTAGTTACTACCCCTGCCCTCGCCCTGTCTCCCTTCAGCCAATGAGGGGGGAGACAGAGCTGTGTATTACCCGGGGATGCCGGCCCTGGGCATCCCTACCCACGGGCCCCCACCCGCAGCCGGTACCCCCGGTCATAGGGGGAGGAGTGTGGAGAGAGGAGTACGGGGACTTGGAGAAACAGCAACAGGAGCAGCTGAAACAGCTGCTGGTGGAATTCCAGGGCAGCTTTGCAATGAACGAGAGTGAAGTGGGAAGAACCCACTTGGCAGAGCATGTCATAGACACTGGCTTGGCGCGGCCCATCAAGTGCCACGCACGCCGCATCCCCCTCGCTCGACAGCAGGTATGCGACAAGGCCGTAGATGACCTGCTGCGGGCCGACTTTATTGAGCCGTCCGAGAGCCCCTGGGCGGCACCTGTGGTCATGGTCGCCAAGAAGAAGGCTGGAGATTGGCGATTCTGTGTGGATTACAGACGGCTAAATGAAGTGACCACAAAAGACTCTTACCTCCTCCCCCGTATTGATGAGTCCCTGGACCTAGTTTCCGGCTCCTCGTGGTTCACCACTCTGGACCTTAAAAGCGGGTATTATCAGGTACCCCTTTCTCCTGAATCTCGCCCTAAATCTGCCTTCTGTACTGGCCGGGGCTTGTGGCAATTCAAAGTCCTCAGTTTTGGGCTCTGTAATGCCCCCGCCACTTTTGCCCGGCTTATGGACAAAGTGCTGGCTGGTATTTCCCGTCAAGAGTGCCTGGTGTACCTGGACGACATCTTGGTACATGGGCGTTCTTTCGAAGCAGCCCTGGGGTCCCTGAGGAGAGTCCTGGAGAGGATTCGAGCAGCGGGCCTTAAACTGCACCCCGAGAAATGCAGTTTCATGCGGCGGGAAGTAACTTTCTTGGGACATGAGCTGGGGGCAGATGGCATTGGCGCCATGGGAGAGAAGGTGCGGGCTGTGAGAGATTGGCCCGCCCCTCGGGACCAAGGACAGCTGAAGAGCTTTATTGGGCTTGCCTCGTACTATCGGAGGCATGTGCGGGGTTTTGCCACAATCGCCGCGCCCCTATATCGATTGCTGGAAAAAGGCAAAGACTTTGTGTGGTCCGAAGGGTGCCAGGAGGCATTCTGGGGGCTGAAACGGGCCTTGTGTGAGGCCCCGGTACTCGCCCCACCTGACCTCGCCCTGCCCTTCTTACTGGACACTGATGCCAGCGGAGTGGGGGTCGGGGGTGTACTTGCACAGCCGTGGCAGGAAGGGGAAAGGGTGGTGGCATACTTCAGCCAGAAACTCAACAAGTCTGAACGGAACTATTGTGTCACCCGCCGAGAACTCCTGGCAGTGGTGCTCTCTATCAGACACTTTAAATATTACTTGTGTGGCCTCCCCTTTGTGATCAGAACTGACCACTCTGCCCTCCAGTGGCTAATGACTTTCCGGGAGCCGGAGGGGCAGGTTGCCAGGTGGGTGGAAGAGCTGCAAGGATACAACTTTAAAATAGAACATCGGCCAGGTGCTCGCCACTCCAACGCGGACGCGCTCTCGCGCCGGCCGTGTGCAGCAGACGGATGTCGGTACTGCGAGCGCAGGGAAGCCCGGGAACAAGAGCGGCGGGCAGAGGGCGCTGAGTGTGCGGCCGTCAGTCAGGCTGATGACGTTGTCTGCGGAGAACTACAGACTGTGACGAATGCTGACTGGAGGCGCACGCAGGTGGAGGACACAGACCTTCATCCTGTTTTGCAGTGGGTAGAGGCTCGGCAGCGCCCGCCTTGGGAGGCGGTGGCACCATTCTCTAAGGCTACTAAGGGCCTGTGGGCCATGTTTGACTCATTGCGGGTGTCCCAAGGCGTGTTGCAGCGGGCATTTAAGGCCGCGGCCACGGGGGAAGAACAGTGGCAGGTGGTGGTGCCAAAGGGACTGCAAGGGGCAGTGCTTAAGGCAGTGCATGGGGGAGGTGGGTCTGGACATTTCGGGGTCGCCAAAACACTCAAGCGGCTGCGACAGGGGTTCTATTGGGGTCGGCAGAAGAGAGATGTGGAGGACTTCTGCCGCCGCTGTGACCCTTGCGTTGCCCGCAAAGGCCCCACTGGGCGCTCACAGGCACCGCTCCAACAGTTCCCAGTGGGGTGCCCCATGGACAGGGTGGGGATTGACATTACAGGGCCGTACCCACTGTCTGTCAAGGGGAACCGCTATGTCCTTTCCGCCATAGACTATTTCACCAAGTGGCCAGAGGCATACGCCATTCCCAACCAGGAGGCAGAGACCATTGCTGATGCCCTGGTGGAGGGCATGATAGGTCGGTTTGGCATCATGGCGTCTCTGCACAGTGACCGAGGCACAAACTTTGAGTCCCGGGTGTTCGCGGCCTTGTGCGAGCGCCTGGGCATTCACAAGACCCGCACTACCCCATTGCACCCTCAGAGTGATGGGTTAGTGGAGCGGTTTCATCGCAACCTGGGAGACCAGCTCGCCATTGTCACCTCCCGCCACCAGCGTGACTGGGACCAACACCTACCACTGGTGCTGATGGCGTGTCGCTCTGCTGTCCAAGAATCCACAGGGTGCACACCGGCGCTTCTCATGCTAGGGAGAGAGATGCGCACACCAGCAGAGCTGGCCTTTGGCCGCCCACCGGATGCCCCGGCCTTCGCTGCAGGGCCAGAGTACGCCAGGAAATTACAGGACCGGCTGGACTCAGCCCACAGTTTCGCTCGGGAGCAGCTGCAGGAAGCTGGCATCAAACAAAAGCGCTACTATGATGTGACGACCCGAGGAAGGGACTTCGCGCCAGGCGAGTTGGTCTGGGTCTACAATCCGATTCGGAAGAAGGGCCGCAGTCCCAAGCTGGACAGCAAATGGACAGGACCCTGTAAGATACTCCAGAAGCTGGGAGAGGTTGTGTATCGTGTCCAGCTGCCCCCCCGGGGAAGGAAGGTGGCCCTCCACAGAGACAGACTCGCCCCCTACCGGGGGGGTCCCCCTTCCCTTGCCTCGGATACACAGGTGACCTCTCCCTTGCCCGCCAAGCCCTTTACCAATACCCCGCTTATGCCCCAGGGGGAAGCAATTTCCCCACTCCCCTCCTCCCCCGCCCCCTCCAGCTCCCTCCCGAGGACTGGCACACCCGACCCAGCTGTCCCACTGCTGGGAAATGGAGGAGAGCGGCCGAGGCGGATGAAGAGGCCTCCGGACCACTTGCAAGACTTTGTGGTGTCCTTAGACTGAAGGGAACGGGGGTGGGGGGGTTTGTGAACCCGTTTTTGTGTGATGTGAGGATTATGTTGTTTACACTGTTTTGTTTGCACTAATGGGTTGCTCTGTTTTACATGCTGCTATGGTGTTGCCAAATGTTGCCTTACGGGTCAGTCCTCGAGGGCGAGGACTTTTTGTAAGGGGGGGGTGATGTAGCGGCTGGCTACGGGGTGTTAGCCAATGGCTTTGGCTGGGGGGCGGGACTTCTGGGGAAGTGAGGGAAGTGACGTTGTTGACAGGAAGTGTTGGTTCGAGTTTTGCCGGGAAAGGAGATAGACGCATGTTGGAGCTGTTGTGTGCCTTAAATGCATCTTATACAATAAATGCAAGATAACGGAAGAAGTCTCTGAGCCTACATTCCTGAGATTATTACAGTATCATAAACATTTGACTCTTATTTGCATATGTTTTCTGTATATGTAAAAATAAAAAATAAATATGCATGGAGTAGGATGCATAGTTTTTATTGTGCCAGAATTTTTTTTTTTGTATTTGTTAGCAAAATAGTGAACTCATGGAACTATGGCACCAACTTGTTTAATACATACAAAAAAAACACAACCCAAACCATAATAATATATCAGAATCCTTTCCACCAATAGAGTACAAATTGGTAGAATATGTAAATTACAATTATTGTGATACATTTCTGGTACCAGTGATAGATGTCTTGATGTTTGAAAAAAATATATATAACCAGCCAGTCTTTTGAACGGCTGTTTGACAGGAACGGCTCCCTTCAAAGAGCCATAAATCCCTTCTCAAGTCTGTGTAAGTCTAGACCAGGGGTGTCCAAAGTGGCGCAGCAAATTTTTTAACAGCCTAAAAATATTATTACAAAAACTCAACCGACAAGGAGAATTCAAAAGCAAATGGATGTAAAGTAACGAGAAAAGTTTAAATGTTGACACTAAAAACTATGGATTCATGATCTATTTTTTTCCCCAATCAATACAAATTACCTCCTGCTTCTCAAAACCAATACAGAAAACGATGAACTTATTCATACAGTATATATTATTTTGTCAAATGTAGATTGAAGCGTACTTTGTGCACGCCCATTTTTTTTTTAACCTAATCAGTTATTGGAGCAATTTTTATGTTATTCGATTTATCTGTATGATGTCATAATTCCTCATATCCACACTATAATTGTCTGTCTGTATTTATGGTGTACCAGTAATAAAAACATAGCTGACATGAGGGCTGTTTTTCTTTCTCTAAAAATAAATGTATTGTCTGCTTTGAAAATGAAATTGCGGTCCCCTCCAAGGTTTCTCATTGTCTTCCCATTGGGTTGAGTTTTTTCTTGCCCTGATGTGGGATCTGAGCCGAGGATGTCGTTGTGGCTTGTGCAGCCCTTTGAGACACTCGTGATTTAGGGCTATATAAGTAAACTTTGATTGATTGATTGATCATCTTTGCTCTACTGTCAATTTCTGACAAGCAAGAAGGAAAGTCACTTTAACGTTAGATTCGATGGGCCTGGTTTTCAATCTCTGTTCATGAGGTTTTGGGACTCCTCTGAAACAAACCAAGCATGCCTTTACAGAACTTTGTGCGATAACTAGTCTCCTTGAAGCATGGAGTGCATGGTATGGCAAGTTCAATCAGATAAAAGTAAAGTTGTCCAAAAACATGCACCTATGTAACCTTTAAATCACAGCGACCCATAGAATTTGTGATGAATGACATCATTAGGACAAAACAGTAGTTTAGAATTAGTTGAAAAAGTTAGGCCTCGCATGGTTGCTGTTGGCGTGACCCCAGGATGCAAAGACCGCAGGCAATGTGCAAGTAAAAAAAAACATTTTTAGGGAAAACTCAAAGAATATAGTGCAGCAGGGAAATGCACAGGAAACATAAGGAAGCTATGAAGCACTTCCAATACAGAGCAATCAAAGCAAAATGATCCAGCCTAGTTTGGAGGACAGGGCTGGCATAAAAACCATCCTGATTATCAATCAGGTACAGGTGAGGAAGCCAGCGCTAAGACAAGCAAAGTGTTGGAGGCAAACAGGAAGTGTAAAACAAAATGAACAACCAGGAAGTAATAAAGAAACTAAGGAAAGTATTCATTAAGTCCAAACTGTCCTGTGAGATCATGACAGAAAGTTGAAACATGCAACTAATTTGACATTGGAACTCAGATAGCGTTGCAATCTTGGGTTGGATATTGTTCAAAATGTACTGGGTTCTTTGAGAGTAATACTACAATAATCCTTAAAAGTTTAAAAGAAAACCAACAAATGCTCAGGGGATTGAGCCTGTAGTAGCAAAATAGACAACATTCACACTCACATTCACACACTAGGGACCATTTAGTGTTGCCAATCAACCTATCCCCAGGTGCATGTGTTTGGAGGTGGGAGGAAGCCGGAGTACACAGAGGGAACCCCCAGCTTTATATGCTGCATTTATCCATCCATCCATCCATCCATTTTCTACCGCTTAGGTATAGCTAATCATTACTCTACTCTAAATCGAGATGTTTTTCAGAACTGTCCATTGCCAGTTTTTTTCGGGTCTTCAATATCATGAAATGCGTCTAATGACAAAATCACAGAAAATGTAACAATTTCCGGACAATTGAAGTAAACCGCAAACAGCTGTCTTTTGACAGATAGTATGATGGAAAGACTTTGAGTGAAATGTGTCTTGATCATAGATGCCAAAAAGTGCTGTTATTCTCCACAGTCTTTACACAATGATCATCATTTAAATATCCATACTAGATTGGCTGTCATTCCCTAAAAACTTCACACGTTATAATCCCTCGGAGGGTTAAATTCCGGTACCTCTTCCCTGAAGAAAACTACATCATTGAGATACTTGTGTCTATTTTTCTATAATTTTTCTTCATGTTTCCGTTAGAAATGACTACATGTCACTTGCAGATTAAATCTCTCACTCTCCACAGGGATTATGGCAAAACATATGAATACAGCACATGTCAGGAAGGGAGGGGAAGGACTGGGATGATGAAAAGCAGATTTGATGACTGATCGATTTAAACTCATGCTGAGGTTCATGCTGGTGTTGACAGCAGTTTCAGTTTTGTCGTCCTTAATTTGCATACATATGTTAGATATCTGAGGTCCCTTTCACCACAACATGTGCTTTTGTTGTGTGTAAACTATTTGCCCCTTATATGCATGGGAGTCATTTTTAAACACCAGAAGAAAGCATGTCTTTTTCAGAGAGTGAAGATTGCTTTCAGCATCCTTTTGGTGCCAGAAGATGGATCTTCTTTTTGGTCTAATGAAATCAAAATCAGAAATACTGTAAAATTGCAATAAAACATATATATATATATATATATATATATATATATATATATATATATATATATATATATATATATATATATATATATATATATATATATATATATGTATATATATATATATATATATATATATATATATATATGTATGCATATATATATATATATATATATATATATATATATATATATATATATATATATATATATATATATATATATATATATATATACACACATATATGTATGTATATATATATGATGATAAAAAAGAGACATTTAAAAAAGGAACCACAGACAGTCAATATAAAACAACAGACAGCTGCATTCCTGAATGGACAACCAACAAGCACACAAAGGGCTTATTAACCACCCATATCCCAGTTGTGTCATTGGGCTTTAAAAGATAATTTGCACACAAATACCAAAACAATTGTCTTTATTTTACACTTCCTTAATAACAATACTCCAATTTAAAATATTGTAACTATTTGCCAGGATGCAACACTAAACATTTCTCAATATTTTGTGACAATCTGTCACTTCATTTCTGTTTGTGCTTCCTTGTTTTGTATTTACTTCCTATCAGTGCTCTTATTTTGTTTCCATTTCCTGCTTGTCCCGCTGAGCGCTGTGTTTTTTCCCTCACCTGCTGCCAATCAGCATATTTCTATTTATGCCTGTCTCGCGTGCTCCTCAGTGCTCGAGGATTGATTTATGTTTGGACCTTACATGCACAACTGCTTCATTTTCCGTTTATGATATTAAAAGCATCTTACCTGCTCTTCGCTCTCCTGGTTCCTGCATCTTCGGGTCACTATTGCGCAGCCATGCGAGTTTGCGACTTATTTGACAACATCTGAAACAAGATCATCCGTTCGTTGATAAATTGAAGTATTTCAGAGCAAACACCCAAAAATGTTTAAAAGGCCCTACATTTTTGGCAAATCTAATGGTTTTTTTGTTTCGTTTAAATTTCAATTTAATAACACACATTTATATTTTAAATGATTAAATGTTCAAAAGGAGTGGGAAGAAGCAGATCTTGTCTGATCCCAACCCTGTGCCATAAATTGCATTTTAAAGCAAGCTAACTGATGTTAGTACACAACGTTAGTGCTACTAAATATAACGGGACAAAAATAAGATATTATTTAACTTGAAAAGCACTTGGCAGGCGCAGACCTCTGCCAGGCCCCATCTCCCATTGGAAAAAAAAAAAATCCTTAAAAAACTGTTCTGAATCCAGACGGTGATCCGGATATCCCCCAAAATCTAATCACTTGTTCCTTATTTCATTTATTATATTTCCTGAAAATGTAATATAAACTATAGGTATGTTGCTAACTGACAGTCAGTTAAGTCAGTCGGGGAGACGGACAGACAAACCATGGCAAGAACTTATACCTCCTGGTGAAGGTAATTATATGCGTTAAGGAATAATTAAACTTCTTGGGCGAAATGCATTTAATTTTCAAAACACAAAATATTATTAAATTAATCTGACAAAACAACAAAGACAGGCCAGGGAAACTGTGTTAGCACTGACAATAGCCTACTGCATATGAGATAGTATACACTACAGATACACTGACTCTTCATTCAACATATTTTTTCATTAAAATAAACATTTTTGACAACATCATCGAGTGCTTTTATTTTGAAAACACCTTTAAACATGGAAAAATGAAACCAGAAGCTATGTTGTCTGTTATATGCTAATGCTAATGTTATGTAGTTCTCATCTCACAGTGTTTTTTTTACAAAATAATTCGATTTACACTCTAAGCACCCCCAAAGCTTAGTAAATGCATCGGAACTGAAACTGAACGTCTCTTTTTTTTTTTTAACAATTGTCCACTAAAATATAGTTAGTGCATGTAGCTGACGCCGCTAAACCAACAGCCCCATCTTTGCTAACATAACAGTGTGGAATACCGTATAATAATTACCCCGAAAACCCCCCCTGCTAAATTAGTAAACGTTTGTTTGTATTCAGCATTCTTTATTGTATTTTTACTTTATATGTTCTTTACTTGCTTACAGAAGTACAAAGACAGGTGAGGGATTTACTCACTGCAACACTTTGTAGCTGTGACCGTTCTGTGCTTTGTCAGACTTTTGCTATTAAATGAACAGTCCGCCCCCTGCCATATTGTCAAACGCCAATAGAGTCGATAAACTCCACTTTGGTTTTAAAATGATTATTGTTATGGTTATTTCAATCAGTTCCATACACAGAGGGGTTCAAATGTGAGGTAAATAATTAGCTTGAATGAATGAATGAATGAAATAAGTTTATTTCGGTCATAAAATCAACCATCAACCATTAACCATTTTGTGTGACCAGTTTAAGAGTACAAATTATACATATATAACAATCATACACATTTACACA
Source organism: Entelurus aequoreus (assembly GCF_033978785.1). Taxonomy (NCBI): domain Eukaryota; kingdom Metazoa; phylum Chordata; class Actinopteri; order Syngnathiformes; family Syngnathidae; genus Entelurus; species Entelurus aequoreus. The sequence continues at coordinate 43,721,545 of NC_084741.1, read as the reverse complement.
CAAAAAGAAAAGAAAAGAAAAAGCATGACCGAAAAAGGAATAGGCTGAAGCCAAGGCTTATATTTGCCTATCATATACCTTCACTGAAAATAATATTACCTGGAACATCAACGTTAAAAAGAAGGGAAAAAAAATCAATGGGATGAAAGTAATCGTTGCTATATTTTATAATGTTCAATTATTTCACCTTTCAATGTTTTCTTAAACCTTAAAGAAGTACATGTCTTCAGCTCATCACTGAGCTTGTTCCACCATTTAACTCCTAAAACTGAAATACATTTGTATTTTATATTCGTTCTTGCTTTACCTATTTCAAAAATCAATATCCCCCGTAAATTATAGTTTAGCTTCAGATGAAGACCTGTGAGTTCAGTTGAAAGACAGGAAGAAAGAGATCCAAGATGCAGGTGAACTAAAATGTACACCTGAACAATACATCTGGAACAAAGAGAACAACTATGAGGTGCCAAATTTAAAAATTCAATCACACTTTTCTCGCTGATATAGTTTATATGGCTAGCTCACTTTTGTTACATTTACTGTATATTACGTTTGTCACATTTAGCTAATGTTCTTCACATTTAAGATAGGAATTAAATGATAAATATACATTTTAAATCCATATGTTGAATCTTTATCTAAATAGTGAATCTAAATGTGAACTATAAATGTTAAATCTGAATGATAAATCCCAATGTTGAACGTACATCTAAATACTACATCCAAATGTTAAGTTGAAATCTAAATATTAGATAGACATGTTAAACTAAATCTAAATGTAAAATGTTAAATATATATGTTGAATCTAAATCTCAATATTATTGTAAATGTTAAACTAAATCTAAATGTTGAATCCAAACGGTAAATATACAGCTAAATGTGAAATAGAAATGTTGAATCTAATTATAAATGTTAAATCTAAATATTAACATTTTAGGTTAAATTCAAATGTTAAATCTAATTCCAAATGTTACATCTAATTCCAAATGTTAAATCCAAATCTAAATACCAAATATATATGTTAAATCTAAATCCGAATGTTGAATTCAAATCTGAACATTAAATATACATGTTAAACAAAATATAAATGTAAAATGTTAAATTTAAATCTCAATATTATTGTAAATGTTAAACTAAATCTAAATGTTGAATCCAAACTTATTTTAATTTTTCTGAGGGAACTCTCCTGAAGAAATCAATAAAGTACTATCTACCTATCTACCATTTACCATGAATTGATTAACGTGGACCCCGACTTAAACAAGTTGAAAAACTTATTCGGGTGTTACCATTTAACTGTCAATTGTACGGAATATGTACTGTACTGTGCAATCTACTAATAAAAGTTTCAATCTATCTATCTATCTATCTATCTATCTATCTATCTATCTATCTATCTATCTATCTATCTATCTATCTATCTATCTATCTATCTATCTATCTATCTATCTATCTATCTATCCATCTATCTATCTATCCATCTATCTATCTATCTATCTAATGGTAAATCCATGGCATAAAAACATTTTAGGTTAAATTCAAATGTTAAATCTGAATGTTGAATTCAAATCTGAACATTAAATATACATGTTAAACTAAATCTAAATGTTAAATACAAATGTTAAACTAAATCTAAATGTTGAATCCAAGCATTGAATCTAAACGTTAAATCCAAACATTGGCATTGTTAGGCCTATCTTAGGGGGGCTTGGCCTAAAATGTTCTTAAGCCCCCCTAAATAATTTGGTGTTAAAAAAAATAAATAAAAAATCTATATATTTTTTAAAATTTTTTTTACAAATACATGCCGACATATTCATTATAAAGTGGCCCGAATATGAGTTTAAATAAATAATCATATAACCTGTCATTATTCACTCAGTTTCACCTCACTTCATAGCGTAAGGAAGAGATCCCCTTTAGTGCATCGGTATCCAATCCATTCCACTTGTTCATATAGAAAATGCCCACATCACTCAAAATCCAGTCCGCATTTTTTCTGCGACCTTGCTTGTGGTCCTTGGACTTGTTCATATAGAAAATGCCCACATCACTCAAAATCCAGTCCGCATTTTCTCTGCGACCTTGCTTGCGGTCCTGCAGGTGTACGAAGCACATTAACACACAGCACTGCAGAACAAGAACCTTGTGTCTGCAATTGTAAATAATTTATTTTTTAAGTTTTGTGTTTCTTGTAGAATCTATATAAAGTAATATACATTAGCCTATTGTTAAAATAATGAAAAAAACATGATTAAATATATTTGTTTTATTGTATTGTTACATTAATAGCTGTTGTATTATTATAGGATGGCTTGTTAAACATTTCATAGGATTTTCAGAGGGTGGAAAAACCAAGACATTTAATATAAAATGTAAAATGAATAAATACATAAAAAGAAAAAGAAAAAAATGGTTCAAAGCCATCATCCCAGGGAGCATTTAATTTCGTCCGGTGCATTTTTTTTACCGTCCCCGGGACGACGGGTCTACGTTAATCTCAAACCCTGGAAGTTGCATTTTATTGTTTGCAATATTTGTTTCAGCATTGCACTTTGAAGATGGTCCCTCAGCTCTTTGACAGCTTTGGCTCTTTTTCAGATCAGCAGACGAACTAAGTCTTTCTTATTTACAGTATATATAAAAGTTTGTCATTTCTATTCAGACTTCCATATATATTTAATTTCCTTAACGGCTTGCCATAATATATATATATATATATATATATAAATATATTATATACAGGCCAAATTATCCCGATCCAGATATTACCTTTAATTCAAGTAATTAAGTAATATTTCCAGGGCTTGAATTTACAACCATTTTAGTCACATATGTGCTCAAAATGTAATCTGTGCAAATTCAAAATATTTGGGAACAAACAATTATTGTATTGTGAGCGAAAGTGGTGGCGTTAGCCTCTATGTTGTGAATGAATAACATAGAGGCTAATGCCATGACTTTCATTGTGTTTCAGTGTATCTTGAAGGATCATGCAAGTAATTGTTTCTTGTTGATGCTGTAAACAAAATGTCACTGTGCAAACCCATGTTTGTTGTTGTACTGAACACAGATTGAAAATAAACCCACTAAAATAATAATAATAACAATGATTAATTTTTAAGTCTTTGTTAGCCGTTTGTGAAGTTTTGTGCTTGTGCGCTACGTTCGCTCGCATCCTGTGCATCTCCTGGGGGCTAAGCCCCCCCTGTCCTTAAAAGCTAGTGACACCCCTGAATCCAAATGTTAAAAATAATCATACATGTTAAGTCAAAATGTTTACTCTAAATAATTGTTAGATTTAAATGTTAAATCAAAATGTCAAATGTAAATCCAAATGGTAAAACTAACTGTAAATGTTAAATTCAAATCCATCCATCCGTCCATTTTCTACCGCTTGTCTCTTTTGGGGTCAACCCCCACCCTCCACTAAATGTAAGTGCTAAATCCAACTATATCCAAATTAAACTAAATCCAAATGTTAAACTAAATCTAAATGATGAATCCAAATGTTAAATCTAAATGTAATGTAAATCTAAATGTTACATCTAAATCTGAATATTAAAAGTTTAATATAAAAGTTTAAATGAAAATGTAAAATATATATGTTATAACTAAATCTAAATAATAAATGTTATATATATAAAAGTCAAATCAAAATGTTAAATATATATGTTACATTTAAATGTAAATATTAAATATTATATGTAAATGTTAGCACTAAAAACATTACATTTTGGATACCACCTTGGCAAATCTGTTTAGAAGCAGTTACATGGCTGTGTAAAAAGTATTCAATGCATCGGTTTTCGTCAGTGTCATTTACTGTCATTTACATGGTCACTATTATATATCTTGTACAATCTCCAAACGCACATTTTGATATAATTTCCTGTATCTTTGACAACTAGTTTCTGTGTATTTCTGGCTTAAAAGTCCCCTGCGTTTCTGTAATCTATCTAACGGAACTATTGCTCATCTCATTTTGTTTGAACTGCCGACTCACTGACATCATCATCATCATTACGGCCCTCAAAAGACACAGCGTGGTTGTGCAGCCCATTTGCAGCACAGACTGTTTAGTTTTTCTGGAAGTAGGCAAATTAGAGCCACAGTCTGATTACTTGTGTTCTTCCTGTCAGTCGTTATCGTTTTTGCTACCTTCCAATTTTCTTTCTTTTCCTGCCAGCGAGTGTTTCACTCTCCTTGTCTGATGACCCAAATATGTCAACACAGGTCCTGTTGGAGAGAGAAAGAGGACAGAAGGTGTCCGTTTCCCGGGCTTACTGGTTTTGATGAGAGGAGCAGACGTAGCACTGGCAGCACAACAGTGATCTGCTCCGGTAAACGTAAGCATTACGTGACCAGAACACACAAGAAAGATCAGTCAAGATGCACCTCAGCAGTGCAAGATTAAAAAGCCGTAAAGGTCAGGATGGCCATTGAGGTCTGAAAGTTTATTTGCCAAGGATGAATCAAAATACCCCTTTGAAAAAAAAACATGTTTGAAAGATTTAAGGTCAGAGTGAAATGTCAATTTTGTGAAAATAAACAGTGCTGTGCACTTTCCTATTGTTCGGTTTTTGGGACACTGTTTGTGGAAACTGGCGTGAATTTAGCTGTGGAGTTCTTCTGACTCGTATCATGTCAATACTGGTTGGGTTCCAGCTCGTTTTTTTACTCAATCTCTATATCAATCTATCTATTATGTGCATTTTTGAAAAGAGTTCAGTAATTGCGGCGGTTGTCTTTGCTGCTGTTTGTTTGTGGTGTGGGTGCCCATGGCTGCTGAGTCTGGTGCGAGGGGGTGGGCGCTATTGTGGTTTGGGACGGCTCATGCGCGTAGTGGTTGTCGGGGCTGGAGGACTTGCCGGCTTCGTTTTCGTTTGTTGTCATGTTGGTTGGCTTGTCGGGTGTCGGCCCGGGCCTGCCCTCACACTTTGCTGCGCCTTCCTTTGCGCCCGATGTCGTGCCGTCGTCTGGGTGTGGGCTTGTCTGGGTTTTTTTTCTTTCTTTCCTCAAGGGGAGGTTCTGCCGAGGCACTTGCTGGTTGTTCCATCTCCAGCCGCTCTTCTGGGAAGGGTTGGGCTCGTGGGTACCCGGTTACTTGTGCGGCGAGGCGGCCTTCCCATCCGGCTGCAGGAAGTCTCTCGGCCCCTGGGGACAGGGCATCCCATCTTTCTGCCCGCGTAGGGTATGGTCCCTCGCTGGCTTGGGGGCTAGCTGTCTGCTGCTTCTCCAGTGCCTCGTCTGCGGCATGCCACTGGCCTGCCTGGCAGCATAGTGGGCTTGGTTCTGGGGATCCTGTTGCTGGCCGGCCTGCCTGCTTGGGGTCAGGGGTCCCTTGTTCCCTGGGTACCGCACCTGCTGTTTTGGGTTGGGCTCTCTGGGTGGCTTGAGCTGTACTTTGGCTCCCGCACGTACTGGGAGACAAATATTTTGTCAAATAAATACACATACATTCACCCACACATACACACAATTATTCATAAATATGTACATACATACTTACATTTATTCATACATATATATGCGCACATATAGGTAAATATGTGCTTTCATAGTTACTGTACATATGCTCGCACATACATACACAAATACAGTACATACATACACACACACCCACGGTACATACATCCACACACATATTCAAATCAAATCAAATCAAATCAACTTTATTTATAAAGCACATTTAAAATTTACCACAGGGGTAGCCAAAGTGCTGTACAATGGGCAGGTTAAAAGATAACACAAGAGAAACGAGCAAGCACACCACAACACAAACAGAGCACGATAAAAAAAATAAAAAAATAAAACATAAAAACAGGTTCACAGCAGGTGCATTGTGGGACGCCATAGCGGGATGGAGATCACTCAGTGTTAAAAGCCATGGAATAAAAGTATGTTTTTAAGAGCGATTTAAAAACAGAAAGAGAGGAGGCCTGTCTAACACTCACAGGTAAGCCGTTCCAGAGCTTGGGAGCAGCAGCGGCGAAAGCGCTGTCACCTCTAAGCTTCAGCCTTGTGTCAGGGACCGTCAGTAGCAGCTGATCGGCTGATCTTAAGGATCGGGGGGCAGTAAGGCTGAAGGAGGTCGGAGAGATATGTTGGAGTGAGGTTGTTTAGACATTTAAAAACAAATAGTAGAAGTTTAAAATGTATTCAGTAATGCACAGGGAGCCAGTGAAGGGACGCTAGTATAGGGGTAATGTGCTCACGTCTGCAGGTCTGTGTTAGTAGACGAGCAGCAGAGTTCTGCACGAGCTGCAGGCAGGCGACGGAGGCATGGCTAATGCCTACGTACAGGGCATTGCTGTAGTCAAGACGAGTCGAGATAAAGGCGTGGATTAATTTCTCAAGATCATGTCCTGACAGAAACGGTTTCACTTTCGCTATTTGGCGAAGTTGACTGTACAAACATACATATACACATACTGTACATATGCAAGCACATATGTGTACATACACTCATGCATATAATCACATTTCATCAAACATATTTTAACGTTGAGGGGAAACTGGGTAACACACAGCACACTGACAAAGCTTAACTTATTTTTACTATAATAATCTACAAGGTTAATACAGTTCACTTCTCTTACTTCCCCTCCATTTATCTGCTTTTTTTTGTAATTCATGTTTTCGTTGCATATATGTATTGTTACATTTGAAACAATTGGATTGTTGATAAATTCGGTAATTATTGTCATTATTCAATATCAATAGTGCTATTTCTATTGGTATTTGTATTGCTCCATTTGTAGCGCAATAATGTTCATTGTCATTTCTGTGTTATTAATATTTACTTCACTAACCGCTTCTTTGCTATCACGTTTCGTATAAAATGTGTACATATCATATTTGCTGATGTTCTGTTGTTGTTGTTGTTGTCTTTCTGTTTTTTCCCCCCTCTGGTCCCTGCAATTTCCCTCTCTATAGTGCTTTTTCTTCTTCTGTCTATCCCCTCCTGCACCAAACATTAAATGAATTATTTTAATAAAGTCAATTACAAATAAGGCAAAGAGAGAAGTATCCACCACTTCTCCTTTGTAAAGTAATGATAAAGATATGAGAATCTACATCAACAGTATGATTTGCCTGAGTAGCTGGACAAAACATGTTAAAAAAAGAAAAAAAAAAGAGTTCAATAATTTCTAACTGACTGTGAGAACATGAATGTTTCCTGACAGTAGGAGTTTCCCAATACAACTTTTTCCCTTCCGACACTATATTGGAGCCATAAATATTGTCCAATACTGATATTTACTCGATACAATACCACCACAAATCATAGTAGATACTAGGGTTGCACGGTGTACAGGCACTAATAAAGTACCGCGATAATAATGAAATAAAAAAGGTACTATACTGTAAGTAAGTAGTATACTATACATACTTTTATTATTTTGTAGTGTGGAACGATAGAAAAGGTTGGATCGGTTTAATTAGTCAAACAGAAAAAATTGTTATGTATGAAAAACACCAACCGATACAGATTTATGCTTTTGAAGTGAAGTGATATATTATTTTTTGCGATAGCTAGTGGTCACAAAAATTTAATAAATTAAGTTCATGGCACAGAACGTTTAATAATGTGGACAGGTTTTTTACTGATACATACGCTTCTGCCTTGGGGACTTTATACATAGCTGTAAGTAATTGACAGAAGATAAAAAATAATAATTGACAGATGTCATGTTTTAGACTGCAATATTGTTCAATTTAGGAATACTTGCTAAAAGCTATTGTGCGCTTAGCAGTTGTGTAGCTGCTAGGTCCTAGTAGCCTATTGCCTACTGTATATAGTATAGATGACCATGTTATCGTTTATAAATGACTTCACTAACATACAAAAAAAGACCAACCTTGTGTGCTTATTGGAGGACATTTACATGTTAACTGGTTGTCCAGCTTTGCACAAGTAAACATGTTGTAGGAGTGTATCAGAGTTTATATACAAGATTTAAAATGCAAACCTATATCATCCGATATCTTTTTTTTTTTTGCTGGCATCTCAGACCAATAGCCAGTATCAATATCAGATTGGAACACCCTTCAAATTAAAAAAAATCTAATTAAAAAAATATATATTTTATTCTGCATCTGCAAATTGCTTCGTCTGTAAACTTAAAAAAAACATTAAAACATTTATAAGCTGTGTTATTATGTTTAGTAGGCAAAGACTACAGTATTTTTATTAAGTGGAAGAGGGGTCAAAATGGCTCCTTAAAGGTTGAGGACCACTGATCTACTGTAGATAAATACTAATACAATACAGATTTCAACCATTATATTTATATAAAAACATGCCTCCTAATTAAAACAAAACAAGCATTTGAACCTTTATCATAAGTGGCTTAAAGGCCTACTGAAACCCACTACTACCGACCACGCAGTCTGATAGTTTATATATCAATGATGAAATCTTAACATTGAAACACATGCCAATACGGCCGGGTTAACTTATAAAGTGCAATTTTAAAATTCCCGCCACATTTCCGGTTGAAAAACTCCTTTGGATATGATTTATGCGCGTGACGTCACAAAATCCACGGAAGTGGTTGTACCCCATCGACCCGATACAAAAACCTCTTGTTTTCTTCGACAAAATTCCACAGTATTCTGGACATCTGTGTTGGTGAATCTTTTGCAATTTGTTTAATGAACAATGGAGGCTGCAAAGAAGAACGTTGTAGGTGGGATCGATTGGTGTATTAGCGGCTAAGTACAATACTTACAGCAACACAACAAGGACTACTTACTACGCCTAGCCGATGCTTGCCGCCAAACCCACGGATGAAGTCCTTCGTCGCGCCGTCAATCGCTGGAACGCAGGTGAGCACGGCTGTTGATGGGAAGATGAGGGCTGGCTGGCATAGGTGGAGCGCTAATGTTTTTATCATAGTTCTGTGAGGTCCGGTTGCTAAGTTGCTAAATTAGCCTTAGCGTCGTTAGCAACAGCATTGTTAAGCCTTACCAGGCTGAGAATTTTTAACCGTGTAGTTACATGTACATGGTTTAATAGTATTGTTGATCTTCTGTCTATCCTTCCAGTCAGGGATTTATGTATTTTGTTTCTATCTGCATTTGAGAACGATGCTACCACGTTAGCTCAGTAGCTAAGTGTGTCACCGATGTATTGTCGTGTAGATAAAAGTCACTTTGAATGTCCATTTCGCGTGCTCGACTCTCATTTTCAAGAGGATATAGTATCCGAGGTGGTTTAAAATACAAATCTGTGATCCACAATAGAAAAAGGAGAGAGTGTGGAATCCAATGAGCCAGCTTGTACCTAAGTTACGGTCAGAGCGAAAAAAGATACGTCCATCACTGCCTCTCTAGTGCTTCACTGTAACGTTCCTCATCTACGAATCTTTCATCCTCGCTCAAATTAATGGGGTAATCGTCGCTTTGTCGCTCCGAATCTCTCGCTCTATTGTAAACAACGGGGAATTGTGAGGAATACTAGCTCCTGTGACGTCACGCTACTTCCGGTACAGGCAAGGCTTTTTTTATCAGCGAGCAAAAGTTGCAAACTTTATCGTCGATTTTCTCTACTACATCCTTTCAGCAAAAATATGGCAATATCGCGAAATGATCAAGTATGACACATAGAATGGATCTGCTATTCCCGTTTAAATAAAAAAAATTCATTTCAGTAGGCCTTTAAAAATATTGTGGAGAGGTCAGCTCAGTGAGCCTTAAAGGATTAACTCTACCGTTGTGCTTTGCTTTTTCTCTGTTGGCTTTGTGTTTTTTGTGACACCACCACAGTGGAAGAAAAGTGTGTTAATAACCATTTAGCAGGAAACTGGCCTCTTGGAGACATTGGAAGGGGTCGAGCTGCTCATTACAAAATAATGACACAATATTTGTATGTTATAGATGATGACCGCTTCTAGGTTAGCTACCTCTCTGTGCCTCTGTATCTTTTCTGCTGGATCTTCTATCTATTTTATGCTGCACTTTTTTTTCTCTTTTTAAAAAAAATGTATTTATCTTTTATTTTTTGCTGCAGCTGTTACATATACTGTAATATTGTACAGTGTAATTGGAATTTGTTGTATATTGTATATATTATATACAAATATAATATAATATATCAGTATATATTATAAACTGTATATATAATATGTAACTATTGCAAATATGTTGTATTTTATATTGCTACTATGGTACATTTTTAGTCTAAATACCTGCATTATCCTTTCCATCCCTACCCTTTCCATGCTCTGAAACTGAGCTACTGTGTGGAACAATTTCCCTTGTGGATCAATAAAGTTTGTCTAAGTCTAAGTTGTCTAAATCTAAGTTAACAAGCATGCTAAACTAAGATGCATGTAGCTGAATGCATATTGGCTAATAACTATTATGGTAATGACCAAGGTAGCATTTCCCCCCCATTATGTGCCTATTTTTATCATACAGTGATTAACTTCTCTTTATACTTGTATGACAAAGGCTGACTTTTGTGTCCTTTCAGTAAACGTTTTGGCCATAATTTTACACCATTTTGCATGTTCTTTCTCAGAGGCTGTTCTTTCATTTAAAAATATGTCAGGAAGTGGTGGTGACAAACCCCAAGATTCAAAGATGGCAGGCTTGGTGCAGGAAAACATGGTTTTAATGTCCAAAAAAATGCAGGTAAAACACGAACCAGGAACCAGGAGACAGGAAACAGGAACAGGAAATAGCACTCAGCATACAAGAAACAGCTAACAAGAGAAGAGCAACCACAGCAGTCCACAGCATACAGCGAACAATACTCCAGCACTGACTGGAGGGAGAGGCAGGTATATATAGGAGCCTGATAGGCAATTGCCACCAGGTGTGCCAGACTGCCAATCAGGTACAGGTGAGGGGAAAAAGCGCTCAGGGTGTAACGTGCAGGCAAAGGAACCAAAATAAGAGTGCTGACAGGAAATAAAACAAACACAGAAAAAAAAAAAAAACATAACCCAACTGTCAGTGAGAATTCTGACACAATGTCAACGTCAGTGGCATGCAGTCACTAGAGGCAGGGGAAGCACGGCCTCACCTGCCATCATGGAAAGAAAAAAAAAAGTAAAAAGAAAAAAATAATTATTAAATTGTTATATGTATCCAGTGATTATACTAAAGTTATTTTCGATTGAACTTCACCAGTTTTAGATTATTTTTATTTTTATTTTCACATTTGCCGTTCAAATACTGAGAAGAGACGGTGCAGATCAGCAGCCAGTTGAGGCACGTCACTGATTTGTGCCTCAACATGGATTTTGCGCAATGACTCGGCTAACTGCTGGCCTGCTGTGCAGTGAGACCGTATTGCTATATGAATTATATTATACATTTCCATAGTTTAGTTAGCTGAGGTATATAATGTACAGTGTATTTTGTCAACAACTGTATGTGTGTAAAGTGCCGAGCATTCATAAAACTGCTGCGAAGACACACTGTGTGAGGCTCATCTCATAACCCCGCCTCCTGGTGCCAAGCACCTCCGCCGCAGAATGCACCCCCGACGGGAGCACCGCGGCCACACCAACCAAAGCCCACACCCAAACCCTCCACGTGCAAGACCGAATCCACCCAAAAAAAGTCACTTAACAAGAAGCCAAAAAGTGCAAAAACAACAATGCTCGCGCTGCAGGAGCCGCGAACGACCGCAGGGACACAACATTAGGTACACCTGCACTGCAGGTTCATATGTTTGTAAATCTGACTGTGATGATGCAGTCGTGCCTCACCAGACATTAACCTCACCGCACGCCACTGGTCAACGTCTAATTCTTTCACAGGTGTTTGATACTCTGGCAGTTATTCCACAAAGCCAAAAGGGAACATAAAAGTCCTTTGTTCCTCAAAGAGCATAAAAACATTTTGGTTTCATATTTTTTTTGTACATTTATAGCTGAAATGTACCAAACATGTAAGGTTTTTATTAAACCCTTTGAAAGCCTTGTGATCAAATGATGTCACAGTTTTCAATTAGTATAAATTAGCTTAAAACATGAGTTGTTTTACTAATTTACACCGGTCAGATTATCTAATTCAAATGCCTTAAAAAAGTTAAACATTTGAAAAAAAAAACCCATCACGTTATTTTTGTTTAGGACTGAAGTTTATTGAGAAATTGGAGGGAAAAAAAACCCAAAATGTTTTTAAGCCCTTTAAAAACTTAAGGACTTCTATGTCTTGTTTGGCTTCGAAGAATGTCCTAAGATGGTTAAGTATGTTAAACTTTTACTTAAAACATCCACTTTAAATTATTTCCAATCGAAAAAATTATAGTGAAATTAAAATAATCAACGTTATTTTCAGCGTTCTTTATTTTATGGGCATTATTACTTAATTGTCAAAACATGACTTTCTGAAATTCAGTTGTTTAATTTATCATGGCGTGGCGAAGTTGGTAGAGTGGCCGTGCCAGCAATCAGAGGGTTGCTGGTTATTGGGGTTCAATCCCCACCTTCTACCATCCTAGTCACGTCCGTTGTGTCCTTGAGAAAGACACTTCACCCTTGCTCCTGATGGGTGCTGGTTAGCACCTTGCATGGCGGCTCCCGCCATCAGTGTGTGAATGTGTGTGTGAATGGTGAATGTGGAAATACTGTCAAAGCGCTTTGAGTACCTTAAAGGTAGAAAAGCGCTATACAAGTATAACCCATTTATCATTTATTTAATTTAATTGTACTATAAAAACAAATGTTTAATTGCTAAATCCTGCCTCACTGTTTGTTAGAATAGAAAAGCCGCTTAGTGGAATGGTTAAATATGTTAGAATCGAACTGCCAAAAAAAGTCCAGTTGTTTCCAGTGTTTGGGGAATAACATTACATACAAAACACCGCTTCACTGAACACTTTCATATGTCCAATTAATTAACTTTGATTCCACTACTGGAGCAAACACAACCCCGCTGCTCAGCAGTCATAAATCAGGTTTAAGTTAGAAAGATAATCATCACAAAAATCACTGAGGCGGTATGTAGAGTCCATCCATCAAAACCAAACAGGCTTCAAGTGATCCTGCCTGTCTTTTCCTGTTCATCTAAAGTAGCCGCAGGAGTTTGGAACCATCTTTATCATTAGTCATGGACCCACTTGGGTGTGAGTCACCAAACGGATACTTGATGGTGCTCTGATGTAAAACGCTAACCACGGCATGTCAGGAGGATGGGCACCTGGCGGCTCGCAACAACAATCATTTAAAATAATGTGACATTCAGTACATGATTGCTCGCGAAGAGAATTCCAACGGGGGAAATATTTAATAATAATGACGACAAAACAAGACACAAGTGATCCATTTATTAGAGGTATTTAGAGTGAGGAGTTTCCCCTGTGACAGCCAAGCACACAGTCATGCACACATTGTGTACACTAAAACACTGACAAAGTCAGTTGCTAATGAAGTCAACACAGTTTATACGTGAATAAGTGCCAGCAAAGGCAGAATGTCTTGTATGTCAGTGCTGTCTTTATATTTGGCCAAATATAAATCAATTATGGACAGAATAACATAAAGTTACTACAGTATGCATGGGGATTTCCACACTATTTTCAGGTATAGAATCTCCATGAGAGAATGTGCATGAAAAGAACTGGTTTCAACTCAGCCACCGGAAATAAGAACTTTTTTCGTGTCTTTAGCACAGCAGAAGTTGATTTGTCTGCAATTCAGAGAGATGACAATTTATTGTTGGTCTGGAATAGTCAGTAATAGAAATGAGGAGAGCCACAAGTGTGTTTCTAAGTAGACCTTGATAAGGAAAGAGGAAATTGCCTTTAATACAGCCAGCATTCATGTTTTTTCAATAAATCATGTTGATTACCATGGGAGATGCACCAGAAACTCCACCTGTTTTCTGCATTTTCGAAGCAGTTTTAAACTAAATAAGCCAGTTTTTACATGTAAAGATGTGATTTTTTTTTTTTAAATCACAAATATATAATCATCCATTGATCCATTTTCTACCGCTTGACCATTTTGGGGTTGCGGGGGGTGCTGGACCCTGTCTCAGCTCCATTTGGGCGATAGGCGTGGTACACCCTGGACAAGTCGCCACCTCATCGCAGGGCCAACAATCAATCAATCAAAATTTGTTTATATAGCCCTCGGGGGCTATAGGGTGGTATGGCGTAGTGGGTAGAGCAGCCGTGCCAGAAACCTGAGGGTTGCAGGTTCGCTCTCTGCCTCTTACCATCCAAATCGCTGCCGTTGTGTCCTTGGGCAGGACACTTTACCCTTGCCCCCGGTGAAGTATGATGAATGATAGGTGGTGATCGGAGGGGCCGTAGGCGCAAACTGGCAGCCACGCTTCCGTCAGTCTACCCCAGGGCAGCTGTGGCTATGAAAGTAGCTTACCACCACCAGGTGTGAATGAATGATGGGTTCTCACTTCTCTGTGAAGCGCTTTGAGTGTCTAGAAAAGCGCTATATAAATCTAATCCATTATTATTATTATTATTAATCACAAGTGTCTCAAAGGGCTTCACAAACTAACAACATCCCCTGATCTAAACTTACATTTGGGCAAGGAAGAACTCAAAAGAACCCAACAGGAGTAAAAGAGGGAACCTTGAGAAGGGATCGCAGATGGAGGGACCCCTCTTCCTGGGTGATCGGCTGCAATGGATGTCGAGTGGGTATAATTATTTGATTGTTAAATTAATAGATAATGCTGGAGTCCAGTCCATCAGGAAGCTGAATAGCTTCTCTCATCTCCAGTGGGTCTGCGGTGGGTATGCTCCAGACGCCATCGCCACCTCCTGCTCCACGCCAACACACGGTTTGACTGCAACTTGTTTTGCCTCCATGCCAGCTGACAAAGCGCCTATCTCGCGCATGTCTTACTCCTTCTCGTCGACCGCGACGGTGGCCGTTCCAAGGCCGTCCTGCGTGCCAACAGCAGCAACGCTTGGGCATGGGCCTCCGTGGCTACTGGAGCACTGATCCTGTGCATGTCTGCCTCTGCGGTGGTTGTTTCATGGACGTCCTCCACGCCACGCTGATGCGGGAGCTTTCATGGCTGGTCCTTCTCTTCACCAGCTGTAGCGATCAGCCTTCCACTCTCTGCCACCACCTGACACCCTCGCACTAGCTTCAAAGACACATGGCCTGGACGGGTGGCTGTTCCTTCTGCCCTTCATGGCGGGGGCCCAGTTGGGCGACCCACCACCACCAAGTCCACCCTGTCTTTGTTTAAAATGGTATCTGTTTTACTGAGGGCAATTACTATCAGCATTGCTCATGACAGGTTTGACTTGTGTCTTTTCATGTGTATTCATGTTTAGTCTCTGTCTAGCGCTCGTATCTCTCTTGGCTCTTTGCAAAGATGGTCGCTCTCCTTCCCCTCTCCATGTCTGCTCTGCTTGCTTCTTTGTTTTGTCTTGTCTTCACTTTCTTGTTGCCTCTTTTTGCACTGATTTACAAATCTAAACAATTGAATTGATCTACTTTCCTCTCAACAAAATTGACAAGATCCCGTGTTCAGGGTAACCTGTCTGTCCTGTCGGAACGGTTGTTGCTAGTCATACGACGGACTCTTGGGATAAGCGAACTGCCGCGTACTTGGCGACGATTTCAGGTCAAGGATGCAGACGATATCATAATATCATGACATCTACAGATTGGAGTAAGCGTTGCCCTGTATTGACAAATTGGAAGTTGATACAGTCATTGCTACAAGATTCCCCTTTAGGACAGTGCAGCAAAGACGAAAACAAACTCCTTCCTGTCAACAACACCTGGAAAGATAGACTCTGTTCCTTTGACACCACTTGCAGAATGAGTCCAAGGCCTATACAGACTTAACACATACACCATGGACCATGGCTACATATACACACATACCCCCACCCCCATTCCACGCCGCTTCACCCCACATGGTATGAAGGACAACAGAGCAGCGCCCTAGTGGCTGGCAGCTTCGAGACGGATGCCTGTCCTCTCCCCTCCTGTTGCAAGTCTTGTGGTTTCTGTGTAGAATGTCTATGTGTGCTTATTGGTTATCAAGTTTTTTTCTCAGCCCCAGTCTGTGCCCCATAGGAGCCCAGTCTGAGATCGATTTCGACTCAGCTTTCCCGAGCATCTACCTTTTTCCTACGTTTTATGTGGCGACCCATCACCGTTCCTGTTCTGTCTCCTGTGTAGTATTTGTCCAATCTTGAACGGGTTTGTGGTGAAAATGAAATTTTGTTGTACTTGTGCAATGACAATAAAGAGCATACTATACCATACCACACTATTATTTTCAGTTTCCATTTCATGTGTGCTTCCTCGTCTGCCACTGACCGCTGGCTCCCACACCTGCCCTGATTAGCAATCAGGACACACATGTTACTGGTTTTCAATCATCAGTGTCCTTAGAACACAGCTAGATCAGTGGATTCTGTATGGTGTCTTGTTCTGTGCTGTGCACGTTCTAGCTGTGCAAGCCCAGTATAGCCGTCTCCTGTCTTAGCAACTTGAGGTCACGACTACCGCAAACAATTGCAAAGCGCAACCGTGATACAACCGGCTTGATTTTAAGATGTGTAGTGAAGCTTTTAAAACATTTTTTTTTACAAATCTGTCTGTCTTGAAGTGGCTGCATGATTTTCGTTGATCCAGCTACGGGCAGGTCTAAGGCGGATATGCGTCATGGTACGTCAAGCAGAAAAAAAACCCACATGGAATTGGATAGACTCAGATGTGAATCAGGTCTTGATCGTATGTGGGTATAAATTTAATTATCTGCCAATGTGACTGCAGTGTATGAGTACAGTTAAGATGTGCTTAATCACCACCACACAATAGATTCAGCTCTTATATCGCGAAGGTATTGATCTATGTTCAGTCTGTTAAAAACTAACCCTTGGTCTCCTTGAGTTTTTTTTTAGAAGATCAACAGAAATTTACCACTGAATGAGACCAGGCTGCTGTTATGTCAGCTCAGAGTTCATTCAGACATCTAGTTTGGCAGCTCCTTGACGAGATGAGAAAAGAGAAGAAGGGGAAATTGGAACAGTGTGTGACCACAGAAAGGCCTTCGACCGTTTTAATGTGTTCCACTAAAAAGAAGGCGAAAGCAAAGAACATTGAAGGAGCTTTACGGCTGTGTCTCTTTTGCAAGCGCCCTGGGCAGAATGGGAGACATGACAGTGCTGCCATTCCCAGCTCTTCCTCTGACGTGTCTGCATTGGTTTGTTTTTGGCCTTTCTCTTTACATTCATGAAATAGTAAGGATGACACTTTTCTTCCCATATTGCTGGGTTAAATTGATTTTCGGTTGTGTCATTTAACAGGAAACCACGTTGCAATCATGGGGACGTTAAACACACAAAACTAAGCTACAGGAGGGTGGCCTTTTCCGCACGCAACTATTCTTTATAGAAATATGACATTTTCAAAAGAACAAACGTGACCATGATGGATCACACAGCCACATCAACCGTCTTAACTTCCGAGAATACACGCAGATACCGGCTCAACTAAAGGCTTTATTTAGCTATTTCAATCCTGGGCTGCCTCGGAGGAATATAGTTAATCACTAAAACAGAACCTTGGAAAAAAATCCCCTCGCGGCAGGAGTCGGCAACATTGAAACCACATTTTAAGGAGGGACAAGGGCCCACTAAAGCATACTTAAGATTGTTGAAAGCTCACACAACCTTGCACACTCCCAGAAGGAAATACACATTACGGATGATAGCAAACCTAGGCAACGTATCTGATGGTGTGTAACCTGTGGAGACTCCACAAGAGACCTGTGTATTTTTGATTAATTAGAATATTATAGCAGTATAAATACATTTGTCTGATTATAATTATAGTGCTGTAATTTCCTTTGTTACGCTTTCTGTTCTTGAACAGTCTGACCCCCTTGTCATTAATTGGGTTTTGAGCAGTGATGCCAGTAATGCGTTACTTAGTAACGCTAATATTACCACATTTTCTAGTAACAATAAATATATTTTTTTTGTCCTGTCCAGCCACTCAGGCAAATCCTATTGTTTTGATTGATTGATTGAGACTTTTATTAGTAGATTGCACAGTGAAGTACATATTCCGTACAATTGACCACTAAATGGCAACACCTGAATAAGTTTTTCAACTTGTTTAAGTCGGGGTCCACTTAAATTGATTCATGATACAGATATATACTATCAGATATATATACTATCTTCATAATACAGTCATCACACAAGATAATCACGTTGAATTATTTACATTATTTACAATCCGGGGTGTGGATGGGGTTAGGTTTGGTTGTTATCATCAGTCATCAACAATTGAGAACAGAGAAATGGATATTGGAACAGTGTAGGTCTGACTTGGTAGGATATAGACAGCAAGCAGTGGGCATAGAGAGAGAGAGAAAGAGAGAGAGAGAGAGAGCGAGAGAGAGAGAGAGAGAGATCAGAAGGCATAAGAAAAAGTATCTGCATTTGATTGTTTACATTTGATTATTAACAATCCGGGGAGGGTGTTAGTTTAGGGTTGAAGATGCCTGGAGGTGAACTTTTATTGCAGTTTTGAAGGAGGATAGAGATGCCCTTTCTTTTATACCTGTTGGGAGCGCATTCCACATTAATGTGGCATAGAAAGAAAATGAGTTAAGACCTTTGTTAGTTCGGAATCTGGGTTTAACGTGGTTAGTGGAGCCCCCCCAGGTGTTGTGGTTATGGCGGTCATTTACGTTAAGGAAGTAGTTTGACATGTACTTTGGTATCAGGGAGGTGTAGCGGATTTTATAGACTAGGCTCAGTGCAAGTTGTTTTACTCTGTCCTCCACCCTGAGCCAGCCCACTTTGGAGAAGTGGGGAGGAGTGAGGTGAGATCTGGGGTGGAGGTCTAGAAGTAATCTGACTAGCTTGTTCTGGGATGTTTGGAGTCTAGATTTGAGGGTTTTGGAGGTGCTAGGGCACCAGGAGGTGCATGCGTAATCGAAAAAGGGTTGAACGAGAGTTCCCGCCAGAATCCTCATGGTGCTTTTGTTGACCAGAGAGGAGATACTATAGAGAAATCTCGTTCGTTGGTTGACCTTTCTGATTACCTTGGTTGCCATTTTATCACAAGAAAGATTAGCCTCTAGAATGGAACCTAGGTAGGTGACCATATCTTTCCTGGTGATAACAATGTCACCCACTTTTATAGTGAAGTCATTGACTTTCTTAAGGTTGATGTGAGACCCAAATAGGATGGATTCCGTTTTACCCAAGTGTATGGATAGCTTGATGTCAGCGAGCCAGGTGCATGTTCTACAGAGTTCAGCACTGAGGATTTTCTCCACCTGTGACTTGTCCTTGTCTGACACCAGCAAGGCCGAGTCATCTGCAAACAAGAACAATTCACAGTCGCATGCCGATGACAAGTCGTTTATGTATATTAGGAACAGTAAAGGCCCTAATATACTGCTTTGGGGGACTCCACAGCTCACTGACAGGGGGGGGGGGGGGTGACAAGGTGCCGTTCACCTCTACCACCTGTTCCCTCCCCTCCAAGTAAGATTGCATCCAGCTCCATGAGGTTTTGTTAAATCTGATTGCTCTGAGCTTATCCAACAGTATAGCGTGGTGAACGGTGTCAAAGGCCTTCTGAAGGTCCAGCATGACCATGCCACAGTATTTGCCCGCGTCCACCTCATGTTTGATGTGGTCGGTCAGATAGAGAAGGCATGTGTCAGTGGAGTGTTGGTTCTGAAGCCGGATTGGAATTTGTACATGAGTTTATTAGTGGCAAGGTAACTATCGACCTGTTCATAAACTATTTTCTCCATTACTTTCGAAATGGAACTGAGAATAGAAACAGGTCGGTAGTTGCCAGGTTCCAATTTGCTTCCTTTTTGGCGCAGCCGGACCGAAGCAGGAGGGGATAGAAAGAAGGAAAAAAAGGAAGACAGTGGGTGACATTGTGGGGACTAGAAGGGGATAAGACAACAACAACAACAACAACAACAGAACAACATCACCAAATACAATATGTGCAAATACGATACACAAAATGATAGCAGAGAAGCAGTTATTGAAGTAAATATTAATAACACAGAAATTACGATGAACATTATTACACTACAAATGGAACAATACAAATACCAATAGAAATAGCTCTATTGATAATGAATAATAATAATAATAATTACCTCTATTATCAACAATACAATTGTTTTAAATGCAACAATACGTACCGTATTTTCCGCACTATAAGGCGCACCGGATTATAAGGCGCACCTTCAACGAATGGCCTATTTATAAACGTTGTTCATATATAAGGCGCACCGCATTATAAGGCGCATAGAATAGACGCTACAGTAGAGGCTGGGGTTACGTTATGCATCCATTAGATGGAGCTGCGCTAAAGGGAATGTCAACAAAACAAATAGTGATTGTACTGACACTTCTACTTGCTGCTCTCTGTTCAACAACCCACTGTTCGAGTTTGTCCTCCAACTGTAGCCATCTCTGTTTGTTCCCTCGGAAACTCTGTTTAGTCTTCTTTACTTGGCGCAGCTCATTATGTTGCTTCCTCCACTTCCGCACCATTGATTTGTTAATGTTAAATTCTCTCGCTGCTGCTCTATTCCCGTGTTCAACTGCGTGACTGATCGCCTTGAGTTTAAACTCTGCGTCGTAAGCGTGTCTCTTAATAGGAGCCATTTTTGGGTCTTTACATAAAGTTTAGGTCTCGCAACTACGGGACTTCATTTTCCCCCGTAGAAGAAGTGCTTCTTCTTCTACGGTAAGCAGCCACCGACTTCATTTTTACCGTATATACCATATATATATATCATACCGTTGCGAGACCTGTTGTGGCTCAATATTGGTCCATATATAAGGCGCACCAGATTATAAGGCGCACTGTCAGCTTTTGAGGAAATTGGAGGTTTTTAGGTGCGCCTTATAGTGCGGAAAATACGGTATATGTAATGATAACTTGATTTATAAAAGAAAGCAGATAAATGGAGGGGAAGAAAGAGAAGCGAACTGTATTAACTTTGTAGATTGTTGTAGTAAAAATAGGTTAAGTTTTGTCATTTTGCCGTGTTTTACCCAGTTTCCTCTAGGGAAACAACGTTAATATAAGTCTGATGAAACGTGAATATATGCATGAGTGTATGTATGCATATGTGCTTGTATATGTACAGTATGTGTATATGTATGATTAAACAGTGAATGTGCGTGTGGATGTATGTACCGTGGGTGTGTACAGTATGTATGTACTGTATTTGTGTATGTATGTGGGAGTGTACATACCTATGTATGTGGGTAAGTACCAATGTGTGCACGTATGTATGTATGAATGAATGTACATATGTATGTATACATGAATAATTGTATGTGAGTATGTATGTGTAGAGAGAGCCCAACCCAAAACATCAGCTGCGGTACCCAGGGAACAAGAGACCACCGACCCCACGCATTCAGACCGGCCAGCGACAGGACCCCCAGTAACAAGTAATCTAATGCTTTACTATTTCCAAACCAGTAATTGTAATAAAGTTACTTATCCAAAGTCACTGAGCGTTACTATTTTTGACATTTTCCTTAGCAATAATAATGTTAATTTTCCGACAGTAAAGGTTGGGATACAAGATAGTCATTGTGCGGTCATGTGCAGCTTGCATAGTAGTTTGTAACAACGTGGTAAATGCAAAATGTTATGAGGTGAGCCACAATGACTATGTTTGTCCTGAGCCCCGAAATGTGCCCTTTTATCGGACCTTTGTCTACCATGACACAGCGGTGACCTCAATTGGAATATGTTCAGGTAATGAAAAGAGAAGAGATGTTTGTGGGTCCTTGATTGAGTCTGCCTGTATTGTTTCTTCTTTCTTCTATACTATTACTTATTTATACTTTTTATTTTATTTTATGTACAGTATATATGTTGTTTTTTTACACCAGTTAAAACATTTTTAAGCAAGGCATCTAACGGAAAACCAATCAATTGAGTTGAACTCATGGTTTAATAAATCCTAAGCAGCAATAAACACAAATATAAAAAACAATGGAGAGAGGATGTCACAGTCCCTGCAGTGTCTTGTGTGTTTGTGTCGTCTGTCTGGGTGTGGTCATGTGTGGGCAGAGTTTGGGTTCCTGGCTTCGCAGTCTGGCACACCTGGCGCTGATCTCCCCACTCACCTGCCTGCCATCAGCTAATCACCTCCACTCCACAAAAGCCCTGGCCTCCTCACACGACACTGCCAGATCGTTTCACAGCTCTCCAAGTGGTAACACTTCTCGCCAGTTCTCGCAGCATTTTGACGATCTTGTTGATCTTTTGTTTGTGCCTTTGCTCCTGGTAGCTTTTTCCTCGACTCACCATTGTTTTCCTCTGCCTCCACAGCCGACCTCCTCTAATCCTGCCTGCCTGCCAGACACCTCCACTCCAGCCGACGACGCCTTTCCCTCCTCCCTCATCTGCCTGAATTAAACCCTTTGGACTTGTTTTCTGCCTCTCTTGTCTGCTTTTGGGTCCGCCAGCTTGTTAAATCGTGACAGAGGAGAGAAATTTGTATTTTTTGCTAAGAATACCAACCATTATTTTGACTTTTTGTTAGCTATTGATAACAATATTACACTCGGATATCTGAGAGATCTCATACTGGTCAAATCGGCCCTGAAATGGGTTGGACAGCAGACGGGGTCATGGGTGAGTTGGAACCTGAGTTCGGTCAAGATGTGGGGTTCATCCTGAACTAGTCCCCAGACAATCACCAATCACAAGGCATTAGTACAATTTGAAAAAAATAAAAATAAAATGATAAAAAAAACTAATTTTAAAAAAGCTGATTAAATGATGGGTGCTCAGTTTTTTTGTTTTTAAGCCTGTTTTTTTGGGTTTTTTTCTACAAACGTGTCCTCCGTGAAGTGGTGAGTGGATGCGTTAGGTTCGTTCATTTACAGAAGAGTTTATCCTGTACTGGTTACTAGTCAATCAGGGCATAGGTCAGGGGTGTCAAACTCAATTTAGTTCAGGGGCCTCACGGAGGAAAATCTGTGCACATGCGGGCGGGACTATTAAAGTCATGGCATTAAAACTAAAACAAAGACAACTTCAGATTGTTTGCTTTGTCTTACTTTGGCCAAAAAAAAAAAAATGCATTCTGAAAATATTACAATAAAAATATAGAAAAAATAAATACCGGCGGCGGTAAAGTTTAGATCCATGAAGGAAAGAAAAAAGTGAATGAATGAAATTTACATATGCATAAAAATTTGTTTTCTTTTGTATTATTTTTTTTATGAATTAACGTTTATGACAACCTTTTACCAAAACACAATATAGAATGTGAGATATAACAGGATAATGCATACATTTATCATTTGTTCTCAAAACGGTTACAAAAAAGTGGGACCCCGAAAATGTATTGTGGGACCCCATTTTTATGACTTGATGGGGTCCCTGTGACCATTTTGAAACTTCCTAGTGCCAACACTGATGGAGTATTGGTGCATGCAAAACAGCAGCAGGCGGCTGTGGCCTGCTGGTTGGTTTTAATACTAAAAAACCCTGTTTCCATATGAGTTGGGAAATTGTGTTAGATGTAAATATAAACAGAATACAATGATTTGCAAATCCTTTTCAACCCATATTCAATTGAATGCACTAAAAAGACAAGATATTTGATGTTTGAACTCATAAACTTTTTTTTTTTTTTTTTGCAAATAATAATTAACTTAGAATTTCATGGCTGCAACACATGCCAAAGTAGTTGGGAAAGGGCATGTCCACCACTGTGTTACATGAACTTTCCTTTTAACAACACTCAGTAAACGTTTGGGAACTGAGGAGACACATTTTTTAAGCTTCTCAGGTGGAATTCTTTCCCATTCTTGCTTGATGTACAGCTTAAGTTGTTCAACAGTCCGGGGGTCTCCGTTGTGGTATTTTAGGCTTCATAATGCGCCACACATTTTCAACGGGAGACAGGTCTGGACTACAGGCAGGCCAGTCTAGTACCCGCACTATTTTACTATGAAGCCACGTTGATGTAACACGTGGCTTGGCATTGTCTTGCTGAAATAAGCAGGGGCGTCCATGGTAATGTTGCTTGGATGGCAACATATGTTGCTCCAAAACCTGTATGTACCTTTCAGCATTAATGGCGCCTTTACAGATGTGTAAGTTACCCATGTCTTGGGCACTAATACACCCCCATACCATCACAGATGCTGGCTTTTCAACTTTGCGCCTATAACAATCCGGATGGTTCTTTTCCTCTTTGGTATGGAGGACACGACGTCCACAGTTTCCAAAAACAATTTGAAATGTGGACTCGTCAGACCACAGAACACTTTTCCACTTTGTATCAGTCCATCTTAGATGACCTCAGGCCCAGCGAAGCCGACAGCGTTTCTGGGTGTTGTTGATAAACGGTTTTCGCCTTGCATAGGAGAGTTTTAACTTGCACTTACAGATGTAGCGACCAACTGTAGTTACTGACAGTGGGTTTCTGAAGTGTTCCTAAACCCATGTGGTGATATCCTTTACACACTGATGTCGCTTGTTGATGCAGTACAACCTGAGGGATCGAAGGTCACGGGCTTAGCTGCTTACGTGCAGTGATTTATCCAGATTCTCTGCACCCTTTGATGATATTACGGACCGTAGATGGTGAAATCCCTAAATTCCTTGCAATAGCTGGTTGAGAAAGGTTTTTCTTGAAATGTTCAACAATTTGCTCACGCATTTGTTGACAAAGTGGTGACCCTCGCCCCATCCTTGTTTGTGAATGACTGAGCATTTCATGGAATCTACTTTCATACCCAATCATGGCACCCACCTGTTCCCAATTTCCCTGTTCACCTGTGGGATGTTCCAAATAAGTGTTTGATGAGCATTCCTCAACTTTATCAGTATTTATTGCCACCTTTCCCAACTTCTTTGCCACGTGTTGCTGGCATCAAATTCTAAAGTTAATGATTATTTGCACAAAAAAAATGTTTATCAGTTTGAACATCAAATATGTTGTCTTTGTAGCATATTTAACTGAATATGGGTGGAAAATGATTTGCAAATCATTGTATTCCGTTTATATTTACATCTAACACAATTTCCCAACTCATATGGAAATGGGGTTTGTAATCAAATATCATCCCGGGCCCATAGATAATTCAATCGCGGGCCGGATCTGGCCCGCAAGCCTTGACTTTGACACATAGGGCATAGGTAGACAAATAAACAAATTTAGAGTCTCTGATGAACTTAACATGCATGTTGTTGAATGCAGTGCCTGAAGTAAACAAATACCAGAACATGCAGCCTCCCCACAGAAAGGTTCAACCTGAGATTCAAACTACCGGTAAATCATTTGGATTGATGTTCCAACTGGGATTGAAGGTGGGCCAATCCAGCACCTAGAATTCTGTATAATCCGCAAAATATGGCATCACCAACAAAGCTGTTTGTGTGCTGAGGGCAGCACATATTGCACATTTCACCATTGATTGTGCCATCACAACAGACCAGCTTGATCCACGGTTGGTTCCAGGCAGACTCTTTTCATTTAGGTTCCACTGCCCTAAGGACTGAAAATTTTCCGGAATGCTGCTTTTAAATAATGATTACCATCACTTGTGGACATCCTTCATTCATCTCGTGTTGTCAGTTGATTGCAGCCTCCGTATGGGCATTACATTTGACCAATCATTTGATTTAGAACATGTCACAGGCCAATATGGTCATAAGATTAGAGTAGATAAACCATGTCATGTGTATACCATATATACCATAGTCTGTGGTCAGAGGAAGTCTCTTGTCGACAATTCAAACTTCCATCAGCACACAACCCCATGTTCTTTTGTTATTTATTGATCAAGTACCCTTGACCAATTTTGGTCAATCCACAAACACCACAATACCCAAAACGGGTAGCATGACGGAGGTGCCTCGTCCTGAAATTTCACCACTGCTTTGAACCTCCAGTTGGTTTAGGGAAAGGCTTACGAGCTCAGCTCATGAAATAATTACTGGTTAACCACGAGTGACCGCATTCGCTTCTCTGATGTTGCCTTCAGAAGGCCCATTACAGCTGGCTGATGGTGCAGGCCTTTGTAGGGTGGCACATTGCAATAGTGGCAGCCATGACCGGGAATGCCCCGTCATTGGATTCTTGGACCTGATTCCTTTATTTTATAGCGGAAAACGTCCACTTGAACCAAGCGTTATGTGCTTTGACCTGAGCAACACAGACAAATATCCTGTTGTCGTCATCTTAGTCTTAACCAGACCATTTTATATATAAAAGATTATTGATGGAGCACTAAGCTCTTAGGTACTTTTTCTCCTTCAAGTGTAATGTTATACATTCCATAGACAACATATAATTTGGGATTCAGCTCAAGGTTGTTTTTTGTTTTGCTTTCAAATGTTAGCTGACATAGATCAAGTAGATCAAAAAAGAAAATAACTAAGTTATTATTTTTCCTGCTTACATCACACATTTGTACAGCCACCTGTCCCTAGCGGAATGTGTATGGGGCTAAATTAGGGCCAAAAGTTTTGTTCATGAAAAGGAACATTTTTTAAACTAAAAAAATCAAGTGAAAAATAGTGTATTCTAATTAAAAAATGGTGCACACATTTGTTTTCATTTCTACCAAATATGAGTCACTCTGGTAATTCTTTTGAGTAGTTTTTCATTTTAATCTTTCACTTTTATATATTTTAATTAGGGCTGTCCAAATTAACGCGATAATAACGTGTTAACTATAAGTTCCTTTAACGGTGATCATTTTTTTAACGTGCAATTAATATTTTTGCCCCTCTGCCCGTTCCGTAGTTTGGGGAAATGTGTAATGGGTCCAGGTACTGTTGAGCCACAGGCTTGAAAATAGCTAGCATAACTGCACAAAGAAAGGGGGACCTTATGGAAATCTCAGATCCAAAGCCACGGCAAGTCGTTCTCCAGGCAAGACAAGACAATTGTACCTTCAATCAGCCCGAGACGACATCATTGGAGCGAACACTGAGCGCGCATCACCGTTTGGAGTAAGGAGAAGCTTCACATCGGTGTTTGGATTACAGTTAAGTGCATGTATAATAAAAAATGTAGATTGTTACTCAAACTGTTTTAGTAGGATGGGATACAAGCTCAGCAAAAAGAAAGACGGTAGAGAGGAAGTCTAAGTCACTTTTATCTGAGATTTTCGTGAAAACATGACAAGTCTTTTCTCATACCAAACACACACATCCGGTTGGCGGCTTCACAAAAATAGCGCTGCACTTCACATCCGGTCTAACAAAAAAAACTACGAAAAATCGTCTTACAATACATACATGCTATTCTGTTACTTTGTGTTATTCTGTGATATTTCTACCTAAATAAATGTTTTCTGGCAGATTTAAATTAAGTACCGTAATTTCCGGACTATAAGCCGCTACTTTTTTCCCTCGTTCTGGTCCCTGCGGCTTATACAAGGGTGCGGCTTATTTACGGCCTGTTCTTCTCCGACACAGACGAAGAGGATTTCGGTGGTTTTAGTACGCAGGAGGAAGACGATGACACAATGATTAAAGACTGACTTTTCATATACCAGTAGGCTGGTTATTTTGACAACGTACAGGCGAGCACTTTGTATTACTTTGCACCGTTGTATTATTTGTACTCTGCACGAATGCTGTTCGCCATGTCAAAGATGTGAAAGTTTGATTGAATGATTGAAAGATTTATAATTAATAAATGGGACGCTTTGTTTGGGAACCCAAACAGTCATCTCTGTCCCGACAATCCCCTCCGTGCAGGCCCGGCCCTAACCAATCTGGCGCCCTAGGCAAGATTTTAGGTGGCGCCCCCCCCACATCGGCAGTGAAGTGTATATACTCACAAGAAACCGAATAGCTTTGTCTTTGACCTTTTTTTTTTACTTAAAGAAAGCAAATTAACAATCAGAATAGTTAACAAGATTTAAAAAAATATGAATAAATAAATGAATACAAAAAATAAAAAATTAATATCTAACAATTTATTGTCATCATTACAGTGAAATGCTGAATAGCAGAATGTAAAGTAACAGTATAATATATTATATGAGAATGTTATGTTATGATTATCTTTAACCGAATCACAGCAGTGCTCAAATTAAAAAA
The DNA here is from genome assembly GCF_033978785.1 of Entelurus aequoreus. NCBI lineage: Eukaryota > Metazoa > Chordata > Actinopteri > Syngnathiformes > Syngnathidae > Entelurus > Entelurus aequoreus. The sequence continues at coordinate 43,693,490 of NC_084741.1, read as the reverse complement.
CAGCATTCCCTCTCATGTGATATTGCTTAATTAACATTAATGATGTGCACTTTAACAACTAGGCTTACAACTATACCTAATATATAAAGGGGTGGAAAAGTGACTATTACCTGCAGGGCAAACATTAGCTAACCAGAAGGCAATAACAATGCAAACAAAAAACACCTGCTTAAAAGATCTAATACAAATGTCCCTGAGGAATGTAAGGTGGGAGTACTGTAATTACCTAACGTTACATTATTATTTTCCATAACAATTTAGCCCCCTCCACAATATTAACCCGACGTTAAAACAGAACTAGCTATTTATTGATTAGCAATTGCCGAATCATGTAACATTAGCTTAATGCTAAAAAGCCAGGTTACTATCACCAGTGTTGGGTTAGTTACTGAAAACCAGTAACTAGTTACAGTTACTAGTTACTTCATTTTAAAAGTAACTCAGTTACTTACACCAAAAAGTAATGCGTTACTGTGAAAAGTAACTATTTAGTTACTTCTTTTTTTTTTCTTTTTTTTTTAAAGATCCCATTAATGCCCTTTTAGCCTTCATTTCAGTACTGTTATTGCACTGGAGAATAATACAATGTGTTGATCAACTTGACATGCATTTGCATCACTGAACTCTGCTAAGCAATGTTGTCTACATACAACACACAAAGACAAAGATATGTTTCAAAGGGCCAATTTGTTTTTGGCCAGAACAAATTGACAAAACTATTTTAAATAGCTGCAACATAACATACATAAGTAACAAACAGCATAATAACAGCATAGCTGAAAAGCAAGAAAGGCACACACTACATACACAAAGCCTAACCATGCATTTTTTCCTCAAGGAATTCTGACACAAAATCATGTCTGAAGCTCAGAACACTCTACACATTTCCCCAGTTTTAGTTTAGAGATAAGGAAAGATTGGCCTGGCCCTCTAGCATCCCTCTTTATGTTTGTGAACTTTATAGTCTATACATTTAGAGTGATGTGATAATCAAACACTCTAGAAGTCTAGAATGAAAGAGTATATAAGAGAATTGACAGCAACGTTCCCTCTAAGGTGCGCACCTGTGCAATTGCGCACTGCTCAAGCGTCCTCTGCACACGGCAAATCTATGCCACGCACAAAATCAAATAAAAAAAATAAGCGCATAACAATTTTGGACACACGGACACGACAGAGAAAACAGTTTTCGTCATCATTGTTCAAATATTGTAACGTCTGTGGAGACGCTTTGAGGACATGAATTCCATCCATCACTTTACTGAGCAAAACTCTTTATTGTCGGCCATAAACACATCACCAAAACATTAGTAAAAAAATGATATCTAGCAAAAGTGGTCATTTTCTGCAGTACAAACCAGACCAAAAGCAACTTTGTTATATCAACAGCAGCCGCTCGCTCTTTCTCACTTGCACCAACACATGCACATATGGCACTTAGCCAGTGATGCGTTTACAGCCACACAAAAAGTGGGACAACTCCAACACCACACATAAAGTGTCATTCCAGGTCCTTACACTATGATTTACCAATCAAATGTGTGCTTATTCTAGTGTCATTTATTAGGAATCTTAATTTATAAATATTAATCATGAAATGCTGTTAGTATATTAAATAAATACTAATAGAAATATATTAAGTTGCAGGAATGTACACATTATCCCCTGTTTACATCTCATTGTGCAACATGTGAATGTTTTAATGGGAACTAAATGCAATGTCTGAAAGGGGTACACATTATTTCCAAAGCAGGACCTCCACCCAGACAAACAATACAAGTACACAGTTCATGAAAAACAATATTTGTTGTTATTGTCATTGTAAGTGGGCCTAAACACTTGTATTAGAAATGGAAATGACTGCTGTAATTTGATTATAATAATAAGAGAATGTTTTCTGTCTATCTGTGTTGGCCCTGCGATGGGTGGGGACTTGTCCAGGGTGTACCCCGCCTTCCGCCTGAATGCATCTGAGATAGGCTCCAGCGACCCCGAAAGGGACAAGCGGTAAAAAATGGATGGATGGATGGAGATTAAAGTTTTTATTTAGTCAGGTTTGGGACAGGTGTGCTGCTGGTGTAGCCACAGTGTGCACGTCTTATGTTGCTCACATGGGCTCCACTGAATGCTCAGGGACTTTTTGCGTTTGCTCACACATGAACACTTACAGGGAACATTGATTGACAGAGTGTGTACCTTCAGTGCTGCATGATGAGCAGAGGCAGAGTTAATCCTTAAGTGGTGGAGGGAAAGTAGCATTGGAGTCTCTGTCTCTCTTTACTAGCTTCGTCGAAGCATGTTGCTTATGTAGCTTGTTTCAGCACATTTGAATTGCTGTTTTGGGCAGTAGATGGGATCTTTGATCCAAAGCACAATTTACATTTAACTAAAATGTTATTTTCTTTGTGCTCGACAAAAGAAAAGTAGGGAAAATATCTCCATGTAACAAACTCGACTGCAGCTCCGCCATGACCAGACACGCCCCCCTCTCTCTCTTCCCTCCCCACACTCACACTCTCACACACACACACAAAGAGCGCACGTCTCTCTGGGTGGGGGGGGGGGGGGGGGGGCGTAATGTTGTAACAAAAAATATTTATATTAAATAGGCTTTACTTTGCATTTTAATTAACGTGGGATTATTTTTTGTATTTAAAAATAATAGTACCAACTTTTTTTTTTTTTTCTCCAACATTTGTGGCACTGGCGTGGCGCCCCCTGATGGACGGCGCCCTTAGCATTTGCCTATACGGCCTATGCCACGGGCCGGCCCTGCCTCCGTGGTAGCAGGAACCCCTATATACTACGGTAATTACATATCAAAACCCTGCGGCTTATAGTCAGGTGCGGCTTATATATGGAGCAATCTGTATTTTCCCCTAAATTTAGCTGGTGCGGCTTATAGTCAGGTGCGGCTTATAGTCCGGAAATTACGGTATTGTATATTGTAATGGCAGCAGCGATTCTCCTTCTATGCCACATCAATATGGAATGCACTCCCAACAGGTGTAAAAGAAAGGGCATCTCTATCCTCCTTCAAAACCGCACAAAAAGAACACCTCCAGGCAACTTCAACCCTATACGAACACGCTCCCCCTTCCACATCCTACCTCCCCGGATTATAAATAATCAAATGTTGATAATCAAATGTAGATACTTGTTCTTATGCTTTCTGATCTCTCTCTCTATGTCCAGTACTTGCTGTACATATCCTACCAAGTCAGACCTACACTGTTCCAATGTCCATTTCTCTGATGATGCAATTGTTGATGACTGAAGTGCTGATATCAACCAAACCCAACCCCCCCTCCACATCCCACACCCCGGATTGTAAATAATGTAAATAATTCAATGTATATACTCTGATGATTAACTTGTGTGATGACTGTATTATGATGATAGTATATATCTGTACCATGAATCGATTTAAGTGGACCCCGACTTAAACGAGTTGAAAAACGTATTCGGGTGTTACCATTTAGTGGTCAATTGTACGGAATATGTACTGTACTGTGCAATCTACTAATAAAAGTTTCAATCAATCAATCAAAGGAAGACTCTCTGAATGAGCTTGTCTTCTTCTTCGCTACCACTGAGACTAGGTTTAATACTGCAGGCATGCCTGCCACTGCCCTCTGCAGCCCACATCAGGTAATTACAGTTGACTACACAATATTACCATCGCTATGGTATAATCTTTTATAACCTGTTCTGATTGATCGTCCACAATTGTAGAATGTTTAACAGGCTGAATATTTAATTTTATTAATAAGTAGGTAGAGAAGGTTAAGACATTGTCATGCAGAGATATGAATGCCATTAATTTGCACTACTGTGCAGACGTGTAGGGCAATAATTACATAAGTACACTATATCTACTCATCACCCTGCAGTAGAAAGCAATAATGGTCATTCATAAGGCAGGATATAGGGATAACACAAATACATTTGTCTTGTATTCAAAATTATTGAAATTTAAAAATCTTGTGGAACCACACGCAGAACAAATTACATATAAAGCAGAAACAATTCGCTGCCTGGAAATGTGCAAAAGTTTTTCACTGAAAGGGAAAGGGGTTATAATTTAAGGGGTAATTTCAAGCTTAAAATTCTGAATCTACGCACAACACGAACAAGCTTTTGTGTTTCAATATGTGGGGTTAAACTATGGAACAGTATGAATGCAGAATTAAAATAATGTCCAATCTTAATTTTGTTTAAAAAAAACGATACAAAGACATGATTTTCAATATATACAAGAACGAGGGTTGTAGCAATCAAATGTTTACATTATTATTGTTATTCTAATTATTTGGGTGGTTACCATATTTCCTTGAATAGCCGCAGGGGCGCTAATTAATTTAAAACCTCCTGTCACTCCGGCGTTTACCGGAAGCCGGCGGGATGGCCGTGCATGCGGTAATTATTTTAAAACCCTCTTCTCACTCCGGCGTTTACCAAAAGGAATGCGGTAAATTTAGGCGTGCGCTTTGAGTGTGATGTAAGCATACATCATGAAAAGCACATTTAATAAAAAAAAATGTTATTATGGTCTTACCTGTACTTATAAATGGAGTCCATTTGCAGCTCCTTCTGACCAAAAGCATCAATAACTTGTTTATAGAAGTCTTCCTTATTTTCTTTCTTCAGTTTTAAAAGTCTCTCTGTCTCGATGGAGATATTCCTTTAATTATTACCTCCTGCTTCGATTGAAAGTCCAGTTTAGAAAACTGTTTTATTTTAGATACCGGTATGTAATCCTCCATGTTAAAAGTTCAGGCCAGAGGAAAAAAAAAAAATCTCTTGCTGCGTGTTGTCACTTCTTCTGCAGTACCGGAAGTCGCAAGAAGGATCACTAGCGCGGCAGCGCCCTCTAACACCAGGAGGTGGGAGTCATTTAATGTCTCATACAGTATTTGACACACGCAGCTACGGTATATTAATAAAACATAGCTGCTTACTGTTCTTTTTTAGCATACTGTACCGGTAATCAATAGCTTGGACCTTAAATCCTACTGAATAGCTCTTTATCTTTTTTCCTTTGTGCGATTGCAAACTACTGAAAGCAGCTGCCTCCATTTTGAATATGAGGACAGGTAAAGCGTCACTCGTGATGTAACGAATTTGACCCGGTGGAAGTTCTAGCCATATGCTAAATATTTTGCGAAACGAGTTTGACCCGGCGAAAATTATAGACATGCGATAATAAAATTAATATTTTGCAAAACGAATTTGATCCGACGTTAATAATGAACCAGCGATAAGGCCAAGCATGCGTTAATTATTTTGAGAAACGAGTTTGACCCGGCAGTAATTGTAGACGTGCGAATACTATATTCCCTGCGCCAATTCAAGGAAATACGGTACTTGTTATTGGTTGGCGTTATCATCAATTAGTACTTGTATTCATGTGACTATATACAGTATGTATACATTGTACGTATTTGCTGTATTTTTGTGCCAAAGAAAAGTGGGTAAAATATTATTGATGATATATTGTAATACAACTAGTAAATGTATCATTGTATATAATAATGTGTCTGAGTGCTCGCGCACAGGGTGCGTGTGATGCGTCAGTGCGTTAGATTTCTAGCAGAAGTGCTTGTAGTTAGTGCATGCTGTATGCTGCCCCTGCTTGCTACTCTCTGCTTACAGCTATCGCCACCAGCTAGCCCCTAGGTGGGTGAAAAGAGGAGCCGAGTGCATAAGCCTTCTCCTGCTGGTACAAAGCCTCTCCACCACCAAGACTCCTGTGGTGCCTCCTCGTGGCCACACACGTTAAACTGCGTCTTTGCGGACACAGGCTAAATGTAGGGGATCTCGGAGCAGCAGTGGGCCCCAGAGGCGAAGCGTGCAGGCCCACCAGTGTGTGGACATGCCCTGGCGTCCGCCAACCTCTGCCCCATCTATGGGTTGAATACGGAGTTGGCTTTGCGGTCAATAACACTCTACTAGGAGCAATAGTACCACCTACAGGCGGCTCAGAGAGAATCTTAACTCTCTGCCTTAACACCACCATGGGACCTGTCCACCTGGTGAGTGTGTACATGCCAACACTTAGCTCCTCCCACGAAATAAAGGACACATTCTATGATAAGCTTGAGGCGACTGTGAGAAACATACCCAAGCAAGATCAGCTTTACTTGCCTGGTGGCTTTAACGCAAGAGTTGGCTCAGATCACGACTCCCGGCCATCTTGCTTGGGTTACCATGGCATTGGTAGAATGAACGAGAATGTGCAGCGTCTCCTTGAGTTCTGCAAATTTCACCATATCTGCATCACTAACTCATACTTTCAGTCCAAACCCCGCCACAAAGTCTCCTGGAGACACCCAAGATTTGGCCACTGGCACCAGTTGGACCTGATCATAACACGGCGCTCTGACCTCAGAAGTGTCCTCCAAATCCGTACCTTTCACAGTGCAGACTGTGACACAGATCACTCCCTCGTCTGCTGTAGAGTCAAACTGCAGACAAAAAACATCTACAGTGCCAAACCTAAAGGACCCCCCCGTGTGGACAGCAGCAAAGCAGCCGATCTAACTAAAACTGCTTCTTTCAACCATGCCTTAGAGGAATCCCTCCACCAACTACCCCAGTGCTGTTCTGCCCAGCAGTACTGGGAAGGCTTACGAGACACCATCCACACCACGGCTCTAACGTTTTTTGGCAAAAGAGTGCGAAGGTCCAATGACTGGTTCGAAGCCAAAGCATCAGTATTGGCACCGGTACTGGAAGAAAAAGCGTACCGCCCTTACCAACTACAAATGCACGTCAAGTGACAAGACCCTACATGCTCTCAGGGCATCAAAACTGCAGAATGCCTCCCGTCGCTGTGCTAACAGCTACTGGCTACAGCTTTCCAATCAGCCGCTGACTCCGGTAACACCAAGGGCATGTACGGCGGCATCAAAAAGGCGCTAAGACCATCACACCACACAACTGCTCCGCTGAAATCTGCCCTGGGAGAAATCATCACTGACCGCTCGAAACAACTCGACCGTTGGGTAGAACACTACTCAGAACTCTACGCCAGCGACAACACTGTCTTCGATGCAGCCCTCTTCCATGTTGAGTGTCAACCTGTAATGGAAGAACTGGACATGGAACCAACAACTGAGGAGCTAAGCAAATCGATTGACAGCCTAGCATGCGGTAAATCACCTGGCAGTGACGGAATCACAGCTGAAATCCTCAAGTGTGGAAAGCCTGCTCTCCTCGACAAACTTCACAAGCTCCTCTGTCTGTGCTGGAGTGAAGGTGCTGTCCCACAGGACATGAGGGATGCTACCATCATAACCCTGTACAAGAATAAGGGAGACAGGAGTGATTGTAACAACTACCGTGGTATCTCTCTACTCAGCACTACTGGTAAACTCTTTGCCAGAGTTGCACTGAAAAGACTCCAGGTTCTCGCTGAGAAAATATAACCAGAATCGCAGGCAGGGTTCAGAGCAGGAAGGTCTACCACTGACATGATTTTCTCACTGAGACAGCTGCAGGAGAAGTGTAGGGAGCAGAGAAAACAACTCTACATGGCATTTAGTGACGTAACGAAAGCTTTCGACCTTGTGAGCAGGAGTGGCCTCTTTCAGTTGGTTGAACCAATAGGCTGTCCCCCCAAACTCCTTTGCATCCTCCAGTCCTTCCACACCGACATGCATGGCACCATCCAGTTCGATGGGTCCACATCAGACCCCTTCAAAATCTGATGTGGTGTCAAGCAGGGATGCGTGCTGGCGCCCACCCTGTTTGGGATCTTCTTTTCCCTCCTCCTGCGCCAAGCATTTGGTACAGCAACTGAAGGAATCTACCTTCACACAAGGACAGACGGTAAACTATTCAACCTTGCCCGTCTGAAAGCCAAAACAAAGGTCAGGCCACTTGTCATCTGGGACATGCTGTTTGCTGACGACGCAGCAGTGCTGGCACACTCCCAGGAGCACCTGCAAACCCTAATGGACCAGTTCACCAAAGCCTGTCGGGACTTCAACCTGACCATCAGTCTGAGCAAAACCAAGACGATGGGACAGGGAATCGAACCCCCCGCTCCCCTGTATCACCATGAACAACTTCACCCTGGAAGTCATAAACACCTTCACCTACCTCGGTTCCACCATCACCAACAACCTGTCACTTGATGCCGAACTCAGTGGCCGCATCGGAAAAGCTGCCTCAACTTTTGGGAAGCTTACAGCGAGAGTATGGGAAAACAGCAAGCTCACTATCCACACTAAGGTGCAGGTGTACAGAGCCTGTACTCTACTCCCACCAAGAGCAGCGGCTAAACATCTTCCATCTTCGCTGCCTTAGGCGTCTACTGAGCATCACCTGGAGGGACAGGATCACAAACCAATCAGTCATGGAGAGAGCACAGCTTCCCAGCATGTGCTCTCTACTGAAGCAGTGACGTGTGATCATAACATTTTGTGTTATTAATGCATGAAACGGATATCTAAACATGGAAGTGTAGCTCCTCACCTCCAAATGCAAGTGCTCCTAAAGCAGTATTACAAATTCTGTATTCCTACAAAATCTGCAACTATTTTTTGTATTCTCTTTAACAACATGTTTATATCCTTTTCGTGTTGAGCTGTTTCAAAAGGCAAAAGGTTTAAGAACATTTCATTAAAGCAAATTCATTTTCCAGTCATTGTATTAAAAACTTTAAAATGATCTGTCCAGGGTACACTTATTAATGACAAAAAATTATATATTATTTTTTACAGGTTCAAATGTTTCTTTTTCAGTTTGACATTTTTATTTTCAGTTAAAATATATATGTTTTTTCATATTCATACTTCAACTGAGGGTCGTAAAATCATAACAGACAGTTTAGCCAAAAAGATAGGGGGCGTCCTTGATCACGTCATCGTCAGGGAACATAGGAACGAAAACATTTCAACCCAACATTTTATGGGACTACACCAGAGGTCCCAAACCACAGGACCATGTCTGAGATTATTTATTTGAAAAATAATATTTTGTTAGAAAGTCAACACTTTTTGCATGTTTAAGTTATTTTGTTTTATTGCACTTCGCCAAGTGTTTGTTACATTCTTATGTTGACGTTGTACGTATTTACTTTATTTTCGTGCTATGGTGAGGCGGCATTTAGCCATTACGGCCCCCACCTGTGGAACAGCTTGCCAGAGAGCCTCAGGACTGTAGAGAGCATTGAAATAAAATTTAAAAAAAGCAAAAGACACCTTTTTAGTCAGGCTTTTAACTAAGCATCTGTTTTTTTTATCATTTTATTGTGTTGTTTTCTATCTTAAGCATTAATAGTTCTATTATCATTCTCTCAATGTTATGTTTTTATTAACTTATTAATGTAATATTTATATTATTTATATGTACATTTTTACATATATTTTATCATATGGTTTATATTAAATATTTTTTTAAATGGCGTTAATTTTAGTTGTTCTTCATTGTGGCCGCCCGCCTCAAAGGTGGCGTTTTTCCTCAAATCCTCAGTGCCATTCCATGTTTTGTTTTTGTTTTGTTATTGTCAATAGTGCAGTGTGTGTGTGTGTGTGTGTGTGTGTGTGTGTGTGTGTGTGTGTGTGTGTGTGTGTGTGTGTGTGTGTGTGTGTGTGTGTGTGTGTGTGTGTGTGTGTGTGCGTGTGTGTGTGTTTGTCTCTTCTTTTATTATTGTTTTTTTTTTTGGTACAGCACTTTGTGTTTGCCACTTGCCTGTGCATGCAAAGTTCTACATAAATAAAGTTGTATTTGCTTTGATTTAATTGAAAAACACAGGAAGTGCAGAACATATCTCGTGCAGCATGGAAGTGCGCAGAAGACAAATTTTCAAGGTACAAAGCAAAAGGATTCAGTAGCAACAGGTGAAACTAAATAGGCTAAATTAACTAATAAAAAACAGGTGTTCTGGCAGTAAGCAGAGCAGAAAGTGAAGGTGCAGCAAAAACAAGGAATCCAACAGGAAGTAGAACAAAATAAGAGTACTTGGACCGAAAATGATACAAAACACAAGAAAATAGCGATCAAGGTCAAAACTGTCATCTCATAGCAAGGTTAACTTTTACCACTTTATTTAGCCACCTTTGGATGCATCATCTTCCGGAGGTGGGAATTGAAACTCTCTCTGACAGGAGACTCTGCCAGACGTTCCCAGCAAACCCTCACAATGCGTTTGGGCCTGCCAGGTCTGTCCGGCATCCTCCCCCACCATCGCAGCCAACTTACCACCAGGTGGTGATTGGTAGAAAGCTCCGCCCCTCTCTTCACCCGAGTGTCCAAAACATGAGGTCCCAAATCCGACGACACAACTACAAAGTCGATCATGGAACTGCGGCCTAGGGTGTCCTGGTGCCAAGTGCACATATGGACACCCTTATGTTTGAACATGGTGTTTGTTATGGACAATCTGTGACGGGCACAAAAGTCCAATAACAAAACACCGCTCGGGTTCAGATCCGGGTGGCCATTCTTCCCAATCACGCCTCTCCAGGTTTCACTGTCGCTGCCAACATGAGCGTTGAAGTCCCCCAGTAGAACGAGGGAATCACCCGGGGGAGCACTCTCAAGTACTCCCTCGAGCGAATCCAAAAAGGGTGGGTACTCTGAGCTGCGGTTTGGCGCATAAGCGCAAACCACAGTCAGGACCCGTTCCCCCACCCGAAGGCGGAGGGAAGCTACCCTCTCGTCCACCGGGTTGAACTCCAACATGCAGGCTCTGAGCAAGAATTGCCACCCCAGCCGTCGCCTCTCACTGCTGGCAACACCAGAGTGGAAGAGAGTCCAGCCCCTCTCGAGAGAACTGGTTCCAGAGCCCTTGCTGTGCGTCGAAGTGAGTCCGACTATGTCTAGCCGGAACTTCTCCACCTCGCGCACTAGCTCAGGCTCCTTCCCCCCCCAGCAAGGTGACGTTCCACGTCCCAAGAGCTAGCTTCTGTAGCCGAGGATCGGACCGCCAAGTGCCCTGCCTTCGGCTGCCGCCCAGCTCACTTCGCACCCGACCTCTATGACCCCTGCTCTGGGTGGTGAGCCCATTGGAGGGGGGACCCACGTTGCCTCTTCGGGCTGTCCCCCATGGGGACAGGCCCGGCCACCAGGCGCTCGCCATCGTGCCCCACCTCCGGGCCTGGCTCCAGAGGGGGGCCCCGGTGACCCGCGTCCGGGCGAGGGAAATCTGGGTCCTTTGTTTTTATCTTTCATTGAGGTCTTCGAGCTTTGAACATGTCACGAGGGAGGTGCTGGACATTGAGTCCGAATGGACCATGTTCCGCGCCTCTATTGTCGAGGCGGCTGATTGGAGCTGTGGCCGCAAGGTAGTTGGTGCCTGTCGTGGCGGTAATCCTAGAACCCGTTGGTGGACACCGGCAGTGAGGGATGCCGTCAAGCTGAAGAAGGAGTCCTATCGGGTTCTTTTGGCTCATAGGACTCCTGAGGCAGCGGACAGGTACCGACAGGTCAAGCGGTGTGCAGCCTCAGCGGTCACGGAGGCAAAAACTCGGACATGGGAGGAGTTCGGGGAAGCCATGGAAAACGACTTCCGGACGGCTTCGAAGCGATTCTGGACCACCATCCGCCGCCTCAGGAAGGGGAAGCAGTGCACTATCAACACCGTTTATGGTGAGGATGGTGTTCTGCTGACCTCGACTGCGGATGTTGTGGATCGGTGGAGGGAATACTTCGAAGACCTCCTCAATCCCACCAACACGTCTTCCTATGAGGAAGCAGTGCCTGGGGAATCTGTGGTGGGCTCTCCTATTTCTGGGGCTGAGGTTGCTGAGGTAGTTAAAAAGCTCCTCGGTGGCAAGGCCCCGGGGGTGGATGAGATCCGCCCGGAGTTCCTTAAGGCTCTGGATGCTGTGGGGCTGTCTTGGTTGACAAGACTCTGCAGCATCGCGTGGACATCGGGGGCGGTACCTCTGGATTGGCAGACCGGGGTGGTGGTTCCTCTCTTTAAGAAGGGGAACCGGAGGGTGTGTTCTAACTATCGTGGGATCACACTCCTCAGACTTCCCGGTAAGGTCTATTCAGGTGTGCTGGATAGGAGGCTACGCCGGATAGTCGAACCTCGGATTCAGGAGGAACAGTGTGGTTTTCGTCCTGGTCGTGGAACTGTGGACCAGCTCTATACTCTCGGCAGGGTCCTTGAGGGTGCATGGGAGTTTGCCCAACCAGTCTACATGTGTTTTGTGGACTTGGAGAAGGCATTTGACTGTGTCCCTCGGGAAGTCCTGTGGGGAGTGCTCAGAGAGTATGGGGTATCGGACTGTCTGATTGTGGCGGTCTGCTCCCTGTATGATCAGTGCCAGAGTTTGGTCCGCATTGCCGGCAGTAAGTCGGACACGTTTCCAGTGAGGGTTGGACTGCGCCAAGGCTGCCCTTTGTCACCGATTCTGTTCATAACTTTTATGGACATAATTTCTAGGCGCAGTCAAGGCGTTGAGGGGATCTGGTTTGGTGGCTGCAGGATTAGGTCTCTGCTTTTTGCAGATGATGTGGTCCTGGTGGCTTCATCTGGCCAGGATCTTCAGCTCTCACTGGATCGGTTCGCAGCTGAGTGTGAAGCGACTGGGATGAGAATCAGCACCTCCAAGTCCGAGTCCATGGTTCTCGCCCGGAAAAGGGTGGAGTGCCATCTCCGGGTTGTGGAAGAGACCCTGCCCCAAGTGGAGGAGTTCAAGTACCTTGGAGTCTTGTTCACGAGTGAGGGAAGAGTGGATCGTGAGATCGACAGGCGGATCGGTGCGGCGTCTTCAGTAATGCGGACGCTGTATCGATCCGTTGTGGTTAAGAAGGAGCTGAGCCGGAAGGCAAAGCTCTCAATTTACCGGTCGATTTACGTTCCCATCCTCACCTATGGTCATGAGCTTTGGGTTATGACCGAAAGGACAAGATCACGGGTACAAGCGGCCGAAATGAGTTTCCTCCGCCGGGTGGCGGGGCTCTCCCTTAGAGATAGGGTGAGAAGCTCTGCCATCCGGGGGGAGCTCAAAGTAAAGCCGCTGCTCCTCCACATCGAGAGGAGCCAGATGAGGTGGTTCGGGCATCTGGTCAGGATGCCACCCGAACGCCTCCCTAGGGACCCGACCTCGGATAAGCGGAAGAAGATGGATGGATGGATGCATCATAGTTGTGTATTTTAAGACTACAATGAGTAAAAGCAGTGTTTCCAAATTCGCTATTTTTAGCAACATTGTAGTTTGAAACTGTAAAAACAAAAATATTTTAATCTTAGAAAAACAGAATCTTAAATTTCAAAACATAAGAGAGTGAAAAATATAAATGAATAATTGCATCCCAATAATTCCCAGAGTGAATCATAAATATATTCGGCCTCAAAAAATGTGTGCATTTATTTTTATTTTGAATACACTGATGTATACTTCAAAATTCAACATCAAAACTGGATTTTTCATTTTCACAGTTTTTTTTCCCAAGTACAAACTGTTGGCCTTAATTTATTTCCACAAATGTGTTGTGCAAAACATTAAAAAAACAAAAACATTTGGGGATAAAAACAAGCAAGACCATGACAAACCTCACATGAATAAAAAGCTGACCATATTTCTGGAACTTGGAGGTTTTAGTGTATTTTGAAAAGCAAAAAAAAACAGTCTACCCATTTTCTATACTGCTTATCCTATCAGAGCCACGAGTAAGCTGCAGCCTATCCCAGCAAAATTCAGGTGAACTAGTCGTCAGCAAAAAACGGATATACTGTACATACAGCAGACTAACAGCCATTCACAGCTATGGACAATCACAGAGTCTCCAATCACCCTAAAATAGCATGCGTGGTTTAGGAATGTGGGAGGAAGCCAAGTACCCGAGGAAAACGCACACACACACACACACACACACACACACACACACACACACACACACACACACACACAACACGCACACACACACACAGCACGCACACAATCAGAGAACGAGCAAAGTCCACACAGAGATGCCCAAGCAAAGATGCATACCCTCAATCTCCTGACTGCGTGACCAACATGCTATAACCACTATGCCACCGTGCAATATTGAAAATGACTATTCAAACACTTTTAATGACCTCGTAACACACCAAACACATAAGGTGACAGTGCAGGTGAAAAAATTTACATGAAAGGTCACTCGTAAAACAACAAGTTCAGCCTTTTCTAGAATTAAATGAAAAAAAAGAAAGAAAAATAGACTCTACTTCCAATACTACAGATGCCCTTTTCTATTATGTACTGTAAAGGATTCAACTTTCCAGTATGAAAGATGAGACTGACATACTGTTTTGTTCCCATACAAATTTTACCCAACACCCCAAATTGAATTAACTAAATTATAACCAATATTAAACTTGTTCTCTATATTGCAGTCTTTAGGGATTACTGTTACACCCTAATAGAAAACAAGGTGTATGAACCTGCGCCCAAATTTGTGGTTGTGCTGGTACAGCAGCCAGGCAGAGCAGAGAGATGATGGCCTCTCTGTGTGAAAGATACTGTACTCCACCACAGAGAATCCAATGATTCACGCAACGAATATTTAGTTTGTCATCACAGTTCTACTCCTGGTTTGGTTTAGAGACGCGAAAGATCAGCGGTAGGTTTAGTCACCACTTTCACACCCTGTGAAAACCACACCCCGTTATTGTACAACCATTTTGGGTTCAGCGGGAAGAGACCACCTCGCACTCCATAAACCTTGTTAAATATTTCTGTGATGACTGGTTGCCTTTTTGGAATATAAAATGGCCGGCGTGACTTGAAATCAATCCTAAAGTTTACCAATAATGATTTTCGTCTAGTCTGACTTATAAATGTTGTTACAATGTTGGATATTTGTGTTAAACAATGCCACAGCGTCAAATCATAAAAACAAACGCATATTCTCTGAAAGTATGTATTTAAATAGCCATGAACTGGAAGAAGCAATTTTTAATCAAGGTACAATTAAGAAATTAATTAAAATATTTTATGGAATAATAAATTATCATATTACAAATGCAAATGATGCATGTGTTCGGATGGATGATGGACTTAAACATTTTAGATGAAAGAGACATATCATGAAATTATATTTGGAAAAATGCCAATGAGCCCTTTAGAAGCATTAAAAATAAACTGAGTCAATTTAAGATCTTGAATAGATTGTATTTTACATCTTCTCAGCTGTTTAAAATTGGTGTAGTAGATAGCAAGTTATGTATGAAGTGTCGGGCAGCTGAATGAAATCTTGTTCATTTATTGTGGTAATGTCAGAGGATAAAAGAGTTATGGTTGGAAACAACAAAAGAAGCAATCATATTCATAAATATAAACATCCCAATAACACTGCAAACGTGTATTCTTGGGGATCTACATCAATTTAGTAACGTGTCATCAAAGAGTAAACATGCATTTCTTTCAATAAGCATCATAACAAAAAGGGTAATATTAAAAAAATGGATAGATGTTGATAGTCCAACTCATACTGACTGGTACACACAAGCTATGGAGATGATATCAGTAGAAAAAACTGCATTTAGTTTAGATAATAATGAGTCATATATTGGAATATGACTATATGGGATCCATTATTTAAATTAGTTTTAACTATTAGATTAACTTAAAATATGACTTTTTTTATCTTTGTGTAAAATATTGGACACAATGTGTTGTCAAGCTTATGAGATGCGATGTAAGTGTAAGCCACTGTGACACTATTGTTCATTTTTCAAATATTGTTTTTATTTTTTATTAATGGCTGTGATGATAATGTCAATGAGGGATTCCTAATCACTGCTATGTTGGAATTCTTATTAATATTGATACTGTTGTTGATATTATTCATTTTTGTTTGACTACTTTTGGATTGTTTTGTGTCATGTTTGTGTGTCCTCTCAATTGCTCTGTTGATTGCTATTCTGAATATTGCTGGAATGTTTGGTTTTGGAATTGGAATTGTATTATAATGGTATTATTGTGTATTGTTTTGTTGGATTGATTAATAAAAATTAAAAAAGAAGAAAAAATTAAAATAAATAAATCATACAATTCTTGTATTTGGGTGTGATGTTGCTTGCCGTTTTGGATGCCTCTGCCCAGCGGTGTTATGTCGCCTTTTTTAAAGATCAGCTACGTTGTGACGTCACAGTGAGGTGGACGTACTTATTTGGACATTAAGCATAAGCTCTCAGCCAGAGTGGTAGGAGCTCCTAACTGTTTTGTTAAGACGGACCAGTACGAAATTGGATTTGCCGTTAAACTCGAAAAACGACTGTGGGGAGGCGGGGCCGGCAGACCGACAGCGAGGTGTGTCCCGCCGGGACCGACTCCGAGATGGCGGTGAGGTGGCGTGGCCGGCAGTCCAACAGAGAAGCAGGGCACACCGGAGCCCGCTCCAAGATGGCGGCGAGGAGGCGAGGACGGCGAGCGAGCAGCGAGGCCGGGGGCGCCGTAATGAACGTCAGGTGAGTGGATCGCCCGGCTGGGCACAACTGAATAATCTCCTCTCACTAAATAAAAGGGGAGCAGCAGAGAACGACGGGGAGGAAGGAGGTGGAGAGCCAGCAACCCATGCAAAGAGAGACGGAGAGAGAAACAGGAGCCAGAGAGAGACGGATGCAGAGCGAGAGCGAAAGAGAGCGCGAGGAAGACGACGACGCACGCGGCTGAAAAGCGGGGAGGAAGAGCGAGCAGGGAACGGCAGGGCTGAAAAGCAATCCGGCAAGAGACTTTCTTATTGAAATAATAAAGAAGTCAAAACTGCTCACGACAATGTCATTCCTTGGTGGTCCTACGAACCCGGACGACAGCCAGAGTCGGTCACAACGACTTTATGTCTTGCTTTGAGTAAACGCAAGAAAAGGTAGGATAACGTATTATTTCCATCTAATCTTATCATGCGCACAATAACACTGACATTTTTTATGCAGCTCTGTATCAATTAGAGAGTGAGCAGGTGTACCTAATGTTGTGACCAGGTGAATCTATATACTGTTTATAAAGTTTTTTTTTGACTGTGCCTAGGAACAAAAATAGCGATGTCGTTCATTCAAGATGTTTATTTAAACAGTGTACATTTTAAAAGACAGATTCGGTTTTGGAGAGAGTTGGAGAGGGTGGTGAGAGTTTTCATTTGCAATCTGGGAAGGCCTTCACTTACAAACATCTTGCAGACATACGCAGAAAGTAAATTATAAATCAATGTATATTGTTTTGGACATGATTAATATGAAAATTAATCCCAAAATGCAACAGGAAACGACACAGGAAGTCCTTCATACCGACAGCCATCAGACTGTATAATGCATATGTTCCTTTTGACTGCACTTAAATGTATAATAGACTGTATTTATATTATTCACATGTGAATAATGCTGTATAATAGACTGTATTTATATTATTCACATGTGAATAATGCTGTATAATAGACTGTATTTATATTATTCACATGTAAAAAATACCTAAGTGTTTATTGTTTATTGCGAGCGAACTGTGGTGCTGAATTTCCCGCAGGGATCAATAAAGTACTTTCTATTCTATTCTAAATACAGTAGCTTCCATAACCTTTTATATATTCTGTGTGCAGCTGTAAGCTGCTTGTCCCACATGCAATCAGTTTATATGTTGTTATGGACAATGACATTCCATAAATACAGTTTTTTAACTCCCAAGTCCGCAGTTTGCCAGGAATAATCAACGTTCCCAGATGTGATATTGCCTCCCTTTAGTATGATTTGTGGGGTGAGCTCGCTGATATGACTAAAAGTCCATCCACCAACTAGTACATTATGATTGTATTAATAATATACATTTATTGCATTATATATGTAGTGTATACTGCAGTATTCCTTTAATCAAAAATGTGTTTCCGCAATGTGTCCCTTGCTTTTTGATCAAAAGCACATCCTTCATGCCATTCATGTGACTTAATCCCCGCCCTGCTTTCCCTCTTCAGTAGCTGGATTGTTTTCTCGCTTTTCCTTATGTGTCCTAGTGTGTTTTCCAGGTTTTCTTGTTGGATCATTATTTGGATTTTTTTTCAGTTTCCTTTTGTCCCAGACAAATTTGTTTGGCTTCATCAGGCTGCACGTTAAACTGTTGTTTTTGCAATCCTTCTATCATAACAAGTATTGATAGAGCACAGGTAAGTCAATGGCTTTCGATGGACCAGGCTTTAGAAGCTCATTGGGGCCCGGGAAAATTGACACGCACTGCAGTACAAGGGAGCAGAGTTGAAGAATGCACGAGTTTGCTGTGACCACTTTGTTTAAGGTTTGTTGGATCTACTTTTAACGTTTAGTGTTTTCCATTTAGGTATTCTCTAGTTCCGATCTATTATCTATCTAAGTATTATTTTTGATACAAACGATGTATATCCAGGACAGTCGTGCTACCAATTTCCTTTGCCCAGCCACACACAAAGAAATTGTAGATTTCCATGCAAATCCAAGCTTCCATCTGTTTTGTCGCGTAGAATGCCGTCTGGAGCACAATAGTTCGATATGTTTGCGAACGCGACCACCGGATAATCTTTGATATTACTTGACAAATCTTTTTTTGATAAAGAGTATGGCTCTATTCCTTTGCATAGATTGAATTTTTGCTCATATCTGCCTTTTGCAGGACGATTTAAGCCTCTTGCATACTCAGATTGCTGTACAACAGCCATTTTGACTGGTTTTCACTTCTGGGAAGAAGTCACATGACGTTATACAACTAGAGAAAACAATAACAGGAAGTGATATTAAGACGTGACATGGACTTGTTTCTAAGATCACCGGATTCATTGATTGGCCAAAAGGGAAACCCATCAAATCTGATTGGCTCATTTCCTGCAGCTAACACTAACTTGATGCAAGAGTCTCTTTTCCTCTTTACTTTGTTTTAGTGAACTTTTTAACACGGATTGACATATGCACCTGTTTAACATTAGTAAATGTGGTTTACTTGAGATATAATTAAAAAAATATATATATAATTTTTTCCGCACCCCATTTGATTGACTGTTCATATTTTAACTGTCACGGCGCATGCGCAATCCCTCAGTCCATCTGCAGCAAGCGCCTCCGGTAGCTCCGCTAGGAGCACCCCAGGACACACCCCTGCTCACTCTTCCCGCATCGCGGCCACGTGCCTGCACGGCTTCAGGCAAACATTAATCCGCGAACCTGGATCTGATGAGGGCAGACAACAGAAAGACCAGCGGACCCGAAGATCCAGTGCCGGAACGTAGTTCACCCCCCGTAGTAAGCATCACGTCTCTGGCTTCCCTCCTCGCACCTGCTCTTTGTGCTTTCCCTCTGCCCGTGTCTTATATGTCTTTTTTGTACCCCGCAGTATTCCCTCCGTCTCCACTGATCGAGCTGTGCGCCTCGCATTTTCAGACTTCCCGCCGGATTTTGGACTGCTTCCCTCGACCCCCGCTCGGACACGGACCACTCGCTTGCCCACGGACATCCTTATTGGCTTGCCCCTCTGGACTTTCGAACGATTCATCCAAAACGCACGAACAACACCCTCTGGTATCATTTACATTGTTAATTCTTCACATCGTCTTGCACCATACATTATTAGTAGCATACACACCCCAGTACATCATCTAGTTCAATAAACCTGTTGAACTGATTCCTGCCGTTGTGTCGTCTCCTTCCCTCGCCGTACGTAACATTAACCTTTGTTGATAAGTTACAACTGGGGTATCAAAGTCAAGGCCCGCGGGCTGGATCTGCCCGTGAATAAATTATCCATAGCCCCTGGGATGATATTTGATTAGTATTAGAACAGGCCCGCAGGCCACAGACGCCTGCTGCTGTTTTGCACGCACCAATACTCCATCAGTGTTGGTGCTAGGAATTTTCAAACCCCATCAAGTCATAAAAATGGGGTCCCACAGTAAATTTTTGGGGTCCCACTTTTTTGTAACCGTTTTGAAAACAAATGATAAATGTATGCATCATCCTGTTATATCTCACAATCTTTATTGTGTTTTGGAAAAAGGTTGTCATAAACATTAATTCATTTAAAAAAGAAAAAGAAAAAAGAAAACACATTTTTATGCATATGCAAATGTATTCAGTTATAAACATTTATTCACTTTCTTCTTTCCTTCATAGATCTAAACTTTACCGCTGCCGGAATTGTTTTCTATATTTTTATTGTAATATTTTCAGAATGTTTTTATTCTATTTTTGGCCAAAGTAAGACAAAGAAAACAATCTGAAGTTGTCTTCTTTTTTTAGTTTTAATGCCATGATTTTAATAGTGCGGCTCGCGTGTGCACAGATGTTCCTCCATGTGGCCCCTGAGCTAAAATGAGTTTGACACCCCTGAGTTACGGTAAGATAGGATGGACTTCATTTTTTCCACAATGAGGAAATTCTGGGGCTGCGGTACAGCTTTTACATACAGTAACAAAAGTAAAACGTAATTTTAAAAAGGCAATGAAAAACTGGGTAATGACTCAGAGTAATACATATTTTGTAAATGTATTTTCTTATTTATTCATTTTTAATTTTATGATTAAAAAAAAGCAGTAAATTATAATAACACCACATACTGTACATATTGAACCAGGGGCGTCACTAGCTTTTAAGGACAGGGGGTGGGGGGGGCTTAGCCCCCAGGAGTTGCACAGGATGCGAGCGAACGTAGCGCACAAGCACAAAACTTCACAAACGGCTAACAAAGACTTAAAAATTAATCATTGTTATTATTATTATTTCAGTGAGTTTATTTTCAATCTGCGTTCAGTACAACAACAAACATGGGTTTGCACAGTGACATTTTGTTTACAGCATCAACAAGAAACAATGACTTTGCATGATCCTTCAAGATACACTGAAACACAATGAAAGTCATGGCATTAGCCTCTATGTTATTCATTCACAACATAGAGGCTAACGCCACCACTTTCGCTCACAATACAATAATTGTTTGTTCCCAAATATTTTGAATTTGCACAGATTACATTTTGAGCACATATGTGACTAAAATGGTTGTGAATTCAAGCCCTGGAAATATTACTTAATTACTTGAATTAGATGTAATATCTGGATCGGGATAATTTAGCCTGCATATAATATATTTATATATATATATATATATTACGGCAAGCCGTTAAGGAAATTAAATATATATGGAAGTCTGAATAGAAATGACAAACTTTTATATATACTGTAAATAAGAAAGACTTAGTCCGTCTGCTGATCGGAAAAAGAGCCAACGCTGTCAAAGAGCTGAGGGACCATCTTCAAAGTGCAATGCTGAAACAAATAATGCAAACAATAAAATGCAACTTCCAGGGCTTGATATTAACGTAGTCCCGTCGTCCCGGGGACGGTAAAAAAAATGCACCAGACGAAATTAAATGCTCCCTGGGACGATGGCTTTTAACCATTTTTTTTTTGTTTTGTTTTATGTATTTATTCATTTTATATTTTATATTAAATGTCTTGGTTTTTCCACCCTCTGAAAATCCTATGAAATGTTTAACAAGCCATCCTATAATAATACAACAGCTATTAATGTAACAATACAATAAAACAAATATATTTAATTATGTTTTTTTCATTATTTTAACAATAGGCTAATGTATATTACTTTATATAGATTCTACAAGAAACACAAAACTTAAAAAATAAATTATTTACAATTGCAGACGCAAGGTTCTTGTTCTGCAGTGCTGTGTGTTAATGTGCTTCGTACACCTGCAGGACCGCAAGCAAGGTTGCAGAGAAAATGCGGACTGGATTTTGAGTGATGTGGGCATTTTCTAAATGAACAAGTCCAAGGACCACAAGCAAGGTCGCAGAAAAAATGCGGACTGGATTTTGAGTGATGTGGGCATTTTCTATATGAACAAGTGGAATGGATTGGATACCGACGCACTAAAGGGGATCACTACCTTACGCTATGAAGTGAGGTGAAACTGAGTGAATAATGACAGGTTATATGATTATTTATTTAAACTCATATTCGGGCCACTTTATAATGTATATGTCGGCATGTATTTGTAAAAAAAAAAAAAAAAAAATATATATATATATGGATTATTTTTATTTTTTTTTAACACCAAATTATTTAGGGGGGCTTAAGAACATTTAGGGGGGCTTGAGCCCCCCTAAAATAGGCCTAACAACGCCAATGTATTGAACACTTAACGATTGCACTATGTATAAATATTAAGACAATTGTTTTGAAGCTTTGGCTACATTTTGCTACATATTGACAGTCATATTATTTGTACATTTGTAATGGTAGCATGAGTGTGATCTCAAAACAATGACTGGCATCTGTTGATGTACCGGGTTTAAAGAATTCCATGAAGTTTAAATCAGACTGCCAATGCATGTCTATAAGTGTATATGCTGTATATATTCAATAGGTGAAAACAGATCATTGTGCATCTTCACAAAAGTGGTGGAAGAGTACACATTTGTACAAAAAGAAGACGCACAATAGATCTACGCTTCCTTAAGGAAGTTCATCTGGAGTGAAGTTAACGCAACACTACAAATGTAACCTTTTCCAGCTGTGTCTACCACAGAAAACTTTCTTAAATCTTTCTCTCTGTCGTTAATTCGACTGCAAAATAGGAAGCTGGTGTGGTGCCTTTTCAATCCAAATAATGATACAACTTTTAAAATAATCTTTCTTTCACTTCCAGGAATAATTATTGCTCAAAGCGAGGTTATATGGACTGTAAGTCATATCTGAGCCAAGATAATGATGAAATAAGAGCGCTAGTACCCTGGCAATCTGCACTTTTTTAAAGAATTGTCCCAAAAAAATGTCCTTGCAATGAAACAAACGTGTTTTATTGAAGACAGCTGAGGTAATGCAGTAATTTGTTAGGGATTTTCCCTGTTGGTACTTTGCAAAATAATAAATGGTTTCGTTGTACAGGCCACTGTTCAATAACAATAAAAGTCTTGAATCTTTAAGAACACTACTTGATACTGAAGGGCCGCCATTTAAATCATTCATGAAAACGCCAGCCAAGCATGCAGTAGGCCAACTGTGTTGTTTCCTTGGGAACACTGAAAGGGGAACTGCACTTTTTTTGTCATTTTGCCTATCGTTCACAATTATTATGGAAAACATGACGATGGATGCAATTTTTTTTAATGCATTCTAAATATTAAATACATGCGATCAAAAGTCTGCTTACAATGGAGCCTATGGGAGCCGTGCAATTCCACCTACATAGCCCTTAAAAAAACATCCAAACACCTCAATTGAGGTTTTATATACATGATGTAAGTATGTATGTAATGTAATAATGGGCACATTTATAACAACATTCAATATTTACGTATTTTTATCATTTTAAGCATACGCAGCGCTTTAATTTAAAAAACGCATCATGACGTTTGCTTTTTTTTCTTCATCTCTGATTTCTACTCACTCATTACAAAGAAACGGTGTGGGTGGACCAAGTGTCTTTTTGTGTCGTTCTGTCCATTTTCGGGTCCTAAATGGCCGTCAAAGTGTACCAACTTGTCAGAACACCTACTCAGACTTCTTCTGTCCAGGTGAGATGCATGACTTATGATCTAGAAAAAACTTACAGAGAGCAAGGAAGCGAGGGAGCAAAGAATGATGTCAACGTAATCGCGTGATGACTTTTAATGTTTCTTGTTAAGCATATTAACATAAAAAATACCGTACCATGGAATGTTGGGCTGAAAAGGAAAGGGAGAGATGGCAGGAATATAATTGGACAAACACAGACTAAGGGTATTGTTTCAAAAACAGCATTGTAACAGTTATTGAAACATGTATTGATACTTATTTGGTTTGCAATCGAGTCATGATTCTAAATTGCATTGAAACAGTGTCACAATGTTCCATGTTGTTTGTGTGACCCTAGGATGCAGAGACAAGAAGCGATATACAGCTAAAAAGGAGGTTTAATGAGCAAAAAGGCCAAAAGGCACACCAAGAACATTAGACAGACAAACAAACCAGTGCCAAAAGGAATGTGACTGAACCCTTCTGATTAGTGATCAGAGCCAGGTGAGTACCTTCATTAGTAATCAAGAGCATGTGTCGAGAAAAGTTGACAAATTGGTTCTAATGAACAATCAATTAACCAATGATATGTTACTTTATTTAATATGTTTACCGGGATGGTAGAATGTTCTGCAACTCTGTTTCCATAACAGTGTTGGGGGGGGGAGAATGCACAGACGGCACAGAATGCAGGACGTAGTTTTAGCTCTATTTATTTATATTTACTAAAGTATGGAGTGTGAAACTAATCCAAATGTGTGCGGTGTGCAACTATGTGTAGTGATTAGCTGTTGAGTGTTACCGGTAGTGTTGAGCGAGGTGCGGAAGTCCAAGGGGGCAAGGCAGGCTCGGAGGTCCGTGGGCAGGCATGAGGTCAAGGGCAGGAGCGAGGCATCAGAGTCCATGTCCAGGTGGGAGGTCGAGATCCAAGAGGCAGCCAGGGAACGAGAAGGAATACGGGGAGACGAGACACACCGGTTGTGACGCGGGAACGGAGGAATGCTGCTGGATGACGACAAGGGACACGAGACAAATGAACAAGGAGGGGGAGAAACACAGAGAGAGAGAGAGAGTGCATAGAGATAGAGATTGTCGCTTGCTGTACTGGAACAGGTCGCTACGTTCCAGCCCGGAACTCAGGTTTGCACTGGCTTAAGAAGCCCAGGGAGCTCATCAGCGACAGGTGTGCAGATTGCTGATTAAATACAGTCGCTTGTTGCAGCCGGAGTGGCGCGCGCCGGCACACGCTTGGAGGTGCAGATGACTGTGCACTGGAGTGCGCCCGGGCCGTCACAGTTGTATGGATGGCTGGGACAACTGTTGTTGTCTAATTTTTTATATACTATGTTTAAATTTGTTTGTTAATTTACTGCTTTAGGAGAGAACCTTGCATAAACCCTTTGTGGGTTTCTTTTCTCACCTGCACTTATTTCTTATTACGTATTTCTCATTACTCATTTCTTGTCTCTATGTTTTTTAGTAAGGTTTTCTTTTGTACTGTTTATATTGTGCGAATAAATAAATAAAACTGCTACTCCTAGGAGGTGATGTAATGTCGTTTTTTTCAGACCGCAAACTCATTAGGACGCCTCTGCTGATTGCAGTCAGGTATCACACAATATACAATACAAGTGAAATCAATAATTCATTGATTGAGTGAGTATTATGTCTGTGATTTATATGAAATAAAAATGCACACAGTTTCCTCCCATCCAAATCACAACTGAACAAAACAAACTGCATTGCTACGAAAGGAATAATAAGTCATTCCCGCAGTGAAAATTTCCCTCCTAATTGGAGCTTACGTGTGAAGCCTCATGTAGTTATTAAAGGTGGAACTCCTGCCAAGCATTACAGCAGCAACAACATCACTGATTATTCAGCCCTGACACATAAATGCTTTCACCACTCATTGCTTAGCTTTACCAGCACAACTACTGGCTGGCCCACACACCATAGTGCAAAGGCGTCTTGTTGTCCTGGCTGCCTCACACCGCTTTCCCAGCACTGAACCCCTTTGTGTGTGTGTGTGTGTGTGTGTGTGTGTGTGTGTGTGTGTGTGTGTGTGTGTGTGTGTGTGTGTGTGTGTGTGTGTGTGTGTGTGTGTGTGTGTGTGTGTGTGTGTGTGTGTGTGCGTGTGTGCGTGTGTGTGTGTGTGTGTGTGTGTATCTGTGAGTCCACTCAGTAACACTGCTTGTGTTTACGACCGCCATTGAGTGTGGAACTAAATGGTTTCCGACTTTTGCTAAACTGTTTGCAGAATGTACCACCAGAGTGTTGCTGATTGGAGCCTCAAAGCTGCCCTTTGGTCCAATATGTAATTTCCAAAATGATGTTTGACATGATGTTTTAATATACTAAATCTTTTGGGGAAACTTTTTTTTTTTTTTTTTCATGGGTTGGGCAACCGAGTAGAATACACAAATCAACTAATAAACCGAAGTTCTTACCGTAACTTGATGACCAATACAAAGAGGAATTGTTTGCATACACTTGTGTTTTCCCCAGCAGCGTTCATATTGTTTGTGGTTAGGAGAGATGACAGAAAAGATTGTAAAACAATAGGATTACGTAGATTTTACACAATAGGCATGCATGTGCTAACCTCAAGTTGTCCATGCATGAATGTATTGTTGGGATTCTAATAAATTGTCCCTCCACCATGCTGTGACATTTAAATTAGATATGTATTTATATATTTGCAGTGAAAGTGTGCAAAGTTTTCCTTGTAAGTGTGATGCAAAATAGCACATTGGCAAAGTTCACTGCCCTCAGGAATCTTCTTGGAGGGTTTTTTGTATCGTTGTTTACTTCAAACATTTGTTTTACATTATTTTGAAACTTAACCATGTGGCACTTTAGTTTTTGTACTACAGTACAGTGAAACCGCTTAAAAATCAAACAAACACAAAATGTTTTACTTTTTGGAATTTGACCAAGACTATGGAAGTCCATTACTTTTGATGGGCAGGAAATAGTTAATGACAGAGGTGGGACCAAGTCATTGCTTTGCAAGTCACAAGTAAGTCTCAAGTCTTTGCCCTCAAGTCTCGAGTCAAGTCCCGAGTCAAGACAGGCAAGTCCCGAGTCAAGTCCAAAGTCAAGACTGGAAAGTCTCAAGTCAAGTCACAAGTCCTGCATTTTGAGTTTCGAGTCCTTTCAAGTCCTTTTAACCACAGACTAATATTTTTACACAGATTGTGTATGCTTTTAAACCGCTGTATTTATTTATTAAAACAAGTGCATTTGAAATAGCAGGAAAAAAAATAGTACTGACATTGCAATTCATAATAGCACTATTAACCAGTCATTTTAATAGTTTAAACAATTTTAAACATTTAACTCATTCCTTTACAGAATAAACACATTTGCAAAAACAAGTGCAACTGTACTTATTTGTACAAAAGTGTTAACATTGTATTTCCATGGCATATTGCATTGTAACTAGTTCCACAGCAGTTTCTATTCTGTTCTTACCTTATCTCATTGATCTCATCTCATACTGTATGTGTGTTTATGTGTGCGTACACATGAAAAACATAACAAATACATGAACATAACAATGAACAGAGTTGTACTTTTTAGATGTCAGGGCCCTATGCAATATGTACACATATTCTTAATATAGTATACATTTTAACTGACCTTTATTTGTCATTGAAAAACTGTTCAATAACAGATTAGAAAGTTTCATAAATAAAAATAGAATACTCGAAGAGAACCAATATGGATACAGAGCTAATGTTTCAACTTCAATGGCTTTAATTGAAATTACAGAAGAAATTACCAATGCAATAGATAGTAAAAAATGTGCAGCAGCGGTTTTTATGGATCTAACTAAAGCATTTGACACAATTAATCACAATATTTTAATAAAAAAACTAGAACGATATGGCATCAGAGGGTTAGTCTTAAACTGGATAAGAAGTTATCTAACGAACAGGAAACAATACGTGAAGCTAGGCGAACACATGTCTACAACGCTAAATATATCCTGTGGTGTACCTCAGGGATCAATACTAGGACCTAAATTATTCAATCTCTATATAAATGACATTTGTAAAGTTACAAAAGATTTAAAGTTAGTATTATTTGCGGATGATACAACAGCGTTTTGTTCAGGAGAGAACACACAGGAGATAATACAAATAATAACAGAAGAAATTAACAAATTAAAAAGATGGTTTGACAAAAACAGACTATCGTTGAATCTTAGTAAAACTAAAATAATGCTATTTGGTAACAGTAGAAGAGAAAGTCAAACACAAATACAAATAGATGGAATAGAAATTGAAAGAGTAAACGAAACCAAATTTCTAGGTATAATGATTGATGATAAATTGAACTGGAAATCTCACGTAAAAAATATACAACATAAAGTTGCAAGAAACACGTCAATAATGAATAAAGCAAAACATGTTCTAGACCAAAAATCCCTTCATATTCTCTACTGCTCACTAGTGTTACCATATCTGAGCTACTGTGTAGAAATATGGGGAAATAATTACAAAAGTACACTTCATTCATTAACGGTGTTACAAAAAAGATCAGTTAGAATAATACATAATGTTGGATATAGAGAACATACAAAGCCTTTATTTATTGAATCAAAAATACTGAAATTCCACGACATAGTGAATTTGCAAACAGCTAAAATTATGCACAAAGCAAACTATAACCTGCTACCCAAGAATATACAACAATTCTTCTCAAAAAAAGAGGAGAAATATAATCTTAGAGAAAAACGTAATTTAAAACATTTGTTTGCACGTACAACACTTAAGACCTTCAGTATATCAATATGTGGAATTAAATTATGGAATGGATTAAGCAAAGCAATCAAACAATGTACTAATATGATCCACTTCAAGAAACTCTTCAAACTTAAAGTGTTTACAAAGTACAATGAAGAAGAACCATGACAAACATTCTCAATTTATTTCATCCATCCATTCATTCATTCTTAAAGTAATCTTACTTATCTCATCATATGAAATATGACTTACTTCACCAATTATTATTATTAAATTCTTACTATTATTTATTTATTTATTTTTATTGTAATTACTTATGGAGTTTATTGTGAAAAAATTGTGAACAGGAAGTGAACAAAAAGTTTTGCAACTGTTATGTAAAGAAAAGGGGTAGGATTAAATAAGCTCTGCTTCTTCCTACTCCTTTTCGAACATGTTGAAAAGAAACTGGAAATTGTGATGTATCATGTTGTATGCTTGCATGTTCGAAATAAACTCAAACTCAAACTCAAACTCAAACTATGTTTGTCTTTTTGTAGGTGGCTAAAATATGCGGTGCTGCTGACCGCCGTCTAACGTTATGTTGCTGTGTGTGATACATTGACTAACGTAACGTTAAGTCTAGGTACCTCATGCAACCCTGCTTAAAAAAATCACTTGACAAAAAGTATGAATAAGGAAGCAAACTGCAGTGGACGCAACATATTGCTGTGTTTGAAATGATGTTATAACCATAGACATCTTATAAGTAGACGCAGTATTGGTTGCTGTGACGCGAGCAAACTGCATCTTGAAGTGGTGATGAGGAGCCGGCGAGCAGCCTAAACTGACAGTTGACAGGTAGGAAACAAAGATGCCGGGCTGGTGTTCAGCGTTTTCCTGCTCAAATGAGCGGACTGTTGAAAATAGGAATCGGGGGATTACTTTTCACAAGTAAGATTTAACATTAATGTACTTTTGGTTGTATTTTATGAAAATAACATTACCACAGAGTTAAGAAGGAGCAAAGATCTTCAATATTTGTATGTGAGAATCACAAACAAATCTTCTGGGGGAGGATGACACCCCTACAGGGGTTTGGTTTACAAACTTTCAGCCCCACCTAAAACAACATTCACCAGCCGCCACTGATAATGATGCATTCTCATTTTAGGCAAAATATAAGACAATACTTTCTTAACAGTATAATTGTAACCAGGAATAAGTCTTCAAGTAACAATATTCAAATACTAACATTGTTGGGTAAGACAGCATTTGGTTTTATTCTGAATCCAGTGAAACAGATTGGTGGTTTTAGCTGATATAAAGACTTTCAGGTGTTTATATATGTTTAAGTATTTGGCAGACGCTTTTGTCCAAAGCGACATACATAAAAAATACATATATAACAATCACTGTAAACATTATCATTTAAGGGAAGAATGTAATACAAAATATCAATACAAAGTGTCAAGACAGAATAAACTCTCTGCTGCTGCAGCAACAGAGATACGGTCTATAAGATATATAGATATCTAATGTATTCATACATTGTTTATGTAGGATATACGCATGTATATATAACGTAATTATATTGTTTCTTCAACTTAAAAATAGCTGACCGTTTTTTTCCCCCTTCTCTGGGCTTATATTCCCAGTTTTGATCTCGGACGTCTGGTCACTTATAGCATATAAGAATATTCTATTACTGTTAAGCAAACTATGAATAATAAAACATGTGTCCATTATCATAGCTACACGTATGACAAAAAAGCGCGTGAAAACGAGTGGTATTCAGTGAGGTAAAATGAATTAAATGCGCTGACAGTTCATTGCTCCTGCCAAATGAATTGCACTGAGTGGAGCGGATCACCACTCCAAGATGGCGGCCCCGCGTCTCGTCTGCGCCAGTAAGCAGCAGCGCTCGATGCTGCGTCTACTCATAAGATGTCTATGGTTATGACGTTAGCAGTGAGTTTACAGCCTCACTGATTTAACTACACAGCAAATAAAAGTCATGTTACTTAGCCAATAAACGTTAGCTTACATTCAAAACTTACCCTTCTTTGTGCAACTTCAAATGTCGAACGAAGTTGGAAGTTGTTGCGTCTCCGTCTGTAATATTCGAACTGCGTGATTTGCATCCGGCAATTCGTTTTTTGTTGACCAAGTCGTAGTTTTTATACAGACACGTACAAAATGAAAGCTACGGAGCGCTCCCAAATAACTTTTTAAACTTTTGGTTTTGGGGAAAGTAGCAAGTCATGTCAAGTCAAAAGGCTCAAGTCCAAGTGAAGTCACAAGTCATTGATGTTAAAGTCTAAGTCGAGTTGCAAGTCTCTTTACATTTTGTCAAGTCGAGTCTAAAGTCATCAAATTCATGACTCGAGTCTGACTCGAGTCCAAGTCATGTGACTCGAGTCCACACCTCTGGTTAATGATAATGGAAACTGCCTGCTCTCCTCGCAAGTTGACTAATTAGCTAATATTAGCCGCCTGCGCTTGTCGCAAGTTGATTGATTAGCATTGATTGATGGATTGATTGATTGATTGAAACTTGTAATAGTAGATTGCACAGTACAGTACATATTCCGTACAATTGACTACTAAATGGTAACACCCGAATAAGTTTTTCAACTTGTTTGAAATCAATTCATGGTAAAATGTTAGCAAATGTTAGCTGCCTGTTCTAGAACTTCACAAGTTGACGAATTAGCACGTGTGAGTTGAAGTATTTAACGGCCATTCCACGACGTGAGTAAGAAAAGTAAGGTAGTAAG
The DNA here is from genome assembly GCF_033978785.1 of Entelurus aequoreus. Lineage (NCBI taxonomy): Eukaryota > Metazoa > Chordata > Actinopteri > Syngnathiformes > Syngnathidae > Entelurus > Entelurus aequoreus. The sequence goes on along the minus strand of NC_084741.1, from coordinate 43,662,512 downwards.
AAAAACGAAGATGTGGAGACGAAGGAAACGGCAAAGCTCGGTGCGAACCACCACTAAAACGAGCTGCTTGTGCTAGTTGCTAGCACTGAGCCTTTCTTGGTGCTGTTTGTTATCAAAGTATTGGACTTTTTAGTTTATTTTTTTCTTTTAGGGTTGGCTTTTTCTTAATTCTTATTAATTACGAAGAGAGTGTTGAATTTTTTTGCACAGTTTTAACTAGAGATGAGCAGATATTTCTCATTTTTAACTGATTGACTGGCGAGCTTAGTCGATCTTCACCGCGGCTCTGTCCCAGTGTTTATATGACTAAAGATTGATTTCACGTGAACGATTCCTTCAACAGAGATGCACAATTACATTGCTGTATTCCTTCTTACACACATGCAGGAGTTGCATGAGTTCCAGGAGGGTGCAGGTCTTGTAGTGATGTGACGTTTATGAACGAGTCGAGTCTATTGAACAGCTCTTTTAGGTTGTCTGCGAGCCATTCTTATATGAATTTATATATGCCAAGGCTGCCACTTTCACAGCTGTACCAGAGAGAAGGATATATATATATATATATATATATATATATATACAGTAAAGGCCAAAAGTTTGGACACACCATCTTCTCATTCAATGCATTTTCTTTATTTTCATGACTATTTACATTGCAGATTGTCACTGAAGGCATCAAAACTATGAATGAACACATGTGGAGTTATGCACTTAACAAAAAAGGTGAAATAACTGAAAACATGTTTTATATTCTAGTTTCTTCAAAATAGCCACCCTTTGCTCTGATTACTTTTTCGCACACTCTTGGCATTCTCTCGATGAGCTTCAAGAGGTAGTCACCTGAAATGGTTTTCACTTCACAGGTGTGCTTGAAGCTCATCGAGAGAATGCTAAGAGTGTGCATATATATATATATATATATATATATATATATATATATATATATATATATATATATATATATATATATATATATATATATATATATATATGTATATATATATATATATATATATATATATATACAGTAAATATATACTGTATATATATGTATATATATATATATATATATATATATATATATATATATATATATATATATATATATACAGTATATATATATATATATATCTATAGATATATAGATATATATATATATATACAGTATATATATATATCTATATATATATCTATATATATATACATATATATATATATATAGAGAGAGAGAGAGAGAGAGAGAGAGAGAGAGAGAGAGAGAGAGAGAGAGAGAGAGAGAGAGAGAGAGAGAGAGAGAGAGAGCAGTTCAGCAGTTATGTATTTATTTCTGTATGGATATTGCTGGAAATTTTTAGTTTGCATGTACTTAATCTGTAGCGTGCGTAGTTTTTATTGTGCCAGAAAGTTTTTTAGGTGAGGGAAAATACAAAATAGAGAAGGTAATTGGCAAGGCCCTTTTATTTATAGAGCACAATTCGTACACCAGGCGATCCAAAGTGCTTTTCAGAAAATTAGAAGAAGGAAAAAAAATTCCAATTAAAATCAGAGAATCAATCATCATTCAAAACAATCATAATTACTTCAAACTCAATCAAATACTGTACATAAAATACTTTCAGTTGTCATATGCACAATTAAATAAAAGTGATTTCAGGCTGGATTTAAACATTGCCAACATTGAGGCCCATCTCACATCTTCAAGAAGACTATTCCAAATTTTAGGAGCATGAAACTGAAACCCAGTTTCACCATGTTTGGTCCTGACTCTGGGCACCAGCAGGAGACCGCTCCTTGAGGTTCTCAGAGTCGAGATGGTTCATATGGCTCCAACCAGTGTTCGTAATAACGGCGTTATATAATAATAATCTAAGACCAAGGATCATTTTGGAATGAGGCTGTAACATAACAAAATGTGGAAAAAGTGAAGCGCTGTGAATATTTTCCGAATGCACTGTAAGTAAGCCTTCAGTGGAGTTTCTTAATTAAATTGGAATTAATTATGAATATTGTGAGTTATAACAGTACAGTAATTTAACAATGAGTTCTAAGTATGTGCTTTTACTGCTCAATTCTGTGCCATCTCATGTGTGCTGGTATGACAATAAAATTCCCTGAATCTTTAAATCGAGTGCCAACTTTAAAAGTCTGTGTGGTATAAAATGAGTAAAACACCAATACAGCATTTGTGTTCCTTTTTTTCTTGAAATCAAATGCGTTTTCAGGTTAAGGTTACAAGGAACACACTTCATAAAATCACAAAAGTTGATTCAATGTTATTGAAAAATATTGCTTCATATCAATGCAGTTTTTGCAGCAACTTTCTGAAAAACATGCAAACAAACAAAAATGATTACAAAAAAAGCCTGTGAAGTCCTGGAGGGACAGAGTAAATATTTTATGGTGAAGATAAATTCTACAACCTACCTCAAGCCATGTCCATACAAACTCACTATTTTGGAAAGAAACTTCAGGTCTATGGGGTGCCAAATATAAAAATTAAATCACACTTTTCTAGTTAATATATTTTTAATATTGAGCTCATTTTTCTCACATTTAAGGTAGAAATTAAATGGTGAAGCTAAATGTTAAATCTATATTATCTAAATGTTAATTGTATTATTATATACATGTTAAATGTAGATACTATATCTAAATCTACATGTTAAATCTAAATCTACATATTACATTTGAAATATAAATATTAAATATAAAAATATATGTTAAATATTTTTATAAATGTTAAATATAAATATAAATATTGAATGTAAATGATAAAAGTTAAATATAAATTAAAATTTCAAATCTAAATGTAAATGTTGAATACTAAATATAAACGTTACAGCCAATTATATATGTTAAAACTAAATACAAATATTAAATCTAAGATAAATGCTAAATGTTAAATATACATGTTGAATCTAAATCTAAATGTAAAATCTAAATATATTAAATCTAAATGTTAAATCTAAATAAATGTCTCACCTAGTGTAAAAATATTCCATCAATCCGACATCTCTCAGCTGCAAATACACGCCCACATATATGCCTCTCAGTGCAGGTGTCATTAATGAGGAGGTTTAGTCAGTGCGAGGAGGAAAGCGTAACATGACCGATGATTAATGACAAATTCATGCCAATAAAGTTGCATGTAGTTGAAAATGTTAGCTCCAAATGTGTGAGTGTGCATGGTGTATTGCATCCTGTCCATGCACACAAGTCAACTTAGGTCAAGGAAAAACTCACCAAGTCAGAAATTTCTAAGAGAACCAAGACTCATGGGACAGCTATCTAAAACCAGGATAACAATGTGTGTGACAATAGATAAATCACAAGAATACAATATTATGTTCCCTCTCTCTCCTTGTGTGGTTGCGATGGTGATTTCCTGAGGCGAGCTGTTTGACCGCAGCAGAAAAACCCTCAGCACATCACTGTTGCGCTCCAAAACTGAAGACCTCACTGTAAGGAACAGCTGCAGTCGATAGACGAGGCGAAAGTCAACTCCAATCTCCTCATGACAAACCTGCGTTAAACAAACACAGCATAGTGTTTCGACGGCCCAGAATCACACATTCACCAACTGATTCCATTTCCCTTACTCGCCAGATTTAAGATCCATTCATCACATCCTCCTCTCATGTACTCGTCTGTGGACTTTTCCCCCTTCTCCTTGCGCCTATCAATTTCTCCCTTCAGAAGGATTCAACTGTTTCCTCTGTGCCAGTTCCAGTCAGTCGGTCTCAGCCAAATTTAGCTTTCAACGCCCTTTTACTGGCAGCGCACCCATCACTGGATTAGGCTCACTCACACTTCTTCTGACATAGTAAGCATGTGTGTCTGCCTGCTTGTGTTTCTGTACAGCCTATTGCAAGCCACAGGTCATCTTTTCCATAAATGACCACAGTGTCTCATTAGAAAGACATTCCATTTGATTGGTTGCAAATGAAGAACAGAGGTTAATTGGAAGTTATTTGGGCATAAGGGTGAGCAACAACGGAGGCCGTTAGACAGCCAAGAAGCTGTTATCAAACACCTAACGGTTCATTTTGGATTAAAAGCTAAGCCAAATTACTACTACTGACTTTCTTTTGTATACCCCAACTCATATTTTACAACATCTAACTCAAACGTCGCTTAAACTCTCAGGGGTTTAAGTTGCAGAGTGAAATATGAGCAAATGGGATGATGGGATCCAGAATTCCTAGCAAAAATACATTAAAGGAGACTTATGATGATTGTTTGTTTTTTTTGTCCTGTCCAGCTACTCAGACAAATCATATAGTTGATGTAGATGCCCATATCGGCTATACAAATTTACTTTACAAAAGATAAGTGTGGATACTTCTCTTGTTGCCTTATTTGTATTTGACTTTATTAAACACAACAATAACAACAACAACAACAATAGAGCAACATCAGCAAATACGATATGTACAAATATGATGGTAAAAGTGATAGCAAAGAAGCAGTTAGTGAAATAAATAATACAGAAATGACAATGAACATTATTACACTACAAATGGAGCAATACAAATACCAATAGAAATAACACTATATGCACTATAGCACCTGTGATGATTTTAATGTACATTTAAAACACTTCCGTCTAAATAAAAAAAATAAAAAAAATTGGATATGATTTGGTGTACATTTTTGCGTAAATTTTGCTCCAAAGTCACTTTTATATTGCGTTTTTTGAGTCTGTAAATGGGTTAAATGGCAAATGGGTTACTATACACTTGTATAGCGCTTTTCTACCTTCAAGGTACTCAAAGCGCTTTAACACTATTTCCACATTCACCCATTCACACACACATTCACACACTGATGGCAGGACCCCGGCTCCACCGGGGTCACTCTCTTCCTGAAGTCGATGACCAGCTCCTTGGTCTTGTCCACATTAAGGACCAGATGGTTCGCCTGAGACCACTCCACAAAGTCAGCGATCAGTGTTCTGTACTCCAATTCCCGTCCCTCTCCGATACACCCGACCACAGCAGAGTCGTCAGAGTCTTTCTGCAGGTGGCAGGACCTGGAACTATACTGGAAGTCTGAGGTGTACAGGGTGCTATAACTATTGAAAAACAAATTCAGCTCGTTGGCTCTATCTACACCCCCATCCAGCAGTTTGGCTTTATTGTTTAAGCCTGTGATGGCCTTCATACCCTTCCAAACCTCACGAGTGTTGTTCTGTTGGAGTTTAGCTTCAAGCTTCCTTCTATAGGCATCTTTTCCTTCTTGAAGCTGAACTTTAAGCTGCCACTGAATCCTCTTCAACTCGTCCCGATCACCGGATCTGAAGGCTCGCTTCTTTTTATTTAGCAGCACCTTTAGCTGGCTGGTGATCCAGGGCTTGTTATTTGGGTAACAGTGGACAGTTTTTGTAGGGATGATGAAGTCCTCACAGAAATTGATGTAGTCAGTGATGCAGTCTGTGATGTTGTCAATATCTGTCCCGTGAGGCTTACAGAGTATTTCCCAGTCTGTAGTCTCAAAGCAGTCTTGTAAGGCTATGCCAGTCTCAATGCTCCTCATTTGCACTGATTTAGTTGAGATGGGCTGCCTCCTCACAGCAGGAACGTATTGAGGTGTTAAAAGCACCAGATTGTGATCAGACCATCCCAGGGGGGGGCAGGGCAGTGGCTCTGTATGCATCTTTTGAATTAGCATACAGTAGGTCCAGAGTTTTATTTTCCCGTGTTGCACAGTGTACATCATACTTGCCAACCTTGAGACCTCCAATATCGGGAGGTGGGGGGGGGCTTGGTCGGGGGTCGGGGGGTGTGGTTGGGGGCGTGGTTAAGAGGAGAGTATATATATATATATATATATATATATAAATACTTGACTTTCAGTGAATTCTAGCTATATATATATATATATATATATATATATATATATATATATATATATATATATATATATATATATATATATATGTGACGGTCCACAACTGTATGTGGCAAAATGCAGCTCCACACTGCTGTCACTTCAACATATCACTGGCACCAGGTGGATTATGAATTTATTTTATTACAGTGTCCTGCAAAACAGTGCAAATTGTGAGACTGTGAGTCCACTTGGGTCACGGGATTATCAATTGGAAGGCGTCACAGTTCTGAGCACTTCCCGCAGGTAAAGTGCATACCACTTCTCGCCAGCAACAGGCGCTGTTGCAACACTTCATTCATAATTTAATCAAGCATAATGATCGTCTGTTTCTACACCGTTACATATATATATATATATATATATATATATATATATATATATATATATATATATATATATATATATATATATATATATATATATATATATTGATTTTATTATATAAATAAAATAAATACTTGAATTTTAGTGTTCATTTATTTACACATATACACCCACACACACACAACACTCATCTACTCATTGTTGTACTTGAAAGTACAATGCTTTGTTAAGGGTTGAATTGTCCATCCTCTTTCTATTCTCTGTCACTATTTTTCTAACCATGCTGAACACCCTCTCTGATGATGCATTGCTGTGTGGCACGCACAAAAGTGCTTTCATCAAATGCACGAGAGTGTGGAATCTTCCATCTCTCCCTAGCATGGCCCAAAACCGGTCAATCCTTGCTTCCTGGGGAAGATCTTCCCTGGCAAGCAATTGGTACTCCAGTACTTGTACCCGGAGGCTGGTCAGGTCCAATCGCAGCTGCGGCAGCCTTTTTTATTTTTGGGGCGTGGCCTCCAGCTCCGGCTGAATACCGGGAGTTTGTCGGGAGAAAATCTCTGTCGGGAGGTTGTCGGGAGAGGCGCTGAATATCGGGATTCTCCCGCTAAAAACGGGAGGGTTGGCAACCATATTGATGGAAAGTGGGTAAAATAGAGTCCAGAGAAACATAATTAAAGTCACCCGAAATGAGAATGAGGGCATCGGGAGGTTTGGTCTGTTGCTTAGCAACAGCAGCATGAATGGTGTCACAAGCAGCAGTTTCGTCAGCAGAAGGAGGAACATACACTCCAATGAAGATTACAGAAGTAAATTAGAAGGAACCCTCAGGTTCCGCACCACGCCGGCCTCCCCATCTTCTTGTTATGTGACATTCTAATATAATATGACTAATATAAAGTAGTGCAAAGTTCCCACCCACATCCGTCAGCAAACAGTCTGTCTGCAAGACGTTCGATTCCGGAGGCGTTCCCAAATTGCAAATGAAATGACGTCCCATTCTCTCCAAAAGTATAGAAGGACGTATAGTAGAAGGTAAAGGAATATAAATATTTGGGTGCTATTTTGGACCCTAAGCTAAAATTTGGTGGCCATATTATAAAAATGACTAAGACCATAACAATAAATATAAACTGTTTCAGGCTTATTTGGCCGTGTTTATCTGTTCAGGCTACACAAGTTTACATGCATGCAATGTTTTTATCATGGTCTGGGGACAGGCCACAAAATGTGTAGTGAAGCCTCTGTTGTCATTTTATAAACAATCACTAAATACATTTGACCAAAAACCAAAGAAGCATCATTACTGCCTTATTAGTCAAAAATATAACATGATGAGTTTTAAATTTTTTATGCATTTCTCATTTTTAAAAGCTATTTTTAAGTGTCTTAATGGATTAGCTCCTGATGTGATGTGTCAAGAAATACAAAGACACAGTAGTGAAGGTGTGCAGACTGGAGCTGCAGTCGGTGGGAGCTGTAGAGTGAAAAGGTGCCGGACGACTCTGGGTCAGTCTGCATTCTCCGTGAAGGCCTCACATCTGTGGAACTCTTTGCCACTGGAGTTAAAGTCACAGTCGAACATTCAACTTTTCTCCACAAAACTGAAAAAGTGGCTTAAGGAAAATCAGAAGAAGTGTGAGCACTAGAACTGGTCGTAAAATGGGGCCAATTATTTTCAATGTATTTTTATTTTTGTACCCTGTCTTAATCCTTTTGTATGTGCTTTACACTTTTCTCAATTTTTTTTTTGAAAAGCCTAACCAGGGACAAGGGTTGCAAATTAGCCTGTGGCTAGAAGTCTTATGTACTTTGACATCGGTTACCTGTGGGTAACAATGTTAAATTGTACTTTCCCTGTCAAATAAATACATAAATTATTAAAAATGTATCTATTGAAAATGTACACTGTCTAAAAATATATCTTGAAAACAAACGCCGCAGCTGCTGTTTTCCGAGACACTGTCGAAAATAAACTTCATAAATATTATATAGATCCATCCGGTCACATATAGATTCATCATAGATCCCATTTGAAACAAAGATATCCTTTATCGTTTCTGGTAGACTTTGGCTAGTTTTGCATTTCGCCTGCTAACTGGTGGACTGTGGTCCGAGTCCGGACCCAGACTGGTCAAGAAATGATTAAAGTATTCTAAGTTTTGACAGGGAGCTTCTAATTTAGCCTGCACAGCTATTTCAGACTTTACAGTACTAGTTATGATCGCATCAGGAAATCCACTGGCCAATTGCATGTGAGTTAAGCCCTCCCACATTATCATTCTTAATCAATCTGCATTCTGTCTATTTATCCCTCCATCCATCTGAAACTCAGGCTTACGTTGCTCCAGTGTGTCTGAGTAGGATTGTTATTATGCATTTTTAAAAAGCATAATGAAGGTCAAATGCTTATGCAAAATGTATATTGTCTCTATTTTATATTTAACAATTACATATGTCAACCCCCACCCACTGTCTTGGGCTTTAGCACCCATTTTACCCACAGTCTGCATGTGCAACACACACGCCCACCCACACGCACACTCGCCAACACACACTTGCATGCAGACAGACAGGACGTTCCTTGGAGCGAGCTAAGTGCCCAGAGCGGGAAAGCCCAGTGGCCAGCATTCCAGTGGCATCATAGCGGGAGAGCAGGAAGCATGCTGCTGCTTTGCAGGCTGCTGGCCTCTCCGTCATCTTTTCCAAGGTAACCGAAGACTGCAGGAGATTAGCCCAGAAAACACTTGCCAAGATAACATTTGGAAAAAAAGACAATAAAGATAATCATATCTATGACTCAAGTGGCGAGTATGTTGCTTTTTTAAATGAAGATAGAGGTTTGTGGTAGAAATCTTTTTGAAATATGTTTAGGCTCTACAAGAGTACCCACTCTGCTTTTCCATTGGCAAAACCAGGTACTATGAAGTACTATTTCTAGTTTTTTGTCAGTCTGGGTTCCATGATGGGTGCCGCTGTTGAGCACTCATTGGTCAAGCAAAGTAATCACTTCCGTGCCATTTACTATAGGAGAATATAAGGCTAGAAATAACAAAACAAACACAAAAGCACACATCCTAATGTTAGCTGTGCCTTAGCTCTGGATGCTGCAGTTGTATACTCCTCAGTCTTCACTTTTCTGCTACAATGATAAATAATAAATGATAAATGGGTTATACTTGTATAGCGCTTTTCTACTTTCAAGGTACTCAAAGCACTTTGACAGTATTTCCACATTTACCCATTCACACACACATTCACACACTGATGGCGGGAGCTGCCATGCAAGGCGCTAACCAGCAGCCATCAGAGGCAAAGGGTGAAGTGTCTTGCCCAAGGACACAACGGACGTGACTAGGAAGGTAGAAGGTGGGAATTGAACCCCAGTAACCAGCAACACTCCGATTGCTGGCACAGCCACTCTACCAACTTCGCCATGATCCTTTGATTATCGCGGGAGTGACTTTTCAGACCCCACGTTGGTAAGTGAATTTTCGCGAAGTAGAGATACTATTTTTTTTATGATTTAAATTAATATTATTTGCATTTTAGGTCCTTATAAACCAGACCTGGGCATTCTGCGGCCCGCGGGCCACATCCGGCCCTTTGTGCATCCCTGTCCGGCCCGCGTGAGGCCAATCATAAATTACAAAATAAATTATAAAAAGTATCTATGTCGAGCGTGCAATACAACTGTGCTGCTTTTATTTTGAAAAGTGTTATTTATGGGCGTATGTCCGGGTGTAACCTGTGAGTGAAGGTGCACAACGACAAGTGATGAGAGGCTAAAAAGAGAAAAGTTGATGACGAATGCCGTGTTTCCAACAAGACATGGACTGCCAAGTATTTCTTTACAGAAATTAAAGGTAAAGCCGTGTGCTTAATTTGTGGTACACCGGTTACTGTGTTTAAAGAATATAATTTGAATCGCCACTACACGACGAAGCACGAGGAAAATACCGGAATCTGTCTGATGAAGCGCGCGCAAGGGAGGCTGATGCGTTGATGGTAATCAGAACGAGACGCCGAGATGAGCGGTCGCACTCTCTTTCGCTCCCGATCGGGAATTCAAACAACTGCTCGGATTATCCCACACTTCCTCCTTTTAAACCTCTTCGGATACTTTACCCTCTTGAAAATGAGAGTCAAGAACGCGAAATGGACATACACAGTGACTTTTATCTCCACGACAATACATCAGCGAAGCACCTTGGCTTTGGAGCTAACGTGTTAGCATCGTGCTTGACTGGCCATCGAGGCAAAGGGAACATGCCCCTGACTGGAAGGATAGACAGAAAGTCAATAATACTACTATTACTTCTACTATCAGGAGACACTGAACTTAACCCTGGACCTGCAACAACACGGTTAATGTTGTCCCGACTGGCGAAGACTAGCAATGCTACTGCTAGCGTCGCCATCGAAGCTAACTCGGCTACCGGCTCATCTCAGCTCAAGCTCACCTGTGCTCCAGTGATCGGCGGCTCGGCGGAGGACTTCGCCCCGTTCATCGACACGGTTGGAGGCTCGGCGGCGGCGGTGGAGGACGACCCAGTCATCGGAGAAGGCATCGACTCAGCGGCGGTGAACGACGCAGCGGCGGCGGTGGACGGCGAACCAGTCATCGATGATGGCGGGGAACTGCACGAGATGGCGGGGGTCCACGCGGCCTCTCCCCGGTCCACGACGGTCGAGGACGCGGCATACACTGGATTTAGAGGCGCCTTTACAAAAACATTTTCGTTATTCTCTTTGTCCTCAAAAAAGCCCGCCAAAAGGAAATCCACCCCCAGCAACCCTACCTGCCCCCCCCCCCCTCTCCAACTCCGCCCCTCCCCCACGCTCCCCCTCCCCCTTCACCTGGAGGAAGATGCCTCTCTCTCTCTCTCCTCTCTCTCCCTTCTCTTCTTCAACTTCAACAGCAATAACAACCAAGAACTTTTCTGGTCAGTACCACAACACAGCGGACTCTGATGCTCTTTTTGGTTCCAGTGGACTACACATCATCCACCTTAATGTGAACAGCCTCTCTGGAGCCAAACTCGACCAAATCAGAGAAATGTTCCTCAACACGAAGGTAAAAATTTTGTGTTTTTCTGAAACCAAATTTGATCAAAGTATTTCTGACTCAGAGATAGAAATAGAAAACGTTTCGGTTATCAGAAAGGATAGGAATAAACACGGTGCGGGCGTTTGTATGTATATTCACCAAGATTTAAAATACATAACTCTGTGGACTGGACTTTCACAATGTTATGTCAGACCCACTCGACATCCATTGCTTTCGGTCTCCCCTAGAGGGGGGGGGGGTTACCCACATATGCGGTCCTCTCCAAGGTTTCTCATAGTCATTCACCGACGTCCCACTGGGGTGAGTTTTTCCTTGCCCGTATGTGGGCTCTGTACCGAGGATGTCGTTGTGGCTTGTGCAGCCCTTTGAGACACTTGTGATTTAGGGCTATATAAATAAACATTGATTGATTGATTGATTGATAACTCGCACTGATCTTAACCACAATGACCTGGAATCTGTGTGGGCGGAAATCAAATTTAAAAACGCTAAGCCGGTACTAATAGGGACTGTTTATAGACCCCCTAATCAGAGTGATTTCTATGGGGCTTTGGAAGAATGCTTGGCAGGGACAGACAACGTGGAGAAAATTATAACTGGGGATCTGAACACAGATATTCAACGCAAAGATGCGCCTGTCTTCAGATCCTTCAGCAAGTTTTGTCATCTGCACGGTCTTTCCCAGCTAATAGCGCTACCTACAAGGGTGTGTGATTCCACCCAATCAACCATAGATCTCATTCTCACTTCAGACCGGCCTAAAATAAAAAATAGTGGAGTCATGATCTGTGGTCTTAGCGACCACTATCTAACCTTCTGCACCCGCAAAATAGCTAAACCCAAAACCAATGGCCACATAACAGCCCAATCCAGATCCCTCAAAAAATACTCCAATGACAATTTCAATTTAAAATTAGATGAGTGGGACTGGTCCCCTGTGCTCGCGAGCAGCCTGGTCGATGTTGCTTGGGATCACTTCAAAACGGCGTTCCTAAAGATACTAAATGACATGGCTCCCGTGAAAACAGTCAGGATCAAAGCCCGCTCGGAACCATGGATGAATCCGGACCTATTAGCTGCCATTAAAGACAGAGACAGAAAATACTCTGAATACCAAAAATGTAAAACAGAAGTAGATAAACAACCCAATAACATTAACCTCAAATTACTCCTTTCAACTCTCAAAAAGCAATGCAATAAATTAAGAAATAAGTCAACCAACCTGACTAAATCCTTTAAAAAAAAATTACATTGACGACAAAATAGAGGAAAACACAAATAAGCCACGTTAGCTCTGGAAAATTCTCAACAACCAGCTTCCTGGTTGCAGCCAGAAACTTAAAACAAGACTCACCAACATCAGCATCAAGGAGGGTGACTCCCTCATTACAGACAAAATGGAGGTAGCTAGCAGACTTAACATCTTTTTCACCAGCATAGCCGCAACTCTTGTCAACAAGCTGTCCCACCACTCTGGTCGCTTTGGTGTAGAACACATTAAAGCCTTCTACAGAAAGCTAGGAGTATCCAACGATGATTTCAAATTAGAAATGGTCACAGCTGATGAGGTGTTTAAAAAATTGAGCGCGCTCCACCCTAACAAGGCCACCGGCCTTGATAATATTCCCTCCAGATTCCTCAGGGACTCTGCCTCCATCATTGCCCCGATCATCACGCACATAATAAACCTATCAATTACACAAGGCCAAGTACCAAAAGATTTTAAGATAGCAAGAGTAACTCCCCTCTTTAAAAAAGGAAGCAAATTGGAAACTGGCAACTACCGACCTGTTTCTATTCTCAGCTCCATTTCGAAAGTAATGGAGAAAATAGTTTATGAACAGGTCGATAGTTACCTTGCCACTAATAAACTCATGTACAAATTCCAATCCGGCTTCAGAACTAACCACTCCACTGACACATGTCTTCTCTATCTGACCGCCGACCACATCAAACATGAGGTGGACGCGGGCAAATACTGCGGCATGGTCATGCTGGAGCTTCAGAAGGCCTTTGACACCGTTAACCACGCTATACTGTTCGATAAGCTGAGAGCAATCGGATTTAACAAAACCTCATGGAGCTGGATGCAATCTTACTTGGAGTGGAGGGAGCAGGTGGTAGAGGTGAACGGCACCGTGTCCCCCCCTCTCGGTGAGCTGTGGAGTCCCCCAAGGCAGTATATTGGGACCTTTACTGTTCCTAATATACATAAACAACATGTCATCGGCATGCGACTGTGAATTGTTTTTGTTTGCGGATGACTCTGCCTTGCTGGTATCCGGCAAGGACAAGTCACAGGTGGAGAAAATCCTCAGTGCTGAACTCTGTAGAACTTGCACCTGGCTCGCTGACAACAAGCTATCCATGCACTTGGGTAAAACAGAATCCATCCTGTTTGGGTCCCACATCAACCTTAAGAAAGTCAATGACTTCACCATAAAAGTGGGTGACATTGTTATCACCAGGAAAGATGAGGTCACCTACTTTGGTTCCATTCTAGAGGCTAACCTTTCCTGTGATAAAATGGCAACCAAGGTAATCAGAAAGATTAACCAACGAACGAGATTTCTCTACAGAATCTCCTCTCTGGTCAACAAAAGCACCTTGAGGATTCTGGCGGGAACTCTCGTTCAACCCTTTTTCGATTACGCATGCACCTCCTGGTACCCTAGCACCTCCAAAACCCTCAAATCTAAACTCCAAACATCTCAGAACAAGCTAGTCAGGTTACTTCTAGACCTCCACCCCAGATCCCACCTCACTCCTTCCCACTTCTCTAAAGTGGGCTGGCTCAAGGTGGAGGACAGAGTTAAACAACTTGCACTGAGCCTAGTCTATAAAATCCACTACACCTCCCTGATACCGAAGTACATGTCAAACTACTTCCTTAACGTAAATGACCGCCATAACCACAACACCAGGGGGAGCTCCACTAACCACGTTAAACCCAGATTCCGAACTAACAAAGGTCTTAGCTCATTCTCTTTCTATTCCACATCAATGTGGAATGCGCTCCCAACAGGTATTAAAGAAAGGGCATCTCTATCCTCCTTCAAAACCGCACTGAAAGTTCACCTCCAGGCAGCTACAACCCTAAACTAACACCCTCCCCGGATTGCTAATAATCAAATGTAAACAATCAAATGCAGATACTTTTTCTTATGCCTTCTGATCCCTCTCTCTCTCTCTCTCTCTCTCTCTCTCTCTCTCTCTCTCTCTCTCTCTCTCTCTCTCTCTCTCTCTCGCTCTCTTTCTCTCTCTCTCTCTCTCTATATGTCCACTACTTGCTGTCCATATCCTACCCCCCACACCCTCCACACCCCTGATTGTAAATAATGTAAATAATTCAATGTGATTATCTTGTGTGATGACTGTATTATGATGATAGTATATATGATAGTATATATCTGTATCATGAATCAATTTAAGTGGACCCCAACTTAAACAAGCTGAAAAACTTATTCGGGTGTTACCATTTAGTGGTCAATTGTACGGAATATGTACTTCACTGTGCAACCTACTAATAAAAGTCTCAATCAATCTCAATCAATCAAAACTGCAAACACAACAAGGACTTTTTGCCATATTTCACCCAGCCCCCCCCCCCCCCCCCCCCCCCCCCCCAGAGATGCTGCCGTCAGGACAAGTTTCATAATTTCTCACAAAATCGCCAGAAAAAGTAAGGCGTTTTCTGACAGAGAGTTTATTAAGGAGTGCTTATTGGACTCTTTTGCACTGATAATGCCCGTAGACTTTGACTGTTTTTCGCTGGCTTTGGATGAGAGCTGCGATGTACGTGACACCATTTAGCTGCTCATCTTCTTACGTGGGATAACTATAGACTTTCAAATCACGAAGGAGCTGGCAGCCATGCAGTCAATTAAAGAGACAACCACAGGTAATGACTTGTTCACAGAGGTAAATGCGTGTTTGGACATGTTAGGACTGAAATGGGACAAGCTGGCAGGTGTGACAATCCAATCCAATCCACTTTATTTATATAGCACATTTAAAAAACAAAATGTTTCCAAAGTGCTGCAAAACAATATTAAAAACAATATTCAAATAATATTCTTAGCTCCACCAATGACTGAATAAAAACAAAAAATAATTACATATAAAACTGATATAAAAAACAATATAAAATAAACATGATTAAAAACAATTTTTAACAACATATGGTTGTCCAAATCTGACGGGGAAAAATGTTGGATAATGCAGGATAAAGTGACAGAAATTAACCCTGTGCAGAAATGGACATTTTTGCATTGTATTATGCATCAGGAAGTGTTGTGTAAGACAGTGTTAAAAATAAAACCATCAAAAGTAATCTGCTTTTGTATAAAGTTAAGTTAGGTTAAATGAAATTATTATTATTATTATTATTATTATTATTATTATTATTATTATTATTATTATTATTATTATTATTATTATTTATCTTACGGTATATCCAAAATAATATTGAGCAAAATTAAATTGAAATATTGTCAGTGTGGCCCTCCAGCAGTGCTCGGGTTGCTTATGCGGCCCCCGGTAAAAATTCCTTGCCCACCCCTGTTATAAACCCTCCGCATGCTGTTATTAACTGTTACGTTTTGAACGCATGGCTGCGATGGTTGTCTTCTCTCGAATGCCGAAGGACAAGCAGGAGCTGCGTGCAGGTAGGAGTGTGTTTTAACTCTTTGAGGCAGGACGCTAATAAAGCGTGGGGCCAAAAACCAAAATAGTCGCCAAAGGTGAAAAGCCATAAAATCTATAACAAAGAAAAGCGTGGTGTAAACAAGACTAAACGTAAATGTCGCGCAGAGCGAACATTGACCCAGTGACTTGTGCTGGGGGACTGAAAAATACCAAGGGGAGTGATTAACCAAAACAGCTGGTGAGAACACTAATTACTAAACAAGGGCAGGTGTGGAGAATTAGCGCCCATGGAAACCAAAATAAATCGAAAGGAAAGAGGGTAGAGCATGGAAACAGACTAAAATAGGAAAAAAAGCCCCAAAACATAAATCAAGCCATGACCCGGGCAACGGATCATGACAATTAACCTTTTACACACACTCATAAACCCTCAGAGCCTGATTTACTAAAGGTTTGTGTGTACTAAAACACGAGCACACTTGACAGCACACGCAAAGGTGATCTACTAAACGTGTTCAAAGTGGATTGAATTGAATTGAAGTATTTATTTCAAACCTGCACAGTACAACAAAACCTTTTTTTTTTTTTTTTTTTTTTTTTTACATTTTGGCAGAGACATTTATGCAAGGCTTGAAAAGGGGTTGGATGAAGCAGATGCTTATAATATCCCAACCCCTCTCACTCATTCCACATTTAACATAAACAATATAATACAAGAACAATACTATACAAACAAAAACAAGAAGAGCTCCTGTACACTAACAATACAATAGTACCACTGTTACAAGACAAGACAAGACAAGACGAGACACACACACACACACACACACACACACACACACACACACACACATACACGTACACATTCGTAGGCCCAAACAACCTCTGACCATACACCTCTCTCCCATCGCTCTGTGCTGAGGGCAGTACTCTCTTTCCTCCTCGTACTTCTTCAGTACTTCTTTTTTAAACAGTCTTTTAAATGGAATCATGTTAGAACACGTTTTTAACTCTTCCCCTAAGTTGTTCCACAGACTGACTCCACGCACTGAAATGCACATTGATTTTAAAGTTGTTCTACATTTAGGCAAATATAATTTGTTGTTTCCTCTTAGACTGTACCTATGGTGAGCATCTCTATCCTGGAATAGGTTCTGTATATTGGATGGTAGAGAGTTTTGGGATGCCCTAAACATAATTTGAGCAGTTTTAAATTTGATCACATCGTGCAGTTTAAGTTGCTTTAACTCCATGAATAGTGGATTTGAATGATGTCTGTAGTGAACATTGGACACAATCCTAATGGCCTTTTTCTGCAGAGTGACTAAAGGCTGTAGATGGGATTTATAACAATTTCCCCAGACTTCAACACAATAATTTAAATATGACATAATAAATGAATGGTACAATAACAGCAGAGCATTGGTGTTCAATAATTGACATGATCTCCTCATCATTCCAACACATTTAGCAACCTTTGTCCTCAAGTAACTTATATGAGGCTTCCATTATATATTTTCATCAATTACCACTCCTAAGAATGAATTTTGTTGAACATAATCTATGGGTGTATCATCAATAACAATCCTGATGGGTATATTACTTTTGCGATTGCTAAAGATTAGTTTTGAAAGGTGAGCAATCTATTTTGCGTCTACAGCTTCATTAATATGCAGAATAGATGGCCACAATACTGGGAAGAGAAGATGCAACTGTATCATGCAGCATACGCAATGTGATTTATCAACACTCATCACCACGAGCACTATTTAGCGTTTTATTTAGCACGTCTGAAAAGTATGTGCAAACTGACACACACATGGTGCTCGCGCTGCAAAGACAGACGATAGCCAAATAATCCTCTGTCGTACGTGTATGTTTCAACACATTTGCATGATCAGAAATAAAAAATATTGAACATCTTGTCTATTCATTAACATCCTTTTATAATGTTATAGCTGTATGCTGGCTGACCTAAAGGGGAACTGCACTTTTTTTTAATTTTGCCTATCGTTCACAATCATTGTAAAAGACATGACTACAGATGGATTTTGGGTGATAGTTTATCAAGTAGCTTCTCATATTTCCCCGTGGTGTGCAGAGTCCATGCCGTGGCGGTGCACTGTGACCTGCCTTGTGTCGCCTTGGAAACGCTTGTGACAGAAACATTGCTTTAGTATGTAGACCTCCGCCAAAGAGGTTGTGTTTTATGTTGTTTCAGATACTGTTTGCATTGTAGGGCTTCAAGTAATTTCAAATGTTACCAGACAAAGCGCGGAGAAAAAAACACAGATCAGGGGCCGTACTTATCAAGCTTCTTAGAATTACTCCTAAGAAGTCTGCTAAGAGTTGACTTAAGAGTAAATAAATTCTTCGCTGAAAGCTGCACTTAAAAGTTAGTTATCAAGCGTCTTACTCACACTTTCAGCGAAGTGTAGGACTGAATCTTAAGTGTCACACTCAGAGCTGAATTACGACATTACTATGTGCCATAAACGGAATTTTAGGTGACGTCATTTCTGTGTCCATAGAAATGATCAATCACGGAATGGAATCCGTTGTCTAAGAATAAAGAAATATCTTGGAAATATTTAAGTGGACAATGGGAGTGTATATTTTGACAATAAACTACAAAATAATACAAAACAAACTAGTCCCCGCCGGCACTCACGCTACAGCTCCCTCTCTTCTATCGCCCACACACTCACTGACGTCACTCACCTCACGGCCACACACATACGCTACTGTCATAACATTTTCTTTCCAATTCAGTAATTAGGCAACTAATTTGAAACTGGTGTGGGTGGCTCTATATATACTAGCCCACTGCAGACACATGCAGAAATCAACAAGGAATCGAAAAGTATTAAATCTGTGACAAAAATAATATCCGCTCTGTCTAAACGATACCGTTTGATCAGCTGCTCGTCATCAAAAAAAACAACAACATTGTTCCGTTCCCTGAACGTTCGCGCACATCTCTCTCGCCTCAGTGCCATCCCCTGCTGGCAACTCCTAACCACTTAAGACACCTCTGAAGGTCTCTTAAATATCGTGGAGAGTAGGAGTGATTCTTAGACTTAAGAACGTTGATAAAAAGCTTTTATTCTTAAGTTTGAGAGTAGGACTAAATTTCGCAAATTCTCAGGACTTAAGTGTAAAATGGCACTCTAAGAAGCTTGATAAGTACGGCCCCAGAGCTGCAGTGCATGGAGCTGAGCAAAGAGGAGGCTTGATCTGGCTCAGCCAATCAGCTGCCAGGACAGAGAACACAGTGCTCTGTGATTGGTCAACATCAGCCAACAGTGTGCCTAGCAATGGCCATGTTTACATTTTAACCAATACTGTACCAATTACCGGTACCTGGGAATCGATACCAGTACTTTTTTGGAACTTTTGTGTGTTACTAATTGTTAACTTTTTGATGATAACATTACATTTTTTAATGTAACGTTTACTCTACTCTCCTCTACTGTTGTTTATTAGCGTGTTCATATTAGCGTGCTTGTTTTCCCAGAGAAAATCATCTTTAAGCGAAGCCAGTACAAACGATACAAACTTTTTGCACTTTTTTCTATATCTCATTGTACATTTTTACATGGTTTTGATGTGGCCAAAGCGAGAGATTGGAAACGAAACCATTTGTTTGGATGTTGCCATTCCAGTCGTTCTCATCAATAAAAAATCATGCACTTTTTTGATAGAAAGATTTGAGTCTTTTCCAGATTGGCTTCAGCAAGCAATAGTGGCTGCTTGTCAAGGCAGCTCTATGTACTGTACTTTCTCTTCTACTTTGTTGTTTCTTTCCAAACTCCTCCTCTCGGCTCTCTACGAATTCACAGGCATGTCAGGCTACTTGGGTTTGGCACAGTTAAGTTTAAGTCTACAGTTTTCCAGCTGAATTATGGAAGATATTAAATGGAGTTTTCTGGTGGTGCTTCAGGATAAAATATTAGGGTGATTTCCATTGGATTGTTATGGTTGGCCTATATGCTCTTGTCGCCAAACGACACAAAGTTCTTCAAAATGGATGTTTTGAATTTTCACAGCATTGAGGGGATTTCTGCTTGCCCATGGGGGGACAGTAAATGTTTCTCATCTAAGAGAGATATTCCATATTTACATCTGTGTTTAAAAGCCAGCAGCCAAACTCTACTTCCCCTTTATTTAAGGGATGTGTTTTGTTTTTACACAAGTTATTTTACAGTGGTGTAACAAGGGCCACTAGGGGTGAGACCCTGCAGAGGGGAGAATAAGCACAGTAGCTGCACAGTGAGGCCATCTTTACATTGGGCCTGTGCCACTGCAGGTTGCGCCCAGTGAGTAAGAACGTGTTTGGGTTTATAAACATCAAGTACAAATACA
The DNA here is from genome assembly GCF_033978785.1 of Entelurus aequoreus. Classification (NCBI taxonomy): domain Eukaryota; kingdom Metazoa; phylum Chordata; class Actinopteri; order Syngnathiformes; family Syngnathidae; genus Entelurus; species Entelurus aequoreus. The sequence goes on along the minus strand of NC_084741.1, from coordinate 43,642,213 downwards.
CACATTCAACCCTCCTCACATGGAACCAACACACAAATAAGGAAGCAGGCTGCTGCCGATTGCATGTTGACTTTCTTTAAAAAACGTTTCCCCTGCCGACAGCAAAGGAATATAAAATACATCCTTGTAAACTAGCTTGTTTTAGAAAAGGTTCCCCATCAGAGACTTATAAAAGTAAGAGTTAATTTGGTCATAAAGGACAACTGCACATTTTTTAATATCTTCATTAATTTAAGGGAAAAATATAATTCAGGCAATAGAAAACAGACACTGTCTTTATTTTTTATTCTTTTTTGGAATTTTGCCCATCATCCACAATCCCAAAGTGAGACAGACAATACTGCCAACAATACTCCTTTTACATACCATGAGCTAAATATTCACCAAGCTATAGCTTGGTGAATATTGCAAGAGCTAACACAGAAGAACTACTTTCCTGGTGCACTGCTCTGCTGGCCATTAATGACAGGTAAAAAAAATTCTAGAAATAAATCTAACACAGACAAATGCCTTGTCTGGGCCAATTCATTGTAGTTACTAATTATTTTGTCCAAAAATTCATTAAATTAGTAACTGAATTACTCCTTATAAAGGACAGCTCTGGCGGAGTCCAATCCTCACTGAAAACGGGTCCAACTTACTGCCGGTAATGCGGACCAAGCTCTGACACCCATCATACAAGGAGCGGACCCCCACAATCATAGACAGTCTGATACCCCATACTCTGAGCACTCCCCACAGGACTTCCCGAGGGGACACGGTTGAATGCCTTCTCCAAGTTCAAAAAGCACATGTAGGCTGGTTGGACAAACTCCCATGCACCCTCAAGGACCCTTCTGAGAGTATAGAAATGGTCCACAGCCTTCCTTGTCTCCAGTGGGCCGTCCCACGGTGCCGCTACCCTCTCCAGCCTACCCGCCGAACAAGCGGCCATCTGGTGCCCGCACAAGCGGTCATCAGGCGCCCGCACGCAGCCCTCTCGTCGGCCACAGATGTGGCCGTTCCGTGGGCGGTTGCGGCGGCGTTCAACTCGCCGCCACCACCTGAATCATCCCCAGTGGCTTCGGGGACACTTGGTCTGGGCGGCCCACCACCAGGTCCTCCCTCCGCCCTCCCGGGACTTTGGACTTGTCTGTTTTTAGTTTTTTTTTCTTTTATCTTTGGACGTCTGGAATCCGTCTGTTAAGGGGAGGGTACTGTGATGATCCGTTGCCCGTATCATGTTTTGCTCGGTTTAGTATTTCCTTAGTTGTTGATTTAGTTCAATGTCTGCACCCAGGTTTGTTTTCGTTGTTGCCATGGGTGCTGATTATTGTCACCTGCCTCTGATTAGTGGTCGGTGTGTGTGTGGGCCCAGCCTACAGGGTGTTGTGATGCGTCCAGAATCGATTCGAAACTGTCCGGAAGTCGCTTTCCGGGGCTTTCCCAAACTCCTCCCATGTCCGAGTTTTTGCCTCCACAACCGCCGAAGCCGCAAACCGCTTGGCCTGTCGGTACCTGTTCGCTGCCTCCGGAGTCCCATGTGCCAAAAGTACCCGATAGGACTCTTTCTTCAGCTTGACGGCATCCACCACCGCTGGTGGGTTCCCGGATTACTGCCATGACAGGCACCAACCACCTTGCGGCTACAGTTCCGATCAGCCGCCTCGACAATAGAGGTACAGAACATGGTCCACTCGGACTCAATATCCAGCGCCTCCCTCGTGACATGTTCAAAGTTCGTCCGGAGGTGGGAATTGAAACTCTCTCTGACACGAGACTCTGCTAGATGTTCCCAGCAGACCCTCACAATGCGTTTGGGCCGGCAAGGAGCATTGGCGCCAACTCACCACCAGGTGGGGATCAGTAGAAAGCTCCGCCCCTCTCTTTAACCTAGTGTCCAAAACATGACACAACTACAAAGTCGATCATTCTCCTGGTGCCAAGTGCACATATGTACACACTTATGTTTGAACATTGTGTTAGTTATGGACAATCTGTGACGAGCACCAAAGTCCAATAACAAATCACCACTCGGGTTCAGATCCGGGCAGCCATTCTTCCCAATCACGCCTCTCCAGGTTTCACTGTCATTGCCAATATGAGCGTTGAAGTCACACATAATCACCTGAGGGAGCACTCACATTATAAAACAATATTGCCTTCTTCCAAAATTGCTTAATTATTAATAACAGCGTTAGTAACTAGAGGTGGCAAAAATGATCGCTTCGCCGATGCATCACGATCAGAACGTGGACTTTTCTGAATTTAAAAATAATGAAATATTGATTATTTACGTATGTCAAATAAAGTAATACAGACAGTACTAAAATGTGGCATTACTGCTAATATTCTCTAAAAGTTTGTTCTAGGTTCTAACTAACCATGGGAGAACAATTAGCTCACATTCTTGTTACGTTGTGTGTTAGCTGGGTTAGTGCGGACACACACGAAGGAGGAAGGAGAAGAGGACAAGCTAAGCGAGAAGCGGCGCTAAGCGAGTTTGAATGTGAAGTAGTGAAACAAGAAAAGAATAAATGCTTTTTACACATCGATAGAAGACTATTAGGATCCACGTTACAGCAGAAAGTAACCAGCTAATAATAGGAAATTAGCAAATATATTTATAAGAGATCATAATAACCATACAGTTCTGCCGCCGGCTGGCAACACTTTCAGCCATAGATATGAATGAGTAAATAGACCACTCATGTCTTTTATGGCACCTTTGACTATCTTGCCCCGCCTCTGAGCGCAGATTGTACACACCTGCCTCTGATCACAACACTCACCTGTGTCTAAATGCATCATCCATCCATCCATCCATCTTCAACCGCTTATCCGGAATCGGGTCGCGGGGACAGCAGCTCCAGCAGAGACCCCCAGACTTCCCTCTCCAGAGCAACATTTGCGACTTCCTCCTGGGGAATTCCGAAGCGTTCCCAGGCCAGAGAGGAGATGTAATCCCCCCATCTGGTCCTTGGCCTGCCGCGGGGCCTCCTCCCAGTGGGACGTGCAACGAGGACCTCCCTAGGGAGACGCTCGTGAGGCATCCGCACGAGATGCCCGAACCACCTAAGCTGGCTCCTTTCCAAGCGAAGGAGCAGCGGCTCTACTCCGAGTCTCTCTCGGGTGACTGCACTTCTCACCCTATCTCTAAGGGAGATGCCAGCCACCCTTCTGAGGAAACTCATTTCGGCCGCTTGTAGCCGCGATCTTATTCTTTCGGTCATTACCCACACTTCATGACCATAGGTGAGAGTAGGAATGTAGATAGCTCGGTAGACCGAGAGCTTTGCCTTCTGGCTCAGCTCCCGTTTCGTCACAACAGTGCGGCAGAGAGACTGCAATACTGCCCCAGCTGCTCCGATTCTCCGGCTGATTTCCTTCTCCATCTTTCCCTCACTCGTGAACAAGACCCCGAGATACTTAAACTCCTCCACCTGGGACAGAGTCCTGTCCCCTACCCGGACTGTACAAACCATCGGTTTCCTGCTGAGAACCATGGCCTCAGATTTGGAGATGCTGATCCTCATTCCAGCCGCTGAACACTCGGCTGCGAACCGATCCAGTGAGAGCTGAAGGTCACGAACCGAAGGTGCCATCAGGACCACATCATCTGCAAACAGCAGTGATGCAACCTTTAGCCCCCCGAGACGTATACCCTCTCCGCCATGGCCACGACTCCGCCTAGAAATCCTGTCCATGAAAATCACAAACAGGATAGGTGACAGAGCGCAGCCCTGGCGGAGACCAACCCCCACTGGAAACGGATCCGACTTACATCCAAGCACCCGGACACAACTCTCGCTTTGGTTGTACAGAGATTGGATGGCCCTCAGCAGGGTTCCCCTCACTCCGTACTCCCTCAGCACCTCCCACAAGATCTCCCGAGGGACGCGGTCATACGCCTTCTCCAAATCCACAAAACACATGTAGACTGGATAGGCATACTCCCAGGCCCTCTCCAGGATTCCCGCAAGCGTAAAGAGTTGGTCAGTTGTTCCACGACCAGGACGGAATCCACATTGCTCCTCTTGAATCTGAGGTTCGACTATCGGCCGGACCCTCCTTTCCAGTACCTTGGCGTAAACTTTCCCAGGGAGGCTGAGTAGTGTGATAAATGCATCAGAGAGCTTTAAATGTCAGCCGCACTTCTTAGTGGGTGCCACATCATTGTTTCTTTGCAGTGTTTCATGGATCATTGTAATTACTTGTTGTCGCTTGCCTTGTTGGTTTTGTGCTTTTGGCTACCAAGTGTAGACTTTCGTGTGCACTCCCAGCTGCACTAAGACCTTGTTTTTGTATATTAGATACATTTTTACCGCCTTTTGGGGTCACAACTACCGCTACCATGCCGTGCCGTGTATTCTGTGGTTTGAGAAGGCACAACAATTTAATCAAGGATGCCTGCTCACTAAGTAGGAAAGCTACAGTTCCCATGTATCTAGTCTTCCATATACATATATGCAGTACAGGCCGAAAGTTTGGACACACCTTCTTCTCATTCAATGCGTTTTTTTAATTTTCATGACTATTTACATTGTAGATTGTCACTGAAGGCATCAAAACTATGAATGAACACATGTGGAGTTATGTACTTAACATTTGAAATAACTGAAAACATGTTTTATATTCTTTTTTTTTTTTTAAATAGCCACCCTTTGCTCTGATTACTTTTTCGCACACTCTTGGCATTTGACGATGAGCTTTAAGAGATAGTCACCCGAAATGGTTTTCACTTCACATCGAGAGAATGCCAAGAGTGTGTGAAAAAGTAATCAGAACAAAGGGTGGCTATTTATAAAAAACTAGAATATAAATCATGTTTTCGGTTATTTCACCTTTTTTAATTAAGTACATAACTCCACATGTGTTCATTCATAGTTTTGATGCCTTCTACAATGTAAATGGTCATGAAAATAAAGAAAACGCATTGAATGAGGAGAAGGTGTGTCCAAACTTTTGGCCTGTACTGTATACATACATATTTATGTATAAATATGTGTGTGTATATATATATATATATATATATATATATATATATATATATATATATATATATATATATATATATATATATATATATATATGTATATATATATATATATATATATATATATATATATATATATATATATATATATATATATATATATACACATATATATATATATATATATATATATATATATATATATATATATATATATATATATATATATATATATATATATATATATATATATATATATATATATATGTGTATATGTATATATATCAGTGGCGTGCGGTGAGGTTAATGTCTGGTGAGGCACGACTGCATCATCACAGTCAAATTTAAAAACATGAACCTGCAGTGCAGGTGTACCTAATGTTGTGTCCCTGCGGTCGTTCGCGGCTCCTGCAGCGCGAGCATTGTTGTTTTTGCACTTTTTGGCTTCTTGTTAAGTGACTTTTTTTGGGTGGATTCGGTCTTGCACGTGGAGGGTTTGGGTGTGGGCTTTGGTTGGTGTGGCCGCGGCGCTCCCGTCGGGCGGTGCATTCTGCGGCGGAGGTGCTTGGCACCAGGAGGCGGGGTTATGATACGAGCCTCACACAGAGTGTCTCCGCAGCAGATTTATGATCGCTCAGCACTAAAAATAAGTTACACACATACAGTTGTTGACAAAATACACTGTACATTATATACCTCAGCTAACTAAACTATGGAAATGTATAATATAATTAATATAGCAATACAGTCTCACTGCACAGCAGGCCAGCAGTTAGCTGAGTCGCAATCCATGGCTGCTGATCACCGCACTGTCTCTTCTCAGTATTTGAATGGCAAATGTGAAAATAAAAATAAAAATAATCTAAAACTGCTGAAGTTAAATGGAAAATAACTTTAGTATAATCACTGGATACATATAAAATTGTAATTAATTTTTTTTTCTTTTTACTTTTTTTTTCTTTCCATGATGGCAGGTGAGGCCCCGCCTCCCCTGCCTCTAGTGATGGCACGCCACTGATATATATGTATATACATATATAAATATATATGTATATATATGTATATATATATATATATATATATATATATATATATATATATATATATATATATATATACATATATATATATATATATATATATATATATATATATATATATATATATATATATATATATATATATATGTATGTATGTATATGTGTATATATATATATATATGTATATATATATATATGTATATATATATATATATATATATATAGTCGAGGTTTCTGCGGTTTATCCATTATACAGTGCTCAATACCGGGATAGAGCGGAATATACGTTAGGTCAGGAAAAAAACAAAAATCAGGAAAAATCCCCTGACTAGCAGGGAAACTTGCGAAACAGGCTTGTAGGGATGATATAGCCTCTGTGTTTTTTCCTGACCTAACGTATAAATATATATAACTCTGTTGTGTGAACTATTATCCAAAAAACTAAAATGACGCAATACGGCATACATCAGTAGCCAAAGGAGGAGCCTTGTAGACATATTAATATTATGAACAATTAAATGTAATATATTTAAAATATGTAATAATGAACAATATACAACTTAATAATACAATATACAATTTGATCATTAGATATGTATGAATAGAGTATTTATAATTTAATTGTAGCCCCTGAATCGTAATTGTGAGCTGCCCAAAGATTCCCACCACTATTAGTAATACTGATGGCCCTGTAATCCTAGTGAGGCCTGTTCCTGCATAGTGATGGTGCTATGTGTCACTCCAGACACGTCTGTCTTCATAAGCGCCGTCGAGTTTCCCCTAAATCATTTTTTGAAACCTCACAAGAGAAAACAAGGCGACCACATCAGCTGCCGTGGAAGTCCAGGGATCCCTCTGTTGTTATTTCTTCTCTCAAGGCCACATGTGACTCACTGTTTGGACTGGCAGCACTTCCAACGCCGGGCACAAGGTCCGCTGGAACACTCATTGCTCTTTTTTATGTCTGTGTGTCTGTTTCTCCCAGCTTCTAACCTCCACTACTGCTTCCCTCCTCACTCTTCTCATTCTGTGTTCACATCACTCACCCTCGCAGTGACAGTGTCGGCATCCGTTTGAGGTCTTTTTCTCCACTTAGTAAAATAAAGACCTGTCCGCCCTGATTTCCATCTCAGGGGCCTGGGCACCGAAGCTATAAAGTATCCTGTAAAAAGAAGTCTGGATCGGACCGCAGGATGGCGGCGAGAAGAATATGAGAAGGTCAGACAATGGTTATTCTTTGTACTACAACAGAGTTGTGGCCCACATTTCCTGACAACCTTAGAGTCATCTTAACTCACAAGCTGTGTGGACAAGAAAAGTACTAGTAACAAGAAGCAATGGCTTTTAATATACCATGTGAATTATTACAACTTGTTGCAAATGGACCGCAGTATGAGAGGCGCTTGTTAAAACTCTGATGGCGTATGTCGTCTCTCTGTTGTTTTGTTTTGTTTTGTTTTGGTCTTAGTTCATGACGGTTTCCCACACATCCCCAAAACTCTGTCACATGTTACAGTAAGTGTTGTTGTGCTTCCCCTACTTTGACACAATTGGGAGATGCGGGCTACGACATGGCACAACTGCGCAATGCAGCCGAGTCAAAGAATGACTGTTTGGCAGTCACTCCTCGCAGGTTATTAGTGATAACTGACACACTTTACAAAATGAATTAAATTACAAAAACCCCAAATAATCTAAAAATCGTACCCACAACACGCTCACTCACTCACGCTTAACCGTCACTTAATCAATGCTCCTCTCGCCAGTAGTTAAGTTAATAACAGCAAAATTAATACTCCGATCAACTAAAAAAAGACTGGAAATAATCTACAAAATCAGGAACGTTTCCTTTATACACTATATTGCCAAAAGTATTTGGCCACCTGCCTTGACTCACATATGAACTTGAAGTGCCATCCCATTCCTAACCCGTAGAGTTGAATATGATGTGGGTCCACCTTTTGCAGCTATTACAGCTTAAACTCTTCTTGGAAGGCTGTCCACAAGGTTGCGGAGTGTGTTTATAGGAATTTTCCACCATTCTTCCAAAAGCGCATTGGTGAGGTCCCACACTGATGCTGGTTTGAGAAGGCCTGGCTCTCAGCCTCTGTTCTAATTCATCCCAAAGGTGTTCTATTGGGTTTAGGTCAGGACTCTGTGCAGGCCAGTCAAGTTCATCCACACCAGACTCTGTCATCCATATCTTTATGGACCTTGCTTTGTGCACTGGTGCACAGTCATGTTGGAAGAGGAAGTGGCCTGCTCCGAACTGTTCCCACAAGGTTGGGAGCATGGAGTTGTCCAAAATGTTTTGGTATCCTGGAGCATTCAAAGTTCCTTTCACTGGAACTAAGGGGCCAAGCCCAACTCCTGAAAAACAACCCCACACCATAATTCCTCCGCTGACCCCACTCTGTCAGTTTACGTGGCCTACCACTTGGTGGCTGAGTTGCTGTTGTTCCCAAACTCTTCCATTTTCTTATAATAAAGCTGACAGTTTACGACTGGATTTGTTGCACAGGTGGCATCCTATGACAGTTTTATGCTTGAAATCACTGAGCTCCTGAAAGCGGCCCATTCTTTCACAAATGTTTGTAGAAACAGTCTCCATGCCTAAGTGCTTGATTTTACTACAAGTGATTAGGACACCTGATTCTGATCATTTGGATGGGTGGCCAAATACTTTTGGCAATATAGTGTACATTGCTGTATATTCAGGCATGTGATTTGAACTTCATTTAAAAGACTAAAAATAAGCCGGGGGTCTGGGGCCCGCTGGCCCCTTTGGCTTCCTCGGGTCTAACATTTGGCAAAGTTTTGAAAAATGAACATTTAGGCAAAAAGGAACACAGTGAAACCTGTATTTATAAACCCCTCATTGTACGAACTTTTCGATTTATGAACCGCAGACCGAATAAAAACAATCTTTATCTTATACATCTTCGTGTATGAATGTTTCATCCGCCCATTATGTGCCTTTAGGGCAGTCATTTTGTGCCGGTAAGCACAGCCATTGTGGGCAGGCTTAACGATGTGGGGTACTCACTGCTTATTCAATGCTGCTGCTGTGCTACTTTGTGTGCTGTTTAAATGTTTATTTTTAGCCTTTTTACAATACTTTTCTAGTTGTTCTAGTCCAGGGGTGTCCAAACGTTTTCCACTGAGGGCCGCACACGGAAAAATTAAAGCATGTAGGGGCCATTTTGATATTTTTCATTTTCAAACCATAACAAAATATATGCATTTTTTATTTATTTTATCTTTAGGGGTCCCGGAGACCATAAAGGGTCTCAGTCATTAAAATGTTAAAAATAAGTCAGATTAATATTTTTTTTAATTATTTAACGCTTACAGTAAATCTCTATATCAACTTCAAGTTGATATAAAGTAATACAAATTAAAAAAGTTTTATGGCTTTTCTGTCAAAAACAACTTAGTTTTTTTTATAGTAAAACTGAAATATGCAGTATTTATTAATTAGAGCCCTAAAAGATCAATAATGCAGGACACCATTGATTTTAATTATTTCATATTTTTGAGTAATCACAGTGAAAAGATAAATAAAAAATCACTAAGAATATTTGGGATCCAAAAGGTCCCCCACTCATAAAGTGATACATTTTTATTAGGTTTTTCTTTTACTTTAAACACTTAAGTTACGAGATCAACTTCAGATATATCTGTCGATTTTATATGCTGGAACTATTATTTTGTTTGTTTTATGCGCTTTTGTCAAAGAAAACTTTGATGTTTTTATATGGCTACTACACAATATATGCAATATTTACCACATAAAACATTTTAAAGTGAAATATTTGAAGTAATTGGAGCCCTGAAAATAATTCATTATAACATGGATTTTTTGGTCATTATTTTTATTTTTTGAGCAATGGCAAAAAAAAGAAAAATTAATAAAGACAAAAGAGAAAAAAACAGCCTGCATGGCAGCTTTTGTGTCAACATTGCAACTTTTTCTCGTTAGATTTCACCTCATTCCACTTTTTTTAATGTTCTTTTTTATTTTTACAATAGTATTTCCAGAATGTGTGGCGGGCCGGTAAACAATTAGCTGCGGGCCGCAAATGGCCCCCGGGCCGCACTTTGGACACCCCTGTTCTAGTCCAAAGAAAGCAATGGACAAGCAATGTGTGGTTTGAAACATTCAGGAAGAATCCACAGCGTTGTCGATACTGACCCTCCCCCCTCTGCAGACAAAGAAGATTAACCAACAAAGTAACATGGATTTTATTTATTCCTAATCATTGTAACGACCTTGCATATAAAGTTGAGGAGTTTTATGATTTCAAACCGTGAGTGCATTTCAGGGCTAGTGACAATGTGTGTGTGTGTGTGTGTGTGTGTGTGTGTGTGTGTGTGTGTGTGTGTGTGTGTGTATATGTGTGTGTGCGTGTGTGTGTGTGCGTGCGTGCGTGCGTGCATGTGTGTGTACGTGCCAGCAGGGTGGCTGAAATTGAGGACAGTTCAGCAACTTCTTGTTGTTTTGGCTTTTTATATTAAATAGAAAGTGGATCCATCCCATTGTTATGTGTGTTTTATCTACAGTACTGTATTGCACTTTATATTGTGTTCAAAGTGTACACACTTTTACTAAAATATGGACGTTTATCGAGGCTGGAACCCATTATTCATGTTTACATTGTTTCTTATGGAGAAATATGCTTCAATATACAAACTTTTCTATTGACGAAGTCTGTTCAAGAAGCAGTTAAGTTTGTAAATCCAGGTTTCACTCTACACACATTCTATACATGACAAATACCACATTAAAAAAAACAAAAAACTTCACATTAATTACATACAATTGTTGTGCTGTAAAAGATTACAGAATAGTTACAAATGTTTACAAAGGAAGGTACACTTTATTTGCACGCAATCCAGTCAGAAACCAAAAAACCAAAAAGAAAATGATGATTTTTGTTTAAATATATGAAAGTTTTTATCTTTTACAAGAAGGCCAAAAATATATAAAATTGAAGGAGGTAAACTCCAAACCACCATGGCTCAAGATCCTCTGCATTAAGTTAGTTTGACTTTTAGTTGACTGACTAGTGAACCGTTAAAAAAATTTTAAAAAAAAGTGTTTGCTGTAAAGTACCATTGCTGTTTTTTTAGAAGAGTTTTTTCTAAGAACAGAACAATTGATCTTATCCTTTACAGTTAACCAAGTCAGCTGGTAATTCATTTGGACAACCCTTGTCTTGAATGGGTAATTTAGGATGACACAAGCAGCTTTATTTTGAGCAATCTGCAGTTTGTTTAATATTTGACCAAATAACAGAATAATCATCTTAGTGTGACAAAACTAATGATTCAACTAATGTAGTGCAAACCAGCAACAGAAAAACAGGCCACAATTCCACAATTCTCCCACGATGATTTTTGTGGATTTATACCAAAATTAACACACGCAAAAACATGCTCATTAACTCCAAATGAATCAAGGGAATTCATCCTCAACAGTTGAGAAAAAATAATGTTTTTTAGGGTGGTGAAACAGTTTCTAAACTGTGTGTCTGACTTGTTTGGTATTTTAGGCTGAATAGCAAAGTAGTATTTTTCTGAATTAAGTCTTTTTCCATTTCAGCTTGGACGTGTTCCCTTCATCTGCTTCCATGTCTTCACTCTGTCAGCCACCTGCTTCCACATCCAGCAAGTCTCAGCAGGCTGTCCTCAAAAAGAACATTTTCTTGTTAAAAGTTCTCGCTATACTCAGTGTCTTCACTCCCATTTTTATTTCTAAGGTTAACGTTGGTGTTTATTTTTCCTATACAGATCATGAATGAGCACTTTGGTTTCAAATATTATATTGCATTCAACGGGTGGAAGACAATACGTGATCCATCCGATAACGTGACCTACGTTGGTGTTGATTGGTTAAGGCTATGTCTACACTAAGCCGGATAACCCCTTAAATCAGGGGTGTCCAAACTTTATCCACTGAGGGCCGCACACAGAAAAATTAAAGCATGCGGGGGCCATTTTGATATTTTTTATATTCAAACCATAACAAAATATATAGATTTTTTTTTTTTTTACCTTTAGGGCTCCTGGGGCCCATAAAGCGTCTCAGTCGCGGATGCAACAGTTGGTTGGGGGGCGCATAATAAATTAAAATAACATAACATAACATAACATAACATTAAAATGTTAAAAACAAGTCAAATTATTATTTTTTTAATTTTTTATTTAACGCTTACAATAAATCTGTATATCAACTTCAGGTTGATATAAAGTAAAAAAAAATGCCTTACGCCTTTTCTGTCAAAGACAACTTTGTTTTTTTATAGTAAAACTGAAATATGCAGTATTTGGACAATTGTGAAGTAATTGGAGCCCTGAAAAGATCAATAATGCAGGACACCATTGATTTTATTGTCATAATTTTTGATTAATCACAGTGAAAAGATAAATAAAATCCCCACTAAATATTTTGGGATCCAAAAGGTCCACCACTCATAAAGTGATACATATTTATTATTATTTGTTTTACTTTCGAGACTTAAGTTACGAGATCAACTTCAGATATATCTGTCGATTTTACGTTTGAACTATTATTGTGTTTGTTTTATGCTCTTTTGTCAAAGAAAACTTTGATGTTTTTATGTGGCAACCACACAATATATGCAATATTTTTCTCCACATAAAACATTTTAATGTGAAATATTTGAAGTAATTGGAGCCTTGAATAGGTCAATAATTCATTATAACATTGATTTTTTGCCTTTTTTTTTTTCTTTGAGCATTGGCAAAAAAAGGAAAATAAAGATAGACAGCCTGCATGGTAACTTTGTGTCAACATTGCAACTTTTTCTAGTTAGATTTCACCTCATTCCACTTTCTTAATGTTTTTTTGATTTTTGTAATAGCATTTCCAGAATGTGTGGCGGGCCGGTAAACAATTAGCTGCGGGCCGCAAATGGCCCCCGGGCCGCACTTTGGACACCCCTGCCTTAAATGAATAATTATTTAGCCTAAGCCCCGTTTCAGCCACACTAAACTATCGTTTAAGGTCCCCCTCCTCGGACAATTTTTTTACACGGGTAAGTGCACCGTGTATTTCTTGAATCTCCGGCTCTTAGCTTTGTATGAAATCATTGATCGTTTACAAACTGAGTTCGGAGAGGAAGTGGCGCCAGAAAGACCTCGCCCACACAGGAAGTGACGTCAGAAAGAACGCGCCACAGCTAGCTTCATAATAAAGTGGTTTCGTAACTCGGAGCTAACCACTGGAAATATGGAGGGGAGTCACCCAGACATGCCCGTGTTTCTCCTTTCGTCTGTACAGACGCTTGTGGAATACACTAGGGATGTCCGATAATAGCTTTTTTGCCGATCTCCGATATTCCGATATTGTCCAGCTCTTAATTACCGATACCGATATGAACCGATACTGATATATACAGTCGTGGAATTAACACATTATTATGCTTAATTTGGACAACCAGGTATGGTGAAGATAAGGTCCTTTTTTAAAAGAATTAATAAAATAAAATAAGATAAATACATTAAAAACATTTTCTTGAATAAAAAAGAAAGTAAAGCAATATAAAAACAGTTACATAGAAACTAGTAATTAATGAAAATTAGTCAAATTAACTGTTAAAGGTTAGTACTATTGGTGGACCAGCAGCACGCACAATCATGTGTGCTTACAGACTGTATCCCTTGCAGACTGTATTGATATATATTGATATATAATGTAGGAACCAGAATATTAATAACAGAAAGAAACAACCCTTTTGTGTGAATGAGTGTGAATGAGTGTAAATGGGGGAGGGAGGTTTTTTGGGTTGGTGCACTAATCGTAAGTGTATCTTGTGTTTTTTTATGTTGATTTAATTTAAAAAAATAATAAAATAAAATAAAAACCGGAAAAAACACGATACCATAATAAAAAAAAACGATACAGATCATTTCAGATATTATATTTTAAAGCATTTATCGACATCTGTAGAAATCACACATGAGTACCTTAAGAGAAAGCGATTGCAGCTATTTCGGATACAACACATCTCAGACGGCAAGAGAACTTTCGAATGTCCAGGTCAGCTGTGATTCTACTTACCAAAAAACTTTGTCCATTTGTCGAAGGAGAGTCAACAAGAATGCGGGCTCCCGTGGATGTGATAAAAAGGTAGCGTGTGCTTTGTATTTCCTGGCCGTCGAGGGAAGACTACGGAAAACTTTTGGACTGGCAAAGCAGACTGTATCAGTTATTGTCCGCCATGTATGTCGCAAACTCAACGTCTAGGTCCAGAGTATATAAAGTCACCAAAAACGAATGGACAATGAAGGTGAAGGCAAAAGAGTGAGGAGTGTCCTGACCAGATATCTAGATCCCTAGATTGATTAATGTAAAATGTTATTTGTCAAATTGTGTACTTTCACTTGTTTATTAAAGATTTGATTAATTTATAAACGTTCAGGTGTGATTCACTACAATAGAGCCCCACAGCACACTGGATTCCAGTTAATTGAAATACCACAACACCGAATATTGTTCAGATAAGTTACATTTAAGAACTTGCACACAAAGCAACACTGGAGGTGACTATGACGTGAGCATTTTCCACGCATGTGTATTAGGTCGCGTTACGCCGGCGGACGGAGGGGTGCGGGGGTCTTAAACGACCATTGTGTGTGTGTGTGTGTGTGTGTGGACAAGGATAAGGTTAGGTGGGATTTACCCTGGATAACCTTAGCGTAGAAGGGGCCTAAGGCAGGGGTGTCCAAAGTGCGGCCCGGGGGCCATTTTTTAACGGCCTTACGGCACATTTTAAAAAAAAAGAAACATAAAAAATGGTATAAAAGAGCAAACAGGTGAAATGTAACAAGAAAATGTTGCAATAGTTACTCTAATAACACAAAGCTGCCATGCAGGCTGTTTCTTTCTTTAAAAAAAAAAATAATGAATCAAAATCAATGTCATTATGAATTATTGACCTATTCAAGGCTCCAATTACATCACATTAAATATTCCACTTTGAGATATTTTTGGGGGAAAATGTTGCATATTTTGTGTTTGCCATATAAAAAACTGAGTGTTTTTTTTAAAGAAGGGCTTCAAACGAACAAACAAAAAACATAAACAACAATAAAATGTATAATTGGCGGATAGATCTGAAGTTGAGATTATTGAGATTATTGTGTTAAAAGTAAACAGTAAAAAAAAAAACTTAATTTTTTTTTAACACTTTAATGAGTAGGACCCTTTTGGATCCCCAAAAATGTTAGTGTGATTTGTTTTTAAGTGTCATTGCTCAAAAAATAATAATGAATTAAAATCAATGGTGTTATTAGTTATTTACCTTTTTAAGGCTCCAATTATTATATAATGTCAAATATTCCACTTAAAAACTTTATTGGGTGAAAATATTGCATATTTTGTGTTTTTTCCATAAAAAAATGGGTTTTCTTTGACAAAAAGAGCATACAACTTAAATCTTTAAAAACTTTGTATTGACAGATAGACCTAATGTTTATCCAGAGATTTAAAACTTGAATAATAATGAAAATAATAATACTGAATAATGACACATTTTTTATATTTTTTTGACCAAAACCCTTTGGGGTACCCGGGATCAAGCTTGAGTGGAGGCCTAAATGTATAATTTTTATACATATATTGTATTGGTTTTTTAAATAAAAAATATCAAAATGGCCCCTGCTTGCTTTGATTTTTCAGTGTGCGGCCCTCAGTGGAAAAAGTTTGGACACCCCTGGCCTAAGGCTATCATTCAAATCACTGCACTGATTACATTTTTACCTAGCAGTTTATGTACCATAATAAACTGGGGAGGAAACACAGGTTCCCTATCCCAAATTCCCTTCATAAATAGTTGTCACAAATGTGCATGCCGGCATTAGGCGTGACCCCAGGTGGGGAGACAGGCAATGACGTGCAGGTAAAAATGCTAACGCTAAACAATGCACCAGCCTCGTGTGAGAGACGGCGCTGGCATATAATGCACTCCAATGGTCACAGTCAACAGGTGCGTGTTCATCAGCGCTCCACCCTGGCTGTGTGGCGAGGCAGGGAAAGCGCACAGGAAGTGGAGAAAACAGGGAGGAAGGGGCTCTTTTACACAAACACAAACCATTTGGAAATAATATATAAAGCCAGACCTGTCATGGCAGGTCGTGGTTGACATAGTTTACTGTACTTTCATGTAACGAGCATGGGATTAATTCACACACAACTTTTTAGAATTGCACTGTGATTGAAAGACGTCCAATTGGCAAAGGCTAAATGTTCCAGATCCTTTCCTAACCCAACAGGATAAGCAGACATGTAAAGTACTGAATGAATACAATATTTTTTCCACACTTCACAGTAGAGCCTTTCTATTATTTACTGTTTATGTAGAAATCCCAATTATTCCATTTTGCCCAGTCTTACCTTACCTAAGCCACTGTGGTAGAGGCTGTTATGTTTCGGTGTAGTAAACCTCGAAATGTGTCACAATTGTGACCCCAGGATGCAGAGATGGCAGGAAGTGAAGGTACATTTACTTGTTAACAAAAATAAAGCAATGGTGCACCAGGGAAGTGCACAAGAAGCATCCAGAAGACAGGTCTGGCAAAAAAAACCATCCTGATTGGCAACCCTGTTCCAATCAGGGACAGGTGACTAAGCCCGTGCTCAGACAGGAGTAGTGGCAAAAAGGAGGCAAACAGGAAATGGAAACAAAAATAAAAGTGCTGGACGGGTAATAAAACAAAGAAAAAACAGAAACTAATAATAATTTTTACAAGAGATCATACCAAAAGTAATTTGTCAAGTTTCGGCAGTTTCCTGCTTGGTTTCCTCTGGTCCGCTCTGCAACACACAGGACACATTGGTGTAACACATTCTGTGGCACGTACTGTAAAGTTAGACTTTCAAATTAAAAGCAGGCCAGTTAACACAGTTGCACCACAGTAGGAAATCGGGTTTTCCCACCAGTCTTCAAGTTGGTCTACTATTGGCACTGATGGATACTCTTGTTAGTGCGCACCAATTAATATTCAAAAGGATTCTAAAGCACTTATTTTGAAGCAAACTTAGGTCTTAGTATACTGTGCCAATAAATGTAACTTTGTCACATGAAACCAATGAAATTGCGGAGCAGGTCATGGTGGACCAATTAAATTGTTTGCATTAAATCAAACACTTTCACACACTTAGTCAGCCATTTAGTGCGTTATGGACTTATCTTCATCATGAAGAAGAAACAACAGAATGCACAAGACGCAGCCCCATAACTGAAGACGTTCGACCTCTGTCATTGGAAAAGGAACCAGCCGCCGCACGGAACCGAAATTCACCACCGCTAGTGGGCCCCAAAAGGCCGTACCACCACGCATTAAAGAAGACAACTTTAGCTGTATCAAAACGCAAGAGAAGGACAAAGACCATGCTCAATTACTTTTCCAGGAGTTGACTGTATGCCATATTACATTCACGTACAGGTATTTTGTTAAGTTTGTGAATAAACACAAGCATCTGTGTAAATATTTCATGATTCAATGTGTACACCTGTGGCATATAGTGTTTGCTCTCTTCATTCTGTCTTGACGCTGAATTACAAATGTCTGCAAAACTATTTTACCTTTGTGTACCATTTAAGAAACCTTGTCCTTGTCCTTGACCATATGTACTTGTGCGGCCAATATATGTATAAAGAAAAGTCTATATAGCCCGGAAATGACAGTAGGTTCAGATACATTAGGTAGACCTGACTGACTAGTTGTAATCCGATCAAGCACAAGAAAGCCTTCAAAAGTTTACAGCTCCCTATATGTTGACCATACGCTGTAGAAAGTGGAACTTTCAGTTGTTTACAGCAAAGTGTCTCTGGAAATGACTTGTTTAGTTACTCAACACTATGTTGTGTCATGGACTTAACTGCGCCTGCGGTTATTCTCCAACATCTATTTTCTATGACGAACACCTAATAACATGAATAAACACATGTAATAAATCATGCATACAGGAATTTCCTTCTGTGGATTTTACCACACACACTCACACACAAACACACACACACACACACACACACACACGCACACACACACGCACGCACACACACACACACACACACATATGCATATGCACAGAAAAACACACGCACACACACACACTAAGACGGTTTTTATACTTGGAGCCTTGATATGTAAGGATGTAACCAGAATGTTCCACTTGTTATCCTGCCCCACTCTTCCGTGTTTAAATAGGATGCACTTACTGGACACACAACAAGACACAGAATTTGGAGAATTTGCTGTATTAGTTACACTAATTGATATATACATCCATTGATCAGTTCCTTGACCCTATATATATATATATATATATATATATATATATATATATATATATATATATATATATATATATATATATATATATATATATATATTTAATTGTATTTATTTATTCATTTAAAAAATAATAATAATACTTTTACACACACACACACACGGGGGTATATCTTGCGTTTGTTTTTAGCTGAGACCGGGGATCTAGGGCTCGAAAAGTTTGCTGACCACTGTTCTAAGGCTTCTGGTCCAGAATCCAAGCCCAAGAAGAGGCTGTGGAGGAAAAGTTGGCCCTATTCGTTGCTATGCGAAAAGTAGTTAGCTAAGCTTTGAGCTACTACGTACTAGCAGAGGTGTGGACTCGAGTCACATGACTTGGACTCGAGTCAGACTCGAGTCATGAATTTGATGACTTTAGACCCGACTTGACAAAATGTAAAGAGACTTGCAACTCGACTTAGACTTTAACATCAATGACTTGTGACTTCACTTGGACTTGAGCCTTTTGACTTGACAAGACTTGCTACTTTCCCCAAAACCCAAAGATTAAAAAGTTATTCTCTCAGGCCATGAGACACAAAATTCTCTGGCCTGATGAGACAAAGATTGAACTCTTTGGCATGAATGCCAGGCGTCATGTTTGGAGGGAACCACGCACCGCTCATCACCAGGCCAATACCATCCCTACAGTGAAGATGGTGGCAGCATCATGCTTTGGGGATGTTTTTCAGCGACAGGAACTGGGCCTAGTCAGGAAAGAAGGAAAGATGAATGTAGAAATGTAAAGAGACATTCTGGATGAAAACCAATGCTTCCCATCCATCCTGATGGCGCTTGAGAAGTGCTGAAAAGAAGAATGGGCAAAGCAGAATGGGTGAAACTGCCCAAAGATAGGTGTGCCAAGCTTGTGGCATCGTATTTAAAAAGACTTGAGGCTGTAATTGCTGCCAAAGGTGCATCAACAAAGTATTGATCAAAGGCTGTGAATTGGCTGGTTCTGAGACAGGACCGATTGCTTCAGTTTTAATTTGCTGGAAGTGGGGTTTTGCGTTTTGAAGCAGCATTTTTTTCTTCACTGAAATTTTCAGCATTTAATTTTTTTACACTGATTTTTTTATACTTTGAAGTTTTTTACACAGAATTTTTAAACTGAATTTTTAAGACACTGCTTTTTTAAACACTGAATTTTTAAAAACACATTTGGCTAGCAATCTTTTTTCAATGAAATTGTGAGCATAATTTGATTTTTAAAAATTCAGTTCACAAAATTAAATCGTAATAGAGACACAAATTAACCTCCATAATATTGTGTGTAAAATTTTGAGCGTGTGATTTACAAAATTGTTGGCAAATGAAAATAATGTTTTAGGAACAATGTTCTACCACCAGGGGCGTCACTAGCTTTTAAGGACAGGGGGGCTTAGCCCCCAGGAGATGCACAGGATGTGAGCGAACGTAGCGCACGAACACAAACTTCACAAACGGCTAACAAAGACTTATAAATTAATCATTGTTATTATTGTTATTTCAGTGGGTTTATTTTCAATGTTTGTTTAGTACAACAACAAACATGGGTTTGCACAGTGACATTTTGTTTACAGCATCAACAAGAAACAATGACTTGCATGATCCTTCAAGATACACTGAAACACAATGAAAGTCATGGCATTAGCCTCTATGTTATTCATTCGCAACATAGAGGCTAATGCCACCACTTTAGCTCACAATACAATAATTGTTTGTTCCCAAATATTTTGAAGTTGCACAGATTACATTTTGTGCACATATGTGACTAAAATGGTTGTAAATTCAAGCCCTGGAAATATTACTTAATTACTTGAATTAAAGTAACATCTGGATTGGGATAATTTAACGGCTTGCCATAATATATATATATATATATATATATATATATATATATATATATATATATATATATATATATATATATATATATATATATATATATATATATATATATATATATATATATATATATATA